>NC_137085.1:18214790-18814790 GCF_951640355.1 Cnephaeus nilssonii
TGTTTGTGTTATGCATAGTATTTAACCACAGTTGTTGACTATTTGCAGCACAGAAGAGAAAGAATTATTATCAGTTTGGAATTGGGGTTAATGCCCTTGTAAAGGGTAGGGGTGCTGATGGAGGGGAGGAGGGGGGCGGGAGAGTAGCACCCTGAGTATTGCAGTGAGGGCTGACCCAACCCTGAAAAGCCTTCAGTAAGTTTAACCTCCAATAGAAGTAACCTGCTCAATACTGTAGACTAATACTTTTTAAACAACCTTCTTTTTGTCATCTTCTCTCCCAACCCCCCAAAATAATCTCTAGAGCTAAGGTGTCTAGCTCATTATCTCTTATATAGGAAGAATGTCTGTGGGATCCTTTGGGAGAGGTGCTTAGCAGCTCTGTAGGTTTCCTTTCACACCCCCAATACTTCTGTCTTGGGTAGGAATGGATGGCTTGTCACTTGCATGTCCAAGGTGGAGTTGATTTGGGTCAATGTTCTCATAGCCCTTGAATCTGGAGATGCTGGGTTACCAAGGAGACAGTAATTAAAGGAGATTAGGTCAGCTTCTTTTGACTATCTTCTGAATACAATTTGAATATTCCTAGCAGTTTGCTTAATCTCTGCAAGGGAACTTGGGTTTGGCTTGTTTGATCATTTAATTAAGTGAAGGAACCCAAGGTTAGTAGACTCTACATTTATTAGAAGGATACACTCTTTTTTTTGGGGGAGGGGGGTAATCATGAAGGTATTTTATTTATACTCCCTGGCATTTTTTTTCCAGCAGATTAGTATGATTTCAAAGTAGCGTTGTTGTTGTTGTTAATGATCTATGGAGATGGGGCAAAGAAAATTGTTTTAACACTTCAGCGTTAGCTACTGTCATCTGATCTGTGCTGTAGAAACTTTAACCTTGAAGTTCATGTAGATGTCAAATTTTTTTCAGAAGTGAAAGAATACATGGATGTAGGCATACATGGATGTAGGTTGTAATTTATTTTATTTCTGTGGCCCTGCTTTGAAAAAGTGATATGTTGGCAAGATGGACTCTTCACTTAAGTCCAGTGCTAACACAAACATGTGTAAGCCCGAATGAGGTAGATCATGCTGTTTTTGTAGTATTTAATATGGAGAGAAGAGAACATGATTTCAAAACTAGCCTCTTTCTTTTAAAAGAGAAAAAAAAGTTTAATTAATAGCACTTCATCATGGACCACTTTGGAGTGGATTTCCAAAGGAAATTTTGTATATTATGGCCATGATGTGTGCCTATGCTTCTTAAAGTTTAGGATTCACTATACAGAGACTGCTACTGTGAACCATTCCCTTCCTTCCTTCCTTCCTTCCTTCCTTCCTTCCTTCCTTCCTTCCTTCCTTCCTTCCTTCCTTCCTTCCCTCCCTCCTCCTCCTCCTTCTTCCTTCCTTCCTTCCTTCCTTCCTTCCTTCCTTCCTTCCTTCCTTCCTTCCTTCCTTCCTTCCTTCTTTCCTCTTCCTCCTCCTCCTCCTCCTTCTTTCTCTCTCTCTCTTTCCCTTCCTTCCTTCCTTCCTTCCTCCCTTCCTTCCTTCCTCCCTCCCTCCCTCCCTCCCTCCCCTCCCTCCCTCCCTCCCTCCTCCTCCCTCCCTCCCTCCCTTCCTTCCTTCCTTCTTTCTTTCTTTCTTTTTTCTTTCTTTCTTTCAGTTTCCCTTTATTCATTTTCTTAAATTTCAGAACAATGCGCTGCGTTTGATTTAATGTAAGTCTGCTATACTCAGTTTTCTTTCTCTATGTTGACATGTTTGTCTTTGACCAGTCCCTGAGCTGCCTTCATTCTGAAATTCTTTCCCCAACAGAAGGATATTCCTCGCTCTTTGAAAGGAGAACTGATTCAGGGCAGAGGAAACAAGTTCTGTTCAACCCTAGCAGCACTGTGCTGACCCCCTGCTGCACACCCAGCCCTGTGCTGGGTCCTAGAGGAAAGGGGTGGGGGGTGAATAAGGCTCCCTACCCTCTGCGAGGAGCTTGCAGACATATTGACAGATTATTGCAAGTCAGTGTAACAAGGATGATGAACGAGATAATTATGGGAGCACCAAGCACGGGGCACCTGACCCTCAGGGTGGGTGTGGGTGCAGGGAGGGCTCCTGGAAAATTAGGATCTGGAAGGACCATAGGAAATAAACCAAGAAACCTAGAAGGCAAAAGAGGGATCACGACAGAGGGAATCAGGAGGCTTTATTTTGCATTTTGGTGTTGCTGGGTAAATCAGAGTTCCTCTCTTTTTACATCTGTAAAGTGGCAATAAGAACTGATATCATCTGGTTGCTAATTCTAGTTTTCGTTTACTTGTCTCTTAATCTTTTATTTGTTCATTTCTCCACTCCATATTCCATAGATGTTTGTTGCACACCTCCCATTACCGAGGAACAGTAGACAAACAAGACATGTGAGGTCCCATCTCCCAGGGAGCTTGTATCCTGTCACATTATGTTAACAACACAAGCTCTTTTGAAATCCCCTCAGATATGGAGCATGTTTGTTGAGCTGTTCTTCACCTTCAGGAATGTTTTCTTCACAGGAGTCTCAGTATTTCCAGGTCAGTTAGCTTTTCCCTCTTACGTAAGAGAAGAAGGAAACAGAGCCTGATATTCTCATCTTTTTGTAAACTTGAAATGGTTTACCCCAGGTCTACCTGTCAGTTGTCAAGTCGAGAGATAGACGTAGTTGTTTCTTATCTGTAATGCTGGCTTTCATTTCATTTTGGATTTTCTTAATTTCAACCCGACTTGTGTTTGGATTTCTGTATTCACTGTATAACTTGCTTCCTAGAATCATTCCAATCTAGTATTCCTGGGAAGTCAGGCCTATTTTGAGGTCACACTGTCATGGGACGTACTTTGCTTTGTTAATGCATTTTACTTACCTTATTTAGGTCACTCAGAGATATGAACCAATAGAAAGTGTTCCAACCGGAAGAAGGGAGCTGCATTCACTTATAAGATCTGTGTTTTTTGGTAGTGATTCAAAAATATAGACGTGTCAGAGTAAGTGTAATCATCTCCCTCTGCCACTCCAACCTTACCCATCTGATGTAACCCTTTGTCATCAATTTGTTACATAGCCTTCCATACTTGTCTTTTTGCTTATAGAAACCTGCACAAATGTTTGTGTTTAGATATATTTACATATATGTGGGATGTGTGGGAGGGGGGCGGCTTATGTATACCCATATATATGTTTATATATGTATGTGCGCGTGTCTGTGTGTACACGCACGCCCTCCTGCCTCTATTCTCTGTGGCTGGAAAGAGGCTGTGGTTGAGGCTGCCACCATGGGTCAGAAGTTTCAAGTCCAAGGAGCCCTTGTGGCTCCTCTTTAATCGGTACAGCACGGTATTACTCAATTCAGAGTGCTCGTCAGAGAGAGATGAACAGGGAACCAGAAAACTATTTCCAGCTGCGTGAGCACCAAGACAACAAATATTACAGACAATGTTATTTCCACAAGGACTCCGCTTCAACTGGCAGGCGAGGAGGGGCAATTGGGAGCACATATTTTGGCATCTGCGAACCTCTGGTCGGGTGGGACACCGGGCATGGGTGGAAGGCCTGTGGGCCACTTCGGGAGCAGAGCAGAGAGGCGGAGTTACTCATTACAGGCGGGCTTCCTTGTGGGAGTATCAGAGGACCCCCTGAAGCTCCGGTAATCAGCGGAGGGTAGGGATGAAACAGAATTGCCTTTTGTTAAGGGGCTGCTTTGCCATCTTGGATGAGGATTTGTTGGGAGCGGGATTATTGTCATGTCAAGAAAATGAGGCAGTCATTCTGTATCCAGTATTTATTGCAGTTCCACAGGGTTGGCTTTACTTTCTGATTAGACACAGAGACCTAAAGCTTCAAAGGCTGAGGTAGGATGACCCGGACTTTTCCAAGTTCACTAGTCACTTTATATGAGACCCGGTCAACTCAGTTTGATGCAGCTGAAATCTTCGGTGGTGAAGTCCCTGTGTTTGGCTGAGGACATTAAACAATAGGAGAAGAAGAAAGGAGAAAGGAGGAGAAAAACGATGACCAAGAAAGTAGCTCATAAGCATGGAGAGCCAAGCAGAGACAAATGCCTAAGATCAGGCAGACAGCGATACGTGTCCTAAACCGAGGGTTACACAAAATGCCATTGAATATCTGAGATGGAGAGAGAGTAACTCTGTTTGGAGTAAAGATTTGCAGCAAGATTCTGTGCTCAGTGGACACGTTGGGTGAAAAGCTCATGTCAGCAGAAGAGTCGTAATTAAGAAAGGCCCAGGTGCTACATGTGAGTGACAGGGCCACTAGAAGGGTGCTGGAAGCTGTTAAGGACAAAAAAAGGGGCATATTGATGCCATTAACAGAGAGAAGGCACAAGCGAATATGAGGATTGTTCCAGCGAGAACAGAGATTTTCAGCGTGGAAGCTTAGCTGAGAAGTCAGAGCTTGGCAGAACTCAGGACTAATTGTTATATATCAAAGTAAATGCAGGCATGTGCCACTGAGATAAACCAAGAAACCAAGAAGGCCAAAGAGGGATCACGATAGAGGAAATCAGGAGGCTTTATTTTGCATTTTGGTGTTGCTGGGTAAATCAGAGTTCCTCTCTTTTTACATCTGTAAAGTAGCAATAAGAACTGTTCTGAGAAATGTGTCATTAGGCGACTTCATCATTGTATGAACATCATAGAGTGCACTTACATAATCCCAGATGGATAACCTACCACATACCTAGGCTGCATCGTATAGCCTGTTGCTCCTAGGATAGAAACCTGTATAGCATGTCACTGAACTGAATACTGTAGGTAATTGTAGCACAGTGGTATTTGTGCATCTAAACATATCTAAACATGGAAAAGGCACAGTAAAATTATGGTATGAAAGATTTAAAAATGGAACTCCTGTGAAGGGACTTGACATGCGTGAATGGAGCTTGCAGGACTGGAAGTTGCTCTGGATGAGTGAGGGAGTAGTGAGTGAATGTGAGGGTCTACGTCATTTCTGTATGCCACTGTAGACTTTAAAACACTAGACACTTAGGCTACACTAAATGTATAAAACAGCATGAGATTTAATCAAGTGCAAGAGAAAATTATGTAATCAAGAGTCATGGGTCAACATGAGATATTTGAGGCAGCTTGCTGGCCTAACATGGCATGCAGTTTTACAGCAAACTATATAATTAGAAAGAGTATACTCTAAAGTCATGATAAACAGTGAAGTGTAGTAAATACATAAAACCATAGCAGTCATTTATTATCATGATCAAGTATTATGCATTGTACATAATTGTATGTGCTGTGTTTGTATATGACTGGCAGTACAGTGGGTTTGTTTACACCAGCATCACTGCAAACATTAGTAACCTGTTATACTATGACTCTATGTCAGCTAGGATGTCAGGAAGCGATGGGAATTTTTCAGCTCTGTTATAAGCTTGTGGGACTATTACTGTGTATGTGGTCCGTTGCTGACTGGAACATCTTGATGCTGGGCATGACTGTTCTCAGACATTCACTGAGCATCCACTATGGCTTCTCTTGATGAGGTGGTTCTGGGATGATAAAAAGGAGTTGGAGTTTCACCTTAATGTTTCTTGGGGGTGAATAAAAGCCCCTGAACCAATTCATTCCAGCAAAGAAAAAAAATCCTGGAAATAATTGGAAAACTGATGATAATATGGGGGCTGATACAGTTTTTTAAAATATAGTTTTTAAAGTATAGTTGTTTAAAAAAATTGATCTTTCTTGTTGAAAGAATTACAGATGTTCCCCTTTTCCCCCCCATTGACCCTTCTCCTCCCAACTCCCGTCCCCTCCCCAGGCCTTCTGTGTTTATGGGTTATTCTTACATGCGTATAAGTTCTTTGGTTGATCTCTTCTATCCTCCCCTGCACCCATTACCTCTGAAGATCCTCAGTCGGTTGCATGCTTTGATGTCTCTGGATCTATTTTGTTTGTCAGTTTATTTTGTTTATTGGATTTCCCATATAAGTGAGATCATGTGATACTTGTCCTTCTCTGACTGGCTTATTTCACTTAGCACAATACTCTCCAGGTCCCTCCATCTCAAAGGGTAAGAGATCCTTCTTTTTTACAGATACATAGTATTCCATTGTGTAAATGTACCACAGTTTTTTTATCCACTCATATACTGATGGACACTTGGGCTGTTTCCAGATCTTAGCTATTGTACTAGTAAATAATGCTGCTATGAACATAGGGGTGCATATATTCTTTCTGATTGGTGTTTCAGGCTTACTTGACTGCAAGACTAACAGCAATGAGTGTCACATTACTGTCATTACTCTTCTAAAAGACAAGCCAAAAAACCTCTCAGAAAAACTGGAAATCCAAGTAGCCTAAAGACCAGATTTTGAGAAATTCTGACAGGTTTGTCATGGGGGTTTACAAAATCTGATCAAGTAAATTTAAGCTTTAATTGCTATATTTTAGGTTAAAAGTAGAATATAGTATAACTTTGCTCTTTACCTGGTTAAAAAACAAAACTTTCCAATTAAGAATGTATTTCTGTTTCAGATAATAATATTGGCATGCCTTCTTGCATGTAGGATAGAACAAAGATAAATGTATTTAGTCTTTTTCCATCTGGGCTATTATAATTCTTTAAAGTTGCATTTATTTCCACTTGGTAGTAAAAACTGTATGTGCTCATTTGGAAATTTGGAAATTATAGGAGACTCATCTATAGTTCCATCGCTTAAGAATGTTTCCTCATTCCACTTGGGGATAATTTTTTCCAGTTTAAAAAATATTTTATTTTCCCGAATATTTACCAGCATTCTGCGTTGTATCATAAGTACAAATGCCATTAAAATCTCTTTCATTTTTAATTTCCAATGACTACTCAGAGTCACAATATTTAATGTGTATTCTATTCAATGAATCATTTCCTATTCTCCATTTGCTTCTTTTCTGTCCCTTTATGGGTTTGTGCTTCTCTGCGTAGCTTTAGGTGCTGATGTTCCCAGAATCCTATCCTAAACAATCTACATGTATGAACTTACCTACAAAGTGGTTTCTAGAGCTTTGCCGGCGACTGTCCCTTCTGCCTGGAGTGCTCTGTACACAGATGCGCATATGCTTGCTCTCGCATCATTTTCATGTCTCAACTCAAATGTGGTGATGCTTTCTCCACTTACTGCACTGAAAAATGTGTGACCCTTTTCATTTATCCGAATTGCCCGATATTTTCTTTTCCATCATATTTATCTTCTTAGATGGGGAAAAGCATTATTATTATTATTATTATTATTATTATTATTATTATTAAATATATTTTCATTGATTTCAGAGAGGAAGAGAGAAGGAGAGAGAGAGAGAGAGAAACATCAATGATGAGAGAGAATCATTGATCGGCTGCCTCTTGCATGCCCCACACTGGGAATTGAGCCCGCAACCCTGGAATCGAACCATGACCTCCTGGTTCATAAGTCGATGCTCAACCACTGAGCCACTTTGGCCGGGCAAGGGAAAGCATTATTATTTTTTTAAATTTCTGTTTTATTCTCTGCTGTTTTCCTAGTGCTAGTACAACACTTTGCACATAACAAAACTCAAAATTTTTTGAATAAAAATTTTGTTTGAACTGAAAAAATTTGAATAAAAATTAATATATTTACCATCTACTGAGCATATTATGGTAAATGAGTGGTCTTGACTGTATGAGATTTGCGATGTAGTGAAGGAGACGCCTCTGAATGAGTCACTGCAAGTGCGATTGGAATTAGGAAGACAAGTGGGGTGCCCTGGAAGGGTATGACAGGGAGACGGACTTTGTCTGGGAGGGGTGAGGGAAGTTTCTCTGAGAAAGTAGCATTTACACTGAGGCTTGAGAGAGGAATTGAATTAGTTAAGTGAAATTGGGAGGTGAGGATGGAAGAGGAAGGAGACATTGATATAGAAAAAGAAGATATGACTGAAAAAAAATCAACAAAAATAAACAAAAGTCTGATTCTCACTTCTTGAGTTGAAATTACATCATTTGTTTTAAATGATGGAATGACGTAAGGGTAGAAGTTGATCAACTTTGTTGGCATTTTTTTATGTATAGTACTTCGTTCTCAATAACTTTAAAATAATCAGCAATATTTAAAAAAATTTGGGTCAGACATTATTGAGGGAGAAGGAGTTTTCATCCGAAAGCAGCTATATTAAAAAAAAATGGAGCTAGCTTGAATTTTATTTTGTGCTAAAACAAATCACTGTAAAAATAAAAACAGTGCAGGGAAAGTAAACATTCTTGTTAATCTCTGACTCCACTGGGGATACTAGTGGTTCAGGATGACTTGGCTGAAGTTTGCCTTACTGTATACATGTAAGCTTTTGCATAGATTACTGGTTTTATTTATCATGGTAACTGAGTGAGGTTTGTACAATTTCTATTTCTTGTTGATTAAGGGGTTCTGTGTCTTGCTTGAAAAGAGCATGATTTTCTCTGGGTAACAAGTACAGATATGTTTATTAATTCAGGCGCTATAATAATATCATTCACATCCTCTATGCCCTGATTCTGTACTTGAGCTGTCCTAAACTGGTAATGGTCCTTTGCTCTCTCTCTACAAATGGGCTTTTGTCAAATTTTTAATAGCAATTTCTATGAGTTAACATAGTATTAAATACATAGAGGTTCCTGTTAGGCCTTTACTATGTGTTTCTTAATATAAAATAAGATAATATGATATAAAATAAAATTCGGGACTATATTCTATTTTTTCCCTGATCTTAATGTTATCAATCTTCTTTGTTTTTTGTTTTCTCTGAAATAATTTCACTCATCCTTCTGATTTTAAATGTTTGGTGTCATTTTAGTTAATACATTTTTTGCCTGTAAGCAAAAATTAATCCATTTTGTTTTAACATACTTCTTATAGGGAAACTTATTACTGTTAAATTTATTCTTATAACCAATACATTTGATCTTATTTCTTACCCTTTAGTTTTCTCTTTGTTATGGCTTGCCTTTTTCCACCAGTATTTAGTCACATGGCCTTTAGTAAATTACATAATGTCTCTAAGACAACAGTTTTCTATTTGTAAAAAACAACACACATACAACAATCTTTAATTAATGCTTTAAAAGTGCCTGGCACACTGAATGTGTTAACTACCATTTTTATCGTTGTTGATATGTTGAATGATATGGAATTGTTGGTATTTGACTCCTTTTGACCTGTTAAAAATGGCATTTTCATATGGTTCAATCTATCTTCCTGTGCTTTCCTTTATTTTCTGTCTTTTTCTATGCATTGTTTGTTTTATACATTCATAGTATTTTGAAATGGCCCAGTCTAGAGTTCAATTTTAAGAGTGATTGCTTTTATGTTTCCAAATGGTTTCATAAACCTATGTTTTTCTGGTTCCCAAAGTAAAAGAGCTAAATAACTTTTAAAAATCTGTACAAAATTGAATTTAATATGACTTTATTTTTCTTGCCTCCTCACCCTTTCCCAATTTTCATTATATACATGGTGTCTCGCTCAAAATGTATACACACTTTAACCGCTGAAGGCTCAATTTTGAAAATGAAATGTATTTTATTTTTTTTTCTTTCCAATTTTTTTATTAAGGTATTATATGTGTACATATCTTACCATTGCCCCCCCCACCCCACTCCCATATATGCCCTCACCCCCCAGAGTTTTGCATCCATTGGTTATGCTTAGATGCATGCATACAAGTCCTTTGATTGATCTCTTATCTCCCCCATCTCTCCCTAACCTTCCCCCTGTAATTTGACAGTCTGTTTGATGCTTTACTGTCTCTGTATCTATCTTTTTGTTCAATTTTATAATGTTCTTTATTATCCATAAATGAGTGAGATCATGTGGTATTTTTCTTTCATTGACTGACTTATTTCACTTAACATAATGTTCTCCAATTCCATCCAGGTTGCTGCAAATGATGAGAATTCCTTCTTTTTTATGGCAGCATAGTATTCCATTGTGTAGATGTACCACAGTTTTCTGATCCAGTCATCTGCTGACGGGCACCTAGGCTGTTTCCAAATCTTAGCTATGGTGAATTGTGCTGCTATGAACATAGGGGTGCATATATCCTTTCTGATTGGTGTTTCTAGTTTCTTCGGATATATTCCCAGGAGTGGGATTACTGGGTCAAATGGGAGTTCCATTTTCAGTTTTTTGAGGAAACTCCATACTGTTCTCCACAGTGGCTGCACCAATCTGCATTCCCACCAGCAGTGCACGAGGGTTCCTTTTTCTCCGCATCCTCGCCAACACTTGTCGTTTGTTGATTTGTTGATGATAGCCATTCTGACAGGTGTAAGATGGTACCGCATTGTTGTTTTGATTTGCATTTCTCGGATAATTAGTGACGTTGAGCATGTTTTCATGTGTCTCTTGGCCTTCCTTCTGTCTTCTTTTGAAAAGATTCTATTTAGGTCTGTTGCCCATTTTTTTATTGGATCATTTATCTTCCTTTTATTAAGTTGCATAAGCTGCCTGTAGATGTTGGAGATTAAACCTTTATCAGTGATGCCATTTGCAAATATGTTCTCCCATGTAGTGGGCCTTCTTGTTGTTTTGTTGATGGTTTCTTTTGCTGTGAAAAAGCTTTTTATTTTTATGTAGTCCCATTTGTTAATTTTTGAAATGTATTTTAATAAACACTGCCTTTATAATTATTGAAAGTATGTGTATATATTTTTGGGGACATCCTATATATACATATATATATATATATAATAAATTTGTATATATTTTACCTGATAACTTAAACTTTAAATATAGTTTAGATTTTGTATTCTGTTTTGTAATAAAATCTGCAGCAAGTATTTCATACGTGTCTATAATCTGCTTTGAGCTTCATTAGCATTTGCATCCATTTAGGTGCCTTGCTTTGGCTGGCTTCACAGGTGCCTCCCATGTAGCTGGGGGATGTCCACATATTTATCTGGTCAGTTGCATCCTCTGCATTTCTGAATTAGACTCAGGATTTTTCATACATTTATCAGAGCATCTGTCTTTTTAAAAAATATATATTTTATTGATTTTTTTACAGAGAGAGGAAGGGAGAACGATAGAGAGTTAGAAACATGATGAGAGAGAAACATTGATCAGCTGCCTCCTGCACACTCCCAACTGGTTATGTGCCCGCAACCAAGGTACATGCCCTTGACCGGAATCGAACCTGGGACCCTTGAGTCCGCAGGCTGACTCTCTATCCACTGAGCCAAACCGCCCAGGGCAAACATCTGTCTTTTTGAAGTTCAAAAGGTGCAGTGTGCATCTTTCAGATTCATGTGGTCCAAGAATGGGCTTCTTACCCACCCTTCAAGGTGTGGTGGCAACAGTGTCTTGATTTGGGCTTTTCCCCTCCTGTCTTTCTAGCACTGCTGCCATTATTTTTGCTGTTTTGTGCACCTTCTTGAGCATTTTGATGGGAAATTTGAAGAGTTGTATTGGGACATTAGTTCAGTGGCTTCCAAAATGTTTTTCACCGTGATCCGTAGTGAGAAATGGTCATACACACATGAATAAAACTTGAGTTTCATGTTGTTAACTACATACAGTAAACTGTGATTCCCCCCCTTAGTTTTTCTGTGATACTGTGTACATTTTCATTTAAAAAAAGTGCCGGTCCTAATTCAGAAGTTTTGAACACACTGATCTGGTCATGGACTGAAGTTTGAAAAACACTGATCTAGCCTGCTGCTATTTTATGTAAAATTAGGGTCATTCGCTATTTAACATGTCTTTCTTATGTGCAGTTCCAGTTCCCATGCTAGTGGCTGGGAAAAGCGCAGTGAATAAAGCACCATTATCATCTGAGGCGGGAAGCATGGAGTCTAGTGGGAAGGAGGATATTGACCAGATAATCACTCAAGTATCTATGTACAAAATGTGATGATTTCTACAAAGGAAAAGAATAGGGAGTTTCAAAAGAGATTAAATGGGGAACCTCATCTGACTTTGGGGTGATTCAGGATTTCCCTAGGGAAGTGACATTTGATTAGCTCTGCAGAATGAGAAGGGGTTACCTCTGTGAAGGGACGTGGTGGGGTGTGTGCGCGTGGGATTGTAGACTCATGGAAGAGTTGAGTAATGGGAGCAAAATAAAGTCCCCACAGTGAATGGCAGGGGGAAGGCAGTCCTTTCTTGTTTGATGATTTGACATTTTTTGTGATATTTAATGGGCCTTCCTGTTTGTGGCTTTTAAAAACTTTTCTCTTGACAAAAGTCCAATAGGAATAGAAAGCATATTTTTGGGAGATGAGTGTAGTTAAGTTTTGGTAAGTGAAGTCCAGATGATTGGGTATATTCTTAGCTTCCTGGTGGCTTAAAAAATGGATAGGAATTGTTGATGTTAGGCTTTTTATTTTTATTTTTGTAGTATGTTTTTGTTGATTTTAGAGAGAGGAAGGGTGAGAGAGATAGAAACATCAATGATGAGAGAGAATCATTGATTGGCTGCCTTCTGTACGCCCTCTACTAGGGATTGGGCTTGCAACTTGGGCATGTGCCCTGAAGGGGAATCAAACTCTGACCTCCTGGTTCATGGGTTGGTGCCCAACCACTGAGCCACACCGGCTGGGCGAGCTTTTTATTTTTTGTTTACTTATTTTGTCATGATAGGATTTAAGGGCTCATGCCTCTTTCCACTGTTTTAAAATTGTGTGAAGAGTTTTAAAAAAGATTTAAAATAGGAAATTCATAAAGGAAGTTTGAGACTGAATGAAACATGAGACTAGGGTTTGAGACTATTGAGACCATGATTCAAGTGCCAGTTTCCGCTGCTGTCCATGGGGCCTCTGGCATCACCCAACCTTTCCAGCCTTCAGTTTGCACAAATCATTCTCCCCATTGTATTATTATTCAATGACTTTAAGCTAATTATTCTTAAATTTTCTCTGGGGATTTAATCCTCAAAGTAATGACGCCTTGCCATTGAGTACATTTAGTCTGATAAGCTCAACTAAACGTGGGAGGACTCCAGGCATTTGCATCCTCAGGTGCATTGTGAGGTAGGGCTCAGGTGGCGCAAACACCTTCACATTGTACAACTTGCTACTGCTTCTCCTGGAAACATTGAAGACTGGGCAAAGATTAGGACGTAGCTGGACAAATACTTAAGACTTCAACATCATAGTTTATAGTTTGCTCACACTTGAAATTAATTTTCCTAACCTTTCAGATTCAGTGAAGGTGAATAAAACCATGGGTTTATATGCTGAATGCTTGCTTTGGGGGGAAATCTACAGTATCAAAGTTTTTATATGTAATCCACATTTTATGGAAACCCAGTGAACAGTGAGTGATGCTCTTTCACAGAGATTTAAAGGGCTAAGGAATCATAAGGAGGACCCATTCAGTTTCAATGACTACAATTAGGAATATTTGATAAGGAATGGGTTTTATGTGGAAAGGAATGAAAATAAATTATAATTATCAAGTGCCCATTATAACATGAGCACTTTTGTTCTTATTTTTGAGGAAATTATATTTGAGAAAGAAAGATGAGATGAATGCTTTTGTATTTGAGCTCTACCTAATTCCTCATTCACAATAAATGTTTATTCAGGAAGTCCAGGTAACTGTGGGTATTTTACTTAGTGTGCTTTGGTGCTGATTCATCAGCTTATACTCCTTTATTTTCTGTTGAATAGCTTCTGAGTAAGCTGATACTGTATGGCAATCTGGCCCAGACCTCAGGCTCCTGATCTGGGACAAGGCAGGGACACGTTGCAGTGTTTGGGATCATGCTTGGCATAGGTCCAGGCAGGTAATAGGCACAGATGTTGCTCAAGGCTACAAGGCGTTGGAGTCATGGGGTTAGGTTAGGTTCAAGGCAGATAAGGCCAGAAAGAGGCGCAGAGTATCCTGAGGCGCTGCCTCGGGGTCTAAGGAAAGGCATTCTCAAGAGCCCTAAGAGAAAGTTGTGTAGGTGAGGTAAAGCTCCCCGGACGAATTTTATTTTCAGTGTTGGGAGCATCAGTTGAACATCTCTGCTTGTTCAAGGGAACCTCTGCTCTCAAGCAGGGCTTTGTCATCATGACCCTGGGAACTCTTCAAGCATTTGGCCATTCCAAGTGGAGGACCAGGAATCACAAATCCTTATCTGATGCAGGTATTAGGGACCTTGTTGATTACCTTCTCTAGGAACAAGAACTAGCCCAGACTTCATGTCTAAATATATTATTCCTGCAGGAGATTTATTATAAAACATATTTAACATTCCACTAATTTTTTGGCAAAAAATATCAACTCTGGCCAGTAGCTATTACGACAGAGGTGGGTGGACAATTTTGGGTTTATTCTAATGCAGGGAGAATGCACAGTATCATTTACCTACTGAAGTACTTTCCTTTTTCCTTCTTCATCCCTTTTTGATGCTGGAATAACTCAGTGGATAAAAGGGTAAAAATCTTTCAGTAAACACATCTTAAAGTATTTAAACCTATTCAATTCACCAAAAATATTTGTTTCCTGTAAGAAACTGCTTAGAATATTCTTACAAATGTTTAAAAATTATTTTTGAAACCACTTTAGGGTAATATTTAAATAAGCAAACACTCACATTTGCAATTCCCTAATGTAATATGCTTTTCATTTAAACTTGGTAGTTTTGGGCCTATTCCCTTTATGACCTGTTTTATGGTCTACTTCTACATAGAGGCAACAAATGTGTGTTTGTTCTACTCAGCATTTTCTATCTACTGTTATACATGGCATCATAATCTGAGTCATTATATTTTTAATGACATTAAGTTGTTAAACTGTTGTTCATTCAAATATTGTCCTATTTTTGGACATTTAGTTTTATTTCTCATTTATTTACTATTTTAAGAACAATGCAACCAACAACTTTTTTTGAGAGTAATATGAGTTGGTTTTCAACTAGATTAAAAAAGACTATTAAGAAAACTTTTTTATTACAAAAGTAATCTGTGTTTATTGTAAGAAACAAAGAAAAATGTAAAGAAGAAGGGGGAAAAAGCAGCTATAATGCCCACTTGCGATAGCCATTGTCAACTTTATGGGGTCAATTTTCTTTTAATATTTTATGTGGATGAAATGCTACTGAGTCCGAGGATCCTGCTCTTTGTTTTAATAGTGTATCATAATTAGAGGCGACCTTAATTCCATTCAGTAGCTCTACCTCCCTCCAGTGAATACCTTGGTGTGCGAAGCTTTTCCAGATGATTTCTTGAGGATAGATTCCCAGTTACAGAATTTATGTCTCGAAAGTTAGGGATGATTTTTATGAGTAGTGGTGAGAAATGGTTAAATCCATCTTCAAAACAGTGATAACAGTTCATATTCCTACCAGCAGAATTTGAGAAAAAATTAAAGATATAAATTTGTGTGAATGAAATGTGGATTTTTAGACGTTGGAAAATGATTGGAGCAGTAGGAAACTTTAATACTAGGCAGCCCTGGATGACACGAGTGGAACTGACCCGACCTCGCTAGTGGATGTGCTCCTCCCCACAGTGGCGATACCCTCTCCACATCCCACAGCGTTGGATCCTAACAGAGAGCATCTTCTCAAGGCCTCCCTGAGCCCTCATCTGCCCTTTGAGTGTGTGGATTTTAATATGCCATCAAATATTTTGGTTTTAACTACTTTCACTGTATGAACGGATTGTGGAGTATCCCTGGTTCATATACTAGTACTTCTGCGAAAGAACTGGTTAGCAACTAGGAAATGGAACAAATAATTTAAAAATGGAGCGCTAAGAATTAAAAACTAAACATTATTTATACCTGTACTTGTTTAGTGTGCATTCCTCAGAGTAGTCCCCATAAGCTTTATTTTCGTCCAGATTCCAGTGATATTGAGATCAGGGACCACTTTTGCTCATTTGGGGAAATTAAGTTAACTTCCTAAAGAGGTAATTTACCATTTCATTCATAACTGGAAGTGATCAAAGGGATACAATTCAACTTGATATTCAATTAGTGATCACATATTAGACTAGGGAGATACAAAGGTGAGTAAGGTGCAGGCCTTATCTTCAAGAAACTCCCCAATAGTAAAGGTGTGATAAAGGCAATGCTAGAAGTTAGTACCTGTGTTTTTCCCTACTGAAGATAAAGAAATATAGTAAGCACAGGAAGGAAATGCAGGAGGATAAAGTGAGTGTGAATTTAAGCAGAGACCAACACTGAGGGTCCACCATGTGTTAGAAAAGGGCTCTACATTTTACTGTTGTTACTGGTAGTTGACATGAAGAGGGGACACAATCCGTGATATGATCCAGAGGTCCTCTGAGGATAATGACTAAACAAGGGACACAGCACTTCATGGTCCTGGGGGGAGAGAGGATTTTATCTATGGTTCTTTACACACTTAGATATATTAGTGTAATGAGCAATTTCTCTAAGCACAACCTTTACAATGAATATAACAGTGGTTTTTTTTTAAAAAACCATGTTGCTCAATGTAGGTCAATGGCATAATTCCAAAGCTTATCTTGGAAAAACAATTCCATAGGAGCAAAGTAAGACAGTTCAGACAAGTAGCTTGTTGCTGGTAAAGCTTTGTCCAAGGACAGACATTCCACATTCCTTGTGCAATGATGGGCTAGATACCTTTCAGGATATTGCCTATGAATGTTATTTCTCACAAAAGAATATCTTTGGTAGGTACTGAGGAGTAGTGAGTACAAGGCTTATCCAACTCAACACTGTCCTTTTCTTATAGTCAGGTAAGTGGGGATCTGTGTAAATGTCAGTCCCAGTGACGTGAGGGAGTAGTATGAACAAGGATCAGCCTGTGACCACAGGTATGTGGGCTGTGGGAATACCCACAGGCATGTTCTGTAGTCTTTTTTGCTTCAAGGAGTTGAAGGAAGAGAAGCAAAAGCTCTGACATTTTATGCCTTTGGCTAGAGTTTGCAAAACTGGCAGTGTGTGTGCCAAGTGAATTTGGCCCCGTGTTCTTTTTATTTGCTCAATACAAGGTTTTAAAAGATGACATAGCAAGGTAGGCATTACGATTGGTTCTAATGCAAGCATAGTTTCTATATCATGCAAATTTAAGATCTGTTTTCACCAGGCACTTTATTTATTTATGACACCTGGTTGGTCCCTATGGGTATTAGTGTTTGTGACACCTGCCAAATTATGGTCACAGTATAAAGTGAAGTATGTGTAAGTTTCAGAGGCAGCAGAGACGAGGTAGTGATTAATCTGGATGGGGAGGAGGGTCATAAAAGGTTTCACTGAGAGGTGATTCTGAGTCTGGGAGTGAAAGGATGAAGTAGGTGTTTACCCAGCCTGGAGTTTGGACAAGGGAGATTATTCCAGGAAGAGCCAAACACATTTGCAAATGCATGGATCAGCATTATGTGTAAGGGGAGTTCTGAATAGATTCAAAGTGCTAGAGCTTAACTAGCAAGTTAGGTTACAGCTGAAGTAGGAAGTAGCTGGAGGACTCAGTATGCTGTGCTCGAGGAGGTTGGACTTAAGTCAGTGAGGAATCCTGTAAGGGTTTAACACAGAGCATTTGGCCATGCTAGATTTCTGTTTCAGGAAGAGTATTCTTCACAGAGCCAAGCGAAATGGTGGGAGGTGGAAGGTCCTGGAACATCCTAGCAGAGATCATTAGGATCTGAATTAAGGCAGTGATCGCGGGTTTGGAGGGAAGGAGGCAGATGAGAAGATACTTAGGAGAAAGAATTGACACAACTTAGCAGTTGAGTAGATATGGTAGGTGAGGGAGAGGGAGAAGTAATGGCGAATGAATGGTGATTCCATTGCCTCAGATGGAGAAGTAAGAGAGAGTAAGGAGGGCATTGGAAGGGTGTGAGTTTGCTATGGCTGCCCTAACCAAGTACTGCAGACAAGGTAGCTTAAACAATGGAAATTTTTATCACAGTTGTGGAGGTCAGAAGTCCAAGATCAAGCTGTCAGCATGGTTGGTTTCTCCTGAGGCCTCTCTTCTTGGCTGGTTCGATGGTCATGCCCCTGTGTCTTTACCTGGTTTTTCCTCTGTCTGTGTGTACATGTCTGTGTCCAAATTTCCTCTTCTTGCAAGAAGAGTAGTCATTTTGAATGAGGGCCTGCCCTAATGACCTCATTTTAATTTAATT
The DNA here is from genome assembly GCF_951640355.1 of Cnephaeus nilssonii. Lineage (NCBI taxonomy): Eukaryota > Metazoa > Chordata > Mammalia > Chiroptera > Vespertilionidae > Cnephaeus > Cnephaeus nilssonii. The sequence continues at coordinate 18,232,851 of NC_137085.1, forward strand.
ACCTCTTTTAAAGACCCTATGTCCAAAAAAGGTCAGATTTTGAGTTACTAGGGGTTAGGACTTTAACATAATCTTTGGGGTGACCTAGTTCAGCCCATAACAGGAAGAATGAAGAGGATAGTATGGTATCTTGTTGAGAATATACAGGGGACAGTGGTGGTTCCATAACGCATTAGGGATGCGAGAATGCAGCTCAGAAAAGAGTTTCAGATTTGGTAGTTAAAACCATGGGAGTGGATAAAGTTTGGCCAGTGGTACCCAAACTTGGCTTATTCTAAGAATCACCTGGGGGAGCTTTAAAAATAAACCACATTCAGGGGCCCCACTTCCAACCAATTGACCCAGTCTTTGGAAAAGACACCAGGGCAGCCACGTGGAGATTCTAATGTGTCTCCAAGTTTGAGAGAGTGTGGTAGGTGAGCCAGAGATGATATGTGCCAAAATGGCCCACATCATTCAAGTGATGGGCGGCAGGGGAGAGAAGGACGGGAAGAGCAGAACTTAAAGAGGCTTTTTAAGCTCTGATTTCTCCATGATGGCTATGAGTTATGAAGCTTATCTGAGAGGACCAAAGGCTTAGAAGAGATACCACAAGAAATGGAAGAGAGTAGAGAGAAATGACAGCATGAAAACAGCTTCTACTGTGGGCTCTGCTGAGATTAGAATACATTGATTAGCGGTGACATCTTCATCTTGTCCTTACGTGTCCTCCATGGGGCCTCTGGAGGCTGTGAAGGAAAGCAGAACTGGAAGCTTGGAGTTTAATCAGAACTGGGGTGTTAGAGCACAGAAAGGAGTGTGGGAAGGAGCAGGCTGGTGAGAGGGGAGCTCATGCAGTGGACCATGGCATTAAGGCTGGGCATGATGAGAACTGAGGCTGGACAGGGCTGATGAACAGGGGGAAGGGGAGGGGGCAGGAAGCTGGATAATCTGACGTCCAAGGGCAGATATAGTGTGAGTGTAGACATCTGTACGGATGTACAGTTCCAGTTAGAAAGGGGATTTTGAAGTGTCACGGGGTAATGAAGGGCTAAGCAGAGAGGTCAGGCTTTCAGATATGTTGAAATTGCCCTAGATAATGACTTGCTTGATGACAGAGTTGTTTGGAGGAGGGAATGGTGGGTAGGGGGGATTTACTAGATAACCTTTCATGTCCCAGCCTCATGTTTTAGCAAAAACGTCTTTTTCTGAGTCACTGCTAACTTTTTGTTGTTTTGGAATTAGAATAAGGCGACCTGGAAAGTTGCCATTTAACAATTCCATTTTTATTGATCCCCTTGTAATTGTAAATGTTTAACAGATTATGGCCTCTTGAAATGCCTTTGGAATCCATTAATGCATGTTTCAGAGAGTTTACACAGAGGGAAGTCCCACATTGGTCAGAAAATGCTTCTCTCTGTGTCACTGATCTGTCTCCGCCAAACAGCTGGCTTCTGAGGCCTGTACTGGGCAATTATGACAGGAAGGACAAGAGTTGCTGAAGTTCTTTTTAAGGTAACATTAATTGGATTCATCTTTTACCGCATGCCAAAGGTCATGGCTATTACATTTACCATTTCGGGTTGGAGTTTAGCCTCTTTATTGTGGATTTGTCGGTCCTGGGCGTTTTCCGATTTAGTTTTGTGGTAGGATGTTTTGTCTGCAGTTTGCATCTGTATTTGGAAACAGAATGAAATGCAGTTTTAAAAACTAGGACCCAAAACAATGGAAAGAATTTACGGGCACACTTTGTGTGTTCAGTGTTAGGATTTCGTCTTTGATATTTGAGGAAATAAGTTTGATCCTCATCCCGGAATATACAAATGACTCCTGAATTTTTGTTGTTGTTGCAGCCAATGCAGACATCACCTGCTTCCCCTTTGAGTTTGCTTACTGGGGGAAGAACATTTTCTAAATTGCATAAAGCTTCGTATTAATATGATAAAACTTGAAAGTTAAAATTGTAAGAGTGAAACTCCATCGCATTCACAAAGTTACAGGCTGAATTCAACTAGCGTATCCTGTACAGTCACAGGAATTCCCCGTCTCTGCTGCTTGGGGTTTTCCGTCCTTCCTTCTTCCCTCTCATTCCTTGCCTTCCCTGTCCTCTCCTCTTTTTTTGGCAGGTTCCTCCAAATTGAACAGTTTCCCAGCTTTTTACCACGTATCTCCAAGGATCAAGTGTGAATGAAGAATTGTTTTAGGCTGTTTATTTCTCCCAATTCAACCCATTGAGTAGTATGCCCCTCTCCTCATTCTCCTACTACATCACCTGTTCTGTTCTTTTCTTTAGGGATAAACTCGGACTGGCACTAAAAGAAGGGATTACCAGTTCCTGGTTGTAATCCCCATTTACCCATCAATCGAAACCAACCCAGTTGTACTAGTCATTTCATTTCTGCCTTCATGAGCTGCCAGGAGATAGCGATAGAGAATGAATGAATGAATGAATGTGTTTGTGCGCGGTAAAGCAATAACAGTTTGGCATCATGGGGTAGGACATTGGTTCTCACTTTGCATTAGAATCACCAGAGATTATATTTAAAATACAAAGTCCATTTCGACAATCTGGGAAAGATCCGGGACTCTGCATTGTTAACAAATTCTACCTGGTGGACCATTTTCTTTGTGCAACAGTGGGTTTGGGGACTCTAATTTTTGTAATTCTTAGTTTCATAGTAATAGCATTTTTCAAAGCTGGACCCATTTGAAATGGCTGTGATATCAAACCATAGACTTCATTTCATTAGTGAGTTCTCTGACCACCTGGCAGTTACAGTGAGAGCAAACAAGATGTTGGTTTCACCATATTCTGGGTTGGTCAGAACCACCCAGCAAGGGTACTGTACTGTGTTTGAGGTGCCGCCCTTTAAGAATTTCAGAGTTCTCATGGAGAGGGGAAAGGAGTCGTAAAGATCTGTGACAGAGGACTTACCAGGGAGAGGAAAGAAAGAAACAGGTGACCCGATCTTTACCTTCATCTGCCTGATAAACCTTCAAGTGTCTGAAGGATGAGATTCAACTTGGTTACAGAAGAGCAGCTGGGTCCCAGGCCTGGTTTTCTTATCATTAGCTACTAACGTATTTTAAAGTCACATGAAAGTATATTGCCGATGGTCTGAATTTTTATTCCTGAATAAATTAGAGATTGAAATCTGCGGTTTCTAGTTCAAGGGCATTGTACACAAACACCCAAATCACGTATCTGATGTGGATTTTGATGCCGTTAAAGGGAAGTGCAGCCGCCAGGCCTTAGTAGCGTTGCCCCCTTTTCCTTGGTTGGCTTGGTCTTTTCCTCTTATGTTGAAAGGCCGCAGCGAATGTTGACTTTCTCCCTCTAAATGGCAATAATTGTAAATTTTAATGTGTTTCCAGATAGGTGGTTTTAGCCCCTGTCTTATGTTCTCTTGCTTCCACTGCTCCGGTTCCCAAGACTCGAAATTGAGTCCAGATGTGGGTCAACATCGAGAAGCCCTGACTGGCCCTCTTGTTCTCTCCTTCCCCAGATATTAATGCGAGAAGGAAACGGCGACACCGGGGACAGCCACTGTTAGCGTTCTTGTGTTATTTCTGCCCGTCATTCCCCTGCAGGCTCTTTATGAGATCTGCACATATTTTTGTTCTGTGCTTTAAAGTTTTAACATGTAAAGGCAACACTGTCCCATAAAGTTATGTCTCTGAAAACGTTGTATACAAATATATGGATATGCTGCATATTTGATTTCAGTTTTGATTGTTTTATTTTTTTAAAATATGCTTTCATTGATTTTTTTTTTTTTTTAAGAGAGGAAAGGAGTGGGAGAGAGAGAGAGAGAGATCGGTTGCATCCCACATGGATCAAACCGCACCCTGGGTATGTGCCCTGACCGGGAATTGAACTAATGACCTTTCAGTACACAGGACAATGCTCAACCCACTAAGCCACACCGGCCAGGGCCAATTTTGATTATGGCGTTTTCTTGCACAAAGTTCAACACAACTGACCCACCTATGTATCCACATGCAAATGTTATTATTTTTTTTTATAATCCTCACCCAAGGGTATGTTTTTATTATTTTTAGAGAGAGAGGAAGGGAGAGAGCTAAATATCTCTGTGAGAGAGAAACTGATTGGTTGACTCTCATACATGCTCCTACCAGGGATCAAACCCACAACCTTTTTGGTAGACGAAATGATGCTCCAACCAACTGAGCCACCTGGCTAGGGCTAACCAGTTTTTCTTAATTGTGAAATAACAAATAAAATGTATAAAATGTAAACTTTAAGAAAGCAATGAAAATGTAAAAAATATGAAAATTATAAATCATGTAGTAATTTAGCATCCATAATAAAACTGATGTTAATGCTTTTTTATTTTTTATTTATTGTCTAAAGTTTTACATATGTCCCCCTTTTCCTGCTTAACACCCCCCACCCCCGCCCCAGCCATCCCCAGCCATTTCCACCCTGGGCAAGCTCCCACCACCCCAGTGCCTGTATCCATTGGTTATGCTAATATGCAGGAATACAAGTCCTTTGGTTGCTCTCTACCTCCCCGACCCCGACACACACTCCCCTGCCATTTGTCTCTGGATATATTCTGGTTCATCAAATTATGTTGATCATTATATCCCACATATGAGTGAGATCATGTGATATTTATCTTTATCTGACTGGCTTATTTCGCTTAGCATAATGCTCTCCAGTTCCATCCATGCTGTTGCAAATGGTAAAAGTTTCTTCTTTTTTATAGCAGTGTAGTATTCCACTGTGTAGATGTACCACAGTTTTTTAATCCACTCATCTGCTGATGGGCACTTAGGTTGTTTCCGAATCTTAGCTATTGTAAATTGTGCTGCTATGAGCATAGGGGTGCATATATCCTTTCTGATTGGTGTTCCTGGTTTCTTGGGACAAAGGAGGCAAGAGCATACAATGGAGTCAAGACAGTCTCTTCAGTAAATGGTGCTGGGAAATATGGTCAGATACATGCAAAAAAATGAAACTAGATCACCAACTTACACCATACACGACAACAAACTCAAAATGGCTAAAGGAGTTAAATGTAAGATGGGAAACCATAAAAATCCTACAAGACTCCGTAGGCAGCAAAATAGCAGACATATGTCGTAGCAATATCTTTACCGACACAGCTCCTAGAGCAATGGAGACTAAAGAGAAAATAAATAAATGGGACTATATCAACATAAAAAGCTTCCGCACAGCAAAAGAAACCATCAACAAAACAACAAGAAAGCCCACTGCATGGGAGAACATATTTGCCAATGATATTTCAGATAAGGGTTTAATCTCCAAAATTTATAGAGAACTCATACAACTTAACAAAAGGAAGATAAACGATCCAATCAAAAAGTGGGCAAAGGATCTAAATAGACACTTTTCGAAAGAGGACATACAGAAGGCCGAGAGACATATGAAAACATGCTCAAAGTCACTAATCATCCGAGAGATGCAAATCAAAACAACAATGAGATACCATCTCACACCTGTCAGAATGGCTATCATCAACAAATCAACAAAGGACAAGTGCTGGGGAAGATGCAGAGAAAAAGGAACCCTGGTGAACTGCTGGTGGGAATGCAGACTGGTGCAGCCACTGTGGAAGACAGTATGGAGTTTCCTCAAAAAATTAAAAATGCAACTCCCATTTGACCCAGTATTCCCAATGTTAATGTTTTTAAATATCAACTCTTTATTCCTCTATATTTATACATATAATTTGTGTGGTCATTGATTAGATAGTATAGACAAAAATCATCCAAATTCTTCCGAACTAGAAATATTAGCTGTTAACACTTTTTGTATATGTCTTTTCATATATTCAAAGACATAGATATGTTCAGTATTATTTTCTTTTAATTTTTAGTAACTTTTCTTATAAAAGTGATACATACACAATTTAGAATCCCTGAAAAAGATAAAAAACATAAATAAAAAAGTGACAGAAATCTTTCCCCTTAAAAATAAAGTAATAATTTTTAAACTAGTTCTTCCAGGTATGTACACATGTCTGTAAACCCATATTTTTAATCAAATAAAAATGACATGAACATTCCCTCCCTCCCTCCCTCCCTCCCTCCCTCCCTCCCTCTCTTCCTCCCTCCCTCCCTTCCTTCCCTTAGGAATGTATTAAGCATTTTTGTGTCAATATATGCACTACTAAACTTGTTTCAGTGTGGATTTCCTTCTATTGATCTTGCGTCCCCTGAGTCTGAGGGTTTCTACCACCAATTCTGGGGCATTTTTTGTCCATTGTTTCTTTGAATAACACTTTACTCCTGCTTTGTCAGTTCTCTGGTTCCAGATCACCATGCAGGCCTCTTTGAGACTTTCAGGATCCTGCCTGCCTATGAACCTCACTCCTAAGTTTACCCCTGTGCTTCTGTCCTCCATTCTCATCAGTTGCACTTCGATTTAACTCACTCATCATGTTTCTAATTTGAAATACCGTATTTTTCTTTCCTAGAAACCCAGTTTGGCTATTTGTCTAAGTTGTGTGATCACTTTTAATATATCAGACTTTTAATATAGTCAGTATCTGATAATTCCTTTATCTGTAGACTGTCTAATTCTGCTATTTGTTGTTTCTGATGACACTTGTATGTTTTGGCTTGCTTCCTCATGTTTTTTTGTGTTTTTTTTTTTTTTTTTTCATGTGAGCTCACATTTCTAGAAACTTTTTCTCTGGGAATTCTTTGAGAACTTAAGGTGAATCAGTTCAGGAAGAACTTGTGCTTGCTTCTGCTGGATGCCTTAAGGGCACTATCAAATCACGTCCACATCCGTTTCAATATTCAGCTTCAGATTTATTGGGTGGCCACACCTATGTATTAATTCAGGCCCCAAATGTATTAAGGGTAAGTGTCTGGATATAAGTTCTCAGGGGAGGCTCTTTCCTACCTACATCCAAGACGGAGACAGTCAAGTCTCCTTACCCTCTCCCTAAGTGACATGGGTCAATATTTGTTCCTCTAGTTCACCTGTTGAGGGTGGTTGAGGGTGGGTGTCCCAGGTTTTTATAGAGGGTTTTTATCTGCCTTTCACTTTCCACTTGATTCTGCCTAGAAAAGTCAAAACTAGAAGTCACGTGGAGTTGGAGTATAACTGATTGCTAAGTCAGTGTTCTTTTACCTTGATTGATTTCTTGACATATTTTAGCTTCTCAGGAGGTTCATTACTTTTTTGGCCAACTTGATTAAGCATTTACAAAGGTTAGGGGTGTGTGTGTGTGTGTGTGTGTGTTGGGAGGGTTTTCAGGGTAATTTGTCCTCAGTATTTCCAGAATGGAAGTCCACAATATAACTTTTTAATAGCAGGACATATTTCATCCTTCAAATAAATGTTGTTTACTTAAATAATTTCCTTCCTTAGAACCTTAAGGTTGCTTTCAATTTCTCTGTTACAAAGGATGGCCTTATATAGCTATCTTAACGTAGGTTGTTGATAATTTCCTCAGGATAAATATCTTGAAGCCGGATTGCTAGGTCAAAGGCTATGCTTGTTATTTATTTATTTATTTATTTATTTATTTATTTATTTATTTCAAAGAGAGGAAGGAAGAGGGAGAGAGAAAGATAGAAACATTAATGATGAGAGAGAATCATTGATCGGTTGCCTCCTGCATGCCCCCTACTGGGGATCAAGCTTGAAACCCGGACACATGCCCTGATGGGAATCGAACCAGGGACCTCCTGATTCATGGGATGACTCTCAACCACTGAGCCACACCGGCCAGGCTGCTTGTTTGATTTTTGATAGCGATTGCTAGAGACATCCTGCAGGATCAGGACAGTTGCTCTACATTGAAACTCTCAGTCCTAGTACTTGAAGGTGCCACCCTTCATTAACACTGAGTGTTATAAATTTAAACACATCATCAGTGTTTTGGGGGAAAATACACTTAATTTTTAAAATTTAGATTTCTATGATCATTCAAGAGGTTAAGCACAACTTTTTTAAAACACTCATTTGTTTCTGTCAATCATTTTTTTCTATTAGGCTTATTTTTATTTGTTTCAACTATATACTTAATATATATAATTTTATGTTGAAAACTTAAGATATTAATGGACTTTTCTATGTTGTAAAACATTTTTCCAGTGTGCATTTCCATACCGGTGGGCAAAAGTAACTTTACAGTTATGAGTATGTGAAACAATGTTTATTCTGGTATTATTTATTAATAATTGTATTATTTTACATCCAAACAAATGTTGCCCACCCCATATATCTATATATAAACTTTAAATATTTAGTTACCTTTATCTGTATTTTATGGTTTTTGCTTTGTCATTTTGCTAAAATAGCCACTCCTCACTTTAGGATGATGTAAATCTTCTATTATGTTTTCTTTTAGGTTTTTTTTTAAGGTTTTATTTTTCACAGAATGTATGTGATGTGAAGATCTGTCTCTCACCTTCTACCACTGTGAATTTATTATTCAAGTTGGTTTGCCTGTGTACCCCTTTGGAAGTATGATTTGGATAAAGCCAAATAATTTTGGATTTTTTTCATGTTGAGGCTGTAACTTTTGAAAATGGAATCGGCATGGGATGGGATGGGTAATGTAGATATTTGTACAGGGAGTGGTGAACTTGGAGAAGAAGCAGGTGAGTGTGTTAAGAAAGGCTAGATGAGTTAAGGGATGTGTTAAAGAAGAAGGTTAGCTCTAATGCTTAACCATCACAGGGTCATCCTCCCACCAATTTGTGTGTGTGTATTTGTTTTCCTAATGGCCATTGGGAATAGAAAGTGTGGGATTGTCAGGTCGGTAGTGAGTTGAGAAAGCTGGGAAGACTTTATATTACCAGCCCTTTGTTTCTTGTGTGGTACAGCGTTTTGTGTGCAGTGGGTGCTCAATAAAAATTTGTTGCATGAATGGGCGAATAAAGGAGATTCACTGGTTAGGAAATAAAGTTAAGTTGTGTTTAAATACTTTGGATTTTTGGGTAAACAACTTCTTTAAGTCATTTTTTGTTTTTAGTGGCCATGCATCTCCATTAATTTCTCCCCTTGTTATTCAACAAGACTTCTTGAGGACTGTTTATATGCCAGCCACAACTGAGCATTAGAATAAAAAGATAATTATGGTGCTGTTCAAAGTCCAGTAGTTGCCTCATAAAAGAGTGGAGTTTAGTGTGATGAATATTATATCTTATGTGCAAGGTACAAAGATGAGGGCATATAGGAGGGCACAACCAACGTACTGCTGATGGTGATGTGTGTGTGGGTGACTAAGAAGAATTCTGAGACTTGATAATAAAAGACTGAAATATACAGAGTTCTATAGGGTTGTGGATGGGCAATGGAAGAGAGTGTTTCATTCAGTGAAAAGAGAATATGAAAAGGCATGAACAACACAGTGTTTTCTAGGATTTCCAAGTAATTTGGTTTGGGAAACAATGGAAGACCTGCTCATGCATGAGGCAGAAGCCAGATCACGGGAGGTCTCGCCTAGTGTGCAAAGACATCTGAAGTTTGCCTCCTCCCTCCCAATTCTCGATAATTGAAAGGCCTAGTTTTGTCAGTTACATCATTATGGGAGGTTAAATTGGAGAGGGACAGAGAAGTGAAATAAGATTAGCGATAGAGACCCTTGCAATTGTCCCCGGGAGGTGACCTGAACTAAGTAAGTGACAGCGGGGTCTGGAGGGGAGAGAACGGATTTGAATCTGTTGGAAAGGGGGTAGTCAATAGGATTTAGTGACATGCTCAGCGTAGGAAAGTAATAAGTTGAATTTGGCATAGTTTTGAATTTGAGGTTTTCAATGAAATGCAGCAGTGTGAGAGAATGTTCTGGAATGGGAATGCATAGTTAAGAATCTGCCACCATCTTCAGCCTGCAAGTGTCTGTGGGAGCCATTGTTCTGGGTAAGCTGGCCTACGGAGAGTGAGCAGGCGTAGAATAGAAAAGGGCCAAGCAAAGAACTCAGGGGAGCACCAGCATTTCCAGATCCTCAGAGGAAGAGGACCTTTCAAAGATGCCTGGGGAAGAGCAGTTAGAATGTTGGATAAGAATCAAGGGGGCCTGGTGTCCTGTGTAGGGCAAGTTTAAAAAGACAGTGATTAACAATGTAAAATGCCGCTAAAGGGTCAAGTCAGATAAGTGCTGAGAGATATCCTTATTTAGAGGAAAGTGATCTTTTCTCAAAATCTTGAATGGTGAGGCAGACGCCTTGTGCATCGTATGAGGATGCTAAAGAAATGAGCACAGACTGTTCCTTCAATAGTCTTGGCCTTGAAAGTGAGAGAGAGGGTGTGGAAGGAGAGGGGGAGAGGAGGAAGTAGTAGTTGGGGGTCAAGGGAGTATTTTTTTTCCTGTTTTCTTTTAAAATAGGATTTATAGCATGCTTTTATTCTGAGGGCTGAGAACTGAGGAGAGAACAAAGCTGAAGGTGAAGAAGAGATCATTGGATGAAGCCAACTTGAGTTCAAAGCTGGATATGGCCAATTGAGGGCTGGGATGAGAGAAATGCATTGCAAAGGCAGCGTCGGCCGAAACTGGTGACGGTTACTACCATTGGAAGATACCGTTTTTTGAAGCAAGCATGTCACAACTATTTATGGCATAAAGAACGGTGGCAGCTGTACACTGGGTGTATGATAAAGCCTTCATGGAACAATTATTTGGGTATTTCCCCCTAAGTCTGAATTGTTGGGATAAACTGTATTGAAATAGTGAATATGACTTTGATACTACTAACAGTGTAAGAATATTACATGTTGGTTGGAACGGTGGTCAAATAATATGTAAATGAATTCAATAGTTTTGGATTGTTGATGCTTAGCGTAATTCTAGTTTCCATTACATTCTTGTTTCTGTGAGCCACAGGAACCTGGAGGGCAGTAAAGCGTTCTGGGGGACAGTTACGAGGGTGTGTGGCTCCAGCATCTTGCCTTTACTTCCACAGATGCGTGTTTAGTTTTCAGGCTCTCGCTGTGTGGGATGGGGCTCTGGGAAGGAAGGTAGCTCCTGACCCTACCGTGTTGCGTTGGCATCTGGGGCACTGCCCATTGTGTGATTGCTGCCACCACCTTTTCGTCCCTGCACCCCAAGTAATAGTTTACCTTATGCATTTCCCTACCCTCCCAAACAGAAGGAGGTTTTCCTTTCACGTAGGAAAACGCTGTAAGGCATCCTCAGAGGTGACTGCACGATGGCAAAAATAGCCTTTCTCTTTCACCGTGTGATCCCTTCTGTTAAGCAAATTGCATTAGGTTTCCCCACAGAACAGGCTCTAGGATGATTCGTCTGTCACCCGCTGGTCTCACTCTTGCCAGCCTTCATCTGAACAGGCACTGGAGGTGCCCCGTGCACGCATTCACTCTGTCCCGCCTTGGAGTGTTCCGGCTTGCCTACTGAACTCCAGGGATCGGGGCAGCCATAGTCTGTCTGTCTTTCTCTGTTTGAGAATGGATCTCTGTGGTTTAAATACCTTCTTATTGATTCCATAGAATTTAGGGATTCCCATTCTAAATGGACTTCCGAAGACCATGCCTGGATTCCCAGAGTTCCTGACCTGGGCATTCCCATAACGACACTTCCATATTTTAAATTTTTATATTGTTTTTTTATTTTTTATTTTTTATAATTGATTTCAGAGAGAGGAAAGGAGAGGGAGAGAGAGATAGAAACATCAATGATGAGAGAGAATCATTGATCGGCTACCCCCTGCATGTCCTCCACTGGGGATCGAGCCTGCAACCCAGGCATGTGCCTTGACCAGGAATCGAACCCTGACCTCCTGGTTCATGGGTTGTTGCCCAACCACTGAGCAACACTGGCCTGGCAACACTTTTATATTTTAAAGAGAAGTTACACACCCCTAGTACTTTAGATTTTGGGTGGACACGTGTTTTCAGAGCTTCTTATATTCCTCTTTTACTGGCAGTTTTAATCGCTTAGTTCTATTAGCCTTGGCAGGAAAAATCCTATCTGTATTTATGGCTTTTGATCCTCTGCTTTATCCCGTTTTGACTAGGGATAAGAGAACGTCTACCTGTCCAGCTTTCAAAAGGTGAGGGATACTGCTTTACACTCATCCTCACTATACCCCCTTTGTTATTTTACATCGTGTGATCCTGTCCCCCCATTTTAAAAGATAAGTTGTTTCTGAAATATGTCCCCACTTGCTTCTGGTTTTGTCAGTGAATATTGTCTGGTAAAATTAAATTTATTTATTTTGCCTTAAGTTAACTACAATACATATACAGGGTGGAGAAAAAGTAGGTTTACAGTTGTGCGTATGTGAAACATAGAGTTTATTCTTGTATTAATTGTTATTTATCAATTATTGTACTATTTTCCATACAAACAACTGTAAACCTACTTTTGCCCTACCCTGTATGTATTATGGTGATTTATTGTGTAGTGTTCAGATTGAGGTGGCTTAGAAGTAACTTTGAAAATTGATTTCTCAAGGGAATTTTACAAGGAAAGTATAATACATGAATATGTCATTAGAACCCTATTTCTTTTTAAGGAATATTAGTTAGGACAACCCAGCATTTCCATGTGTTTGATTCTAAAAAGACGATTAGCTTATTGTAACGGTCATAATGTATACATAGTTCTAGATGCATTTAGTTACATTTCATTCTGACTCCAAAATGACAGAATTCTCTGGAGACTACATTATGCAGAAGAGAAGAATATCGCTTCCATTTTAATTGCAAAGTAACAAAGCTTTTTCCACTTCACAACTTTTGTGGACAGTGTGCCAGCATTAGCCAATGGAAATTTTTGCAATGATGGAAATGCTTTATTTTTGCACTGTCTACATATGGTATGCGGCTTTCTTATTGGACAGAGTAGGTCTAGATTTTGGAGTTAACCTACCCCCGCCCCCACTTCCTAGCTGTGTAGCTCTGACTGATTCAGAAGGCTTATTCTTTTGGGCAGGGATAGCTCCCCACTCGGGTACACAGCTGGAAACGTGGTGCAGCGTTTGCTAGATCCACGTAGCCAGACCCCTGATTGACTGCTGAAACAGGAGAAAACCCTGGTTCCACTCCCCAAAGAAGTCTCCCCAATCAAAGTGGGGCTCATTTTCCCCCGAGTTACAAATCAATACTAAGAGACTTGGCTAGTGACAAAGAAATTCTTCGTGTTAGAATTCTCCCTGTACCCAGATCTTTTAAAACTGGACTTTTGTTCTTCCCTACTCAGGAGGCCACGAACCAGCCAGTGGATTATTTATTGTGCTTACTGATTTGTTATTATTACTTTTTAACACACACACACACACACACACACACACACACACACACACACACACACATTATTTTAGAGAGAGAGGAAGGGAGAGGAAACATGGATGAGAGAGAAACATTGATTGGCTGCCTCCTGTACGCCCCCTATTGGGGATCGAGCCTGCAATCTGGGCATGTGCCCTGACCCGGAATTGAACCAGTCATCTCTTGGTTCATGGGTTGATGCTGGCTGGGCATGCTTACTGATTTTTGAAAAAAAATTTATTTGCCTGAAATTTCTGAAAGTGCAGGGAGGAAGGGAGAATAGTGGATCACTGGTTGTTTCAGAAAACAGAGCTGCACAATACAGGGCTGGTCCCACTGCTCTCATTGGTCCCCACTGTTTATTCTGGAAAACGAGGCAGAGTGGGAGAGGTCTGAACCTTCTTACTTCTGGCTTTTCCTTTTCGGCAAGCAAAGCATTCACCGAACACTGCTTTTAATTGAGCTTCATCTTCACTGTTCTTAACAGATACTGCTCCCAGGGTCTAATAAATGGCTGGCTGTTATTCTTGGTTTCAGAGCCATTTTGAGTTTAGTCTTTTTGTTTGTCTTCATGTGTACTTTAACTGGAAATTGGGTGGAGAAGTAGCAAGGGCTGATGTCATCTTTATTCAGAAGTCCGTTTATGACCAGTTGCAAGATTTATTGATTTAATCACAGCCTTGAGTCTAGTGAAATGTCTCTGGGCTGCACTGAATGATTTTAGACTTTCACATTTTTTATTTTTTAGGCTTTCATGTTTTCTGAGAAGATTGATATGGCCACACAGAGAATCATTTAGTATAAAGGAATTATCTTTTGACAGAACAAATTTTATTTCCAAATGATGTCAACTCTGTGTCCACATCTCTCCTCCTTCTTTTAACTTTCAAATTTACTAACATAAAAAAACCACATTTGTATGAATGAGATATTGCCTTTCCAGTAGAGCTATCCTATGACCTTATGCTCATGAGCAGGAAATGAATTTAAGAAGCCTCAGACCTACTGGCCAGTCCTTTTCTTAAAGGAAGCTTGCTATTGACTTTGTCAAGGCTAAAGCTGTTGCTTTTGGCAAACGCCTTCACTATTCAGATGGGCAGCATTAACTAGCTTCATTCCATGGGTTAATTCCTATAATGATGTGGTGGGTACATTTCGCAGCTCTCTTATTCTTGTGGACACACAGTGAGATGGAATCCTGTTCAAAAATAGCATGTCCTTAGTAGCTTCAAAAAATTGACATGTAACATTATATTAGTTTCAGATGGACAACATGATTCGATTATTTATATATATTGTGAAATGATCACCACAATACGTCTAGTTAACATGCATCACCACAAATAGTTACAATTTTTTTTTCTTGTAATGAGAACTTTTAAGATCTATTCTCTTAGTGACGTTCCAATATGCAATGCAGTATTCACTATAGTCACCATGCTGTACATTATAGTTACAGTTGAAGTCTGTATTGAATAATTCAAAAGCTTCTTCCTAAGAAATTTTCTGGCAACTCTCATAATTGGATAAGTGAAGCAGCCCTCCAATTTGGATTACAGTCTAATTTTGATTTTTTTAAAGAAAATGCCAAATTTTCTTTTTGTGTCTGGTATCAAAAGCACATGAAACTACTTTTTAATCAACAGCACTGAACACTTAAGACTCTTATCAGAGCCTTCAGTTGAATTATCTACCTTCCGGTTGTACCAAAGGCCGTTTGAGACAACTGGCTATTACACAAACAGTCTAGTGAGTGGTTCTCAAAGTCTTGTGCGCAGACCAGCAACCCCAGCGTCTCTGAGAACTTGTGAGTAAGTACAGATTCTCAGGTCCATGCCAGACCTCCTGAGCAGAAACTCAGCGGGCTGAGGCCCCGCCGTCTGTATGTGAACAAGCCCTCCAGTGAATTCTGGATGCTGCATGCTGCAGACTGGGAACCACGGATCTGATGCAGTAGTTACCACATTTGCCTTTCAACCTAAGCTCACTTTGGACACATTAAAATACAGATTCTTGGTTTCCATTCACATAGTCCGATTCAAGAGTCTGATTTAGTTGGGCCCAGGAATCAGTGGCCCTGCTGTTATAGGTAGGATGATCTGTGGGTTTGTCACATGTGGCCTTTATTATGTTGAGGTTATATTCATTCATAATTTTTATCATGAAAGGATGTTGAATTTTGTCAAATGCTCTTCCTGCAGCTCTTGAGAGAGAGGGTCGTATGATTTTTATCTCTTATTAATATGGTGTATCATGCTTACTGATTTGCATATGTTGAACCTTCCTTGCACTCCAGAGATAAATCCTACTTGATCGTGGTGTATGGTCCTTTTAATGCTGTGGTCTCACTCTCTCTTTGTTTTGCTAGAATTTTGTTGAGGATTTTTACATCCATATTCATCAGGGGAATTGGCCTGTGGTTTTCTCATTGTGCCCTTCTCTGGCTTTGGTATCAGGGTAGCACTAGACGAGTAAAATGAGTTTGGGCATGTTCCCTCCTCTTCAATATTTTTGAATAGTTGGGAAGGATTGGCACTAATTCTTCTTTAAATGTTTGGTAGAATTCACTAGTGAAACTCTCTGGTTCTAGTCTTTTTTATCTTGGGTAGTTTTGGTTACTGTTTCAATCTACTTACTTGTAATCTTTGAATTTTCTATTTCTTTCTGATTCAGTCTTTGCATGTTGTACATTTCTAGGAATTTATCTATTTCTCCTGGATTATCCAACTTATTGACAAATAATTGTTCATAGTCACGACTCTTGTTCTTTGATAACTTTCTGTAACTTGTTTGGAAATGAATGGAGTCTAGAAACTAAGTAAATGATGGACTATGTTGCCCTAGCCAGTTTATCTGAGTAGATAGAGCATCAGCCTGTGGACCAAAGGTTCCTGGGTTCAATTCCGGTCAAGGGCACATACCTTGGTTGCAGATTCCTCCCCAGCCTGGGCTCTGGTCAGGGCTCTTGCAGGAAGCAACCAATTGATGTGTTTCTCTCACATTGATGTTTCTCTCTGTCTTTCCCTCTCTCTTCTACTCTCCCTTAAAAAAAATCAATGGAAAATATCCTTGGGTAAGGATTAAAAAAATAAATAAATGATGGACTATCCGCCCTTTGCCTCGAAACGAGCTTTGTGTTTGGAGAACCTTTCCCAGCTCTGGTTAGGGTCTCTTTATGTCTTTCTCCATAGGATGGATACATCACAATCGTCAGTAGCCTGGCTGTGAAAGAGTTAACGTTTCCCATTACCAGGCACTGACATAGGCAGTCGGGGAAATCTGGTTCATTTTGTTTCAAAATACACCATACCTCAAGTAAGTACAAACAGCTGCGGTGCAGGACTGGAGCCAAAAGAAATCAGTGTGGTGCTATGAACTCCAACTGAGGAGAGTTCATGGAACATGGATCAGAGATCAGGCTCCAAAATGAAACCATCAGGGCCCAGCAGGAGAAGGGTCCTTGCTCATCAACCCCGTCACCTCCCCAGCCGCCACCCAAAGAAACTGGGTGGTTCTTCAGGGAGGTGGCCTTCTCCCTTTTTCCTTCGGAGCCACTTCTCTGCCATGGACGGAGCTCACCACGTTCCGTTTCTTGGAGCCCAGAACTCCAGTAGTGTGACATGGAGAATTCTTGGAATAGAAAGGAAGTATAGACATGCTGCCTGCTTATGCGCCTTAAAACAACAATCACTTGAAGCCCAGCCCTACAACACACGCTCCTTCCTTTTCAAGCCTCAGGAAGTTCTTGGTAGAAACTGCGTCTACTGAGCCTGTTTGGCTGTTCCTCCTTCTCCCAGATTTTTTTTTTTTTTTAGTTAATATCAGTTTAGCGAAACGTTTTGTTTTCCTTTTGATTTCTTTTATACCAGAATTGCCTTTCTAATCTTATCATGCCTTATCATCTCATTGGGGGACCCATATCATCCCTTTCCACACCCGTTAGGCGTTTTCTGTAGGACAGTCTCCAATCTCCACATGTTTGGATCCCCCCCCTGGGATTTTCTGGACATCTAGCCATTCATTAGTCCGAAAGGACAACATCTTTCAGGCTAATGGTGAGATGGTCACAGGTCTTTCAAGTGGTGCCTCCCAGCTGCCTTTAGGTCCCCGGTTGGTTTTTGGGGGACGTCTCAGGCATGGGAGCTTTGTGGCCACTTGGTGGTTTTACTCACTCTTCTCAGTTTATAAAAAGGCTTCTTTCATTCCATTCTTTTGCTGCTTTTGTGATCAACAGCTTCAGCAATCATTTTTAAAAGCTATCCCCTGTTAAGTTTAAAACCCTTTTATAAAAGAAAAAAAAGGGAGTTAGAATACCTTTCACAAAAGTTAGGGAAAGGCCCTTTTCTCTGTTGGTTTTCATAGTTACTAAATCATTGTGAATGGAGAAGAGTCATTGAATTCCCTTTGCTTCACATTCCTAATTTCTCCAACAGGGGTGATAATGTTTGAAATGTTACTCCTGGACCTGTTATGTGAATGCATGAGGCCAGCCTTTGCTTACTGACCCCTCAAGCTGGCAAAAGCATGTATGTGAATCGCAGGAAGCTATGGTATTTACATATCCACAACCCAGCTGGGGATAATTCATCCTCTAGCACAATACTAGTTTTCTTTAGATTTCCCTCTGAACTAACTGTTTTAAAGAGACATTGCCATGAGGGACTTCATGGAGGAAAAGTGCTGTATATTGGGAGCAGGAAAGGAAATGAAATTAAGTGCCTCATTATTTTTCCCATGGCAAAGCAGATACTAGGATTGAATTTAACAGGTATAATTTTCCCCTCCTCCCCCCTCAAAACTTTGGGCAGATGTACAAGTGTCTGGACTTAGGATGTACACTGAGTTTTTTTTTTTTTTTTTAAAGCTAACGTATCTCCAGTTTTATTAGAGATTAGCGAAGGAAACTAGGTTTCTCATTTGGCTCTTGAATTTTTTGAAAATAAACAAAACGTTCATATTTTGAATAGCACATTGTGGGCCAAACAACATCTGGAAGAGATTATTCTCACTGCAGGCAGAAGAACTTTCATAACCGGAGAACACAGTACCTTTTCACAGTTCCCTCCCTTCCCTTGTGTCCTGCAAACAGAAGAAGCCGATTGCTGGGGTTTCTGCCTCCGTCTTTGTTTTATTCGATGCAAATGTCTCTCTCTGTTAGCTTTTGGAAATACAGCACAACTTGGCGGTGCGATGCTGCCTACATTGTTTACTGAGGTCCAGACTTCTCCTTTTCTCAAAAGACCTATTTGACTTTTGGCAACGTGCCTCTTACACGCTGCCATTTGTCTGAGACGTCTTTTCCTGTCTTCTCCGAAATCAGGCACATGTGTGTCTGGGATGGTCATGTATTTTGTAACAGTGACTTCTAACTAGATTAAAACATTTCTTTTCAATTAAATTTATTCTTGGGCATGTCTGTTTCTTACAGTTAGTAGTGACACAGGAACACAGCCTTCTACTGAAACACAGGGGCCTCTTCTCTTGCCCCTGTGCCTCCCCGGCGCCGCCCCCCCCCTCCCCGACCCCTCCCCCACGCCTTCTCCTCTCTCAAATTCACAGAAAAGTTGCAAGTGCAGTGCAGAAGTACCAAGAACCTTTTATCTCGCCAAGCCATTAAGAATGAATTGCTGACGCTGCCCTCACACCCTCAGATACTTAATAATGTATTTCCTGCGGACAAGGATGCGCTTCCACACAGTCACAAAACCACCATCAGAATCAGGAAGTTAACATCACTATCTTACTATCAGCTAGTTTTCAGATCCCATTCACCTTTCCCCCAGTCGTCTCGATAATATCCTTTACGGCTAAGGGTCCAGTCCAGGATCTTGCATTGTATTTATCACGTCTCTTGTTATTCTCCTTTAATGAGAAACAGTTTCTCAGTTTATTTTCTTTATGATCTTGATGTTTTGAAGACTATAGTACGCTTATTTTGTAGAATGCCTCTCCATCTGAATTCAATCAAAAGAAGACATGGGTCACTTTGGGTTTGACCCATGTTTCCTTTTGATTGAATTCAAATTTTGAAACTTTAGCAGGAGTATCACGGAAGTGATGCTGCCTTCTTCTTGTTGCGTCCTATCAAGTGGTACACAACGTCAATTCGTCCCAATTTCCTGTGATGTTTTACTTTGATCACTTGGTTATGGTAGTGTCTTCCAGACTTCTCCACTGTAAAGTTACAATTTTTTTCTTTGCAATTAATAAGAATGATGTCGGGACATATTTGAGTCTACGTGAATGTTCCTTTTTTTTTTTTGTCAGACTTTTATTAGTTTATTTATGTTAAAATGAACTCATGAATTTCTTTTATTCAAAGGGTTATAAATTTGTTCTTCCATTTATTTTGAAGGTCAAAATTTTCCATTTAGGCCAGGGACACCCTTCAAGCTAGTTTCCTTGTCCTTTTAACACGTCTCCTTAATTCTTCGAGTGGTGTCTTACTTTCTATCATAAGGTGTACCTCTCTTGCCTCAGCTCTGGAAAAAACATTTCTCCAAAGAGCCTGGTTCCGTACAGGAGAGAATGGTATTTAGAGACCAGGACCTAAGTGCTAGGATACTTGTTGTGATTGGGGTGTCACTACTCCCTGGCCTCCTACTGTATACATGCACACACATACTCTGACACCTATTTCGATTTCTGTAGCTATTGAAAACCACAACTCCGTAGCTCTTTCTCTCCTCTCGTTCTCTTTCTCTCTTTTTTAAGCCTCACCAGAGGATATTTTTCCATTGATTTTTAGAGAGAGTGGAAGAGAGAGGTAAAGACAGAGAGAAACATCAATGTGAGAGAAACACATAGATTGTTGTTCTGCAGGCTGACGCTCTACCCACTGAGCCAAACCAGCTAGGTCTCTCCCCTCTCTTGGATGTGCCTACACCTTCGGGCGCTGACAAGTGCTTTGGGTTACCTGCCCGTAGGGACATTCCGCTTCCCTCATTTAATCTCTAGCACTCACATTGGGCTGTCCTTGTATTGTTACAAACACATGATTTTATATATACTAGTACCGTGGTCGGCAAACTGCGGCTCGCGAGCCACATGCGGCTCTTTGGCCCCTTGAGTGTGGCTCTTCCACAAAATACCATGGCCTGGGCGAGTCTATTTTGAAGAAGTGGCGTTAGAAGAAGTTTAAGTTTAAAAAATTTGGCTCTCAAAACAAATTTCAATCGTTGTACTGTTGATATTTGGCTCTGTTGACTAATGAGTTTGCCGACCACTGTACTAGTATATTAGAGTTAGTGGTCAGATTTCCTTACAAGTCAGTGTTTTCCATTCAAGGAGAAGGTTCTTTAAATATTGTACTTAAAAAAAAATCCATAATATAGCATTTTTCTTTATTATAAGACTTATGCTTTCCTTTAATATTTTTTTGAGAACATACCTAAACTACACATATTTAAAGTGTACAATTTGATTTGTTTTGACATGTGTATATACTTTTTAAATGATCACCATAATCAAGGTAGTGAGCACATCAATCCCACTTCACATTTCCTCCTGTGCCTTTGAAGTCGTTCCCTTTTGTTGCCCTGGCCTCCCCTTCTATCCTTGTCATATAGACCACTTCGCATTTTCTGTAGTTTCATATGAATGGAGTCAGACAGTAAGTGCTTTGCTTTATTTGGCTTCTTTCAGTCAGTGTATTTATTTTGACACTGATACATGCCATTGCGTATATGAATAGTTCATTTCTCTTTGTTGCTGAGTAGTATTCCATTGTCTTTATATAAAAAAAAATTTGTCCATTCTTTTCTGAACTGATTTTGAGATATTTCCAGTTTTTGGCTTTTTGAGGTAAAGTTTCTTGAACACATTCAAGTCTTTGTGTTGACATATGTTTCTTTTCTCTTGAGTAAATATCCAGGAGCGAAATGGCTGTATTGGATGGTAAGTGTGTGCTTACCTTTTAAAGAAACTGACAAATAGTTTTCCAACCCAATTCCATCTTATATCCTCACAAGAGTGTGTGAGAGCTGCAGTTCGTTCACATCCTCACCAATGTTTGGTATGGTCTGGGTCATATGGAAACTCTGTTTAATGTTTTGAGGGACTACCAGGATGCTTTTCACAGTGGCTGCATCATTTTACATTACCACAAGCAACGCACGAGGGTTCCATTGCTTCATATCCTCACCAACACTTGTTATTATCTGTCGTTTTTATTATAGCCATCCTACTGGGTGTGAAGTGGACTTGATTTTTGTTTCCCTAATGGCTAATGAAGTGGATAAGTATCTTTTTAAATACTTATTGGTCATTTGTATATTTTCTTTTCAGAATGTCTGTTCAGATCTTTTCTCACTTTAAAATTGGCTTTTTTTGTGTGTCTTTATTATTGAGTTGTAAGAATTTTTTAATATTCTGTATACAAATTGCTTTTCAGATATATGACTTACATAAATTTCTCCCATTCTGTGAGTTGTAATTTAAAAAGACTTATAGAATAAAACTGTTGTTTTTTTAAAAAGTATATTTTTATTGATTTCAGAGAGGAAGGAAGTGGAAAGAGAGATAGAAACATCAATGATGAGAGAGAATCATTGATTGGTTGCCTCCTGCATGCTTCCCACACTGGGGATCTACCCCACAACCTGAGCGTGTGCCCTGACTGGGAACCATGATCTCCTGGTCGATGCTTAACCACTGAGCCATGCTGGCCAGGTAAAAACTGTTTTTTTTTATATATACTAATTTAGTTCCTACTTTTGGTGTTCTCCATTTCTTTGTGAAGATTTATATTTCCATCAGATTCTATTTTTATTGTGTCTGATGGACTTCCTTTTAAACATTTCTTGTAGTCCAGGGTCTGTTTATGATCAATTATTTCAGCATTTTTATGTTTGAAAATATTTTTAATTTACTTTTGTTTTTGAAAAAAGTTTCCATGGTTATAGTATTCTAGATTGATAGGGTTATTTTCCCCATTACTTTAAAAATATTGATCTCTGCCTTTTTGCTTGCATTATTTTTGATGAGAAATCTCCTGTCATTCTCATCCTTGTTTCTCTCTATACCACAATTCTTTTTTTATCTGGCAAGTTTAAATATTTTGTTGTTATTATATTTTGATAAATTTTATTATAATGTGCCCTTGTGTACTTTTGTTTCTTGTACTTGTCGTTCATTAAGGTTGTTGAATCTTTCAGTTTATAGTTTTTGTTAAATTTTGGACTTTTGATCTTTATTTTTCAAATATTTTTTCTGGCCTCCTTTTTCCTTTGGGGTCCAATTACATGTATATTAATCCACTTGAAAATTCCCCACATTTCACTGATGTTCTTTTATTTTTTTTCCTATTAATTTTTTTCTCTCAGTGTTCCATTTTGTCCAGTTTCTATTTTTGTCACTTCACTTTTTCCTGCTTCTTTGCTTGACTGGTAATCATAGATTGAATGCCAGACTGTGAACAGTACCTTGTTGGATGTTGGATATTTCTGTGTTCCTATAAATATTCTCAAGCTTTGTTTTGAGTCACAATTAATTATTTGGAAACAATTTAATCTTTTTAGGTCTTGCTTTTAAAATTCGTTCAGTGGGATAAACTTACTGTTTAGTCTAGGGCTAATTATTCCCCACTACTGAGGCAAGATGCTTCTGAGCGCTCTGCCCAATATCTCGCGAATTACAAGGTTTTCCAGTCTTGCTGATGAAAATAGAAACTATTCAGATGGATATCACTTAAGCCTCTAACGGTTTCCTCATGTGCCTTCTCTGACCAGTACTCTGTTGAATACTCAAGGTAGACTCTGCAGATATTTAAGGTTTTCTATCTTTTCAGTCCACTTCCTTGCGACACTCTGAACTCTAGCTGCCTTGAGCTTCTTGGGTTCTCAGATCTACCTTTCATCTCAGTAAGTTCCCTGGATTTCACCAGAATGTCTCCTGGCTTGGATGCTCTTATGACAGGGAGCTGGGGCAATTATAGGGCTCACCTTGGTCTTTTCCCATTTCTTAGGGATCATTGTCCTTTGTTACGCACACAGATACACACACACTGTATTCCAGAAAGATTATAACAGTTGCATCAACACTGGAAATAAATTTGAGTGCCTATTTTCCTATGTCGTGGCAAATGCATCTGAAAACTATCAAGCATAACTTTCTTAAGTCCAGGTACAGTTTTAAACCACCATTCTTCAGTTCAAGCACTCAGAATAGATTTTGACCTATACTCTCAAAGGTACTTGAAGTTTCAGCTACCCAAAATGGTAAGTAAGGAAAGAGGCCTCTGTTAAAAAATGTTCTATTGGATCCCTTTTCTCATGACAGCGATAGACTTCTATGTTCTCGACACATTGCCTCAACCCTATTTGCTCCCTTCCCTCTTTCTCTTCCCCTCATCTCCACCAACATGTAATACATTCATACTACTCCTATTCTACACCACTTGGGAAATACTTCTGACTTTAGAAACGTACGCTTGCTCTTAGAAGGAAACAGCTCCCAAGACTCCTCCATTGGCTATGGTTGTCAGAGTCTGGCTTGGCCTGGGGCTTCCTTCTAGAGGCTGTGCTTTTCTTTTTCCTGAAACCTCGGGACTGCAAATGCTCAGCGTGGCTCAGAGGGTCCCTCATCAAGCATTCCTCAATAAAAATATATCCGCCCGATGCTTCAGGGATTCCCTCCCTTAGGTGGAACTCTTAATAGCCATTAGTCTTTGCACTGCTATGTGTCCCTATGCAAAGGGTGGAGGGTCCTGCCTGCGGATACTAAGATGATCCAGAGTTTAGACATTGTGAGTCTCTGGCAATAGAAATAAAAGGGCAGTAGTAGGTCTGTCTCTTATCCAAAGTATAATTTTTCTAATTGTCCTACCTTTCAAGAGGATTTTCTCAATCCTTTTATTCGACGCTGTTCCTTAATTTCCATCCCTTCTTTCCTTGTTCTCTCCCTTTGTGATTGAGCACACTCCCTGAGTTCAATTTTCTCTCACTCAGAAATCTGTAATTCCAACTCATTCCTGATCCACTATTCCTAAACTATGGATTTCCCCCATTTTCTAAGCAATATAACATAAAGTAGCTTAAGATAAAAACCGTTAAGAGTATTGCCAATATATTCTTTGCCCTAGTAGTGACGTGCCTTACAATTCCTAGTTATTTTGATAAGTTTCAGGATAACTTCTCTCCCAAGTAGGAACACTGTTCCAAAAGTGAAAACTGGCCATCTCCAGTTTGGCTCAGTGGATAGAGTGTCGGCCTGCAGACTGAAGGGTCCAGGTTTTGATTCCGGCCAAGAGCACATGCTCTGGTTGCGGGCTCGATCCCCAGTAGTAGGAGGTGTGCAGGAGGAAGCTGATCAATGATGCTCTCTCATCATTGATGTTCTATCTCTCTCTCCCTCTCCCTTCCTATCTGAAATCAATAAAAAAAATATTTTTTAAAAAGTGAAAATTGTATGCCTGTTTATTCAGTCTTTGAAATCAGGACAACGGGCTTATTTAAATAATTTTGGCCAGTTTTGTCAGTCTGTAGGATACTGGACTCTGAACTGATAAAATACGTGTAAAACGGTGTGATTGTGGTGCTTGAGTTTCTCTGTCTGCAGGCAGCATGAGCAGGACAGGCTAGCTGTGTTCCTTCCTTTAAATGCGTCAGCTTAATGCCATAGAGAAAGAACGATAGAGTTTTTAGGCGAAATGTAGAATAAAAGGTCTGATTGAAATGCCTGGCTTGTGTGGCTCAGCTGGTTGGGCGACATCCCATGCACTGAAAGGTCGCGGTTCAATTCTGGGTCAGGGCACATGCCCAGGTTGTGGGATAGATCCCCGGTGGGGCTGTGCAGGAGGCAACCCATCAATGTTTCTCTCTCACATTGATGTTTCTCTCTCCTTCTCCCTTCTTCTCTTTCTAAAAATCAATAAAAATATCTTTAAAAAAACAAACAAAAGAAAAATGAACCATCTTTCACCAGACAGTAAGTAAATTTAAAAAAAGAAGAAGAAAAAAAAAGCTGGAGAAGCAAATGGAAAAACTGATTCTGCATGTGGAAAAGGAAAGATTTAAGAACATGAAATATATTGTCTTCTGTGAGTATACTGAAGCAAGATCTTGGCTGCCACAAGTAGAGATGGTATTTAAAAACAAAACATGAGGAAATTATTTGATTTCTCCAGTGCCTTTCTGATTTCTTTGTTCTAGCTCTGCATGGGAAGCAAATGGACTCTGAAAGTGGTCCCAGCTTTCCTCATTCCAGCTGGACCCCTTGTCTTCGTGGTTTGCCGGGAAGCAGTGGCGAGGGAGGGAGCTCAGGTAGAAAATGTAGCGTGGCTATTCCTTTGTCACCCTTCCCACCCCTTTCTCTTCTTTTTTGGTTTTCAAAGCCTGAAATTCTCCTTTTATCAGCTTCAGACATAAAACGGTATTGACTGACTCCTTTTTCCAAAGGTGAAGCAGCATTTTCTCCCTTTTCTGACGATTTCCTACAGTTTTTATCCTACTTCATTACACATATATAGGGGTGGGCAAAAAGTAGGTTTATAGTTGTGAGTACATGAGAGTTTATTCTTGTATTATTATTTATCAGTTATTTTCCATATGAACAACTGTAAACCTACTTTTGCCCACCCCTGTGTATCCAAGGGCACGGATACTCTGCCAAGGTTCCTTTGTGAGTCTCCTCACCGGCCATCCATGGGTCTCCATGCACAGTTAGGCCAGGAATTCCCTTTGTTTTTCTCCAGTATTGACGTCCGGTTCCGGTATCACTTGCCTTCCTTTTTCTGAGTTTCTTCCCTGTTTTGCTGAAGAGCATCCTCCAATAGAATTAGGGGTTGTAAATCACGTTCCTCATTGCTCCATTGTCCCCCGGCTTCCAGGCTGCTCTTGAGAAGTCCAGAGATCGATTCCCAATTCTTTGTTTATGAGCTCCTCCACACACACACTTTCTTAGAGCTTAGCGGATTTTTAAAAATATCGAGTGTAAAAAGAAACAAGAAGAAAAATAAACCTCATGATGGTGTGCTTATGGGAGTGTACTAATATAATGGAGGTGGGCACTTCCTAGGCCTTTACACTCAACAAACATGACTTTCCCACTTCAGAAAATGTTTTGAGTTAGCGATTTGATTTGTCCTTCTTTTTGTCCTTCATTCTTTCCTTCTAGAATTGCTCTTATCTGGCTGTTGGATCTCCTGGACTAGCCCTCTAGCTTTCTCACTTTATTTTTTGCTCTACATTCTGGATTTTTACATTTGGAACTTCACATTCCAATCCTCCTACTGAACTTCAGATGATCGATTTTTAAGCATTTTGTTTTTGTTTCATGGGTCAATGACTTCTTCCTGACGTGACTATTTTTAAGTCCTTTTCATCTGGTGGGATTCCGGAGAGAAGCATCTTCCCACCTCAGGCCTCAGATGGTAGGAGGGTGGCTTCAGAAGCTATTTAGTCCAGTAGGAAGAAGAGATACTAAGAAAGCTAAGCTATAGCACTGGCCTTCTTATATCTCATTGTTTTATTCTTCCACCACGTTTGGGGTTCAGAGGTTTTCCTTTTCTTTTTTTTTTTTTTTGTTCTGCCAGACTATAGAGCTCTCTGCAGCAAATTTCAAGTCTGAAATGTTTTCTTATTTAATGTAAATGGCTCTATATATGGGCAACACTTTTCCAAAATGTTGAGGATAAATGTATCTTTTTTAGGTTTCAGCATTGATGGTTTCTTCTTTCCTCCTTTAGTACTTTTTGTTCATCTATTCTGTTTTGGGGATGGAAGCTTTAAAATCTTTATTCATGTAGCTTCCTGCCCTATTCCTCTAAGCTCTGGTTTATCTTCTGTTTCACTAATACCATTTTCAGCTTAATTTTTTATTCTGTTTACTGCTTTATCAACTGCCTTCATTTGAGTTCATGATTTAGATGTTTTTCTCTTTTGGTTAATGCAGACTCATTTCTGATATCTATTTAAAAAAACACACATATTTTATTGATTTCAGAGAGGAAGAGGGAGAGAGAGAGAGAGAGAGAGAGAGAGAGAGAGAGAGAGAAACATCAATGATGAGAGAGAATCACTGATCGGCTGCCTCCTGCATGCCCCCCACTGGAGATCGAGCCCACAACCCAGGCATGTGCCCTGACTGGGAATCAAACCATGACCTCCTGGTTCATAGGTCAATGCTCAACCACTAAGCCACACCGGCAGGGCTCATCTATTTTTTAAGTTTCCTTTTATGTAGTTCACTTATTTCTTAAGTAAATATTTGCTCTGCTTCTAGAGTATTCCCGTCTCTGGAACCGTAGTATTTTTCATTTGCCTGGTGGATTTTTCTCTGTTGCTTATCCTTAGAGGGAAAAGTCTATGCATATTCAGTGGCGGGTATTGCCCTGTGTTCTTTCAAGAGACTGAAATGAGTCACTGTTTGACTCAAGTCCCGATGAAAAGAAAAGGTTAGATTTATAGGAGATTAATTTGCAAATTGGAAACCCATCTTCCTGTGAGACCTAGAGAAGGAGCCAGCGTCAGCTGCAGGAGTAATCAGAATGAAGTTTGCCTCTCAGCCAGACTCTCTTTCGGGCATTTTGGTGTGGCACTCGGTCTTTAGCAAGGTTATTGTCACCTGGCATGGCTGCCCATATCAGAAGCCAGCTGGTAGTGCCCCCCACCCACGTGTTTTCTTGTGCAGTCATCATGACCACATGTAAATTAGAAGTAAGTGCCGCTAGAGATTACTTGCTCAGTTGGAGCCAGGAACCCTTTTAAGGAGTGAGTGTATTTTAAATGTACTCCACCTCTCCCTGGCTTTATTCCCTGCAGCCTGCAGCCTGCTGAACCAGGAGTATCAGTATGAATCTATTGGGGTCTCATTTGCTGATTTTCTGTTCTGAGCTTCACATGAAGGTGATATTGTGCCTTAGTTTTTCTGTCAACCTCCCATGTTGATTTTTTTTCTATTATAGGGGGTTTGCAACAGTAGGTTTACAGTTGTGAGTACACGAAACCGAGTTTATTCTTATATTACTATTTATTTTTGTATTATAATTTTTTTTTCATATGAATAACTAGAAACCTACTTTTGCCTAGCCCTGTGTTCCTGGAAGTTTAAGCAATAGTAGGGATTCATCTTTGGCTTCTAAGGCTGATTAAGGATATTCCCTATTCTTATTTCTTTAGTAATCTGGCACAGAGGAATGAGCCTATGTAGCTTTCTTATTTGTAAGTTGTGTTTTATATATCCATTTTGAATGGTAGGGAAGGATATTGAGGTAATTCATATCCAGTGACACTAGGGGAATGAATGAATGGGTACGTAAATAAGTGAGGGATAAAGCTCATCTTTTGCAAATGGAGGGCATTAGAGGTAGTTTTGTGGTTTCCCAAAGAATTGTATAGATTAGAAGAGATGCCTAGAATGGTACATGGAGGCAACTAGAGAAGAGAAGGGGGCAACAGGAATGAGCCAAGGGTAGCTGGGGCTAGTGGGACCCGCCCACACTGCTTTATGGTTTCCAGCTGGAACACGGTCTTGGAGCTCAAGCAAAGGAAATGGGGAGTTAGCTTGATGACAGATGGGAAGAACTTCAGGACAATCATCCAGGTACTTGGAAGAGTTCAAGAGGGGTGTATTTCTTCAAAAATTCTGTGCAACTCTGCCGTTGACAGTTTGGGGCTCTGGGAAAGCAGGGACTAGAATGTCAAAGTAAAAGCTAGAGACCAAACAGCAGTATTACTCAGGGTATTGTCTTTTTTGTCATTGTGTCTAGTTTCCCCATGATTTATTCAGTTTTGTAAATAAGTTGGGAAGTAAATAGGTTTCATAAATGTGATTTTAAGACCGCTTCCAAGAGAGAGCTGGTTATACCCTCTGAGGTAGTATTGCTTAGCTCTTGTATTTTCAGAGTTAAAAACAATACATCATTTTATAAAGGGCTCTTATAACCTTTTTTACAGGATTCAACGAAAGCCTCAAAACCAGATATGTCTTAAATGCTTGAGGGGAAGGCAGTTAATCTTCTTCCTTATTTTCTCTTTGAAGATATGAAACGAATAATCTGTTATCTCTACTATCTCAAGGACACGTAACATAAATCAAAACTAGGGACCCGTCATGAAAACTTTGTCTAGATGAGAGCAGTATGAGTGTCTGTTTCAGGGTTTGGGGGAAACAGAGAAGAGTCTGCAGGACATCTGACTTCCATCCTGCGTTCTTCAGGACTGCCTGAAAGTGGTGCTTAAAGGGATTCCAAGCACGTCCTCTTCATTGTTGTTCCCTTGAAGGGTTCGTCTATGGAAAGTGCACGGGCCCAGGAGTGGGTCCTGGGTCAGGTCTCAGCTCCTCATTTCCTGGCTGTTGTGACTCTGGGCACGTTGCACAACCTCTCAGAGCCTCAGGCCCCCCATTTGTGAAGTGTGTTAACACGGTCTGCCTCACACTGTTTGCGATATGACCCCTTCCAGTGCTCAGCCTCTAGTAGGGTGTCAGTAACCCCCACTCTCCACCTCTCCCCACTTGGTTGTCAGCAATGATGCCATGTGGCGTATTTGCCCATCAATTTCTATATCCCTTTCCATACTGCAGGCTAGGTGCCCAGGATTCACTCTTTGGGGAACTCTATGTACTCTGAATACTGGGTGGGGCATAAGTAGGTTTACAGTTGTGAGTACGAGAAACTCGGAGTTTCTTCTTGTATTATTATTTATTAATTATTGTGTTATTTTCCATATGAACAACTGTAAACCTACTCTCGCCCCACCCTGTATTGAAAATATATTAAGATTATATAGCTTAATGACAGCTTGGCAGAAATGCTATTGGGTTGAGTGCATAGTGTGAGTCCTTAAGAATGGAATCTCACCTTCCTGCTTGGTTTGGTCTTTGGTTGTCATGCTATTTATATATTCACCTGTGTACCCTATATATGATAGAGCAACGTAACAATTTATAATTTCACAAATTATAAATACGTTCAAAAGAAAAAGGAAAAATAAAAGAGTAGGGGTGGGCACAAAGTGATGCCAGCAATAAGTTCAGTACAAAATAGCGCACCATGGGGGCCCTATCATTTTCTCAGAGCAGCAGCATGAAGGAGGAAAGGCACTCCAATATATATGTGCCTTTCTCCCGGGCCGTTCAGTTAAACCCACAGTGTGATAAAACACAGGTCTGCCCTCAACCCCCAGACTGTAGCTAAGGAGAAGATCAGTGTTGTCTCAGGGCACCTATGGACTTTTGTGTTGAATATTATACCAAAACATCTCGACAGCTTTACTGCTACAGTTCTAAACAATAAAGACTAAGCGGCCCAGCCAGCATGGCTCAGTGGTTAAGCATCAACCTATGAACCAGGAGGTCACAGTTTGATTCCTGGCTGGGGCACATGCCTGGGTTGCGGGCTCAATCCTCAGTGTCAGAGTGCGGGGTATGCAGGAGGCAGCCGATCAGTGATTCTCTCTCATCATTGATGTTGCTATCTCTCCACCTCTCCCTTCGTCTCTGAAATCAATAAAAGTATATTTTTAAAAAAAAAAGAAAGAAAGAAAAGTTAAAGCGACTGAAACTATAGTGTGAAGGATAATACACAAAGACAGGATACAAATCAAAATTTAAAGTTGGTAGACATTGCTGCCAAACCTAGATTATTTCCTAGGAAAATGTCTGAGGTTCTGTGACTTGCTCAGCGTCCAGCTAATGCAGAGTAGTGCCAGTGGACTTGAGGCCAAACGACTTGGAGTAAGCGTCCAACTTCACTGTTCCTACTGCCCAAGACTTGGGTCTTGTGATCCTGCTTTGTTACTTTCAGTATTATTAAAAGTATCATTTTGTAATAGTTTATCAGAGTTCAGGTATCTTGCATGCTGGTGAAGCTAGAAAGTGTATTTACAGGCAAAAGATTCCTGAAGTCAGGCTGCGTACTTTTACTCATTATACCCTGAGTTCACTGCAAATGCTCAATAAATACATTTTGAATAAAAGAATATTGGTAGGTGCGTCCTAGCCGGTTTAGCTCAGTGCATAGACCATCAGCCTGCGGACCAAAGGGTCCTGGGTTTGATTCTGGTTAAGGGCATGTGCCTCCGTTGCAGGCTCGATCCCCAGCTGTGGTTGAGGTGCATGTGGGAGGCAACCAATAGATGTGTCGTCTCACATCTATGTTTTTCTCTCTGTCTCTACCCCTCCCCTTCCACTTTCTAAATGTCAATGGAAAAATATCCCTGGGTGAGGATTAACAAAAAACAACAAAACAAAACAAAACAAAATAAAAAGAATATGTTAGGTGGTATGGAAACAACATAAAAATGAAAAATTTTCTTAAAATTGAAACATTAAAAACATTTTTTTTTTAAATGAAAAAATTTCCCTTCTGGGCTAAATTGCAACATGGAAACAATGGCCTTAATCTTTCAACAGAATTTGGGCCATGCTTTACTGCAGGGAGTTTAACACCTTGTTGAGTTTTCTTTATAAACATATTAATAATGAAAGATTTAGTTATACTTGGTGCTTATCTAGCATCCCCTCTTTGAGGATGTCAAAGGATTTAAAAATGCACTTCTCCTCACACATGGGGAGGTCTGAGATAGGAAGCCCTCTCCACCCACCTGAGTACCTGACTCATTCCTGTGGCTGACTCCTGCGCCTGTGGGGTGCCTTCCCTTTCTTTAATCATTCCCAGGGGAAATGTAAACCTGGAACCATTCACCTTCTGTTTCCCACTGGAGTGGGAATGGTTGTTGGTCCAGTGCTGGTTCTGCCATTAATGAAACTATGATTTAGTCCCTTCTCTTCTCCAGCCTCCGATGTTTTTAATCTTCTAATGGGCAGGGGCTGATCTCTAAAACCCTTGATGGTGTATTCTCTTTGCCCTTTGTATGTAAACTCTCAGCTCTCTGTTGTAGGCCCCTCAATTGCTTTATTGGTTAAAGACAGGATGGCTTCTCACGCTGGCCCATTCTCTCCGTCTTCACAAATAGACACTGACATCCCCAAACATCTAGGGAGCCTGCAGAGTTGGATTCAAACCTGTGAAAATACATCAACTTAACACGATTTGGACGAGTGGACTGAAAGTCTTGGAGTTGAGACGTTAGATGCTCTCTCCTGGATTCCTCTGTCCGTTAAGCTGGTAGTTGGCATTTGGTCTGAGGGATTTTTGCTTCCTCCGGCAAATGGTACTTCACTCCCATGTGATATTCCTCACAGGCTAACTGGGTTTTCCTGTTCTTTTCCAGGTCCGCTGCTTCTCCTAGCATGACTGCGATCTGATCAGCAACCACGAGAATTTGACTCCTGTGTCTGGCGCCGTGGTGCTGGGGCCTGGTCACTGCCCACAACTACAGAGCCGCCATGGCTGCCGCCTCCACTGCCACCCCTCTCATTTCACAGCCCCAGGTACGTGATTCAGACCAGCACAGGTTTGAGTGAATCATCCTTTCGTTGAATATTTAAATTGAGTTTCAGAAAGTGTGTTTGACTGTGGGGATCATGTGTATCCTAATGATCCTTCGGTGGGTATTTGGATAATAGTGCTTTTGTGGCCAGGTGCTGTTTAGTTCAAGAAGCAGCTGGAACAGTGAGCAAGTGATTTTTAGTGAGCTGGTCTCTGTTTGTAGGGGCCTTGGTTTTCAGTGCTTAGGATGTTTGGCTATTACTATAGGCATCCAATTCCAAGTCAAGACAGTCAGAAGAGAATCCTGAACCCTGTTTCTTTTCCTGTCTGGGCTTTTTTAGGATTTAATGAAATATCTCAGAACAGATGTAAACTTATAGCCAGTTTTCTGAATGCTGTCTCATTGTCCTACTCCTATAATTATTACTATCATTTTGCCTTGACCTATTTTAGTAACTTTTTGAAAAGAAAATGCAATTCTAGAAACTTCTGAACAACAATAATATGAATTACTTTTTCTATCCAATGAAGGACAGTAAGCCCGGCCAGCGTGGCTCAGTGGTTGAGCATCAACCTATGAACCAGGAGGTCATGGTTCGATTCCTGGTCAGGGCATATGCCAAGGTTGCAAGCTCAATCCCCAGTGTGGGTCATGCAGGAGGCAGCCAATCAATGATTCTCTCTCATCATTGATATTTCTATCTCTCTCTCTCTTTCCCTTCCTCTCTGCAATCAATAAAATATATTTATGTACCGTATATATATATTAAGAACAGTATTAAGACAGGAACATTGTTTTTGTTCAGATTACTTCACAATCTGATCTATTCAGGTTTTAACTGGACTCTTTCAGTTTCAGCAGGCAGAGTGGCTCAATGGGGAAAGAGACTTTGGAGTCATTAGGCCTGAATTCACATACCAATTGCTAGATAAGGAGCCTGAGTCATGCTAACCTCGCTCAGCTTAATTTCTTCTCCTGTAAATACAGTTCACAGGATGGTTATATGGATTAAATGACAGAATATGTTCCAAGCACATAGTAGCTGCTCAATATATGTATTTTCTTGTCTGTTGTTCATTCATCTCCTCCTCCTTCTAAAGTATGACTTCCCATCTCATTCATGACAAGGTTAAAGAAAAAGGTACACCTTGAGAAAGAGCCATCTTGGTTGAAATTTGTCTCTTGATGATACAGAAAGTTACTCCTCACTTCTTTTTTCTGTATTATTTCAGAAACTACTACATTTTGTAAGTATTTCAAGGAGGGGTGTTTGTATGTGTAAGGGAGGGAAAGGAAGAAGGAGCTGGAGTAAGGGGCATTTGTATTTATTATGCTTTTTATTTTTAAATCCTCTAAAACACCTTGGAATTTTATGGATAAAGTCCTTGCCGGTCTTTAACATTTTAAAACTTTAGTATTACTTCCCCAGGACGCTTAGTGTTATCTCTATTAGATGTATTTCTCTTTCTGGTAAATGGATCGTTGTGTTTGTAACACTTCAATTCACTTTGGGTGTTTGGTTGCCATTCCCCTCAGCAGTGTTTTTGGTCCCTGAGAGACGTGGTCAATAGGTAAAACGATTTAGTTCCTGTTACCCGAGTTCACCATTTCAACGTGCACTGCAGCTGCTCCCACGCAATGGCTATTCTTAGCCTTCTGTGATGTTAGGCCCCAGGACAGGTTCCCCGACAAGGCATTTCAGCATCCCAGTCTTGCTTATGTCACGTGTCAGCATTTCTGACAGCATCATCTTATCTGCACACCTTCCCTCTTACACAAGCTACTATCAGCTGGTGAGTAATATAAGTATTTTTAAATGACTCATTTAATTAAAATGTTTACTACCACCCAAGGTAGAAAGAGGTCATATTTAATATAAACACTTGGGGAAACGTGTACTGTTGTAAATTCTCTTTGGGAAAATAATTTGGTATAGTCACTCTAGGGGTAATTTGACGATATGTATTAAAATTATATGCCTTTGCACATACCCTAGTCTAAGCATTGTTTTTACATTAGAAAACACATGTGAGCCCAAGGAGATGTGTTTAAAGAGATTCATTGAAGACTTAGTTGAAGGCCAAGAAAGAAAAATAATTTTCTGACTATATTATAATGGAAGGGCTTAATAAATTTAGGAAAGCTGATAATGATTTAAATACCATGCAGCAGTTAAAAATGACAAATAAACAGGGTGGGAAAAGTAGTTTTACAGTTGTGAGGACACGAAACACAGAGTTTATTCTTTATTACTATTTATTAATTATTGTATTATTTTTCATACAAACAACTATAAACCTACTCTTGCCCACCCCTATATATCTTAATACAGCGGTATCTTCTCAAGATATCTGATTGAAGGAAAAGAAAGGAAGATGCAGAATAATGCTTACAGGAAAATATAATTAAAACTGTAAAAAAAAAAAACACCACAAAACAAAACCACACACAAAAAGCTGTAAAACAAGACCATATGTTTTTAAGGATAAACATATGGTACATTAATGTAAATGCATAGCAGAATGTCTAGAACATACATTGTCAAAGGAAATGATATTGCCCCAACAAGGCAAAGATTGGATCTTGGGTGATGGAAAGTCCCCCTAAAGCTTAGCCCTACCTGAGGAAATCGTATTCTTTTGTATTTAATTTCTCTCACTAGGTAGAATTTAAATTTAATAGAACATTCTCTTTGAGAGTCACCATTGCGGGGGCGAGGGGGGGGGGGGAAGGGAAGAAATGCTGGTCTAGAAGGCTGCATAAGGCTCTCCAGCCATACTGGTGGGGCTCAGATCCCGGCAGTAGGAGTTACTCTCTCTCAGTGCCTCCATTTCCTCATCTGAAAAATGAGCATAATATTAATAAAGCCAACTTGATACAGTTGTTTAAAAGATGTGTAAAACTTAGAACAGTATCTGGTACATATTGCTCCATGCATCTCAGGATTATTATTTAACAAGCACTGTGGCAGGCCTGTGGAAGCAAGAACAAATAAGATAAACAATGCTTTTGCCCTGCTGGAGTTCAGACATGTAGTGGGAAATAGGTAAGGAAACAATAAGTTACAATGCTGTGTCACAGATGCTCTGACACAGGAAATCTGGGTGCTCCAGGAATAAAGCGGAGAACCCAGGAAAGACTTTGGAGGATCAGGGAAGGCTTCTTGAAGGAAGACCCCCCCAGGCTGGGAGCTTAGGAATGAGTATGACTTATTCTGCTAAGGATGAGGAAATGGCATGGGTGAATGTCAAGTGTCCCCAGGTGAGAGAGCACAGCATTTGCATGCCAGTTCAGGATAGTTGCAGTATGTTGGGGCATGAGGTTGTAAGGGACACGGTGGAGCCAGCTCTGCCAGCTCACAAGACCTGGTTACGTTTTCAGGAATTTATTGAGCCCATTGAGTTCACGCTTGGAATCAGCCAGGGTGGAGTATTTACATCATGGAAATTGGCAAACACGGTCCCTCCCTCCTAAGGGCCCATTGTTACGTATTTATCAGCATATTTCTGGTTGTAGAGGAGGAAGGTGGGTTAAGTTACAAGGTTGGAGAAGATTTTGCAGGGCCTTGCAAGCAAAGGAATTTGACAGGAAGGAATTTAACATTAATCTTGAAGAAGCCTGTGTAGCTTTTAAGTCTTAGACCTGGGTTCAAACCCTGACTTTTGACAATTTGGTTGAACAAGTTCATTAATTAATCTCAACCAGGATAGTGAGCCCTATTATTCTTACCATATGTTGGGAACAGCAGTAGCCTCTGATGTTTGGGGGAACTCAAGCCCACTTGGAAGGAGTCAGCTATAAACTGGGGTATTAGGTCCCAGGCAGAGGCAGCTAACTCTTCTGGAGAGATGCCAACCACTGGGTCACTTCTTTCCCAGCATCCTCTGGTCGATGATGGGCCTCCTGATTATATGGCAACTCTTCACGTGTAATTTGTGCAGTCAACTTTTAGTCCAAGACTGATTTGTCTTTGTCCCCAAGCTTGTATTGATGCCTTTTCTCCTATGATCAAGTTTTCCCCAAAGTTCAAAGAAGGTAAAAGTAATTTAAATACAGCATCTCCTTAGGCAAGGCATAACAAGCAGTTCACTCAATCAGCTTAGCCTGGTATTGTCTGGCACATCAACTTGCATTCTTTGAGAGTGAATTCAAGGACCTGTGTAAAGATAAGCCCACATTGAAGTGTGAAAGGCCTGACGATTCTTTTCAAAAATTCTTTGCTAAGGCAAAAACAACAATGCAAGAAAAAAAAAAAGAAAAAGCTTTTGGTTTTGTTTGTTACTCTATTCATTTGGTAACAAAGAGCATTTTTCTAATCAAGGCTGCCTAATACTAGATATAAACTAATTAATATGAACAAATAGCCTGTGATTGTTTCGAACAATAACAGGGAAGAAAGCTTTCATTGTCACTCCTGCTGGGATTGCTATTTAGCCAGTGAAAGATATGCCTTGTGCTTTGAAGTGGGACAAGTTTGCATTCCCTGCTTTGCTGCTGCCCAGTCTGAGATGGATTTTTGTTTTCTCATGCTCAGAGAGCACCTTGGTCTTCTGAAGCAGGATGAATAGTGAGGCGAAACTGGACTAGCAGCAGCAGGAAAGCTGTGTTTGTAGCTGATTTATAGTCCTCCTAGTCCAGACACTGATAAAGAGCTTCCTTACCCAGAGGAAGCTCCAGGGATTTGTTCGCAGACAGGAACATGCTCATTCGGTTAAATGAATGTGTTCCTACCCTGTGGATATGGTGGGGGACGGAGGGAGGACAGGACACCAAAAACTTGCCGCTCTTAATGACTATTCTGTTTCTAGAACTCTGTTTAGAACGACCTTAATTGTGGTTCATCTAGTGACTGTGGGTAGAATATGGATTAAAAGTTTCATTTTCCTTTGGAACGGAAGGGTCAATAGTTCAATATATGAATGAGGGGGTTGGCCTCTCTCAAATCTAGGACTGGTATTAGAGACCAGAAGAGTTGTTTGAAAACTTCAAAGGTATTCAGATCTCAAACCTGGGATTCCAGTAAGGAAGGATTCTCTTCTATCAGTATTTTTTTTTTTTTTTACAAGGTATTTCATTCTGTCTGTCATTGGTTAAGTGGCTATCTTGGTTTTAATCCAAGGAAACAAAGACATGTTGATTTCTCCAAGTTCCTGCCAGATTTCCTGTAGCTTTCATTAAAGACATGAATTTGAATAGATTTTCAATGTCTTATCAGATTTGCTCCCCTAGTATTTACCCAGTGCTCTGATACAATACAAATAGGCCTCTCCTTATTATCTGTTGAAAAATAGGTGTTTTTGAACATCATTATTAATAAGTAGGTTATCCTAACAAAATTCATCATATTTACAAAATCTATGTTTTAGAGGTTTTAATTCTGATATGAGAGAGTGGGTACTTGTGGATTAAAGCAGTTGAATTCCACATTAAATGGGTTGTGTTTTTTGAGATTGAAAGACTTTTTTTTTTTTAAGAACTTTGTATTATGGCAATTTTCAAACATTCACAAAGATAAAAATAATAATATAATGAAGTTCAATATAGCTATCACCTAGATTCAATACTTACTAACATTTGCCATGTTTAATTTGCTTTCTCCATTTGGTGGAGATGGAATATTTTAAAGCAAATCCTTAATATTGTGTCATCTTATCTCAACCTTTATAATCACTGTGCATCTCTGAAAAACCATTTACTTACCTAACCATTACAATACCATTATTAAGAACTCTCTAATATCATTTTGTACTCACTCATATTCAGATTTCCCCAATTGTTTTTCTAAGAAGTGTTTTGGTAGTTGGTATGTTGTATCATCCTTTAAAAACATGGATTATATTAGTTTACTCTTCTGCTTAACAATGTTCAATGATTTTTGTTAAGGTTTAAATAGCGTTTCCCCCTTTATTCTCTAAGTGTGGACATAGATTGAAATATTAACCAGAATATTTCACCACTGAAGAATAAAAAAAAGAGAGAGAGACATATACTGAAGGCTCCAAAGTAAGGGAATGATGGCAGTTGCTAAATTAAGACTCTCTAAAGTAAGGGATCACGAATATTTCATTTTTAAAAAATATATATTTTTATTGATTTCAGAGAGGAAGGGAGAGGGAGAGAGAGAGAGAAACATCAAAGATGAGAGAGAATCATTGATTGGCTGCCTCCTGCACATCCCCCTGACTGGAATCAAATCCAGGACCCATCAGTCAGCAGGCTGATGCTCTATCCACTGAGCCAAACCAGCTAGGGCTCATGAATATCTTGATAGTGCCCTCTTTTAGACTAAAGTGTGAACAATTAATTGCAGTAGGAAGTCTGTTTCCAGGGCCACACAATAAAGACATAGTATGGTCTGGTCTCATCTAACATGAAATTGAGAAAAGAGAATGCCTGGGCTTAGATCCAAGTGGCTTTGGGTCCAAGTGTAGGTTTAAATCTCATAGCTAGGAGATCTTTAAAAGTATCTCTTTTAGCTTTATTTTTTAAAATCTCTAAGATTCAAATAATACACACCGTGTTTACAAGTTTAAATGGCAAAATATGTTAAGTGCTCTGTATAGTATCCACCCCTTAATAGATACCTGGCATATGTTAGTTTGTTCCTTTCCCCCCATAATTATCCTGGGAGTTCTTTACAGGAAGAAAGTAGTTACCTCTTCACGTGGTCTGTGTGCATACTGTGCTTATGTACCACGCCAAAAGATCCATCAAAGGAAAGCCAAGTTAGATAAACACTCTACAGAAAACTCCAATGTATTGCCAGGAATAAATGCAAGTGGAGATAAACACTGAAATTTCTGACTTACTCCATCTTGAACCATGTTTCCATTAGAAGTTAAATTTGTTCTCATATTGCAATCTAAATTCATCTATGCCCTCTTCTGTGTTTATAAATTCAGATAGCGCTTGAGAGGCTATCATATTTCAGAATCCGAGGGCACATTTTGAGTTCTCTATTCTTAGGACAAAATTGTACCAGGATACCTGGGGTCAGCCACAAATGAGACCTTTCACGTTTGTTTCTCTTTCTTTCCAATGCATCCTTTCTAAATGGTTATTCCTTAATGATTAATGGAGCTACCTGTTTATCCTTCAAAGACATGTGGCCTTCTCCCTCCTCCTGCCCATTATGGTGCTGTTTGCCTGTTTTCCTTTCCCCACTCCGAACTTCTCCAGCTAGTTTTCTTTGTAGCTTCTCCGTGAATAAACACTAAGGTGGAACAACGCCCTGTTGTTTTTTGAACCAGCTGAGAAGATCATAATAATAGGGCCCAGGGGATTTGTGTCTTTTGAGAACTGTACCTTGCTGTATTAAGTCTGTCATTTACAAAAATCAACCTTCATTTGCTCTGTGATGATGCTGCCTTTCGGTAATTGCCTAGCATCACATAAAGAACTGCCCTCAAGTTACACTTACCCCATTTCATAAATGATTATCCTCGGCAGGCTCAGGCTGGGAGAGAAGGGAGAGTGGTTGATACCTGCCCTTCAGCATCAAACAAGATGTTTAAGCAAGGACCACGGAGCAGATTAGTTCTTGAAAGACTAGGCTGGCAATAAGCAATTTTCAAAGACTCAAGACCATGTTTGACAGCAAGAATGCCAGTCCTGCAGAAGAGGGGTAGGTATGGTTGTTGGTGAACTAGGTAGCTGCCTGATTTCAAAATATCTGCACTTAGAGGAATCTCCACCAGCCAGTTTAGGGAGGTTTTAGAGCCTTAGTTCAGGCCTGGAAGGAAGAGACATTCATCTGGTTTTAGGCCTGGGTCAACTTTCAGGGCTTTGCATATCTAGAACTCTGTTGAGCATTAACTTGGTTGTGGTTGACGAGGTTACTGACCCGGCAGAAACAATGGAGGGGAGGACTCCAGAAGAATCCCAGCCCGAGGGCTTCCCTCTGGCCTGCTGTATTGTGTGTGGATGACCAGTGGGAACTTAGGACTCAGCAGTCATGGTTGGGTATAGATCCTACGTCTGTGAGACGTGTCTGTGTGGAGTGGCTCAGCTGCCCATCAGCCTGCTGTCTTATTCAAGATTAGATTTGAAAAGCGGGCAACTCTGAACCTGCAGATGGGACTTCGGCTCTGTGACAGTGGAGAAAGAAGAGAGACAAAGAACAGGGAATCTGTGTAGATGATAGTCTTAGTCACACCAGGATGTCTAACTGAAATTGTGTATCAGGAATACACATTTGGTCTTATGAGAATGTTTTGCATGTTTTCCCCCTTAAAGTTATTAAAAATAAATTTCTTTAAATACTTAAAATATTAAATGATGTCCATTTTTTGTTGTATATTCTATTGCTTTCCTCTAGGCTAGTTATAGGAAAGGAAAGTATAGACAAGTAAGTTAAAAAATATAATAAACATGGCTGGTAGAATACAACATATTTCTTTACAAATGTAAATAAATGGATGTACAAGCCTGGTTTTAAAAAAATTGAACACCTAAAACTAATAATAATGTTATATGTCAGTTATATTTCAATAATAAACAACTTAGATGAGAAAATTATCCCCCAAATCTATATGTAAGTACATTAAGAGTATCAAGTACTTTAGAATAACTCTAATAATAAAATAGGTATAAGAACTCTTTGAGATTATTTATAAAACTTTATTAATAGATATTAAAATAGACTTAAATAGATACCATGTCTATGGATTTTAAGAGTGTTGATTTGATGTTAAGTTCTCTGCAAATGCATCTATAGATTTAATGCAATCACAATAAAAATTCTATGAGTAGAATTTGAA
The DNA here is from genome assembly GCF_951640355.1 of Cnephaeus nilssonii. NCBI lineage: Eukaryota > Metazoa > Chordata > Mammalia > Chiroptera > Vespertilionidae > Cnephaeus > Cnephaeus nilssonii. Next base: position 18,274,157 of record NC_137085.1, read on the forward strand.
CCCAGGTCTCATGGATTCTAAGGCCTAAGCTTTCAGCCACTATAAATCTACAATGTCATCTCCCATACCCTTTATTTGTCTCCTAAGAAATAGAAAACTTAAGTGAAACATCATCCCATCTTTTAGTTTTGATCCATTAATCATTCTTTGGGCCTGGTGAAGTCTAGTAATAGTGCTTGCTGCTTCTCTTCCCCTCTTCTTGCTCCCCCTCCATCTTTTATCGGCAACAGAACCATTTGCTGCAACTCAGATTAAATTAGATGTTTGTGAAATATATATATATGTCAAACATACAGAAAAGGGGAGAGAGTTTTATAATACAATAGCATATCTATTACCTAGCTTTGTAAAAATTTAACATTTTGATGTAATTGCTTAAAAATTTTGGGTTTTAATAAGTAAAACAAATGAATAAAGTTGGAGCCCCTTGTATGTCCTGATTTTATTAACCTCCCTCTTAGCTCAGACTATAAATTGATATTTATCATTTTCCCACATGTGTTTGTGGATATACATATGTGGGAAAATATAAGTAATATATGGATTGTCAAATTATCATGAAAGGGTATTAAAATTTACCAAGTGCATTTCTGTGTCTGTTGAGATGAACTGCCTTTTTTCTTTCCTATATTTGTTCATGTGGTCAATAATATTACCAGATTTTTAAATGTTTGCATTCACCTTTACATTCTGCAATAAACCCTAGTCATTATAGCATATATGATATTTATATATAATATTTGTATGATATAACATAATACGATATATAATTATATAATATAATGTATATATAATATAAGTATAAAATATAAGTATGAAATATATTTATTTAGGAACTTTTCATTTATGTTCTTAAATCATATTTACTGATAATTTATTTTACTTTTACTTTCCTTGTTTGTTCTTGTATCATGGCTGTTCTGGCATCATGTAAAGATAATCAAATAAATAAACTCTGAAAATATAAAATCAAAACAGTAATATTAAGTAATTTTAGGTCAGTGTCGAAACAAACGGAAGTAAATGCTGAACCACAGCAACATGTAAAAGTGAAAGGTTGTCAAGGGCAAAGGATGACCTTTAGTCAAGTATGCATGCTAAAATATTAAAAGTAAGCATTAAGGAATAGAAATAGAAAATGTTGCTCTTGAACCAGTAGGAGTGGAAAAGAGGGAACACAAAAACTCAACCAGTTTTGTCTTAAATCTTGGGTCTAATCCTGTTGCGGACTGTTCTGCCGATTTTCGTACATGATATCTGTATTGAGGCCGGGTCCTCAGGAGAGTTTATGCTGGCCAGTGCCAGGAGCAGGGAGGGGGATATCGCAAGCCCAAGACATCACTTTGTGTTAATTTCTCCTTTTGTGGGTTCTCAGACTTGACAGAGAGACTAACTTCAAAGCCCAACTGTGTGTGAGTTACAGGCTTGGGATCCTGATTTCTGAAGGGAATCTTTTATTTATATCCCAACCAGGAGCCTAAGCTAAAATAGACAGACTCGCTTGTTTTCCCCAGTGCAAGTGGGTAGATTATTATTATTATTTTCTGGTCTATTCTTTTACTGATCTGGAGATCTTCAAGACTCCTAGTTTAATGATTGGGTCTCAGCTCTAACTCACTGCCTCAGTCAAGGCCATGGGCTCACCTTTTCCCAATAATGTTTAATGTCCTTTTCCCATAATCTGACAATCTGCTTGCAGGGCAGCCTATCACCTTGGTTTGCATCCCTTTGAATTCAGCAGTTCATCTAGATACAGGAGTCCTCAAACTTTTTAAACAGGGGGCCAGTTCACTGTCCCTCAGACCGTTGGAGGGCCGGACTATAGTTTAAAAAAAACTATGAACAAATTCCTATGCACACTGCACATATCTTATTTTGAAGTAAAAAAAACAAAATGGCAAAAACACCCGCATGTGGCCCGCGGGCCGTAGTTTGAGGACGCCTGATCTAGAAGACATAGTTTTCTCTGGCATGTCTTTGTATTTTTAGTGAATTTTCCCATTCCTTCCTCTTAGGACCAACTCAAAACTCACTCTCTTTGGAAATTTGACAAGTATGATGTTGCCCACTTTATCTCGGCCTGTTACAAGAGGTTGTAAAAAATACAAAGTGTTTTCATTTATTTATAATTTATTTTCCATAGTTTCTTTTTAGATATGTGTACAGGGTGGGGCAAATGTTGGTTTACAGTTGTTCGCATGGAAAAAGACATACAGGTTATGATTATTACAACAGCTTTAACCGTGTTTTGCCTGCTCACAACTGTAAACCTACTTTTGCCTCACCCTGTACATCCCATATATTGTTACTTTATAAAAAGTAACATTTTCTGTACTTTTTTCAGATAAACTTAAAAATCTAGTAGTTGCATGTTCTTCAGCTATTTTAAGGATTCTAGCTTTGAAACATTTTTCGTTTGAATCAGCATTGTTTTGTGGCCTATTTTCTAGGTCTAGGGGCAAATGATCCCATTTTTTTGAATTGTTTCTAATTTGAGGCCATAAAAAGTGTGGGGACTATATTTCTTGTTAATAGAGCATTAATGGCATTTAATTCTATACTCTCTCTTCTCTAATTATTTTTGGGGGACGAAGTGTGTCAAAGGTCTGATTGCTTGACATTTAAGAGCTACAATCGAAGAAGCCTGAGAGGCGACTCAGACCTTACTTGACAGATGAGAAAGTCCGCACTCAGAGCGTCTGGAGACCTGCTGAACTAATTAGCTGGGGAGCATTGGGTCAGGAAGAAGCCCTCCGCCACCCCATTGCTGTGCTTGAACAGAAGTGGGAGACCGAGAAGGCTTGATTTATGTCTTATTACTGGCCCTTTATCCAGCATAGATGAAAATCTCTCCTTTAGAATGGCAGTAGAGTACATATTTACATTCTTATCTAAGTACTTACTAAGTCACACAGTTTTAATTACTCGTCTGAGAGCCGGTGCCAAGTGTTCCCTTTTCCCCTCTGCTAATGAATATGTAATTGTCTCTCAGGAGATTAAAAAACCCACTGGCCGGGCTGTGAGTGGCTCCACAGCAGGCACTCAGGTGTGTCATTTTGGCACCCCTGGGAGGCCTGGTGTAGGGCAATGGCATGCCCATACCTGGCATTCCATACATGTTTGTGAATGTGCACATGAATAAATGAAGTGCGTAGTGAAGATGAATACCACATGTGCCTCTTCGAGTTGGGGCTTGGCAGATTTGTTTTGACTTCTTTTGAGATCACATGATAGAGTGAGGTACGTTCTGAGATGTGGAACAGCTGTTCGGTAGAGCAGCCAGCGACCCAGGATCCTGAGATGTAATCGGTGGATGTGAAAAGGGCATGAATGTGGATTTCTCTTTCTAGCTTTGAGGACAATTTCATGTGGGGTTAATCCCGTTTTATTTACATCTTTTTCCTTGGGCAGGGCACATTTCTGTAACTTATTACAGAGAAATGTCTAATTATAGTGATTTGGATATTGGGATAATAAAGTTAAAAAAGGTATTTATTGAGAGTTTTGTTATGTGTTTTTCCCTAAATTTCTTGCAATAAATATTAGTTATTTTTCTGAAGAAGATAAAATAATTATAGTCTGATCTATATACATTTTACAAAATTATCATTCTATGCATTACCTTTTCCCCCTATTTTCACTCTTTTTATCTTCTGTAATATGAAAAGTAGTCATCCTACTTTAGTGTATTAATTACTCAATTTGGTGGTTTTTGAATCATCATATTTAAACTTATATTTGAAAATTATTGTTATAATTTAAATAGTATGTTTTGAATCTTACTTGATTAATAATAATATAAACAGTAATTTGCATACTTCTGAGTTCCTTATTTTCAAGTTCTTATTGATATGGTAATTTTAATCCCAGATTATTATTAAATTATTATTTTAATAATTAACCTTCAATAATTATTTTTGATGTTTGCTTTGTTTAATAACCATATGAAGAGTAATTACTTAGACTCATGTTTGGTGGTTTTTTGATGCACAACATATGATGTATAAATTAATTATTTCCAAAGGGCGTTCTGAGTGGTTGCAAAGTCCAGGGTGTGGCCACGGGAGTGGGCAGATATGTTGTAATGAAATAGAAGGTCATCAGAGATGAGGTCAGAAACTGAAAGGCAAAAAAATGAGATGAGTTACCCAGAGTAATGGCAAGATTTGGGTGGAATGGAACACTATAAGCCAAATGCCCAGATCTCAAGGGAATGAGATTCTGTGGAAGGTACGTAAGACACCAATACGTGTAGGACAAGATCTTCACTACTTCCCTGGACTATGATCTCTAAGAAACAGACAAGTTAACACATTGCAGACCAGTAGTTTTATTGCTAGCTTTACCCCGTGGCCAGATAAGTTTCTATTGAACGAGTACAAAAAACGTTTTACATAAATGTTAAAGGCATGCTTTAATATTAAATACCCATTGCATTTTGAAGTTATTTATTACATGTTCTTACAAGCTAATATCTTTTTAAAGTATGATACTTTGTAAAACACTGTGTAATATGAAGCAAGAATTCTCATGATCCATCTGTAATGTGTTAAGCTATAAATAATTATACAACATGCTATGTGTAATGGTAGAAGCATGATCTAAAAGCTTTTCAAGTCTAGATGAGGAAAGAGACTCTTGATATCTGGATGAATTAAAAGACTAACCATTTAATAAACATTTATACTATTTGGAAACTTTCAGGGTTTGTAAACATTTATGCACAACCTGTGGATATTGAATAGAATATTTGGTCTAAAATAGTGGTTAACTATGCTGCACACCTGAAATTCTTACAGTATTAGAATGTCAACTACACCCAAAATTAAAAAAAAAATAGAGGTTAAAACTATCACATTTGCTAAGTAATTAATTAAACGCAATATCAAATAAAAGGAAAAAGGTAGATGTGAATTGTCTTCAAGAAATATTTTCACCCTGCTGGTATGGCTCAGTTGGTTGCATGTCATCCAATACACTGAAAGATCCCTGAGGCCTAGGGACCCTGCCCATGCATGAATTTCATGCACTGGGCCTCTAGTTCTATTATAAACTTCCTCAATCCTTTTTGGATTCAAGTAAGGTATAAATAATAAGCAAATATATTCTAGTTGATGACATTAAAAAATAAGAAAACACATAACACATTATCACTCCACATTTTAGAAGATATTCTTTTTTTTCTTTTTAATATATTTTTATTGATTTCAGAGAGGAAAGGAGAGGGAGAGGGAGATAGAAACATCAATGATGAGAGAGAATCCTTGATCGGCTGCCTCCTGCATACCCGCTACTGGGGATCAGCCTGCAACCCAGGCATGTGCCCTTGACCAGAATCGAACCCAGGACCCTTCAGTTTGCAGGCTGATGCTCAATCCACTGAGCCAAACCAGCCAGGGCATAGAAGATATTCTTTATCTAATCTAAGTATACCTCGCTCTTTGTAAAGCAGTGTCAAAAGGTCAGCTGCTCTTTGGACATTACGTTAGGTAACATATTTCTTATGTCTTCCAAAAAAAAAAAAAAAAGTCCTCAAACATCATAGATTGGTTAACGATTGCTATTCTGGGGACAAGGAGTCGTGGGGGTAGACAGTGCTGCCCACAGGAATGTTGAACAGCAAATGCTGGCTTTGGGCAAAGAAGCTTTGATCCATAGTGACCTCTTTGAAATGTTGGGGCTGATGGACCTTGTGGGGACTTGTATTAAAAATGTCTGTCACAGACAGGACATTCTATGTGAGAACAGAAATGCTGAATAATAGGGCAATGATACCCTATCTATAAACCAACTATGTTTACAGATTCCCTAAATAACAGGTCCAAGTCGATTTCACTATGATAAATATTCCAGTTGTAATGCTCTGCAGAATTCTCATCTTTCTCATGTATTTTAAGTAAGATTTCTGGGCCATGTGGCTTTTCTAGTAAACATCAATGATGTGCAACCACCAAGCACAGACCTTGTCATTTATTTAACTCCAACTGTCTTTAATCTTGAAACTCTTGAGGATAGTAATACAGTGAGAAACCTTGAGGTTTCAACATAATCATAGAACATTTTGCAGAAGCAGATTTTCAAATTCTTTGCTTTTTTTTTTTGGTGACATTTACCATCGAAATCTTGTGTTATCTATATGTCTTTTTATTTGGATTCTGTGGTTTCTTTTTTTCCTTGGTTTTCATCTTTCTTCCTTTCTCCCTCAGTTCACAGCCATGAATGAACCACAGTGCTTCTACAATGAGTCCATCGCCTTCTTCTATAACAGGAGTGGGAAGTATCTCGCCACAGAATGGAACACAGTCAGCAAGCTGGTGATGGGGCTTGGGATCACCGTCTGTATCTTCATCATGTTGGCCAACCTCCTGGTCATGGTGGCCATCTACGTCAACCGCCGCTTCCACTTTCCTATTTATTACTTAATGGCTAATCTGGCCGCTGCAGACTTCTTTGCCGGGTTGGCCTACTTCTACCTAATGTTCAACACGGGACCTAACACTCGGAGACTGACTGTCAGCACGTGGCTCCTCCGTCAGGGCCTCATCGACACCAGCCTGACGGCCTCGGTGGCCAATTTGCTGGCCATTGCGATCGAGAGGCACATCACCGTTTTCCGCATGCAGCTCCACACGCGGATGAGCAACCGGAGGGTGGTGGTGGTGATTGTGGTCATCTGGACCATGGCCATTGTTATGGGGGCCATTCCCAGTGTGGGCTGGAACTGCATCTGTGATATTGAACATTGTTCCAACATGGCACCCCTCTACAGTGACTCCTACCTGGTCTTCTGGGCCATTTTCAACTTGGTGACCTTTGTCGTCATGGTGGTTCTCTACGCTCATATTTTTGGCTACGTTCGCCAGAGGACTATGAGAATGTCTCGGCACAGTTCTGGGCCCCGGCGGAACCGCGACACCATGATGAGTCTTCTGAAGACTGTGGTCATTGTGCTCGGTAAGCGTTGTCTTGACTGTCGCTTGCTCTACGGATTCTCGATGTCCTACTATAAGCTTTGTTAGTTCAGGATAGTGGTAAACGATGGTATGAATATTCACCAGTAGGTATGCAGGACTTACAAGGGGATGAGGTACTTTTTATCAAATCTCTGTGGTGAAGACAGCATACCAGTCTTTCTACAATGACAGAATTAGCTTTAGGGAAATGCGTGTCTAGTGGCTTAGTGTACATGATGATGTGAAATATGTCATTGATGAGTTTGGCTATCAAGTATTGAAAAATTCCAGCTTTGACAGGTTTTCCTGTAGTCCAGTTGTGGGATTTTTGCCTTGTGGTCTCTATGCAAGATTTTCAGATAGAAAGTGTTTATTGTGTAATATGAATATGCTTTCATAGATAGCTATGTTTATGAATCTATTTATAAATAAGTTATCTTTCACATTCTGTAATTGTCACTACACACAGGTAGGTAGTATATCAAGGTTTTGTATAGATTTACTGCCTAAAATGGATTTGAATTAATAGCATTCTCCATCTCTATGAAAACTTAGTTTTTTCCCCACTAATTTTCTATTTGTAGTAGTAGAAGTTAATTTATATTTTAAGGTGAGGAGCAAGTTTTTATTCTTCTATGTATACGCAAACAACTTTTGCCTTTAAATAACTATTGTTTTTCCTGGATGAAAAATTCATGGTAACGACCAGGAGGAATATTTTTATTTCTTCATTTAAGTACTACTCAGGGAATTAAAGAACATCTAAGTTCCAGGTCCTCTTCTGACCCCTGGAGATTTACCCACAAAAAGGATACACACAGAACATTTCTCTTGGAGCTCAGAGTGCGTCTTTTAAAAGTTCACCCAGTGAGAATTCGTTTAAATAATTACCCTATTGGATCACATTTTCTCCATAGACTATATTCAGAATAGTGTTTGATCACGTTTTTAAAAATATCTTTGAGCATTTCAGTTTTCCCCATGGAAATTCAGTGGAAAGTTCCTCTGATGCTCTTTGGGCCAATTTCTAAAGCCGTGTTGAATGAATGTGACCTGGGATTGTGTGGCTCCTCTGAAACTCCAGGACTTACATTCATGTAGTCCCTGGGAAGAGATGGAGCCCTAATCGTCACGGAGTACACTAGCATTCTGGGTGAGGCATTGGTTCCATTTATTTTGATTAGAGCAAATGCGTCGTGGAGGTCAGAGCTGGGTATGCTGATTGAGACCTTCACATAGACCTTAAGGATAAGGATGAGACCTGGGAGTTGCTGATACAACTGAATCCCTGTCTGTAACTGACTGGACACAGATAATATTCCCACTGGGAACTCCAGCCCCTCAGATATGAGATTATCTTGTTCCTTCCAACAAAGCTTAGTAGGAGTACAAAAATGGTTTCCCTATATGTTAATTGGCACCGAAAACCTTGGGAATTGGAGCATACCTGTGCCACGAGGACATCTTTTCCATGACAGATGAAACACATCTTATGGGGGCCACTTTTCCTATTATACCTCAAGTGCTGCTGCTCACAGTTCATAGAGCCGCTAGCAGAAAAGGACTATTGAACTTGGAGTATGAACCTGCCAAGTTCTTGTTTTGATTTTGACCTTTGTATAATGCCTAACAAATTCAGGTATGCAGTATGCTTCAAGACTCATGTACATTAACTTTTGTGTCTCATTGGGTTGCTTTGTAGGTTAAATGAGAATGATTTTGAGGGTTTTTGAGGCAATAGTTTCAGTGTATATCTGCCCTACATGCCCCTTCCATCCCAGCACACCAACCCCAAACTTAAACATAACAAAAGTAATGTTGCCCTCTGAGGTTTAAGCTTGGAGACTCTGCAGATATCAAATACAGGTGACAACCTCTGGGAAAATAGCATTATTTGTATAGGTATATAATGGAAGAAGTTTTATGTGTATGTGACTGTAACATAGGAAAAAGAAATTAAATAAATGGACTGTAGCCTTTTTGAGAAAAGCAGTAAGAATGGGAGAATGAGCGGGGCGGGTGGTTAGCAAGCTTAGAATAGGGAATTCACATCCTATGCAGATACTTGTCAAGGTGACGCCTCAAACCATTCACACAATGTACTCTGCTGCCTGAATTCTGCGTAGTCATGATTGCACAGAAGAGATGGGTTGGTCTTGTAGGAACAAGAATTCTAGTCTACTTGAAGCTCTTTTTATTGTAAATTAGTTTATTGACAATGGGGTTTTTGGTGCACATTTTATTTTTAATATCCATCTCCCCTGCCAGATTGTCAGCTTTGGGACGATAGGCAAGGATTGCAAAGATGTGTTGTCCATTTTCTCCACATTATCTTCCAATCCAAGTACAACAGCTTGCAAAGCGACCGGCCATGTGGATGCTCAGTAAATAAAACTTACCTAACTTTCATTTATTTGGGGGATGATTATAGTTGGATTAATTGTGTAGAGAACCTTCAGTTTCCGTTTCACCATGGTAAAGTGACCTCTGGGTTGTCCAGTCCTCATGACCAGGAAAAGGATTTGTTGGTCAACAAGTCGAATTCCTGGGAGTCAGCATAAAATAAAGGCACCCTTGAGATTTATGGTGGCAATACCTGTATCCGTTTCTAAGCATAAGGTTGTATGTAAGCAGCTTTTGAGTGAGCACTAGATCTTAATACTTTTATTTGTCATATTATTTTTTATTTATTTTATTTTTTTAAATTCATTTCAGAGAGGGAGAGGGAGAGAGCGATAGAAACATCAATGATGAGAGAGAATCATTGATTGGCTGCCTCCTGCGCGTCCCACACATGTGCCCTGACCAGGAATCAAACCGTGACCTCCAGGTTCAGAAGTCGACGCTCAACCACTGAGCCTTGCTGGCCGGGCTGTCAAACTCTTAGGTAGCATGAATCATTTGCCCTGGACTGGTCTACTATAGAAATTAGTATTTGTAATAGCAGCCCTGTGGAGTGTAGGTACCATTATGTATTTGTTACCTTCCTCTTTCAGAGGTGAAAACTTAGGGACAGAGAAGTTAGGCAACTTGTGCAAGGTCACACAGCCAGGTAAGCGCAGGAGCTGGAGTTCGCGGCAGGCCCTCTCTGTTCCAGAGCCCATGCGCTCCTGTATCTCCATAATAAAAACCATCATCTGCACTGTGCTGGGTTCTGTTATGAAGTTTGAACAGCGCTGTGCTATTAAATTGAAACATTGTGACCCCATTTGTTTCTGTTGATACTGCCTAGCTGCCTGTGCTTTGTTGCCTGGGTGGAAGAAAGCTTTAAGGAGCATTCCTTTCCTCCTTTTGTTTCCAATGATGACTCTCAGGACTCGCGTTTTTATCAGCCCTTCCCCACGCTTTGCAGTGGCGGCACCATAACTGACTGCTTATGATTGAGTGAGTGTTTTGTTACAGGTATAGTTAACTCGAGGGTTTATTATCCCAGCATGAGGTCATGTAATCCTTACCCAGGCTCGAAGTCTCCCTACTTGACATTTTACCAAGAATTCCTTTTGAGTTTGTTACACAATTGAACCAGAGTGGCAGGCAAGTTCTTCCTTATTTGACCACAGTCTGTCTTGACTTGTAAGTCCCAGCCTTTCCTGCTCTATTCGTTGTGATGACACTTCTACTGGGGATAATTAGAAGAGGAAACCCAGGATTTAGAAAGAGACAATAATGGTGACAGTGTGCAGGTTTTTGCCTCTGAGCCCTGGGACAGAGTGAGGGACATACAGCAACAGAAATCCAGGTGGGGATTATGAACCTGTGGGGCTCATTACACTCTTTTTCTAGTTTGATCTGTTCTGGCTGGAGATGATCACCACTGGAGCTAAATCACCCCTTATTACCTACATTCTCTGGGCCCTACTCTTGCACTGTTGATACCTTTACACCAAGGACCGTTGTCTTTCCCCCGTGTCCTACCGAAGGAACTGAGTTAAGATAGGGTGTGTAACTTATCCAGGACCACTTTTGTCAGTAGCAGAACTGGAATTCAGCTGCAGGATTGCTGTAGACCGTGGCCGTCCATCACAGGAACATACATACAAGACACTTACTGGTCGTGGTACTAGTGATGGGCCAGATGAGTTCAAGTCCATTGTTTTCTTGTTCACTCTGAGGAAAGATAACTTGGCCAATTTCGTGCTAGCAAATCCTTATGTGCTTCTCTTTCATTCATCAGACATGTTGTTGAGTGCTGGTTGTATGCTAAGGGATAAAAAGGTGAGTGATACACCCCGTTCTTTACAGAGCTTATCATGCAGGAGAGGAGACTAGGAAAGAGCTGCAGGACAGTCGGGCCCAAGTGCTAGTAGAGGTCTGGGTAGGGAATCCCGAGCGGAGGGAAGAGAGGACCCCCCACAGGAGGCAGTACTCAGCTTAGTCTTCCTGATTGTGGAGGAGCTTGCCATGGTGTGGGTGGGGGTGGAGGAGAAGCTAAGTAGGAGCAGGAGCCAAGGTCCTTACCTTTGAGGAACTGAAAGTAGCCAGGTGTGATCAGCAAAGAGTTGCATTTTGACTGGAGAGAGAGCAACATCTTCAGAACACAAAAAAGGGTTTGGGCTTTGGCCTGTACATGATCAGAGATGCTGAAGGATTGATTCCCCAAGATAAATGACAGCAGTTCCTTATAGGATTAACCATGTAATTTATCATCCAAACCGAGACACTTTTATTTAAGGAAAACAGGCATTAAGTGGTTAGGGCCCTGGGAAAACAGGCATAAACCAAGAATGGTCTGGTCAACCCAGAGTGTATGTCACCCTCCTTGTAGGCTCTGTTTTCTCTTTGCTTGTTTATTAATATTCTTTCTAGGTTTTCTTCCTGCATTTTAAGTGCAGAGCTCAACACTGGACTTGTTCCATTGTGTAAAGCTGGTAAAGAAGAACTTTCATTAAAAAAAAAAAAAGCAAGGATCTATCTAGATTTCGAATTTTAGAGCTGAAAGGGTACTTAAAAGCGCACCATGTAACTCACTTATCTTACAAATAAAGAGACTGAAGTTTCCAAGTTGACTGAGAAATTTAGGACTGAGTTTTTAATTGGTGGCCCAAGCCGAGATCCGGGTTTGCTTTCTTCCCGGGGGCACTGTTCTTACTGCCTATGCATCCACCTGGTTCAGTCCAGTCCACACTTCCTTCCTGTGAGCATGAACAGGTATCAACGGGGGTAGCCGGGATTAGGTGTAAACACTGGCTATTGCCGTACCTGGCACCTGCAGAGAGGGTCCCCTGGAATTATAACCAGTTGGTAATCTCTGTACTGGATCTTTGACAAAGTCATGGGAAACTGAATTACTTGCACATTATATGGTTTCCACATATATTAGTATCCTGTTAGCTTTCTTCATAACAGTGTTGTATTTGTTTTTCATTTGTCTTTTTTTTTATTGTTTGTTTTGCCCAGTGTGTGTGTGTGTGTGTGTGTGTGTGTGTTTTCTCATTTATATTCATTGAAGCAGAATGCCTCTGAGATCTACTCCTGACCCTGCCATTAATTGGGTGATTTAGGGCAATTACTTTCTCTATGCATTAATTTCTCTGTACTTTCATCTGTAGGATGAAGTTGGCCAGTTTGATTTTTAAGATTATTTTTGAGTTCTCTGTATTACGCCATAAATAAAATGATAAGGGCCTAGCTACTGTGGATCAGCCATGTAGAATTTTCTTGTGGAAAACATCCATGGAATTGGAATAAAAGCAAGGGACTGTGACTTTTCTCCACATCAGCTTCTTAAATAATTAGCATTAGACATATATCCCCTACTCAAGGGAGTGGTGCATTTACAGAGGATCGTCTCAAAGAAATGAACTTCTTGCTTTGCTCTGCAGTGGGGAGCCGCGCGACAGGAAGGGAGGGCTTCCCAGCTGGTCCTGTTGCTGGGGGAAGGCAGTGGGTACAAGACTCTCTTATTCCCTGGCCACAGGTGACCAGCCGCACATCCTGTTGATCTGAAGAGGAACCAAAGCTACCCCGAGTCCCCTCAGGTCCCCGTGGATTCTCACTGAAGGCCTCTTTGAGGAAGAGCCCGAGAGAATATTCATGAGAGCTGTGATTGTTTGGCCAGCGCTGGCTTGGCACCGTGGGTGTGGGCAGGAGAGACACCCTGTGGAAGCCCCAACGTGCTGCCCAGACCAGCTTGGGCCGGTCAAGAGAGAAAACAAAGTTTCAAATACCAGCTCTTTATACCCTTTTGTTGCTCCACTTTATTCAAATATTTTTACTCAAAAGGAACTTTAAAGCATAAACACAAATAAAAAATACCACATTAACCTAACAGAGTTCCTTTTGAGGTGTGGACAGAGCTGCCAGCACACGAGGCTCTTCCCTTATTTTAGGTCTGATGAGAACGATTCAGACCTTGTCTAGCTGAGACTGCGTTGCACGGTCATTTGTCCTTATCATTCAAGGTCATGAGGGATACAAAGATTCCTTGAATGAATTGTGGTGACCACTGGTAATCACTGTTGCTTAGGACTTGAGAGCTTAGATTTGGGATAGAATAGGTCAGGACTTGGGATTTGAATTCTGACTCCTCACTTGTTAGTTTCATAACCGTGAGGCAATGACTTAATCTCTCTGCTGAGTCTCAGTTTCCGAACTAATAAAATAAGGATGGTAAAACCTTTCTCATCAGGTGATTGTGAGCATCAGATGAGCTGATTCATGTAAACCACACGGGAGGGACCTGGCTAATAAAATACACTTACTAAATGGTAGCGAGTATGATGACTCCTTTTCCGTTTCCTCCCCTTCTTTCTTATTCTTTCTGACACACCCACATTCCCTCCCCCACTCATTTCTTTCTTTCTCTTTCTGACGCGCCCACAGGCACCCACCTGCCCACATACGTAAATAGTGAATTTGGTGGTTGAGATGGTGCTTCATTTCTGTGACACGGGATAAAGTGTGTTTTAGCAGCTGTTGTCTCTAATAACAGGCTGTAAATTTTATTCTGAGTGACCTTTGCTTTTCCGAAGATACATCAGTACCGCAGAGTTGCCGGCATCTTATTTGTCGAGCCTCAGCCCTGTGTATGGAAATTTCTAGTAGCACCACAGGGAATGGCATTGTTGGCCTGGTAACTCCCTGGAGATGATGAAATGGTGTTGACCATTAAAATGCAACAGGCCACTTTGTCAGTATCTAATTGAAAGGGTCATCACTCCTTCACATGGACATGCAAGGCTTAGGACACAGCTAGCAGCCCCGTCAGTATCTAGGGCATCATTCTGTTTCCTTCTGATCCTCAGTGAAGGACCATTTCTGTCATAAGTGGAAGAAATGGCAAGTGGATGGGTCATGAGTCTTTATTGCTGTTGTTCAGCTGGTCCCCACTTACAGTGTGACCACTAGCGATTCCTTTATCCTGGGCTTCATCATTGCTCACCTAGGAGGACAAGGACGTTTAACTCCTTCTGCTTTCTCACTGCTACTTCGTGAATCTCGTTGGAGCATCGTTATGGACATTGCATGGTCACTGGGCTTTATCTTACTTCCCAGCACCTAAAATAAGGCCTCGTCCTTAGCATACTCTAGATGTTTTTTGAATGAATAAGTGACATACACCTTTTATTCTGGGTGGAGTTTTACAAGTTCCCTACTAACAATAGAAATATACTTGTGTAGCCTGATATTCAAGGTGATTTAATGAGTCTCATTCAAACAAACCTTTGTTAAAAGGTAGTCATAAGGCAGTTCCACATCTTGCCTGTCGAGGATATTTTTTAAGGCTAAGTTCCAGTGTGAGCTTATTAATAGTAGTTATTTTGTCAACAAACAGGTATTAGATATCTACTAGACCCTCTGTTAAGGCATAGGGATGCAAAGATCGGTGAACACATGGACCTTGTTCTGAAGGAGTTCTCATTTTAGTAGAGCATGATAGATAATTTAAATAAATAAGTAAATAAAATACAATATCATATGGTAAAACATGCAAGGTGCTATGGGAGTGCTGTCTTCTGGTTTGGCAATGCCAGCAAGGACTTCCTTCTGAAGGTGTTGTCTTAAATGATGTGTAGGAGTTTGCCATGTAAACCCAGGGCAATAAAAGATTTCTATTAGATACCCTTTGCACTCTGAATTGCATTCAGTATTCAATTACTTCCTTATATTGCAATGAACATGTCACTTAGATATGATAGTAGCTCCTGTTAGGCTTGTATATTTCTTGTAGATTGCTGGGAGTGGGAGGGGAGGTTTGTATAATTTTAAGGTAATATTGTATTTATAATATTTTTGACTGCATTTTACACTGGTATAATACATTCATTTTTTTGAATTGACCATAGTTAGCAGATTCCCATAATCAAATTGGTTATAAAGTAAGTGAATTTGAATGGTTACCGACCTATAATGAAAGCGATGAATTTCTACATGTGCAAATTAACACCCATGGAAAGTAAGAAAGGTTCTATAGAGACATTGTATATCACGGAGAGGTCGTTGCCAGGAAATGTTGACCCCCTGCACTTACTATAAGCACACACACACACACACACATACAAATTGCCAAATTTAGCAAATAAAAATAATTACATGGGACATAAATATACTAACAAAACTATTCATTTATTATCATAAAATCACATTTAACTGGGCATCATGTATTTTATCTGGCAACACCAGCACACCTGGCATTTAATGTTAATAAGGCATTTTAGATGACAATCATCTCTATACGTAGATTTGTCTTACAGGTTTTCATAATATCCTGGGGATCCATTTAAGTACATAAGGAGTTTCACCTATTTAATGCTTCTGATTTTTTGTTTCAAGTTGTCTGGAGAAAAATAAAGGGACAGTTCTAGTTTATAGAATCTTACATTTGTTTCTCAGAAATTATGTGTGCATACGAATAGGTAATGTTGTATACCTCTGGTTCAAAACGGAATTACCTCCTTATACATATTCTTTGTTGTGCTCTTTGAAAACATTTTAATGAAATCTGTTTTTCCATATAAACAAGGATTTTTCCTTCTGTTTCTGCCTGCGACTTTTTTTTTTTTTTTTTTTGAGGTCTAACGACAGCCTGTGCCTCTGAGAAGCTACTTTTTATTCATGTGTTTTAGTGAAGATGATAGTGTCTAGACTGAGTGTGGTCATGGCTTTACTTAAACCCTGGCAGGACTCGTCCACCAATAGAGGGGTTGTTGTAATGATCCAAAGCAAATAGGACATTCTAGGAGGGTGACACAGCAGTAACAGGGTCTTTTTGAAGAAGTGGGATTTAATCTGGCATCGGGAGACTGGAAATTCATGGCTTCACCTATTTATCCGGCCCTGGTTGACTTTTGTTGACACAAAGAACGCTGCATTTTAAGTCGGGTTTTCCATGAGTTCATTCTAAACAGGTATTTCTGCACTTGAAAAAGCGTCCCTTCATGTGGCAGGTCTGAGTTCATTTGCTCGAGTTATTTTCCTTTCTTTGGGGAGAGAGGAGATAGTCCTGAGGAGCCCAGGCTTCCAGGCCGTGCACAGGAGACCGATGAACTGGAAAGCTGACAAGCGTTTGCTGTAGCCAGCAAGTGATTCGCCATGTTCTGCTGGAGAGATTTGCTTTCCTAACCTCACTGAGCACGTGGTGTCCGGGAATACTGCTTGGTATATTGCTCCAGCCCAAAGGGAAAAAGCTGAGCTATAAATCGAGGAGCTGGGATTGGGTTTCAGGAGAGGTTGTATTTGGACAGCCTACAGAGTACATATATAATGATCAAATAAACAGCAGTTGTAGAGATTAGAGCACTAGCTCTATTTAATTTGGCAAATTCTAATTTCCTGGGGAGGGAGGGAGATGTTTTTGTTAAAAAATATGATTCCTAAGGCATGTACTCTAGCATACTTACAAACGACCAGTGCAGGAACAACTTATTTAGAATGGGAGACAATGCGGTAGAAACCGAATTTGAATAGTAAGTTTAACTGTAGTATAAATTATTACATTGCTATTGCTAAGATAGTAAGGTTGATATTATTTTATAATGGAATTTCTTAATATTTTAGTTCAATCTGAATTGGTTCTACCACTTTTAAGGCAAGAAATCTGTCTCTAAAGCATGCATACATTTAAAAGATATTAGAAGCAGGAACAGAAATAATGAGAAACAATTAGAAAATTCATTTATATTTATTGATATGTCTATAATACATTACATAATAAATGATTTACTGCTGTTACATTATATGTTCAATGTGTTGCCCCTCAGCCATTATTGAATGACAACTTTACTTAATAATGTTGTATGTAACCTTATTACTATGTAGCTTATTTTGGTTGTGGGTTATTTTGACTCATTGTTTTGATTAGACTTTGAAGACATTATGTAATATCTTTATGAATATAGATATTTAAGTCAGAAGTAGAATAACATTCAATTTTTGTTGAGAAGGTATCTACCTTCATCCTTTCAACAATTTACTATATAACAATTAAAACATTTCTAGTTTGCAACATTTTTCATATTTAACTTAACCGAAATTTTTTATGAGGCTCAAATGTTTTTGTAAAGATTATAAAATGATTGCTTCATTTATCCATTACTTTTTTCTGAATATATAAAATTGTAACAAAGTGTTTACCATTGTGAGTTTTCATTTTTCCTCTTGCCTTATTTTATAGCTAAATTTTATTGCAGATACTTGATTTTGTTTTTTTTAATATGTAATAACTCTTACTATGTACAGTTTGAGCATTAATTTTATTTTAAGTTACTTTTATCTACCAATTTTTAACTTTTCCTGTGTCAATACTTATGGTTATGAGAGTTTCTAAAAAAAATAAGGATAATACTGTTAACAGTTGAATGCTTACTAGACATCAAGACACACTAGTCTTGCCCTAACCCAGTGGTTCTCAACCTTTCTAATGCCGTGACCCTTTAATACAGTTCCTCATGTTGTGGTGACCCCCAACCATAAAATTATTTTCGTTGCTACTTCATAACTGTAATTTTGCTACTGTTATGAATCGTAATGTAAATATCTGTGTTTTCCGATGGTCTTAGGCTCTGTAGCAGCGGTTCTCAACCTGTGGATCGCGACAGGTTGAGAACTGCTAGCAGGGTCGCCTAAGACCATCGGAAAACAAAGATATTTACATTACGATTCATAACAGTAGCAAAATTACAGTTATGAAGTAGCAACGAAAATAATTTTATGGTTGGGGGTCACCACAACATGAGGAACTGTATTAAAGGGTCGCGGCATTAGAAAGGTTGAGAACCGCTGCACCGGTTTGGCTCAGTGGATAGAGCATCGGCCTGCGAACTCAAGGGTCCCAGGTTAGATTCCGGTCAAGGGCATGTACCTTGGTTGCGGGCACATCCCCAGTGGGGAGTGTGCAGGAGGCAGCTGATCGATGTTTCTAATTCTCTATCCCTCTCCCTTCCTCTCTGTAAAAAAATCAATAAAATATATTTTAAAAAAGACACATTAGTTCTACTACTTTGCCCCAAATATATATGATATAAAATATTTTTAAAAATATATTTTAATTGATTTTAGAGAGAGAAAGAGAGAAACATCCATGTGCGAGAGAACCATCAATTAGTTGCCTCCCATTTCACCCCTACTAGGAATCAAACCCACAACCTGGGTATGTGCCCTGACCAGGAATCGAACCAGTGACCTTTGGGTGCATGGGGCGACATTCAACCAACTGAGCCACACTGGCCAGGGCTGATATAAAATTTTATGCAAGAATCTTAATCTCTGAATTTTAGTTTTATCAACTGCCAAATATAGATGCTGTAATGTAATTTGTGTGAAGATCGTAAATGATAATGATTGTGAGAGCTATTTTTACAGGAAGTGTCACATAAATATAAGCTATGACTGTTTTTGTAGCTGCAGCTTATAAAGTAGTAATTTAAAAAAGGTTTGGAATGCTAAGCAAGAAATGTGACAGATTGTGGTTGCACAGGCATCAGCTATGTTCTAATTCCTGATTTGCTGCCTACTGGTTGGAATGACTTTGGGCAATGTACTTAACCTCTATAACAATTTGCTCATCAGTGCCATAAAGGGCTTCGCTACTTCAGTGTTTCTCCGAGTGTGGTCCAAGGGCCACCCGCAGCTGAATCACCTGAGATGCTTGTTACACAAGCTGATTCCTGGGCCCCAGCCCAGCTGCTGAAGCAGAACCTGTGTGCTGGCATCTATCTAGTCGTCTAACTTCAGTCACACAAACCTTGAGAATGACAGCGATGAGTCTCTGGCTTTGGTTTAACCTACATGGCATTAAACTTGTTCTTGCTCATTTCTAATGTCTATATTTTTACCTTTTTCAAAATGGACACATTATTGGTACCACTTAAACGTGGGTGAGGACCTAAGATTGCCCCACACATGTATGTTTGCACACCTGCTTTGCAAGGGAGAGGATGAGGAGAGAAAGGTAAAGGAAGGTGAGGTTAGGGAGAAAAAGAACACAGCACATCCAAATGATGGAATATGATATACCAGGCACTGAGGTTCTTAAGTTCTCTGTCTATCTGTCTGTCTCTGCTGTTACAAATAACACTCCAATAAATATTATCTAATATGAATCTTTACTTTCCTCACTGAGACTTTATGAATCTTGATTACTTATTGTCTAATGTTCTCCAGAGAGTTTGTACCAATTTATACTCCTACCACAAGGGAATGAGAATATTTAGTTACATTCATGTCAATATTTGATGGCTTCTTCTTTTTTTCTTAAAAGTGCATGTTGTAACCATTAACATTATATTTACTCATGAGGATAGACATTGGCAAACCTAGAAAAGAGGTAGAAACTTTTCCAGGATTTAGAGACTAAGAATACACAAAAATAGAAATGAATTTAGTCCCATTTCATGTAAAGGTCTAATGTATATTAATTTCTTTAAAAACCTAAAGGCCTAGCAGCTGAACACTATAGCAGGAATGTCGGGGGGCCGGGGGGGGGGGGCGAGGACCAAGTGTTCCCTCTGAGGTGCCAAGCACCTGGATTCTAATCCCCACCCCACTGCATGCCTGCAGAGCCAACGTGGACAATGTTTTCAGTCGCTTCAAGCTTCTATTTCCTGGTCGGCACGATGAGAGGCAGGGCAGAAACAGCAAGACCTCAAAAGATTAAGTAAGATAAGATACCAGGCTTGTCAGAACGTGGTAGACACTATTACAAAATACATGATGTGGTGTTTTCATCAAAAGATCGTATTGCTGTGTTGAGAACTAAAGTCGCTGGATTCATCTTCTTTGTTCTAGACTTTCATTATATTGTGAGCAGAAGGGGTGGGCCAGAAGAAGAGGGCCCACCTCGCCTCCCAAACTCAGTGAGGCAGGTTTCTCCTGGACTGGATGATGTTTCCATGTCAAAGGATCCTGAAAACGGATACACAGAGCTCACTTCTGAAATCCCCCGGTTTTCTGTCTTCCCCAAACAACTCCAATCCCTAATGCCAAGGTCCCCATAATTTCTCAGTGAGCCTTATTGTCTCCGTCATTTTTTCCAGTACCTTTAGGCCAAAAGAAATACCTAACGGTTTCATTTATTAAGAGGTTAAATCAATTTAATAAGTGCATAGGTCCTAATAAATTAGGAGCCGTTTCATAAAACAAAAACACATACATTGGAAGAAATATTTTTAGCTATTTCTTAACAGCAGTTATGAAGAGCAGTGCACGACTTCTCGAAACTTGGTCTCGGACAGGACACTGCTGTCTTCGTGCCCTGTTCCACACTGAGTTTTACGCAATACTCGATTTTTATCACTAAAGACATGTTGCAAAGACGTGACGTCATCAACAGGAATGTAATGCCATCTAATGTTGAAACTGTGAACTACTTCAGGCTAGTAGTTCACGTGGCATCTGACTGATGTTGAGTGGGACTGTTTTCTCAAATGTAGAATTCAGCAGTGTTCCTTTACATTCACTGTGGAACCCTAAGGTGCCTCAGGGTCCAGTTTGGGGACCAGGGCCCTACTGTATTTCTGGTTTCTGGCTTTACTTCAGTTTTATTTTGTTTTCTTCTGGCTAGTTGACTCCTGTTTCCTAGTTCCTGCTTTTATTTATTTCTTGGTTCTAGCTATCTAGTTCCCTTCCCCTTTGCCCGGGGCCATTCTCTGCCTGGTCTCCATCCAGCAACAGCAGAGTCTGTTTCTGCTCCTGGCCCTCTGCAGACCTAGATGGATCCCTGGCGGCCCTGTATGCTTTGGTGGCCAGCTATAGCTTGGTGACTGTGCTGTCAGTCTCCAGTTCATGACTCCAGGGAGCATCGTTGCCATTGTAGGCGGCCTAAATGATATGCCAGTGATGTGGTTTATCTGTAGGTGTTGATCTGTGGCCGTCTCCCTGTGGCGTGGGTGGGCATGCCCTCCACGCTGGACCTCCCCACTCATTGGGGGCGCTCTTTGCCTTAGAGCAACAAAGACCTGCCCAGGCCACATCTCATAGCCGCTGTTCTTGGCATGTCAACCCAGAAAATAATCTGAAGCAGGCGAGTGGCTAATTGTGGGTTCTGAACTCGACTACTTGCTTTGATGACCTGGGTTTACCACTTATTGCTTAATTTCCTGAAACTTCAGATTCCTCATCTGCAAAATAGAGATAATAATAGGTCTTATTTTGTGTGAGAATCAAATGAGAAAATAAAATGAAATGAAATAAAACATGGTGCCCCTTAGCATAATGCCTGACATTAATAAATGTTACAAAAGCACTTACACTTCCCCCCCCCCCCGTTTATTTTGAAAGCAACTATGCAATTTACTTTCAAATATTTCAATTGATGCTAGGAATAAAGTAACAAACCATTAATTTTTAGAATTTAGTATCTGTCTTTGCCAGTTTATGAGAGAAAACATCAATATTAAAGTGAAAAGGTACCTAGCATTCATATGACATTTGGTTTATATATACTAAGGTATCTTCATAGACATATAATCTCTTAAAATTTTCATGACAGGAATATATATTGTGTAAATATGACAGTGTAGATACTTCTCCCCATTTTAGAGATGGCAAAACTGATAATTCAATATTTGCCAGAGCCCATACCCCACTCCAGCATTTGTAATTTCAGTGTTAGTGCTCCTTACTTGCTACATTGCTACTTTTTAATATTTTAAAAGTTTAAATGAAAGAGGAAGGTGTAAAGGAAAGTAGAAAGAAAGGAAAAAGTATGATAATTGGTATTCTCTTTGCTCCTCACTTGCTCTGCTGCCGCCTTTGACATTTCAAAAGTTAAAAATGAAAGGGGAAGGAAAGGAAAAGGAAAGGAAAGATGATTGTTATTCTCTTTGATTTTTGTGAACAATGAACATTGGCTATTTCGGCTGTGTCTAGTACAGTACACTTAAGTGTTATAGTAGTTTTAACTAGTGTATAAGAATCACAACACTTAGAAAAAAAATTGCCAATGCTTTGTTAGAAATAATTTCAAAAGAGAAAATGCGTAGCAACCTTTGAACTGCATATTAAAAAACATATAATTGATCTTGGCCGGTGTGGCTCAGGAGTTGAGAGTCAACCTGTGAACTGGGAGGTCATGGTTCAATTTCTGGTCAGGGCATATGCCCCTGTTGCGGGCTCAATCCCCAGTGTGGAGCGTGTAGGAGGCAACCGATCAAGGATTCTCTCTCTTCATTGATGTTTCTCCCTTTCCCTCTCCCTTCCTCTCTGAAATCAATAATATATATATACACATTCAGGGGGGAAGGGAGAGGGAGAGAGAGATAGAATCATCAATGATGAGAGAGAATCATCGATCGGCTGCCTCCTGCATGCCCCCCACCAGGGACCGAGCCCGCAACCCCGGCACACGTCCCTGACTGGAATCGAACCCAGGATCCTTCAGTCCACAGGCCGATGCTCTAGCCACTGACCCAAACCAGCTAGGACTGTAATACAAGAATTTTAAAGCTCAATTTCTGAATGACAGAAAAATTTGATAATTCAGTAAAAAGAGAGACAAACTCTCTCTCCGCCCTATGCTCCTTTCCCCCAAAGTTCACATGCCTAACCCTTTCACCCGTGCTAGAGCCTTTACTGCCTAACCGCTTTCTGGGCACAGAGGCATGGAAATACATCATCAGGGTATAATTTTCAACACAGCACGGAGCACATGCTATTATGGAACCAAGTCGCAGCAGAATAGCCTGGCCTTAGACTATGTTTTGACCTCAGTGTTAGAATGGAAATGAAACCTTGGCTCCTTCTTGCAGGCCTGTAGGAAGTTTGCTGTCCCATGCTTTTTGGTGGTTTTCTTGCCCAAATGGAAAGTCGGGGGCGGGGGGGGGGGGGGCGGGAGAGAACAAATGGTCTTGTAACTTTGGGGTTGAAGGCATTGACTTGTGTGTGCTGAGTCACTGTAGTAGCTGTGTCTCTGTTGGCTGACTAGAAAATCGTGGAGGTCACAGGCTGGCCAGGCTAAGTTTCTCGCCTCCTGGAGGCAAGTTTCTTTGGGTAGCGAGCACTGAATCCTCGCAAGGACACTGTGTGATGGTCCTCCAGCCAAGCATCATGGATTTGGTGGCAACAGTGTTAGTTTAAGAATCTGAAACATTTAATGTGGGAGAACTTGCTAAGTATGATGTAAGCTATTAAGAAAAGTGTCTGGTGTCAGTCATACCTCAGTAAAGGGATGTGAAAATAAACATGAAGGCTACCAAACAAAGTAAATGATAGAAACTCCTGAAAAAGAAAAGAGTCGGAAGTTTCCATTCCATCTTTTTTTTCTGTTTAGTTAATATTATAAGGCAATTCCCATGCAAGTTGACTCCCTGTGTAGTTTTCTATGCTGCATAGCAGATTACCACAAACTCAGTGGCCAAACATTCATTGACTAGCACACAGTTTTAGTAGGTCAGAATTCCCTGCACCTGTTGCAGGAGTGAGGAACCTTCTTTCTGCCAAGGGCCATTGGACATTCATAACATCATTCTCGGGCCACACAGAATTATCAACTTAAAAATGAGCCTGCTATATTTGGTCAAACATTTTGAACTCACCCCTAATGCCCTGGAAGGGCCAGACCAGATGATTTCGAGGACCTCATATGGCCCGAGGGCTGGACGTTCCCCATCCTTGCAAGGGTTCTCTGTTCAGGGCCTTACCCAGCTGAAACCATTGTGTTGACAGGGCTGCATTCTCATCTGAAGCTTAGACAGTGGAAGAATCTGCTTCCAAGATCTTTCTGGTAGTTGGCATAATTTATTTCCTTGTGATGATGGAATTCATGGCATCTTGATTCTTCAAAGTCAGAGAGAGAGAGAGAGAGAGAGAGAGAGAGAGAGAGAGAGAGGAGAAGAGAGAGAAAGGGAGAGAAGGAGGATGAATCTGGTATCTGTGCCTTCCAGTCTCTGGCCTCTAGAATCTGTTTAAAAGAACTTCCTTGATTAGGTCCAACAGACCAAGGATAATATTTTTGATCAATTTAAAGTCAATTTAATTACATCTGCAAAATTCCTTCACTTTTGCCATCTAACAGAACCTAATCAAGAGAATGATGTTCTATAACCATTGCCATATTCTATTTGTTTGAAGCAAGTTACAGGTTCTTCCCACACATAAGGGTGTGATTCATTGGGGGTCACGTGTGTTTTGAGTACAGTTGGAAAAAAGATAGCTTTTGAAAAGCACTTTTTAAAAAGACATAAATGTTATTAGATGAAAGACTAAAGGATGGAATATTATGTATTTAAATCTATATTTATTGGTTTTAAATAATTTGCCCCAGAAATATTTGTCTTTCTTAAAGAACGAATCACGTAACACTTCCTTCTTGAGTTTTTCTCTTCCTTTGGCTACTGAGACATTAGTCTTTTCTGATTCTCCTGTCTCTTGACTTATCCCTTTACTTGCACCTCCTCCACCCACTCTGCTTGCTTTTAAACACTCACATCTCGAACCTGACAATCCCTTTGGTGAGGACAGCCAGAAGTCTATACCCCCGACTGCTTACTTCCTGAGCACAGTGGCACGAAAACATAATCGTGATGTAATGGTGACCCTGCAGATAGTCAGCAACGCAGCTGGGATCAGGTTGTAATCTGAGTGTCTGCTGAATGGCCTGTGGGTGACAGACTGTTTGGATTTCGCTGTTAAAATAGGAATGAAAATGTATTTTCTCGTTGTTGGTCTCTAAGAGACGTGCTGGTTCCATTCTTGTTGGGTATTTTTATGTCCAAGTAGCAATATTGCTGAAATCGTTTTACAGGCATGTGCAGAGTATGTGCCTGTGTTTATTTATACTCAATGTTGTGTAAAAAAAAAAGGGGGGGGTTTAAGGCAGCTTAAAAAGATGCACACAGTTCAGAGGACAAAGTTGAATTCAAAATCAGCAAGACAAGGAGGGAAAGGGGAAAATAAATGTAAGAAAATGACGTGGAGTCACAGAAAGGTATGCTTTATAGCAGTTAAGGCAGACATAACCACAATTAGGTTCATGAATTTTGGCCATAAGGCAGGGTCGGGAGGAATAGCTCCTCTGAGTACAGAGTCCAAAGAGACCTTTCTTCACCTGTGATGGCCACATGGTGTGATGTACGGAACAACTCCCAGCGTTGGACTCATGCAGGGCCCAGGGCCGTGTCCCCTAGGTCACTGCTTATAACACTTCTCCAGGGAGGCTGGTGGCCTGCGGCCAAGTGCAGCTCAGTGAAAGCATTTCTGTGGGGCTTGACTATCTAATATACCGACCGACTCCATCTAGAATGACGTTTAGCATATTATTTCTTGATCTTTTTCAAGCTTATGGCCCTCCCCCCCCCCGCCTTCAAAGTTTAAGAAATTTAAACATTTTATTATCCATACCTTGGATTATGTTTTAGAAAGAAGTTATTTTATCTTTCAACTATAAAGGTGTCATAGTATTAACAATGTACATACACAGCACTAGGAATTCTGCTGTATCTTCTCCTAGCAGCCTTTACGAATCTTTATTTCAGCTTATGTAGAAGAATGAATTATGCAGTTTGCCATGCATAGCATTTTGTAGTTCTTCTTTCAAGGTTTTTTTCCCCCAGATATATTTTCTGATCACATCTGGACACTGTTATTTTAAAACTTCTAGTTAAGTATAGAATGTTTGAAGTCCGTGGAGTTTTTTTGGGGTGCTTTCTCTGGTGGGGGTGGAAGGTGGGGCATACATAATTAACATTCTTTATAGAAAAGCCGAGGAACTTCAAAAGACCTCCACGTCATGAGGGGACTGCTCCACCTCAAGTGCAAGGGAAGAAAGGGGCTCCCATGGCCACACGAAGGATCCTCGTGATAATAATGGTTGTCCCATGGGCAAGGGACTAGGCCTCCTGGCTCCGGGTCACAAAGGCTGCATGAGACATTTATGAACTATTACTAATTTGTTCCTGACTATCAAACTGAATCACACCTGATGTCAATGTTCTGTAATGTCCAGAAACATTTCAGTAAGAATTCCAGCCCTAACCGGTTTGGCTCAGTGGATAGAGCATCGGCCTGTGGACTGAAGGGTCCCAGGTTCAATTCCGGTCAAGGGCATGTACCTTGGTTGCGGGCACATCCCCAGTAGTGGGTGTGCAGGAAGCAACTGATTGATATTTCTCTCTTATTGATGTTTCTAACTCTCCCTCTCGCTTCCTCTCTGTAAAAAATCAATAAAATATATATTAAAAAAAAGAATTCCAAAGTCGCCCTGCATTTGACCACCATCATTTTGACATGTTTCCACCCAGTGCATGGTTTTCCATGGCACTGTCACCTTGCGGCTCAGCACGGAGGCTTCTGGAGGCATTCGGATGGGTCTGGATTTGGAACTCAGCCCCACCATTTATTAGTTGTATTGCCCAGAAAAGCTTCTTGAGCTCTCTGAACCTCAGTTTCCTCATTTGTAAAATAGAGATAGCAGGAGTGTCTACCTCATAAGGTTATTGCAAGAACTACATGAGAAAGTATATCTGATGAGTGCAAGGCATGTGGCAAAGGCTCAATAGAAGCTGGCTATGGTGTGTGTACAAGTATAAAAATATATACAGCCATATTATATTGATGCATACTTGATGCTGCTTCCTTTATCCTTAACATTTTAAATCTGCCAAATACGTTGCCATAGGGTGATATCATTCTATACTTACCTGTTTATTTTGGTCATTCATATTGTTACCATGGTTTAAAAATTGATAATTTGATAATTTATTAAATTACTATATTGAAAGATACTCAGGAGTAAGCAGGGAGATACAAAAGAAGGCAAACTTACTCCATTTCTCTTCTTAGGGAAGTCAGTTACTGTTTCATAATTGATGATAGTAAGTATAGAAAAATAAGTTAAAATATACATCTAAAGACTTTAAACTGCTTATATCCTTTTATGTCTTTTTACTTCTAGGAATTTATTGTGAGGGAAAAATGTGTACAAAGATATACATGTGTGTGGTAGTATGTATATGTGTGCATGTATGTATAAGATGTTCACAGGTTTGATTTCAAACATGGTTTTAAAGATACATTTTGTATATTTTATTTTTCAAAATTTCTACATTATTTACTTTTTACTCTCATGATCATAAAATAGCAATAAACATTGATTTTTTTAAATGAAAGGTAAAGAAAAACTATGAAATCCTAAACACAGCAGTTTAGGAGTACATTTATACAGAGCTTAGAAACAATTCAAAGTATCCTGAGGACAATGTCTGTGTCTTAAACATATGACCCATATGCTACACATCAATGTGATGTGTACAAAGAGGCCCTTATCATTCCAGTCATTGAATTCAGACTTTTATTTTTAACCTGTGAGATCATGTTCCTGTACAATCCAGGTGGTTAGACCTATTTTCAAGGATGGGGTTAGCATTTAACTTAGTTGGAAGAGGTAAAACATTCATCTTTAAGGAGAAAAGTGAAACACAGAAGCAGCATCTCAGCACACAAAATAAAGCAATCTTGTTTTTGAGCCTTTAATGAGGAAAGGAAGTGGGCAGAGGGAGGGAGTCTTCTGTCAGATACTCTATTAGGCATCCTCCTTTTAAGTAGGAGCGTTCCGCCTCCCTTGATAAGACTGCCAATCTGGGAAGAAAGAAACCATGAGTTATTTTCTCAACCAAGATTGTTCTAGATGTTTGGTAGAAACACGTTAAAGACATTTGTGTACTCAATGATAAAACTGTTTGAAAGTTAGGGAGTGAGCTGCATTAAGAAGACAAAGGGAAGTATGATTAGAATTGAGCACGGGCTGGGAGTTTGTAAGTTCCTGGTTATGGAGCTGGCTTTCCCGGGGAAGAGTGATGGCATCCTTTGTGGGCAGGAACCAAGGGGGGAAAGCAGTGGGGAACTTCTCCTTTTTGCCCCTCTTCCCCTGCCACAGATAAAGGGCGAGGATACCTGAAGCTTGGACATGTGTCCTTAATGCAATGTAATAACAACCAGCCCCCCTGCAGAGGAATGTAGCAGGTACCGAATGGAACTTCTTAGCCATTCCCTGTACTTTCAGCATCTTACCCTGCCTCTATGTTCTGCAAACTAGTCACTTTGGTCTTTGTAATTAAAAATTCAAATGGATTCCCACTGCCTAAGTCTGATAGTCTCATCCTTCTAACCTCATATTGTAGCCTGTTCTTCAGACTTATTTCCCATAATTCCCCTTCACGTACTTTACTCCATCCCAAATGGGCCATGGTTCCTTGGGCCTATCATGTGCTTATCTGGAGGTCTAGTCTGGTTATTACATGGTTTTATAGTATCCAAAGCTAAATATAGACATACTTATTTAAAATATTTAAAACACATTTCTCACTACTTTTGCAAAACTTGAACTTAGAGACTTTTAGAATCAAGTGTGTGTGTAATAACAAGTTGGTGCTGATTTTCATGTCTCTTAGGAGGATGAACTTTTCTGTTTTGGTTCTAGGATAGACTTGTAATAGTGGTAAATACTACCTTTGTAAACCTGTACTTAATGTAATAGTGGCTGCTCTAAAAATCTGTATTTTCCATGGGGCATGGTCTGGTGGAAAAAGGCATTTGAGTCAGATAATTTAAAGACTTTGTTTCCATAAAGATAGAAAGATAGTACCTGTTATATGCCAGATAGAACATTGGATTTGAACATAGACCTCAATTTGAATGATAGCTTGACAAATCAACTGAATTCAACTTCAGTTACCTCATCTGGGAAATAGGACAACCGATCCTACTTCACACATTGTGTTGAAGAGGAAATGCAGAATGTCTGCCAGGGATCCTTGTTCAGTGCCTCTTGCCCTCCTTGCCGTGTTCCTGGGCCAGACCTTCCTGAGCTGGACGGAGTGGCTCTCCCAGGTTTGACCAGTTGCTCAATCTACTTGAGGCCAGCCCTTTTACTAATGGGGCAATCCCAAGAGAGGCAAGATTAGCAGGCCCTTCTCATCTCACCAGTGAAGAAGGGAGGACAGAGTGTCCCACTGACACTTAGATGAGAATCTCGTAGCCCTTTTCTTGGGACACAGTTTCTGAGTAATGAAAAAACTGTGATGTTGAGACGTTGTTTTCAGCAGGAGACAGCCCATACTTTAATATACTACATAAATTTGGCTCACATGTAGACTCTGACAGTTTCTATAGTAGATAAAAGCCTGATATTCAAATATTAGCTCCATTAAAAAATGTCAGCACTCCCTGAATGTGGGATGCCTGAAAATGGGCTTTATTGTGAAAGAAGAAGCTAATTTAATCTTTCCTCTTCTTTCTTTGCTTTTAGAAGTAAAAACAGTTAAGTGAGAACTTGCAGTCAGAAAAAGGTCCGTGACCTCTATTAATTCTCCTTTTTTGGTAAACTGTCATTAAAAGACAAGAGTTTTTCTTTTTCAAAGCCTTCTATTCTGCCTCTGCGTCTGGGATCAGACCTTTGCGCCTATAAAGAAGTCAGGATTGCCTCTGAGGGAGGGAGGTTCTTGGCAGTGTCCGTGTCTCCAAGCCCAAGGTTCATGAGGCTCTCGTCACCTTCATGAGGGAGAGGGGTCAGAGAGGAGGCCTCGCTGATGGGTGGTCAAAAGTAGGATGTGTGTGGGAGGAAGCTGGGCTTGTCTTTCCGTTTTCTCTCATTAAGTATTCAGAGGCTGTGATTTAACTGTTTTGTTTCCGCATTGCTTTCGTGCTCTCCTCTCTCCCTTCCACTGTCCTCAATGACCCAGATTGCTTTCCATCTGTCTGTCCACTTCCTCTCTCGCTCCGGGTTTTCTGCCTCTGAGGTTTTCTTTACACAGAGACAGCGTCTCCCCAGCCTTCCTGCTTTCCCACTGTCCGTTGTGCAAGGACCCAGCCCTTTTAGGTGTTCATTCCATTATAAACTGAGAAATAGAAGGTGGTAGAAATAGGGGGAAGGTACACCAAGGGGTCAGGATCGTACAGATCTTCACCGCTCTCGGTGTCTGGTCTGTAGTTCTCTTGTTCCTTCTGCAGTGCAAACTGGAAGTCCCATTGAACTTTTCCTGTGCGCGGGACACACCAACTCTCCTGAAAGGACACTGGGCACGCCTGCCGTTTTCTTCAACGAGGTTCTTCCCAGCACAGTCGGTCTCTTAACTCCCCGAGGAGCTGCGTCTGAATTTACAAGGCTTTCTGGGAAGTTGTGCCCATGTCCGGGAGTTTCTGGTCCACAGAAGAGAAGGCATTTCTTCATAGTGTCTAGTGAACCCTGCCACCCAATGAATCTTTCTCTGAAAGACTCGAATGTTCTATTCAATGCAGTTACTAAAATGTGGTTAGCCTCTTAGGTTATTATTCTACTTTATATTTCCGTTTGGGTTTCTTTCAAAGATACTTTGTGATTAATTTACATAGGCGATTCCTATTTTAAAACTTTAATGATTAACAGTAAATTATCATAGTGTAGGCACTTTAATAGTAAAAAGACCTATCTAAACATTTATTAATATTTTATTGTGTTAATAAATCATTGCAAATTCATCTTTTTGAAAATCTTAAAATATTTTACAATAGTTAAAATAAAAATATTTAAAAATAGCTTATACCCTGGCTGGTGTTGCTCAGTGGTTAGAGCATTGGCCCATGCACCTTAGCATTGCTGGTGTGATTCCCAGTCAAGGGCATGTATGTGGGTTGCAGGTTTGACCTCCAGCCCAGGTTGGGTGCTTGCGGGAGGCAGCCAATTGCTGTGTCTCTCACATCGATGTTTCAATCTCTCTCTCCTTCCCTCCCTTTTACTCTCTCTAAAAATCAATGGAAAGATTATCCTTGGGTGAGGATTAACAAACAAACAAAATAAATAAAAAATAATAGCTTACTAAATATTTTTAAATATTTAAAATTAGTAGTACTTTAGTTCCTAGTTTAAATGGAAAATCTTCTTAAAATATGCTTAAGGGGAAAAAGAAAAGATAAGCACACTGATTAGTTATTTCCCAAGAACAAATAAACAGGGAGCGATGGATGAAAGGCTGAATTAATTGGGTCGGACAAGAGCTTACCCTTTATCTACTACTAGAGGCCCAGCACATGAATTTCATGCGCAGGTACAGTCCCTAGTCCTGGCCTGCGATCAGGGCCATCTTCCCCAGTTGCCTGCAGCTTGCCCTGCCCCCCCGGTTCTCCATGGGGGGTGGGGATCAGTGCCTGATGGCTGAGAGAAGGAACCAAGAGGTCAGCTGTTCCCGCCCGCTCACCAGCCCCACCCCCATTGTGGGTTGCCTTCTGTGTGTGGGGCGGAGACCTTGGCCTGGTGCCCCCCCTCCCCCCCGCATCCACCGCCACCCACCCCCAGTTTCCTGTTCACCATCAGGCAATCGGAGCCTGCTGGCCGGGGAAAGGGACCAAGAAGTGGTCAGTGTGCTCCATAGTGACTGGTCCAGAGGTCGTTCTGGTTGTTCCACTGTTAGGTCAATTTGCATATTACCCTTTTATTATATAGGATAGTATAACTTTCTTATGAATCCATTTTAGCTTTTTCCTGAGATCAGAAAAGGTGTGTGGATGTATGTTTTAAGACTAAGTCTTTCTTTTTTTCAGCATCAAAATTTTAGAACAATTTAAATTGATATAAGTAGGAAATCTCAAATATTTTTTAAATAATTTTCAGAGTACTTTTAGAGACATTTGAATCATAAGGAATAACACAGGATGGATAAGAAGAATGGAGAGCTATAATAATTTATAGAATAATCAAATCTTAGCACTGGAAATGGCCTAGGTTGTCTTACAGCCACTTCTATTTGATGTGAAAATGGGCCCAGTAAGGTGGTGATTGATATTCCCAGTTAAAGTCAGATCATGCGCTAGTCTAGATCCATTCCAGAGTGAGGTAGTTCTCAGTCTAGGACTTTTTCCTAAATGACTTTATGCATTTATATGCATTTAGCCACCTAATATGTAGTATCTCCAATAGATATTTGGGGCTTTTAGGATTTTATCTTGATTTATTTTCAGTGTTTTTCAGTGTATCTCTTTGTATTGTTTTCTTATTGGTTACTCTAGGTATTACAATATACATACGTATGTGGCTTATCCTCTGTTGATATCATCATTTTACCACTTTGAAGTGTGGAAGTTTTACTTCTATTTCAGTCCCTTTACCTTCCCTTCTTTTAAAGGTCATTGTCTTGACTATCAGGGGGTAATTTAGTGTTTGTTTCAATCATCCAATGTGTTCTATAAAACTTATGAAGAGGATCATCTATTGAATATAGTCACATTTCTGTTTCTTTTGTTGTTCTTCCTTCTTTTCTGATGATCCAGGATTCCTTCTTTTGCCATTTCCTTTTTGTTAAAAAAAAAAAAAAACCCACAAACTTCTTTTAGCCTTTCATTAAAGGTAGGTCTGCTAACAACAAATTCTTTTAGTTTTCCTTCATCTAGAGATGTTTCTGTGTGTGTGGGTTTTTTTTCTTCTTTAATTCCTGAAGGATAGTTTTGCTGTATACATAATTTGAAAATGGCAGGTTATTTTTACAGCATTTGGAAAATGTGCCACTTCTTTGTACCTCCATGGTTTTTAGATGGGAAATTTGCTGTTTTTTAAATGTCCTCTAATGGGTAGTGTGTCATTTCTTTCTGGATGCTGTCAAAGTTTTTTTTTTCCTTTTTGCTTCAGTTCTCAAAACTCAATTAAGAAATGTCTTGGTGTGTATTTCTTTGGGTTCATTCTCTTTTAAATTCATGCGGTTTCTTGAAACTAGGAATATATATATATATATATATATATATATATATATATATATATATATATATATATATATATTTTTTATTTTTTTTGCCAGATTTGGAATTTTAAACCATTATTTCTTCTTAGATTCTTTGAATCCTCATCTGAGGATATTTTTTAAATTGATTTTTAGGTAGAGAGGAAGGGGGAGAGAGAGAAACATCAATGTGAGAGGGAAACATCAATTGGTTGCCTCCCATATGTGCCCTGACCAGAAGCTGTTTGGTGTACAGGATGATGCTCCAACTAACTGAGCCACCCAGCCAGGGCATCTTCTAATATTTTTTAAAACTCACTCTCTTTGTTCCCTCATTCTGGTAGTACAATTATATATATATATATATATATATATATATATATATATATATATATATATATATATATGAATGTTGGATCTTTTATTATTGTCTCAGCATCTTTGCCGCTCTATTCATTTTTTTTTTTAAGTCTAGTTCTCTCTGTTCAGATTGAGTTGATTCTATGGATCTGTCCTCGTGTTCATTGATATCTGTCCTTATTGATATTCAACTCAGTAATAATACTTTAGTTTTATAACTTCCATTTAGTTATTTTTTTATAACTTCTAGTTCTTTGCTGAGATGTTTCTATTTTTCATTTGTCCTAAAGAATTTACAGTTGTGTGTTGAAGCATTTTTATGGTGGCTGCGTTTAAATCCTTGTCAATAATTCTAACATGATTCATCTCTGTGCTAACATCAGTTGATTGTCTTTTCTCAAGTAGTTTTTAGTATGATGGGTGATTTTCCATGGTGTCTGGACATTTTGGACATTATATTAGGAGGCTCAGTGTCCTATTTAAATTTTTTCTTTTAGCAGGAGGTTATCCCATTTAGGTTTAGCACCCAGATCCGATCTGTCCAAATTTTGTAGGCTGTGCTTCCAAGGACAGTTACGATTTCAGAGACTTTTAGTGCTATTTGGTTTGCTTGGTTTATCTGGGTCTCCTAGGAATCTCACTGGTCCCTGCTGATGCTGCTTGATGGGGTGGAGGGGTTTCCCTGGTGAGGTCTCCTGGTGCCTCTGGTGGGGAGGAACGCTCTGGCCTGTGAGGACAAATGGGCCTCCTAACACTTACTGTGCTGTGAGCCTTCTTTCCCGCTTCCTCCCTCCCCGCATAGTGCAGGGAAGGAGAACAGCTCCCAGGTGAGGCCTTTTTGTGGCTGCCAGCTGGCAAGGGCGCGGGGGGGGGGGGGGGGGGGGGGGGGGGGGGGGTAATGGGGAGAGGGGGGAGGGGGGAGGGGTGGAGGTGGGGGGAGGGGTGTGTGTCTTAGGCCCAGTGAGTGAGGAGAGTGCTTTCCCTGGGCACTTATTGTCTGGGTTTAGCTGGCCTTCAAGGGATTGGCAAGACCAGTGAATCCTGGGGTCTCGAACAGTTCTCGTTCTGCATTTCAGAATTCTCTTTGGTTATTCTTGTGTTTTTCCTCCCAGGGTTTGTATTGGCTGGGTGGAGCAGGGAGAAAATAATCTATACCATCTTGTCTGGACCAGAAATCTTGCTCAGGGATTTTTAGAGAGGGAAGAAAAAAAACCTTACGAATCTGTAATGCTTGCAACAATAAAGATAAAACACACACACACACAAAACTCAAACAAACAAAAAACAAACACCCTTAGGACTACCCATAAGAGAAAAAAAATGAATTTGGTCAGTAACTTCTTTTATCCAAAAGCACTCTATTCTTCCACATTTCTCCTCTCACAGTTCCCTATAAACAAAACCAGAACACCATCTCCCATCTCTCTCTCCCCTCCTTCCCCCACCTCTGGAATCATGCTGCACCATAGGCTTCTATGAATGGAAGTCCTTGTGCCTTTGAGAGTGCGGAAGAGTTAAAGCCTCAGTGTCAGCTTGCCACTCTGTGGTGGGAAAGTGAGTCAGGAAATACGCTACCCTTGGGCCACCACTTCTCCCTCCACCTTCCTCCTAATGCCTCTTGTCTCCCTCACCAAGCTTAACTGCCTACGAGACGGAAATGGACTTTAAAAGACAATTAATCACACCTTGTACATCAGACTCAAAAGGGGAAAGAAACCTTAAGTGTAAATGCCATCTGGCTTTATTTACTCATCCTATCTCTTTCCGATACAGCTGAGCAGATGCAGGCTTTCACTCTAAAGAGCCGTTTATAGGAACGGGTTGAAGAAAGGATTTGTTTAAAATATTTAAACAATAATTGGACTTCATCAACGTTGTTGCTGATTGTTCTGTAATTGAAGATGCCCCCAGCCCTTGGCACATTTGAACAGCAATCTTAAAAAACCAACCAACAAACAAAAAATACAGACAAGTTACTGAGGAAGGTTTTGGATTAGGGCTCAGGTAACCAAACACTCCTTTTACTTTTAAGGGAAATAAAAAATTAATTAAAGAAAGTGTAAAGAAGTGGCAAATATAACTACTATAATCTGAATGTGTTCCCTTCAAATTCATATGTTGAAGCCTAACCTCTAAGGTGATTGTATTAGGAGGTGGGGTATTTGAGGAGGTACTTAGGTCATGAGGGTGAGGCTCTCATGAATGGGATTCGTGCCCTTAGAAAAGATTCCACAGAGCTCCGTAGCTCCTTCTGCCATGAGATGATACAAAGAGAAGTTGGCAGTCCATACCCCAGGAGATGGCCCTCACCAAACCTTATCATACTTGCACCCTAATCTTGGTTCTTCCTTAGACGAATCTGTGTGTGAATAGAAATGCTAAAAATGTTTTTAAGAAAGTACTTGAAGCAGCTCATAGAATCATAATTTTATAAGATTTTAGGGGAAAAAACTTTATCTTAAATTATTTCAGGTATGAAATTATTTACTTCTTACATTTAAAAAAAAATACTGTAGTAGTGAGAAAAATGGCCCACCAAGGAAATCCATATCCTTCTCCCTGGAACCTGTGAATCTGTCACCTTACATGGCAAAAGGGACTTTGCCATGTGATTAAGTGAAGGGCCTGGAGTTGTGGAGAGTTTGCCGGATTGTTTGCTGTGGAGAGGGAGGATGGGTCCATGAGCCAAGGAACACAGGTGGCCTCTGAAAGCTGGAAAAGTGGAGAAAACAGGATCTTCCTCAGAGAGTCCAGAAAGAACTCAGCCCTGCCAACTCTGATTTTAACCCAGCTCAGACTGCGGACCCCTAGTGTTATACTAAGTTTGGTTTCTTTTGAGCCACCAAGTTTGTGATAATTTGTTACGGCAGCAATAAAGAACTAACACAAACACCTAGGTTGTTTTTAGGACATTGTTGTTCGCCTTATCTACCTTTCTATATGAAAGCATTATCTAGACCAGGGATTTCCCCTGCCCCAGCCACCTGAGGACATTTGCCAATGTCTGGAGACATTTTTTGATTTTCATGACTAGGGGGTACAAGCTGGAATGCTGTTAAACATACACAGTGGAAAAACCAGCCTCCCCACAAGAAAGCAACATCCAGTCCCAAATGTCTTATTGTCTACATTGAGAAATTCCAGTCTAGGTGGATGTACATACTTAAAGCATATAAAAAACGGAGGGCCATTTAAAATAAAAAGCCACAAAAGACTGGAAAAATAGTATGAAGTTTCCTCAAAATATTTAAAATAGAACTGCCTTTTGACCCAGCAATTCCACTTCTGGGAATATATCTAAAGAAACCCGAAACACTAACTTGAAAGAATATATGCACCCCTGTGTTCATTGCAGTGTTATTTACAACTAGAGGCACGATGCATGAAATGTGTGCAAGAGTAGGCCTTCCTTCCCCCAGCTGCCGGCACCGGCTTCCCTCTGGCACCCGGGACCTGGGCTTCCCTTGCAGCTCCGGCTTCATCTGGAAGGTTGTCCAAGAGGACGTCCGGTATAATTAGCTTAATACGCTTTTATTATTATAGATAGCCAAGATCTGAAAACAGCTCAAGTGCCCATCAGTAGATGAGTGGATAAAAAAGCTGTGGTATATTTACACAACGGAATACTAATCAGCCATAAAAAAGAAGGCAGTCTTGCCATTTGCAACAACATGGATGGACCTGGAGGGTATTATGCTAAGTGAAATAAGCCAGTCAGAGAAAGACAAATACCATATGATTTCACTCATATGTGGAATCCAATAAATAACGGAACAAACAAAATAGAAATAGAAGCATAGATACATAAAACAGACAGACAGCTGTCAGAGGGATGGGGGATTGGGAGACAGTGTGAAAAAGGTGAAGGGATTAGGGAAAGGGGGTGGGGGGTGGTGGAAGAGGGCAAAAGGGGGGTAAATGGTGGCAGGAAGAGACTTTTACTTTGGGTGGTGAGCACACACTGCAGTATGCAGATGACGTTATTGAGTTGTACCTTGAAACCTGAATGATTTTATTAACCAATGTCACCCCAATAAATTCAATAAAAATCCATAAAGCTTAAAAAAAAGGACTGGAAAAAATAACGGATATCTAAAAAAATATATAAAGGTTTATTAAAAGGAAACTACCTGTAGTATTTTTGAAAAATGAGAGCCCTAGAAAGTATCAGCAGAGTTTAAAATCTTAAGTGGCAAAATAACTCAAGTACATATTAGTCTTGAAACTCTTCATTAATATCACATCTTTAGATGAAATCATGAAAGTCCATTTCTCTCTCCACTCTAAACTGGACACAGACATTTTACTAACAGCTTGGAACTAAAGGTAGGCAAGTGAATCAACACAGCTTATATCTCCCCTAAATTTTTTTTTCTCTCTGTAAACTTGATCTGATTAAGATCTTGGATTAAGAAATGTATATAAAATTTGTGGGTGAATATGGTGAGGAAAGCAAGAGAAATGTCCAGGGTAGTCCAAAGGTTCCCTTCCCAGTCCTTACAAAGCAAAAACCAACCCCCTCCAGGCTGGATTTGGTTCTGTGTTGTTGCTACTCCATGTCTTAGGAAAATTAGTTTTTGTTTTATCTGTGTGTGTGCTTTCCCCTTTAGCCAAAACCAGGCTGCAATGGGATTCTCTCAGCACCGGCCCTTTCCCAGCAGCCCAGCTGTTTCAGGAGGGTGGGGTCCAGCCCCACAGAGGTGGCTGGAATGTGTTCAGTGCTGAGCACCCCACTGGGGGCTTATGCTGCCTGACAAGCCCCCACCATCCCCTCCTGAGCCGTAACCTATGAAAAACAAGCGTGAGGCCTGTGTCCACTCCCTGCAGAACTTCCCTAGCTGCCTTATCTGTTTTCCTCAAATATCTCCATTGGGTCGGGCCCTGCCAGTTTCATCCAGTTTCCCAGCTAGGAAGATGTCAGACCTTGGCTGGTGGGGCTCAGTTCTGCCTTTCTTCACTGTGGGACTCACACTGCCAAGTGGCTAGGCCCCAGCATCTGCGCCAGAGAAACTTGGAGCAAGCTACCCGGAAACTCCACCCGCTACGCCTGCCCTTGCACCACAGCTCTGAGCATGCTCTGAGGAGAGCAGCACCACGCCACTGTGTTCCTGGGCTCCCCAAAGCCGGAAGAATTTCATCCCTTTTCAGAACCCTAGAGCAACATATAGCAGGCTGAGTGAGGCAGCCCATTCCTCTTTAGGAATTTCTTCCCTTTGCATAGTAAAATCAAGGATCATTTCAGAGAGGAAGGGAGAGTGAGGGAGAGAGAGAGAGAGAGACATCAATGATGAGAGAGAATCACTCATCGGCTGCCTCGTGCATGACCCTGTTGGGGACCAAGCCTGCAACCCTGGCATGTGCCCTGACCAGGAATCAAACCGTGACCTCCCGGATTATAAGTTGACACTCCAACACTGGGCCACACTGG
Organism: Cnephaeus nilssonii; assembly: GCF_951640355.1. NCBI lineage: Eukaryota > Metazoa > Chordata > Mammalia > Chiroptera > Vespertilionidae > Cnephaeus > Cnephaeus nilssonii. The sequence continues at coordinate 18,313,012 of NC_137085.1, forward strand.
CCAGGCAAAATCAAGGATCATTTAAACTTGTAATTAATTTGTCTCTTACCTCAAATCCTTTTGCAAATGAGATAGGGTCTAAAACGAAAAAAGTAAAAAGGAAAGGCTCATTTTATTTTCTACTTAAAGCAAAAAAGGGACAGACCATGAAATCTGAGAGTTCATTAAGAAATGCTGGTGGGTGTTTTCAGAAGTTTCTCAAGTGGAAGGACAGCCTGGTGGTCACTGTGTGACCAGAGCGATAGCATAACAGGGAGGACAGCTCCCCAGTTTGACATCTCTCAGCTGGGAGAACCAATGTTATTCGTGTTTCTTGTACATTTATCCCTTGGGTTTTCCCTGAAGAAGGAGGAAAGAGAAAAAAAAAATGAAGGAAGCCTATTAGGTGGCCCTATGCTTTGTATCCTACCCATGGTGTCTCATTCAGTCTTCACGATAGTTTTCTGAACATAGATCTTATCCCCATTTGACAGGACATTGAGGCTCAGCAAAATTGAATACCTTGTCCAATGTCAAACAACTATTGAGGGAAAGACACAGCATGTAACCTCAGGTCTGTCTCTTTTCTCCGATAAAATATGAATACATACCCTTAAAATCCTCCAAATCACACAGCCTGGGAGATTAAAAGAAATGTTATCCCTAAGGCACCTCCGTCGCCATTCTCCCCACCAGCCAGCCTCTTGAGTGCCCATGCAAATAATGCCTGAATCTTGTCATCTGTTTCCTTAATCACTAAAGTGAATTTAGATACAAGGGGACCTTTTAAATTTAGATTTTGCTAAATGGCCCTCCAAAAAGATTGTCAAATGACTCTTCTATCAACAGTATATGGGTGTGTCCACTGATTTATTACTCATTCTGTCATTAATAGGGAGATTTTGAATCTTCCCCAATCTGCTAGCTATTCTTTTTAAGATATGAATATCGTCTATAATAATGAAAGCGTAATATGCTAATTAGACCTGACGTCCTTCCGGACGAAGCGGGGGCTAGGAGGGAAGCCCCGGGTCCTGGGTGCCAGAGGGAAGCCAGTGCCGGCAGCCGGAGATAGGAAGGCCTACTCTTGTGTGAATTTCATGCATTGGGCCTCTAGTATTTAATACTGGTGAACTTTAGTTTAGAAGCCAAAAGTGCTTGCTAATATTTCATTTGGTGACCAAAAGACTAAACCATCCTTGCCAACACTTGTTTGTTGATTTTTTGACGATAGCCATTCTGACAGGTGTGAGGTGATATCTCTATGTGGTTTTAATTTGCATTTCTCTGAGGATTAGCGATGTTGAACATCTTTTCATATGTCTGTTGGCCATCTGTGTGTCCTCTTTGAAGAAGTGTCTATTCAGGTCTTTTGCCCATTTTTTTAATTGGATTGTTTGTTTGGTGTTGAGTTGTCTTCTGTTTGCTCTTGAATTTACTCATCAGGCTTTTATTCTCCACTGAACTGCCATGAATGACCTCCTTGTTTCTAAGTCCTTTATTTCAGTTGCTTACCCGGTTTCCTTGACTCCTCTCTCCCCGCAATGTCCAATCTATTAGCAAATTATATCAGCTTTACCATCATCATATATCTGTTATCACCACCTTCTCATGTTGAAAGCCACTATTATCTCTTGCCTGATTGCTTTATGAGCCCCTAACATCTCTCTACACGTGCTCTCACTTAGTCTTCAAATACCATCCCCTTCTAAAAGATAATTTTATTTATTTGTTCTGTTAGTTTTGTCTCACACCCTCCTAGATCCTGAGCTCGATGAGCAGAGAGATTTTTTTTTTTCTGTTGGATTCACTGTGTCTGCAGTACCTAGCATAGCACCTGACATATAGCACACACTCATGGACTTAGATGAATTTAAGAAGAAAGTAAAAAGATTAGTATACTATAACCTGAAGGCCAAATAATTTAGCTCCTGACAGTTACCAAGAATCAGTTGTTTTTGCGACTAAAGCTGTTTATGCCAAGTTATTAGAAAAATGACACAACTAGCAAAACATTACATTATCTAATAAAAATGAGTACAACGAGAAGATATTTCTGGCAAAACTAAGGTGGATACTTGTTAAATATCCAACGAAGGCATGTTGCAAAAATAAATTGCTTTAAATTTTCGGGTGAGAACAACTATAAATTTGGGGAAATACATAAAAAATCTGCAACATTTTGTTCTCCAGTTGCTTTGTAAGAATCTTAAGTTCTGACTCCACTTTTTAGGAGCCAATTTGGAAGTAGTATGTGATGCTTTATTGGTGTTACTTTCCTTGGAAGATCTTGCAGAACTCCAGTTAGCAGACCCATATTCAAATTTTAAGCCTTGGCTCTATAGTAAAAGATTGACAGAGGAATACAAATTGCTATTTTAAGTTCAAATAAAATACTCAAGTATCATTTTTATAATTTCATGTTCTAAATATTTTTAAAATTATTAGCTTCATTTGGGGCCTATTATAGGCATCTGGGATTGTGAGTGCACATGTTTTTTTTTTATTCTTGCTGTTGTTAAGGCATAATTGAAAACATATTATACACAGGTATATTTGTGTATATCTTGTTTGTCTTACTTGGCAGTATATCTTGGAGATCATATCTTAATAACCTTAAAAAATTGAATAGGATTTCACTTTATGAATGCAACAGTTTATTTTACTTCTCTATTTATCATTATCTAGATTATTTTTGGTTTTTAAAAAGAAATGCCACAAAGAATTATTTGCACTCACGTAATTGTATTGTGTGTGAATATAGCTATACTAGAGGCCTGGTGCACGAAATTTGTACACAGTAGGGTCCCTAGGCCTGGCCAGTAATCAGGGCCAATCGGGGCCTTCTGTATGCTGGCTGGGGCCTTCCTTCCCCAGCTGCTGGCTGCTGGTCGGAGCTTTCCTTCATTCTGCACCACCCTGTGGTGGCCAGCGCATGTCATAGTGAGTGATCAAACTCCTGGTCTCCCAGTCAAACTCTTGAGGGGACACTTTGCATATTAGCTTTATATATATATATAAAATAAATTCCCAGATGTGATATTGTTGCAGCTTATTCTGATGGCTCTAGAACTGATGGACTTTTCTTCAGGATTTAGGTGTTAGAATTTGCTTTGTGATATTTAGTCTTAGTATTGTTAGTTTTGAGTAACCAATATTTTACTCTGAACTTGTAGTTAAAATAATTGAAATTCAAGTAGAAAAACATGTTTGTGATTTTGAATCTGGAATTGTGTAGCCTAAATACCCACTTCCGAATTGAGTAATTGGTTTTGTAACTTAAAAAAATACTTTTTAATAAAGTTTTTGATAATGGGAAATATCTTATACACACAGCTATCATATTATAGCAGAACAGATTGTACCTCCCTCCTATTCTGCCAAGAATCTGTGCTTCATAAATATCATTCCAGGACATTTGGAGGCAAAGCCAATCTCAAAAAAGAATGATCGTATTTATAATTTCTGCTGTTCTTCTTTTCATATCTTTGGCTGTTAAAAAGTATACAGACACACAGATTTATATACACATATATATTTTTAAATAAACATTTTTAGGTTGCAGGACTATTTTATAATTTTTTCAGAATTAGCTTTGGATTAAATAAAAAATTTCCCCCCGTTTTGTTAATAAGAAAATGAGTTAGAAATGAAATTTCCATTACATTTCTTTGTCCTTGAAGTTTGCCTCCTGAGTAATACATATCTTGTTGCTCCGGGCCAGTAGTTCATGAACTGCAAAGAATAAAATCCACAGGATTCTGTCATCAGCTATATTCTGTGAGCATTTTCAGCTGGATTGTAGTATTTGTTTAGACTTATATCATTTGCAGACAAACTTAATTCACAGCTGAAAGTTAAATAAGTTGCAAAACTGCTTATAAAACCCTGTTTATGTTGAACCTTTGCTGGGGAAAAATTCTGGGGGGGAATTTCATTTATCCTTTTAAAGGGATAAATATTATTCAAATCACCTTGGAAACAGCTGGACCACAGTCATGCAATAAGTTTAGTATCACTCTGAGTTAGATGATGTTGGTCGAAGGTTGACAACATTGATTTTCTGTGAGATTTAAGAGTTATTTTTTAAATAAGGGGGAAATGTGCTTTTTAAAAAGTTGGCAACCTATCACTAGGTTTAGGAGTGATTTAAACAGATTTAAATATTCTGAGAATGGTGAATTATTTTCTATGTAAGTGGCATTATCCCTTTTATATTACACACATAGTGCATACGCTATGTATACATTTATATAGTGTATGTATGTAGATATGCATATACATAAATTATATATATATATATTTTTAAAATATATTTTATTGATTTTTTCACAGAGAGGAAGGGAGAGGGATAGAGAGTTAGAAACATTGATGAGAGAGAAACATCAATCAGCTGCCTCCTGCACACCTCCTATTGGGGATGTGCCCACAACCAAGGTACATGCCCTTGACCGGAATTGAACCTGGGACCCTTAAGTCCGCAGGCTGATGCTCTATCCACTGAGCAACCCGGTTAGGGCATAAATTATATTTTTATTAGTTTAAAATGTATCTCCTTTGAAAATGGCAGGGACCTATAAGAAAATGCTTTGATAGGCATTTGGAGTAGCACTGATTTTTTAGTTCACCCTCAGACAGAACTGGGTAGAAATCAGGAAACATGTTTAGGGATGAAGGGCAGAGGCAGTGACCCATCTTAACATGGCTTAACATGTTTTGGTTTTGTTGAAAGTAAATTTCAAGCATTTCCTGTTTTGTATGCTCACAGAGACCTCAGGGGTCATACACTATCACAGAAGAACATTGACTGCTATTGGAGTGCGTGAGTGTGTGTGTGTGTGTGTGTGTGTGTGTGTGTGTGTGTGTGTGTGTATAAGGATATACTATAACTCAGTGCATCTTTAGTTTGCTTGCTGTCTCTTGATAGAATTTGGAGCTAATGAGAGGGCCATGCTACTTCTATATTATTTTAGCATTATCACAACTTCATTTTCTCTAGTCACAGATAACTTTCAGAGGGCACACCACTCCCCCCGTGATTGTCTAATATATAATTTTGCCTACACATTAGAAGGCATCTGTGGATGTTTTAGGTACAAGAAAAAGCTGCCTTTGGTGGCAATTGACTATCCTATCTTCTTAGGGAGTCTTATATTCAGGAAAGCCTCCTGTAAAACGGGGCAGATTCTTTGAAACATGATGCCCACGCCTGCATTTGTGTGTAATGTAGCATCCTACATGGAAACAGGTAGTATAGGAAACACAAAGCAACTTCAAATAAATTATAATTAACATCTTCACACATTCAAGAGGATAGAGTATTGATCAAATTAGGACACGTTGCTATATAAAAACACCAATCAGAACAAAAACGTGTTTCTGAAAATAAAAAATCTGATTGCCTAATCCTCACTTACCCATCATCACTAATATACATCTTTCAATGTTAATTTTATATGCAGTCAGAAAAAAGGCACACATTTAGAATTAAAAGAAGCAATATTTTAAAAGTGCAAAATCTTTTACTAAAGTGTCTCTAGACTGCAGTACTATGTGTGACTTAAAATTGCCTATTTATATTTGTCTGTATTTTTCAAACTTTCTATTGGAAAATTAAAGGCATATCAATAAACAGGATTAGCTTTATACCATTATTTAGACTTCAGTCACTGAAAGGAAAGCAGCTGACAGACCAATCTGGGAAGAAAATTAGATTAATGAGAATTATCCTTATCATCCTCTCAAAAGTTACATGTTATATGTTAATAAGTAAACTGTATTATAAATTATCAGAACATAAATATATAAAAAGAACTCAATTTGAGTCTCTGCAAAAAATGCAAGTATGACACTTGAAAAAGTCTTGTGAATATTCACTCTTAATATTATGTGTGGACGGTGATTTTGCTGATAAATTATTAGGACTGTCCTTTATAGTTTAAAAAGTGGTCAGTTGTTATATGTTGGGGGGTAGGATATATTCTCTCTCCCCACTCTCTGTTAACTAGAGCCTGGATATGAGACTTAACCATGCTCAGTCTGATTCCCATGCATGGAGCTTGGAATTTTGAGGGATTAACATAAAGGTTTGTTGGGTCAGTTATTGATTGTTCCAAGCAGAGACTGCAGAATCCAGGGTCTGATAGGGTAGCTTCATCTTACTGAACTATTCCTATAGCAGCAACTTGACTAATGCCACAGCTGTCTTCATTCCTGACCCCAATCTGGTTCTCCAGAACTCAATAGATTCCAAAGATAATCTGACACTCCTCAGTATTAGTAACAATAGGCTAGTTTATGCTACAGTAACAAATGCATATTTATCAAGACTTTTGCCCAGGGGGTCCACCTCATGCTTCTTTGGATGCCTCAGGGATTCATTTAAAGGCCTTGCAATGTTTGTTTTCTAAACAGAATTTAATTACTTTTCTACTGATTATTTTTTCTCCTATTAGGCAGTTAGCTGTGACTTGCCAGCTCAATTAGCAGAAGATACATTGAATGTCCACTGTATGCAAGACACTGTTCTAGATGCCGGAGATACAGACATGAAAGAGATAGCTTCCCTGCCTTTAGGAAGAGAGAACATAAACATGTAAACCAATAAATAAGATAATTTGGGGTATAGATAAGGGATGTGAAGATGATCAAATGGGATAATGTAGTGGGGGAGAGGGTGCTACTTCAGTTACAGTAGTCAGGGATAGATTTTTGCAGTTAGCAAAGTAGATATGAAGATCCACAGAAAGAGTATTCCTGTGTCCATGGGTTATGCATATGTGTATACAAGGTCTAAAGGTCTGGGGTGGGTGGGGGGGGCAGGGGCGGGTTGGAGAGGGTCAATGGGGGAATAGGGGGACATATGTAATACTTTCAACAATAAAGAATTATTTTTTTTTTAAAAAAAAGAAAAGTTAAGAGCACTAATAAAAACCATTATTGGATATGCCTCAGGCAACTAGGTTTAAGTGAATTTCACTGTGTGAATAATAACTTCTTTCAGAGCTGGAATTTGGTGATTCAGTCTAAAATGATGTGATCTTAGGTCATCTAAGTTAAAATGAAATAAATGATTCTACCTTTCTGAAAAAAGAAAAAGAAATGAAAGAGTATTCCTAGGTGAAAGAACCATAAGTGCAAATGTCCTGAGACAGACATGAACTTACTTGGTGTATGTGGTTAGAACCTAGTGAATGGGGGTAAGTGGGAAGAGATAAGATTGAAGAGTCTGTCAGGGGCCAGCTGTGTAGGGCATTATGGACCATGGTAAGGATTTCAAATAGGAAGCCTTTGTAGGATTTTAAACATGGGAGTGATGTAATGTGAACTGACTTAGGTTTTTGAAAGATCATTCAGGCTGTACTGTGCAATCTGGACTTTAGGGAAGAAGTGTGGAGGAAGAGGAATTGGTTAGGAGCCTGTTGCAATAGGCAGATAAAAGGTATTGCTCACTTGGCTAGAGCTGTAGCCATGGAGAAGTGGTTTCTACCGGCTGTTTTCAAGCACAGATGTTCTTCTGTAAGAGGCAGTGCTAACATGCAAGCCACAGCAGCACGTGCTTTTCAGTGTATTGTTGCAGGATGAGACTCAGAGACTGCAGTAGGATACGGAGAAGGTATGTGTATGGTACTCATTGCTTAATGTGAAGGAGAGTACAAAATGCCGGAAGGCATTCTCCTATGTATAGAAAGGCCAGCATTGTGATCAGGACAGCATTAGGGTGCTGAAACTTGCACCCAGGAATATTAAAAGAGATACCGAGTGTTCTACTCTGCTTTGGAGATCTGTGTTAATGCCCTTCTCTAAAAGATAAATGTTGCCATCAGGAGTGAGTGGTGGAAACACTAGTGTATATCACACAGTGAATCAAGTCATGAAACTTTAAATGTATTAAACATTTACTATGACCATGAAAAAGTGGAAGTATTGGGCACTAAATTAACCCTTTGCACTCGCTTGCTTTTTTCTCGATTCCTTTATTCTAATGCTAACTGTGTCGAGTCACACTCGACATCCGAGTGCAAAAGGTTAAATGAAGTAAAATTGGTATTAGGAGATAAATGACTTATTGTGGAGTTGCATTACTTTTATATTCTCAATGTTCTAGAAAACAGATTTTATAATCAATCTAGGTTACTCTTTTAGAAAAAAACTTTAACCTCAAAAAATCATTCACATATATTTCCATTACAGTGACCATTTATAGGAATAAGCTTTTTAAAAATATATGATCTATTATCTAACATAGAGGCCCGATGCACGAAATTTGTGCATGGAGGGGGGGTGTCCCTCTGCCCAGTCTGCACCCTCTCCAATCCAGGACTGCTGGCTCCCAACTGCTCGCCTGCCTGCCTGCCAGCCTGATCACCCCATAACCACTCCCCTGCCAGCCTGGTCGCCCCTAACTGCCCTCTCCTGTTGGCCTGATTACCCCTAACTGCCCTCCCCTGCCAGCCTGGTCACCCCTAATTGCTCTCCCTGGCCAGCCTGGTTGCCCCTAACTGCCCTCCCCTGCTGGCCTGGTCGCCCCCAACTGTCCTCCCTTGCTGGCCTGATTGCCCCCAACTTCCCTCCCCTGCTGGCCATCTTGTGGTGGCCATCTTTGACCACATGGGGGCAGCCATCTTGTGTGTTGGAGTGATGGTCAATTTGCATATTACTCTTTTATTATATAGGATAGCCTCTTTCAAGATATATAATTTAGAAGGATTTCCTAGCTAGCCAAGTCTTACATGTGTAACTTAATAGCAGAAATCACAATATAACTAGAAAAATGAACTAAAGTTAGATTGGATTCTGGGATACCAAGATGCTTCCCTGAAGAAATACACAATTTAGTGACAAAATAAACATTTGTTTAGGTATTTGAACACTTATTTCCCCCTGTTTGTTTCTACCCCAAGACACTGAGATAGGGTAGCCTGTTTCTGGGAACCCCATTTGAAGAGCGAGGTCAAGGAGAGATTAACTTGGACACAGCACTGGTGCAGAATTGATTTACCTTGTTTTAGATCTGTGGGCTGTCTGACTTAAAAAAAACACACATGACAAACAAACAAAAAAAAAACCAATTTGCCAGCCATACTGGAAATGCTTTCTGCTTTTTTCATCAACAATCTTGGGTTCTCTTTCTAGAGGTTTTCTCTGTCAAAAACACTTTTTCTCTTCACCATTGGTTTTTATGTTCCTTATGTAAGTGAAGAACAACTCGTTAGGAAAAAGGCACTCTAGAAAAAGACTGCAATTGTGAGACCAGATGGTAAGCATTATTTAGCTGATGAGGGTGTGTAGATGTGAGAGAAGGTGTGGTAATATGATCTGGTTCTGCAGTCGTGACCTGTTGGTCCCAAACAGCCTCCTTCCTCCTTGCTTTTTGCATCTACATTCCAGCGCCTCTCCTTCCATCTTTGTGGGCATTGGGGCCCTCACAGAGCAATTGCACAGATGTGTAAGAAAAGAATGAAGCTTGCTCTAGGAAAGGCAACTTCTGATATTTATTCCAACCCACAGATATTTTTTGAATATCCTTCTCCCCATGTTACTATTGGCAAATCATGCAGAATGTAACTACTCTTGTTCAGCATACTAAGAGACAGTTTCCTGGGATTCTAGTTGCTATCACAATGTCTTTAAGGCATCTCCACTTGAAGTCTTGCAGGTACCTCAAACTAAAGATAGATGAAAATGAGGTCATCATTTCTGTTCTCCTCTCCTCACCTCACCTCACCTCACCTCAGAAAACACCAACCCTTTCTGCTGTGTTTCTTCCTTCAGGGAAAGGTAGCACCATTTTTCCCTCACCCAAATGGATAATCTAGGAGTCATCCTAGACTCTCAAATCTTTATCCATTTCATGCAGTCCATCTCCAAATTTTTTTTCTAATCCTTCAATTCCTCTCTTTCCTCATTGTCATTGCCCCAGTTTAAGCTCCTCTGGAATTTGGAAACATCTGATGTTTTTGCCTTTATTTTTATCCAGATCATTTTGTTCATCCGGTGTTGTATATTAAATGAGACTCTGACCAATGAGGCCAATGAAATATAAATCTCATAGGAGGATGGGTAGATGAAGATCATTATTTCTTATAAGCTCGACAGGCTATTATAGTGTGTGGCTAGGGGTGAGAATCAATGATGGACTAGAGAAATTTCAGATGTCTTAGCCAGGCCATATACAAGGTCTTCATGACCTTGGAGATCTTATCTGTTGACACTTCTGCTTTTGACTTTACAATAAGTAACCATAAACTACATGTGCTTCCTTGTACTTTCATGCTGTTACATACCATTTCTTGGTTTTATGGTCTGTGGGGGACCCTTCATCAGAAATGTTCTGGAAATACAGCACTATTTCTTTGGAGTACCGAATTATTTTATTTTCCATCTTGGTAGGTATTGAGTTGACTCATGAGAACCTCCGAAATGACTCAGGGCTTCTGTGCTTCTCTGTGTTTCCTCTCTTTTCCTTCTTGTTATCCTCCTCACATCCAATTGCAAGTCCTAGCAATCTCTTAAATTAGGATGGTGTTACATCAGAGCTTTTTTTAAATGCCAGGACTTCATGGTCCAGAACATGCTTCCATGTTCTTCCCTGGAGTAACTCTGCCCTGGTACTGTGCTCTAACAGCCTTTACACATGATACCACCCACCATGTAGGTCATGTAGTCAGATAGATGTGCAGGGTATAGAGAGCTTTTATGTGTTTTATCTCAACTTGATCCTCATCATACCCTGTGGAGTAGACAGGGACCTAGTACTTTTCCTCTTTATAGATGTGGAGATGGAGATTCATTTTATTTTTATCAACCTGACTTATAGGTATATACTTGAGTCTCTACAGGTTATATCTTGATAGGGTCCACAATGTACTATGACCAGATTGAATTATGATTAGCTACTTATTACTAAAGGGACTTGGGTGTAGCTTTTGTTTGTAGAATTTGTTGGTAAATTTGAACAAACTTAATTCTTCTTATTTATTTATTTATTTATTAAATATATTTTATTGATTTTTTACAGAAAGGAAGGGAGAGGGATAGAGAGTTAGAAACATTGATGAGAGAGAAACATCGATCAGCCGCCTCCTGCACACCCCCTACTGGGGATGTGCCTGCAACCAAGGTACATGCCCTTGACCGGAATCGAACCTGGGACCTTTCAGACCGCAGGCCGATGCTCTATCCACTGAGCCAAACCCGTTAGGGCTTTTATTTATTTATTTATTTATTTATTTATTTATTTATTTAATATTGAACAAACTTAATTCTTCATTTCCACTCACGATTGTTTAGAAGCCTAATCACCTTGTAAGTTTCCAGGCCCCATTTTCCACTTATGGACCTAACCATAGTCCATCATCATCTTTTGGTCAGTCTGGTTCGTGGCACCGCTCTGAAACAGAAGGGAAACTTGTATGATTGGTTTTAAATGTTGATTTTTGAGGCCTGGACTGTGAGTCCCTTAAATTACTCAATCAAGTCTTGAAGATCCAAATGCAGTGTTGGGACTATGTGGTTGGGCCTAATCATAGTACTGAAAACATTTCTTTTTAGTGAGAAGAAGGGAAGAAGACTTTGAGTTCCTCAATGAAGCGTCCACATATGTCAGGCCATGGTGTTTCCCACTTCCTATCTCCAATCTAGCAAGGCTCCTTGCATATTCTTTTTGTGTGTGTGTTTGTTTGTTGTTTTTTTTTTTTTTTTTTGGGGGGGGGGGGCTTGTCTAAAAGTTAGGTCCATCAGACTAGTTTATGGGACCAAAGCTTTATTTAAAAAATCTTGCTCTTCTTGAATTTAGGAATTAGAAGAAATCATAAACAACAAATGGCTGTATTTGACTTCTCTCAGTTTTGAACAAAGTCACACAGTTTGAGCAAGTCCATGAGAATAAGGAGTCCCCTTCTACTGCCTGGAAGGAGCAAAAGATCATTTTATTTAAAATAAATCTATTGAGATCCATGTTGCTGGTATCTAATCGAGCTCTGAATTTGAGTTCAATCAGAGCTTTGATGAAGGAAAGGGGAAAGAAAACTTGAAAGAATGCTGTTCCATTCATGAAGAGTTTGCATGTTTTCAGTTTCCAAGTAGATGGAATAATGGCACCATGCATTTCCATCCAGGCATTTTCCACCCCGAGAATAATGCCCTTCCTGGTTTCTCAATGAATAATGCATTATTTCTGAAACTCCAGAGGCATTCCTTTCATTTTCCTTTATGTTTAGCTTTCTAAGTGATTTTCAAGCAAGGAAATTCAAGGACTTGGAATAAATGCTTTATTAACATTTTTACTTGAAGTTCAAATAGCTTCTTGGCTATTATCTCCTGATGTTTGAAATATTTTTTCTCTCTCTAAGGAAAGCCTAAGGTATTGTATTTATTAGAAAGTGAAATACCTTGGACAGTCTTCAAAGTGAATGGCAGTTTAAAACCAATACACATTTGTGTTTTAAAACAAAGAGCTTTGTGGGGGTACTTTTCTCCTTTATTTTCATTTCTCTGTTGAAAAGAGTCAAAAAGGAAAGCTCACATCCAAAAAAAGTGGGCTGTTTGGAGATGAAATCTTGTTTGTTTACATTTTGTGAAGCTCATTCCTTGAGGCTAGTCCAAATCCACCACCCTGGTCCAAGTCTGTGTCCACCTAGGCCAGTGCCATTTAAATCTGAAGATTCAAAAGCTTATCTGGGATCATCTCTATTTGCTATCTACACATTGTATGGCCTGATGCATATGGGTGAGATGTAATGGGACATGACAGTGCCCACTGGTTCTATTGGCTCATGTTCTCCTAGCTGAGGATCCCAGATCATCCTGGAGTAACACAGTGATAGATTTTAATGCTGTTTCGCCACTTTCATTTTCCCTGGGAGCCAAGTGGGTGATTTCAGGAGCTAAATAAGCTGGAATTAAGAATATAACCTTTCCATTCTTCCTTTTATTGTAAAATCTTAATGATTCAGAGTAGTTGGGGAAGAAAGAAAACATCATTGATCTAAATTTGTAAGACGCCCAAAACCTAACATTTGGTTTAAAATATTTAATATTATTAATCTCAAGAAGTGGGAGTGCAACCATATTTTCTGGAGTGTGGACTCTGGATCCAGCCTCTAAAAGCAGAAACTCTGCTGTCTATTTTCTGTCTGCCACTTTCTAATACCATGGCCTTGAGCAAGTAACTTAACTTTTTGGGTCTCAGTTTTTTCATCTGCATGATGGGAGAATACCTGCTATCTCATATGGCTATTGTGCAGATTAAATAAGTTAATATTTATAAAGCATATGGAAAAGCACCATTTAAGTGGCTGTTGAATAAAAATAAAATCAAACAGCCCTAGCCTGTTTGGCTCAATGGATAGAGCATCAGCCTGTGGACCAAAGGGTCCCATGTTCGATTCCCGTCAAGGGCAGGTACCTCCGTTGGAGGCTTCTCCCCAGCCCGTACTCTAGTCGGGGCTTATGTAGGAGGCAACCAATCAATGTGTTTCTCTCACATTGATATTTCTCTCTGTGTTTCCCTCTCTCTTCCACTCTCCCTAAAAATCAATGGAAAAATATCAATGGTGAGCACCCATTTACTCTTTACAACAAACGACAAACCTAATGAGGAAAATATAACCATTTATTTTTTTCAGATGAGAAAACTGAGGTATAAAAAGTAATTTTCCTAAGTTTACCCAGTTTATAAAACAACAAAACAAGGGTTTGAGCCCAATCAACCTGAATTCAGAAACTGTGCCTTAACTAAATATTAAAGGACATTTGTCATAGTGCTTATCTTATGCTATTAAAATCCATACCTCTATAAGCATCAAAGTGTGTATCTGAATGAAGTTTTTCGTGTCTTATTTGCTTAGCAACTCTATGTTTTGCTCAAAGTAATCATCATCAATGTCTCATAAATACTCAATGTTAGTAAGGTCTGACTTAATGAGGTTTTATTAAATTGATTATTTTATCATCATTAATTTTTTTTCTGATTATTTCACAATATGAACATTTTATTTCAAGTGGTGATCTGGTGGTTTTGAATCCCAGTATTGTTATATTGAGTGGGAATTATTTCACCTTATGGTTGCTGGCTTCATAATTATATTTGTCCTCCCTTTTTTAAATCCTCCCTACCCCTCTCTCTGTCCTTACAGGTGCCTTTATTATCTGCTGGACCCCTGGACTGGTCTTGTTACTTCTCGATGTGTGCTGTCCACAGTGTGATGTTCTGGCCTATGAGAAATTCTTCCTTCTGCTTGCTGAGTTCAACTCTGCCATGAACCCCATCATCTACTCCTACCGCGACAAGGAGATGAGCGCCACCTTCAGACAGATCCTCTGCTGCCAGCGCAGTGAGAACACCAGTGGCCCCACGGAAGGCTCCGACCGCTCAGCTTCCTCCCTCAACCACACCATCTTGGCTGGAGTTCACAGCAATGACCACTCCGTGGTTTAGAAAGGAAACGAAGAGGAGAAGCCAGCATCATCTATTGAGGGATGAAGAGCCTCCCCTACCCAAATGCCTGGGCAAGGTGTGGGGTGTGAGAGAGAGAAAGGAAAAACAAACTCATGTACTTAAACACTAACCAACGGCAGTATTTGTTCCTAGACCCAACAAGACTTGATATATGTTGAAAATTAGCTTATGTGACAACCCTCATCTGGATCCCCATTCCCTTTGAAAGTAGACAGTGGAGCTCTTATAATGGAATTCGTAGATAGACTCTGGAGTGTCCCTTTAGAGAGATGACACTAACTAGACTTCAAAAGATTTTGTGTGGTTTGGTGCAAGTCAGAATAAACGCTGACTAATGGAATCCACAACTTCATTTACATGCAGGCTTCCCTTTTTTATTTTTAAAGGATACATTTCATTTAATAAACATGTTTATGCCTATCAGTATGCTTGTGATGGATAAGACTAGAGACTTTTTAAACTACCGTAACTTCATTTTTTTCCACATGTAGGAAAACTATAAATTAGACTTATTTTTTTTAGAAAGCATGCATGTAATATATGTATGCAGTATGTCTTACTTAAAAAGATAAAAGGATATTAATTTTAAATCTTCTAGGAAATAGGAGAATCTAGATGTCAAAGCCAGTATTTGTTTAGGTTATGAAACACACAATGCTCTAATCACATTACCTTTTTATTAAAGTGTTGTAACACATATTAAAAAAATGGGTTGCAAGTTTGTTACCGAAATAATATGTACTCTAAAAATGTTCTAGAAGATGAAGCTCAGTAATATTGTTCCCACATATTTATAATACCCAAGTACATTCTAATTATTAGTACATCAGAATGATTTTTAAATAGCCTGTGTTTTTCTGTATTATGAAATAATACATAGTCATTATAGGAAACTTGAAAAATGCAGAAATGTATAAAACAAAAAATAATTACTGATAATAAATATCACAATCCAGAAGTAACCACCGTTAACAGCTTTTCCCCCTGTGTATGCCTATATGTATATTATATACCTTTTTATATAATTGGGATCATACTGTAAACAATTTTATAATCAGTTTTTTTTCCACTATAGAATTGCCACATTTTCCTATGGCATTAAAAATTTTACAAAGACATAATTTTTATGGCTATATAATATTCCATTTAATGGATGCAACTCAGTTTATTTAACCATTTCCATATTGTTGACTACTTAGGTTATTTTTAATTTTCATTATTATAAATGATGTTGCAAAAAATGGTGTACATAAGACTTTTTCCATATAATTGATTATTTACTTAGGATATGTTCCCATGAAGGATTTTTTTTAAAAAATGTGAATTGTCTTTTTTATGTTCGTACCTTTTATAAAAAGGGATTTCCTGCTTTGCACCTCATGGGTGACAATTGTGAGGAAAGCCAGTTAAATTACCTTTTTACAAAGGAAGTTCCAGTGGTTAGTTTAGAGTGACTTTTTTTATATAGTAAGATGGACTAAGAAACAGTCAACTGTCACAAATCACCAGGATACCCTAATTCATATGTCTAGCAATTCCAAATTTTATTTGAGGGACCAATTATTCAGCTCTTAGCAGCCACAACTGTAATGTAGCATTCAAGAAAACGCAAAGAAGTCAAACGTGCCAAGCGAATGAAGGATCTTCATATTAAATATCTTGGGACCCTTCTGTAGCAAATTGGTTGAGTGTCAGCATGTGACTGGATACTGTGTATTCTCTAAGAATCACCCCAGATGGACTGCTGCCATGTTAGGGGATACCCGTTTAATCGCACCAGTTTGTGGTAATAAGTAACCGGTAAAGTCACAGTCATGAAGCAGGTATGGGGAAGTCGGGAGTATGTTTAAGAGACAGATGTCCAGAAGAAGACGGTTGTCTAGGGAGGAGGAAGTCAGTGCATGGTCACCATGTAAGCAGAGGGCTGACGTGTAAAGTGCCCAAAGTGAAAAGAATACGGGGAACCAGTTAGCAGAAAGGTGTTTGCACATACTTTATACAATACACAGAGCGTTTTATATTGGAAGTGAAATAAATGAACTTGGACTTTCACTCATGCGCATGTATTCTGAAGGAGCTATGAACTATTTGAAATTGAGAACGTACTAATTGGACCTTAATAAATCATTCTCAATCAGTGTTTGCTGATGTGTGGTTCTGGTCAGTGCCATTTCTCTTGTTCAAGTCTGCGGTTTGCATTGCACGGTGCCTTTCTGCTTGTGACCTCCTTTATTTCCCGGCCACTGGGCTCCCGAATTCTGAGGTGAAGCCACCACCATATGCTTCCCCAGCTCAGAACTGCTTTTTTCAACCTGAGGAATAAGTCTTTCCCGTGTCCACGAGATGGTGGTTTATGTTGCATTAAAGGAGGGATAACATCTTAGGACAATGTAACTGTACTCTGATTTTTAAAAAATATATATTTTATTGATTTTTTTTACAGAGAGGAAGGGAAAGGGATAGAGAGTTAGAAACATTGATGAAAGAGAAACATCGGTCAGCTGCCTCCTGCACACCCCCCACTGGGGATGTGCCCGCAACCAAGGTACATGCCCTTGACCCGAATCGAACCTGCGACCCTTCAGTCTGCAGGCCGACGCTCTATCCACTGAGCCAAACCAGTCAGGGCTGTACTCTGATTTTATCAGACCTTTATGATGGCTTATGGAAAACTCTCACTAGGAGTTTATAAAGTCTTTATGCTTATAGATTTAGTAACTAACAAGATAAAAATGATAGGTATCTTCCAGGTACTTTTTAATCATATTCTTTTCCAACATATTGCTAAGAGGTTGGAAAAAGAGAAAATGATTATTCCAATGAATGTCTCAGGGAGTACTTGGAAGCGAATTCTGTACCTTTAAATTCAGGTGGATGTACGATTTTCAGAAATCAAACACCTTAGACCTCTTCTTCCCAAATTAGCCACCGCTCACCTAGAGGAATCCCTTCTTATCCACAGTTTCGCTCTCCATGGTTTCAGTTCCCCGTGATCAACCACGGTCTGAAAACATTAAATGGAAAAACCCAGAGATCACTCAGAAGTTTCACAATCGCAGGCCGTTCTGAGTCGGGTGATGAAATCTCGCGTGACCCGCTTCCTCTCGCGAGGGACGCGAATCCTCCCTGGGCTGGGCGCGGAGGTGCGCTCTGCTCGCTGGTGACGCCCTCGGTGGCCCTCCTGCTTGTCACAGGGACGGTCGCAGTTTTGTGGTAATGGTGTTGGCGCCCCCCTTATTTTCCTTTTGAATGGCCGCCAAGCACAAGCATAGCGATGCTGTGGGTATGCCGAAGAGAGGCCGTAATGGGCTTCAAGTGACAAGGTGAAAGCGTCCGACTTCACAAGGTAAGAAGAACGTGGTACGCTGAGGTTACGGAGATTACGGTAAGAACGATAAACGATGTTTTGAGAGGGAGAGACCACATTCACGTAACTTTTATTACAGTGTATTGTTATAACTGTTTTTTTTTTATTAGTTGTAAATCTCTTCCTGTGCCTAATTTATAAAGTAAACTTTATCATAGGCAGGTCATGTAAAAGAAAACATGGTGCACGTAGGGTTCGGTGATTTCTGTGGTTTTTCAGGCATTCCCTGGGGGACTGGGAGCGCATTCCCAAGGATGAGAGAGGATTACTGTATTACCTTTTTTTGTATGGTAAGACCATAATTTCTGGATTCATTTAACATTACATGATTAGTGAGGCATCGGTTTCGCCCTTCTCTCTCCTATTTATTTATTTATTTATTTATTTATTTACTATCGTTTAAAATATTACATATGTCTCCCTTTTCCCCAATTGACCCCTCCCCGGCCACTCCCACCCCCCAGGACAAGCCCCCACCGCCCCAGTGTTCGTGTCCATTGGTTATGCTATTATGCATATACATTTAAACATTTTAAAAATATATCTTTATTGATTTCAGAGAGGAAGGGAGAGGGATAGAAACATCAATGATGAGAGAAAATCAGTTAATCAGCTGCCTTCTGCCCGATTGGGGATGGAGCCCACAACCTGGGCATATGGCCTGACCGGGAATTGAACCGTGACCTAGTTCCTAGGTTGATGCTCAAACACTGACTGAGCCATCCAGCCAGGCTATCCACGTAAAATTTTAACTTTGGTAGAGAATACCAGAATACATTCCAAAAATATTATACCAGCTTATAGTATCATAATGTATGACAGTGGTCGGCAAACTCATTAGTCAACAGAGCCAAATATCAACAGTACAACGATTGAAATTTCTTTTGAGAGCCAAAAACCGACTTTTGCGCATGGGCCACGAAGTTTCAATCGCACTGTACGTGTTCGCCCGCACAAGGTATTTTGTGGAAGAGCCATACTCAAGGGGCCAAAGAGCCGCATGTGGCTCACGAGCCGCAATTTGCCAACCACTGATGTATGACAACATTTTTATCTATATGTTCACCATAACTGGATGCTATCACTCTTTGAGGTTCCTTTAGTTAAAAGAGAGTTTAGATGCAAAATCCCAAAATACTTGGGAGATAAAGCACTTCTAAGTAACATATGGGTAAAAGAAGAAATCTCAAGAGAAATTTAAAAATACTGTTAACTAAATAAAGATGAATATATAACTTACCAAGATTTTTGGGATGCAGTGAAAGTAGTGATTAGAGGAAAATTTATAGCAGTAGATTTGTATATTAAAAAGAAGATCTAAAATCAATCATCTAAACTTTTACCTTATGAAACTAGAAAAAGAAAAGCAATTAAAACCGAAGTAAGCAAAAATCAATAAAATTGACAAACAATATCAATAGAGAAGATCAATGAAAACTAAAGCTGGTTATTTGAAAAGATCAATAAAATTGATGAGCCTCTAACCAGACTAAAAAAAAGGACACAAATTACTAATATCAAAAATTAAAAAAAGGGATATCACTGTAGATCTTAGGGACATTAAAGGATAATGGAGGCATACTATAAACAACGCTATGCTCACAGATTTGATAACCTAAGTGCAATGGACCGGTTACTTGAAAGACAATTTGCCAAAACTCACACAAGAAGAAACAGACAATTTGAATTGGTGTATAACTATTAAAATTTTAAAAAATCCTCAACAGAGGATATTTTTCCATTGATTTTTAGAGAGAGTGGAAGAGAGAGGGAAAGACAGAAATATCGATGTGAGAGAAACCCATCGATCGGTTGCCTCCTACACAAGGCCCAGGACCCTCCGGTCCGCCCTTGACCAGAATCAAACCCAAGACCCTTCAGTCTATAGGCTGATGCTCTGTCCACTGAGCCAAATGGCTAGAGCTATTAAAGAAATTGAATCAATGATCAATAACTTTACAGAGCCTCTGGCCCAGATTTTTTCACTAGTGAATTCTACTTAAGGAAGAAATTATGTAATTTCGCTACAATCTTTCAGAAAATAGAAACTGATACTCATTCTATGAGAACAGCATTACCCTAATACTAAAACCATACAAAGACATTACAAGAAAAGAAAACTAGAAGCCAATATTTTTCATGAACATAGAAAAATCTTCAGTAAAATATTAGCAAATTGAATCTAACCATGTATAGAAAGAATTGCATATACGACCAAGTAGAATTTATTTCAGGTATGCAAGGTTTTTTAAACATTAAAAACCCCAAAACCACAATTAATGTAATCAATCATATCAACAGGCCCCCCAAAAAAGAAAAATCACACATATCAATAGATGCAGAAAAGCATTTAAGAAAATCCAGAACCCATTCATGATAAATAACCCTCAGTAAACTAGAAATAGAGGGGTTTCCTCTACTTAATAAAGAATATCTACAAAAATGCTTCATCTAACATCATACTTAATGTTGAGAAACTTGAAATTATCTCACTAAGATCAGGTACAAGGCAAAGATGTGTCCTTTCACCACTCTTTTTCAACATCATACTGAAAATTATGTAGTTAGTGTACTAAGACAAAAAAAGGAAATTAAAGATGTATAGATTAGGAAAAAAGAAATAAAACTGTCTTTGTTCACAGTGTCATGATTGTTTATCTAGAAAATCAGAACAAATCAACAACAACAAGTGGAACTAATAAGTTGTTATAGCAAGGTTGTATGATAAAAGATAAATGTGCACAATCAGTCACTTTCCTGTATGTCAGCAATGAACAGGTGGAATTTGAAATTAAAAGCACAGTATCATTTATAGTAGCACCAAAGAAAATTAAGTACTTCAATATAAATCTAACAAAACATGTACAAGATTTATATGAGGAAAACTATAAAACTCTGATAAAAGAAATCAAAGAACTAAATAAGTAGAGAAATATTCCACGTTTGTGTATAGCAGTTACTCGATATCATCGTGATGTCAGTTTTTCCCAAATTGATCTATAGATTCAGGGCGGTCCTAGCCCACATTCCAGCATGGTATTTTGTACATATTGACAAACTGATTCTAAAGTGTATATGAAGAGGCAAAAGACCCAGAATAGCCAACACAATATTGAAGGAGAACAAAGTTGGATTCTCCCACCTTAAGATCTATATATATATAAAAGGCTAAGTGACTGACCATCTCTCCGACTGTCTGGTACATATGACGCACACTGGCAATTTAAAAATAAACATTGACTCGTGCATGCACGATACATATAAAGCTCTCGCTGGTGCCAATTGCACGCGTGTGTTTTGATATGTCATAGTCTATCGTGAATTTGGTTGTTTTTGTTGACATTCTGAAGCTGAAAGAAAGCAGTTGTCAACAGAATGTATCTGAAGACCAACTATTGGCACAACTATTGGCACAATTAATTTCCTTTCAATGTGCATGAATCTGTGCACCCAATGTGCATGAATCTATGCACCGGGCCACTAGTCCTACCTAATAATAGACAAATATGCAAATTGACCATACCTCTGACACACCCACAAGCCACGCCCACCATCCAATCAGAGCGAGCATGCAAATTAACCCAAACCAAGATGGCTACAGCCACAGAGAGCAAGGTTTCCTAGGTAACAGAGGAAGCCAGGCTTTCCGCCTGCCCTTGCCAGGCCTAAGCCTCCACTCAAGCTACAAAGTTTCAATTATAGAAGGTAAACAAATTCAAACAGAAATGGCGGCAGAATGGAGCTTGAGAGAGCAGGCCAGGGTTGCCCCCGGCAACAGGGGAAGCAAAGCTTTCTGCACACCCTGGCCGGGCCCACCCACTTAAGGCAACAAAGTTTCAATTATAACCCCAACAGAAATGGCTGCCGGCCTCGGAGGGAACCCCAGGCTTGGCTCCGCTCCAGGCTACAAAGTTTCAATTGTAGAAGGAAAATAAATTCCAGATACCAGGGCCTCCGCTTGGGTTGCCAGGGGGCGTGGCCGGCCTGCAAACCACCACAGGCCCCTCGCTCAGGCCGCCCCACGCCCCAAGGGAACCCCCACCTGATCCGGAACACCCTTCAGGGCAAACCAGCTGGCCCCCACCCCTGTACCAGGCCTCTATCCTATCTAATAAAAGAGTAATATACAGATTGATCATCACTGCAACACACAATATAGCTGCCCCCATGTGGTCAAAGATCCTGCCCCCATGTGGACACAAGATGGCCACCACAAGATGGCCAGCAGGAGAGGGCAGTTGGGAGGCACCCAGCCTGCAAGGGAGGGCAGTTGAGAAGGACCAGGCCTGCAAGGGAGGGCAGTTGGAGGTGATCAACCCTGCAAGAGAGGGCAGTTAGGGGTGACCAGGCTGGCAGAGGAGGGAAGTTGGGGGCAAACAGGCTGGCAGCGGAGTGGTTAGGGGGTGATCAGGCTGGCAGGCAGAAGCAGTTAGGGGCAATCAGGAAAGCAGGCAGGCAAGTAGTTGGGAGCCAGCAGTCCTGGATTGTGAGAGGGATGTCCCATATTGGAGAGGGTACAGGCTGGGCTGAGGGACAACCCCCTTCCGTGCACGAATTTCGTGCACTGGGCCTCTAGTTTACTATAAAACTATAGTCATCAAGACAGTCTGCTATTGGTGAAAGACTAGACAAATAGATAAATGGAACAGAATCAAAAACTTAGAAATAGAACCACACAAACATAGTTAGCTGATTTTTGACAAAGGCAATACAATGGAACAAAGATAGTCTTTTCAACAAATCGTGCTAAAACAACAGAATATCCACATGGAAAAACATGAATATAAGCACAGATCTTACAGCCTTTACAAAAATTAACTCAAAATGAAGCTTACATGTAAATGCAAAGGTACAAAACGCGTATAAGTTAACTTACTTAAGTGAAAATCTTGATGACCTTGGCGTTGGCAATGACTTTTTAGCTAAAACAGATCCAGTGATACACTAGTTTCATTAAAATTTAAAACATATGCTCGGTGAAACATATGCTCAGAAGAGACAAGCAAGAGACTGGGAGAAAATATTAGCAAAATACATATCTGATAAAGGCCTATTATCCAAAATAGACAAAGAACTCTTAAAACATAACAGTAAACAATGCCATTTAAAAAATGAGCAAAAGACCGGAACTGGCACCTCACCCAAGTAGATATATAGATGTCAAATAAACATATAGAAGATAACATCATATTTTCTTTAAAAATTACAAATTAAAACAACAATGGAGGTACCACTACACACCTATTAGAATGGCAAAAATCCAAAACACTAACAACATCAAATGCTGGCAAGGATATGGAAAATTGGAACTCTCATTCATTTCTGGTGGGAATGCAAATGGTATAGCACTTGGGAAGACATAGTTGCAGTTTCTTATAAAACTAAATATCCTTTTACTATGTGATCTTGCAGTTGCGCTCCTAAGTATTTTACTCAAAGGTGTTGAAAACTTATCTCCACACAAAAATCTGCATATGGTTATTTATAGCAGGGACAATACTTTTTAGTTTTTTAGAAGCCCTGATGTTTGGATGGTTCTTGGAAATACCAACTTAGATCTCTCTGAAATCTGAAGGAAAATTTTATAGTCAGAAAATTAGCTTCATCTTTAGAGCATATTTTCCTGACAGTGCCTTCAATTTGTTCTTTGCCTGAATCTCTGTGTGTGTGTGTGTGTGTGTGTGTGTGTGTGTGTGTGTGTGTGTTTTGTTTTGTTTTACTTAGCATCATTTGCCATTTTTAGAAATTGACAGATTTCAAATCAAACAATTTTTGGGTCCTTTATACTTACTTAGCAGTCTTTTTTTTTTTTTTTTTAGCTCATTTCTCTCGTGATGCATTTTATCATAAATAGCAACCCCCCCAAAAAACAAACAAACAAACAAACAAAAACAACAGGCAAAACCTTAAAATCATACCTGAAAATCTAGTTAAATCATGAAATTCATAGGTACATTTTCTACTTTCCATGTTAATGTAGGTATCAGTGTTACTAAACTTTCTGCCACTCTTTTATTTGTTTTTGTAATTTATTTACTTTCAGCAATCCTTTTGTAACAGCTTTATTGGAATATAATTCACATGTAATTGACTAATTTAATGCGAACAGGTCAATGACATTTAGTATAGTCACAAAATTGTACAACCATCACCACAACTTAAGAACATTTAAGAACATTTTAATCACCCCCCCAAAAAAAACCCTATACCTTTTATCAGTCACTCCCCTTTTTCTCTCAACCTTCTCTTCCTCCCCCCCAATCATAGGCAACCATCAATCTGTTTTCTGTCTGTATAAGTTTGCCTAATATGAACATTTCACATGGATACATTCAGTGAGCATATTTTATTTTTGGAAGTGGCAGGGAAAATAATAATCATTAAATACCCTAATTAGTCATTGCATTAATTTATACAAGTATATTGGATGAGAAATGGCAAAATAGACTTCAAGTATCATCTACATATTGATGAGACATTGGCCCCACCCAGGCCATTTAATAGGAAGTTTCAGGACTCACCATTTTGGGAAGGCAAACCTAACTAAAGCTCAGTGTCACTGTCTGTACTGGAGATATTTTCTCTCCTTAATGACCAGAGCACA
This sequence comes from Cnephaeus nilssonii, assembly GCF_951640355.1. Lineage (NCBI taxonomy): Eukaryota > Metazoa > Chordata > Mammalia > Chiroptera > Vespertilionidae > Cnephaeus > Cnephaeus nilssonii. The sequence goes on from NC_137085.1 coordinate 18,337,423, forward strand.
GGTATCTAGAAGAGGCAGAATGGTGTAATTCAGTGGCTTTCAACTCTATCAAAACCAGTGTCTATCTTTATTAACAATTTTGTGTTTTAAAAATTATTCTGAAATGAGATTTTTAGGTAATACAATCTACCTAGTTCATAATTAAAAAAAAAATACCTAATTCTCTGTCATACAATGGAACACATGAAAAGAAACTAATCTTACCTTATAATAGACAAATATGCAAATTGACCGCACCTTCGCCACACCCAAGCCACGCCCACCAACCAAGCCACACCCACCAACCGCGCCCACGAGGAAACCGTTGCAGGGACGTTGGGGTGTGGCGGAGCCTGCACGGATCGCAGGCAATGACCAGGGGGTCGGCTCCTGCGATCCTTAGCAGGGATGCTGGGTGCGGCCGAGCCCAAGGCCACCGCCCGGGGCCAAGCCCCGACCCTGAAAGAAGGCAGAAGGCGGTGGCCACAGCCAAGGCCTTTGTCCCCGGTGCCGGCAGAAAACTGGTGCAGGCAGCCAGGTGAATGAAGGTCTATTGCAGGAATCTTCGTGCAAACGGGCTACTAGTCCTATATAATAACAGGCTAATATGCAAATTGACCGAATGGCAGAACGACCAGTCGCTATGATGCTCACTGACCACCAGGGGGCAGACGCTCAATGCAGGAGCTGCCCCCTGGTGGTCAGTGCACTCCCACACAGGGAGAGCCCCTCAGCCAGAAGCCCTGAGCTGGGCTCACGGTTGGCGAGTGCAACTGTGGTGGCAGGAACCTCCAGGCCAGGCTGAGGGACCGCCCCCCCCCCCAAGTGCACGAATATCATGCACCAGTCCTCTAATTTAAAATAAAATGATATTTCAATACATGAATGCTCAGAAAAACACACACACTACAGTAGAGGAAATAATGAGGTAGTTAGATGTTTGTATACATATGTTGAGTTCAGTTTAGATTTCAGAGAGACATTATTCAACCAAATATAGTAACTCCCACCAGTAACACAATCAGTGAAGTCCAACAAGTTTAACTACATTAAATACAGGGTCACATTATTTAAAGGCCAGTGAAATGGCTAAGGCAAATGGCAAGCAGTGAGCCTACTGAGATGTCCTGGAGTTGGCTGTGTGGGCCCACACTATCCCCTCCCTATTGTAGTTTGGAGCCTCCTGGTGGCAGTTGCCCTGCTGGAGCTTAATACTGATGGGAAGAATTCTAGATTCTGTACTTTCAATTCTTGAACTGGATTGTAACATCTTATTGGTTCCCTCATTAATTAATGAGCTAAATAAAATCTTTGCCATGTATTTGTATAATTTTTACAAGAGAGTCATGATTTTATTTCTTTAAAAAAATAACCACTTAGCACTATCATCTCCCCACCCCACCCCCCCAAAAAAATGTGGCAAGAGGCTGAGGGTGTGGAATGGGGAAGATTAGAATGTGCATGGATTCATAGCCTGAGGACATGTCAGGAACTGTAGACAGCAAGAGTGCACGGTGCAAACACCAAAGCAAGGCAGGGCCTGCTACAGCTGGGCAGAAGCAGGGGTCCAGTCCTGGACACCAGCAGGAACAAGCCTGGAATCCGTGGGCGTCTCCGCGATAGGCCACAGCTCCTCTTTCCAATGCCATGATATCCTTGAGCTTCTGCTACCCAGATGCCTCAAGCGAGAAGGAGAAAATGGTGAGGAGAAAAGTTTCACAGAGAAAACTGAGTTAAGCTTCAATAAACTAAGTTCTAAAATAATTTTCAGAGTTACCCTGCATAAGTGAGATTGATTTTTTTCTTTTGAAATAGGACCTCAGAAGATTGAATTCAGTTATAAAGAAATAAAGTAACACTTTTTCACCTCCAAGGTGAAACTATACGTTTTAACCACTATACATTTATGCATAAAGGGGATCATAGCATTTATATTGCATTGTAATCTTTCCCCCCTATGGATAACTTTCATGCATTTGCATACACATGTATCTCAACCTTTAAATTGCTGCATGATATTCCATTGTGTGCATGTATTATAATTAAAATACTGTTTGGTGAACATTTAAGTTTTTATAATTTTTCCTTCATAAAAATACTGGATTTTTATGAAGGAAAATATGCACTTGTCTGATTACTTCCCTAAGCTAAATTTCTAGAAGTGAAATTGCTGATACAACAATTAAATATGTCTATTCAATTTTTGATGCTACTTACTGGTACCAGATGTCCTTGAAGGTTTCCAGTTATTAGAGAGCTCATTTCCCCATGCCTTCATCAATACTGGTCTTGAGTAATCTTTTGATTCTTAGCCAAATTGGTATGTATTTATCAATTTCTTGCTTTTATTTTAGTTTTTTTGTTTGTTGGTGAGATTGAAGGTTTTTTCATAAGTTTATTATTTTTCTTTGCATATCCCTTTTCTATTTTTTATGAGTTATTGGTCATTTTAATTTGGAGTTGATTTGTTTTACTAACCTTTTGTCTTATATAAGGTAAATGTTTTTCCTAACTTTGATATAATATCTTTGGCTACATAAAAGTGTTTCATTTTCTCTTAATCAATTCTATATTATTTTCATTTATGTTTTCTGAATGTATGTACTAGAAATGCTTTGTCCTCTCCCATTTTATAAATGTATTTGGCTATCTTTTACTCCATTTATTTTGTGCTTCTATTATTTTTAGTGGTTAAATATTCAATATCACTGAAATTTATTTAAGTATATGGTAAGAAATGGAGATGTACCTTTATTTTTCCCAAGAAAAAGGTTAATTTTTCTAGCACCAATTATGGAATTATTAATAAATGTACACATGTATTATAAATGTATGTGCCCATGGGGAAAGATAAAGGATAAGAAAGATACAAGGTGTTCTGTTGATTTCAACTCTTTTAATTTAACAATTCATATATTATAATTTAATATTCATTTCAATAACTTAATAATTATTTTAATTATTGCAATGTTAAATGTTTTAATATATGATATGGAAACTTACCCAAACTATTTATTCCTTTGAGTCAATATTTTTGTAGGTATTCTTATATATTTGTTCTATTTACAATTTAGAATTAATGTGTCAAATCTCCACCCCCTCCCCCCAAATTTGTGGAGTATGAGAGTATGAGAGTTCTTTGCTAGATATACAGATCTATTTTCTTTCTAATAAAGTTTGTGATTGGCATATGTAATAATTTATATCTTTCTGCTTTAGGTATCAAATTAAAATAGTTTTGCCATAGTGTCCTATTAAAAATTTGGCCAAACTCAACACTTATGGCTTAGATGGACATGGTTGAACATTTTTTTATTCACTTGATACAATAAAATTCTTTGTTTAAATTTATACTCCACAAGTGTTAGTATTTCCAAGCCTGCTATTTTCTTTTTAAATTCATTTTCCAGTTCTACATTATTTTGTTTTGGGCATGTAGCTTATAAAAAAACAAAAAGCTTGATTTTGCTTTATTATTCATTCCATGAGGCTTTGTTACAATAAGATTAATTAAAAGTTGCTTCTTTTTAATTATCTTTATTATGCTTTTGTATATGTTTATTTTTCTTTGTTTTAAGTTGCCATTTTGAAATTACTTTTCTAGTTTCTCTGACATTATATATTTAAAAGTGTTTTTCAAAAACACTTTAACCTTTATCAATAAAAATAATGTTTCCCTTTTTCCAGTTTTACTTCCTTCCTACCCTTTCTTATATATTAAAAAATCTGCATATTTATTTTCATATCCTTTCCCCCCCCAAAAAATGCAGTTTCTTTTGGAAGGATCTTTGCTAACATATGCCAACAAGTCCTTAGATAACTATTTTGCTGGTTATCTAGCTTGTGGGTTTTCTTTACACCACATGTTCCTCTTTCTTTACCTCTCTATGCTGAATCATTTTTCTTTTGGCTTCCATGAATGTTTTTTCTTCCAGAAAGCATACTTTGTATGTGTGAAAATATATTTCATTTTTCCTCTCACATGAACATTTTTTGGCTGAGTTTATAATTCTTGGGTAATAATCTCTTTCTTAAGGAATTTTTTAATGTTGCTCAATTGCCTCTAGCATTGAATGTTTTGGCAATGATAAATGATGTCAGTCTGATACATTATTATAGTGCAGGATTTAATCTTTATTTTGGAATTCAGAAAACAGGAATTTCTATCTTAGTATCTATCTTCATTCAAAATGTCTCCTGTAGACTTGAGAAGAACTAATCTCTAATGGTTAGATGTAAAATTTTATTACATAGAACATATAGATTATGTTATAAAATGTTTGCTCTTTTGTTGTATTCTGCTTTTCCTATCAACACCTTAGAAAGACAAATTGAAACTACTTTGATGGTGCATTTGCCATTTTTTCCTTGGGGATCTATGCGTTTCTACTTTTTGTGTTCAGAGGCTATTAGAAGTGTTCTGTTTAAAACAATCTTCCTAGTAAATTAAATCGTCTATTATTATGAAGTGGCCCTTGTTGTATCAATAATGATTTTTAACATAAATGTTTTAAAATTAGGTCTTCACATAATTGAATATTTATTTACTGCTTCTCTTCAGGATTCAGTGAGTCTTTTTATATAAACCTTAATCAGCTCAGATAATTTTTATTTTATTATTTCTTTCATGTGCTCACTAGTCATTCTGAAAGACCTAATTATGTAGCTGTTGGACCATCCTGACCTTATTATTCATATTACTGACCATTTCTCTTAAATTTACATTAGTGTCTCTTTTTGCTCTAATTCAGTCAAAATTTCCACTACAATGAAAACTCCATGAGATCAGGGGCTTATTTGCTTCATGTGTCCCTGGAGTCTGCATGTGAGCCAGAAGGGACAAGAGGGGAGGCACTTAAATAATATTTATTGAATAAACGAGTGAGTTATTGGTGTGCTTGCTCTAATTTATTTTCAGCAGTCCAGTACTTATATTACTATTTCTGGCCTCTAGTTATTTTTTATCTAGAGGCCCAGTGCACGAAATCCGTGCACTTGGGGGGCGGGTTCCCTCAGTCTGGCCTGCGGCCTCTAGCAGTCCGGGAGCCCTGGGAGGATGTCTGACTGACGGCTTAGTGGGCCTAAGCCGTCAGTCGGACATCCTTAGAATTGCCACGGAGGCCGGAGAGGCTCCCACCACTGCCGCTGTGCTCTCCAGCTGTGAGCCCAGCTTCTGGCTGAGCGGTGCTCCCCCTGTGGGAGCACACTGACCACCAGGGGGCAGCTCTTGCATTGAGTGTCTGCCCCTGGTGGTCTGTGTGCATCTTAGTGATCGGTCATTCCACCATTCGGTCATTTGCATATTAGCCTTTTATTATGTAGGATTGTATAAATCATCTTTATCCCCCCTAGAAATTCATTCTTTGATTAGTCCTTTTCCCATAGCACCCTACATTAGTTTTATGTGTCCCTGTAGTCTACCAAATTACACTGAAAATGCACAATGTGATTTCAAAAAAGTTTTTTCTTTCTGTTTGTTGTTGTTGTTTTTTTGTTTTTGTTTTTTTTTGCTATTGACTCTACTTCTGTGAGAGGAGCTTTGGCATTAAGCTAGAATATCTTTTTATCAATGAAGGATAAACTTGATCAGTATTGGAGCTGATCCAAGCCCTTTTCAGCAATTGAATATGTCACTTTTTGGTGTCCCCACTATGGCTTAACCTGACCAGCTACTGACTAGAGGAATCTGAGAATATGCTTTTCTTTGGGTATAGTTAATGGATGGAGATTATAGAATTCATGCAGCGTTGATTTACAATCAGGAATTCTTAACAGTATTGAATTTCACTGCTCCTCTGAAGATCCTTGAAGGCTCGCTATGGTTTAAGAAGAATAGAAGTAAGGAGAAAAAGATGTCAACATTTAAACCTTTGGGGCATGGGATTTCTTAATGAAATTGAGAAATTAGTGCCAGGATAGAGTGCGCAGGCACACCTCCGCGCTTTAAAAACAGAGCACCTGAAAGAGGTGCCAGTGGGATCCTCCAGGGCAGGCCAGGTCTGACTGTGATTTGCATTTCCAGTTCTTCACTGAGAGGCTCTACCCACACAGATATTCTTTCCCCCATTCTGGTCACAGGCCCCAAGGTGGGGGTGGAGATTCATTTGTTTAGGTTGAGGGGAGGAGGGACATCTAGTGGTAGTCTACTTCCAGGAGGATTGTTACTGGAGATAAAGCTTCAGTGCCAAAAATCTGGGACAGAGGTCCTGTCCTGACATCTCATGAAGTATTGAGTTGAGTGTGTTTGCTTCTCAAGAACTTGCCCATCTGAGCAAGGCATCAAATTTACTACGGGCTGAGGGTGGCTGTGATTGTCCACCTGGAAGACATCTAGAAGCACATTACAAGGACGATTTCAGATGCCCCACTAGAAGAGAAGGGAAGCTACATGGTGGTGGTGGTGGTTTGATTTTGACCAGAGGGGCAGGGAGACATACTCAAAATTATTAATCTATGTAAATCATTTTAGCATCTGACCTTCCCCAAGAGAAAGCTCTTTTCCCACCTTGGGTAGTCCCTCTCCACTACTCTCTGAGGAGCATTTTTCTCTGTCTCACCAGTTCCTGGAAACAGTGAAAGGGCAGAGAAAGCCTTAATTGGAGATGGGAACATAAAGAGGTAAAAACAGCTCAGGGAAGAGACAGGAAGTTGATCTCTACAGTAAGTCAGAGGGAAGACAAGGGTTTTTAATCGGGTACCACTTTCTGTCTGTTCGTTTGTTTTTGAGTTGCATATTTAAGATTTAATTTAAAAAATATATTAATAATTACTAGTTTGGAATTCTTCTTCTTTGAATGTGACATCATCCAGGAGCCAGGTCCACTTGTGTCCAAGATTCATAAGGGTCACAGTTTCTGTTCTTGCTGCCATATCCCCACTGCTGCTTATTCTTAACCAGAGTTCAGAATTCTGGCTTTTTCCTAAAATGGCTCTTCAAGCCTCAACTCATGAACATCTGACTCTGACTGCTCTGCTTCCATCACAGGAAGAACCTGACCCTTGACTCCTCATTTTATCAACTCAGCCCATCTCCAAACTCTTCCTGACAAACCCAGTCCCTAATCCTCTCTTCCGACATTCCACTCCCAGGGTTCCTGTTCAAATAGTTGTCAGCTCTGCAGAGCAAGAAGTGCGCTCCTGTTCCATTGTTTTGTGAAGCTCTATGTTCCCTTGCACTAGTTTTCAAACAGAATCTTTTCTAAACAGCACGCCTGCCATTTGATTATTCCTATAGGAATGTCATACTACCCTTTGGTATTATAAACTAGTGGTTCCATAAACAGATCATTTCTAATCTGTTATTTGGAAAAGATTTCTATTAGCATATAGATTGTATTCATTGAATGCCATCATGTGTATTTGTGATATCCTATGGAAGAAATTGACTTTTTTTTTTTTGCATTTCTTGCTTCCTCTTCCTACCCCATTGTACAGTATGCTTTATATACGCAATGCTGGGGACACTTGCACCAATACAGAGTATTCCTTTTAGATATCTTCCATTTAACCAATTGGGAGATATGCACAGGTATCCAGAAAAAAAGTTCACTTCCCCTTCCCTGAAAAACAGTGGGAAAGCCAAACAGAGCAGGTGAGTTCATTTGAATTACTGAAGCTCACGGACAATTTTAACATCAAGGATTGGGAACAGCTGCTTTTATTCGTACTTGTTAAAAGCTGAACAGGCTGGAGGTAGAGCACGGGGGGGGCTACCAAATAAAGCAAGCCTGGCTGTGCAGATGAGGTCTGAAAACTCACCCTCAGAAAATGAAATGAGATGAGTCTTCTATGTATAGAAACAGTTAACAAAAAAGCCGACTACTTTTGCTGATGAAATATTTCAAAGCCTTTTGCAAAAGACCAAGGTAAGTCCATGTTTAATCAAGAAAACCTTTCAGGAATGTATATGAGTGTATAATTGAAGTAAACAGTAACTGTTTCAATTGTAATGTGTTGGGAAGATGGTAGCCTGCGTGGAGTCTAGAAACCTAGAGCCAAAGGGTGAGTCATTTATCTCCAACCCAGTTTGGAGAAGGGGCCCGGCCTGGAATGAGATAGGACTATCTCTATGAGGAGGTGCCAGGGAGGTTTTCACATGGCTTTGTTCCGGTTCAGTGCTCACTGGGAAACCTTTGGGGTTTTTTCTTTCTTTGAATTTTTGTTTGTAGATGATATTTGATGTGAGGCATTTATTATCTTCATTATAAAGTTATAGTTTTACATTGCATATTTTAAAAAACAGAAACATTAAAAAAACCGCTCTTAATTTCACTTAGTTAAGAATCACAATTGGCATGTATTTTCTTCCCGTCTATTTTCTAGGACTATGTCTTATAATAATAGTGTGCAAGCAATTTTTTTCTGTTTTTTCCCCTCCTCATTTAACATTCTATCCGAAGCACATCTCATATAGCTCAATCATATTCATAATCATTTTTAATATAGCTGCACAAGCGTCCCAAGGCTTGTCTGTATATATAACACAAAATAATTAAATATAACATTACTGTGCCACCATGTGAAAATAGAGCTTGTACGTGCCAGCATGACTCACCTGAAGCTGACGCTGCACAGCTCCCTAAACAAGTGCAGGGGCACCTTTTCATGAATCTAAGAATTGGGTACCCGAGTTGCTTGTCTCCAGACTCACAGTGGGACTCTCTGCCTGCTTATTCATCTCGGTTTGGTGCTGAGTTTGAATTGTGGGCCAGTCTTCTTGATTTAGCATCTTCCCAAGACAGTGCCTTTCAGATTTCCGTTGTCACTGACAGATCTCTCTGACCTACCATCACCCTTGCAAAACACAGGCTTTTGGAGCCCTCAGTGGAGCCCAATGCCCAGCACCTTACTTTGTGGCAAAGAAAAGCTCAGACAAAAGTGCTGAGAAAATAAAACTACTTTTACTTGCAAAATTTTCAAGTTACTCCACACTTCAAGAGAGCTAGGCTCCCCAAATAACAGAGGTTAAAGTTAATTTGTTCATGGCAGAAAAACATGTTTATGCACTTGATTGCCATCTAGAAATAAAGGCTCGCACATATGTGTAGGCATCAGTCTTGTAAAAAGTCAAGGGTAAAATTTTTTGATTAGAAAATTAAGAATTTAAGGGAAAGACTAAAGGCTTTATTTGGGGAGAATAATGCTAGGCAGGGTGTTGCCTTTTTTTTTTTTTTTTAAACCTTATCAGAATATAAACAGTTTTTTTCCACTCTGGCTGAAGTTTGTAATGAGCTTAGTAGTAATGGCAGGAGGGCAATATGCCAGTTTGATTTCTCATTTGTCTTAGAGATAAACTGGACATGCAAGGATGCTATGGGAAGATAGAGGAGAGACAAATAAACTCCTTGACTGTATCAGTTTATCTGTTGTTACGATATAGCACCTAACAAGCAACCATAAAATGTCAGTTGCTTATAATAAGCATGTATCTCCCATGTCTGTGAGTCCTCTGAGGGTCAGCTGATCAAAGCTGGACTCGGGTCAGCTTATGGAGAAGTTGTGCTCCATGAGTTTCTCATGCTTCTACTAGGACAGGTCCATACATGTTCTTCCCATAGTGATGTCAGAAGCTTTTTAAAGGGGCTTTGAACTGGCACTATCATCTCTGCTTCTGTATTATTGGCTAAAGCAAGGCACAAAGCCAATCTCAAAGTTGGAACTATACTTTGCTCATGTTGAGGCTATGGCAAAACTGTAAATGCAGAGAATGGCAAGGAATTGTGGCCACTAATGCAAACTATTACACTGGGGATAAGGGAAGACTTCTTGTGAAAGGGACAAATGAACTGCTCCTAACAGGATGAGAAAAAAGTAAGCTTAGGGGTTTGTAATGGTATCCCAACAGAAGGAAGGGAGAGTAGGAAGGCAAATGTACCTGGAACTATATGATATGTTTTGGAGACTAGAAGTGATTGATTGAAGTTCAAGGCATGTGAGAGAGTGATTGAAGAGGAAGGTATAGAGATAGGATGAGGTCAGACCATGAAGGGCCTTACGTATAAAACAAAGGAGGTCAAATAATATTAGATCCAGGGAAAGCCATTTAAGAGTCTCAGATTTGCCTTTGATGAAGGTCATTAAGGAAGAAATATATAGGAAAAATTGACATAGTCCAGAAAAGTGTCAGGGAGATCAGTAGAGCAAGTAGAGAGGCTCCTGAGGAGATGTCATAAGACCTTGAATTTATGCAGGGATTATGTAAAGAAGCCTTGCTTCTGAAAGGGACATCCACCGATGAGTAGCATCAACATCACATGAAGAGCTCATTTTGTGATTTGGACAGTGTGGAAGGCATAGGGGTAGATGTTTATTAGCTCAGTTTGAGGCCAGCTGTGTTTAGGTCTCCATGGTTGGTTCTAGGGGAGATGTCCAGTCTGTCATTTGGGTCAGGATAAAGGTTTGAATCTTGAATCTGTGGATTCGGATGAGGCTACCCATGGAAAGTGATACAAACCCATCTGAAGTTCCAAATAACTGAGTACAGAAGTCAGATCCTAGATGTAAGGAGAGAGCTAAAGAAAAAGAAGAATCATCTGACTGGTAAGAGGAAAACCAGAAAGGTGATGTTATAAAAGCTGAGTGAGGAAAGGTGATCAGCAAGGTTCAAAGGTATAGAGAGATGTTAAGTGAGATTTTAATAAAAGGATCTATTGAACTTTGAAACCAACGGGTTAAAGGTGACCTTGATGAGGCTAATTTTAGGCAAATAATGGATTAAGTGGCTCAGCCAAGGTCACACAAAATATTCAAATGAATAATTTGGGATTCAGACCAAAGTTCTGACCCCAAGTCAGTTTTCATTCAGTACATCTCATCTACTGATCTATTTCTAAAGATAAATTAATATATTGACTTCTTAGCGACCAGAGTCTTTGTGGGAGGGAGGATGCATAAATGAATGGTTTATCAAAGTATTTGGTAGGTTCATTAGGTGAAACTCTTGGGTATACTGATCACCCCTAGTTGAGCAGATACATTTGGGCTCCTGGATATGCAAAGCTGAGGATTCCCTTTAGCCTGGATTCCTGGGGACTCTTGCAGTCTGCAAGACACTTCATGATGCTGTCACTCTAATTTCCTCGCACTCATATGGACATCAAAGGACTCAGAGCTCCTTTATTTTTACTCCATACAACTGGAGGTTTGGGCTACTAGTAGGTCCAAAAGAAAGGAATTACAAATATTGGTCCTTAGCTTTTCCACACTCCCTTTGCCAGAGTTCTTCTTTTTTCCATGTAGGCAACAAATCCTGTAACTAATAAAGGGTCAAATCACTGTAATCTAAAGATCCAGGAAAAATCCTCTCCTCTTCCAGTTAAAATACTGACACACAAAAATAAACTATCCATCCAACATTGTGGTTTCAAGTATTCTTCCAGGCAAAATAGGCAGGGGAAAAGAATGTAAAGAATCTTAACTGGCATGTGTTCGTGGGAGGTGAAGCAGGACGTAATGATTTCCAGTTTACGGGGACTGTGCCACCTAAAAAACAGATTTGAACCCTAATCCCCACTCCCTCGGCCACTCCCACCCGCATTTACCTTGTTGTGTAATTTTTCACAGTCCTCCGTTCAGTTCCTTAGATTACTGGAATGTCGTGTTGCTGAAAATGATTTTGAAGTTGGTTTTCTAGTATTTTTTCTATTTATGTAATTTATTATATGGAAATATTTTTTTTGCCGTCTTTTCAAGAGAAACCTCATATTTTTCCTTTTTACTTAAACTTATTGCATTGGTTGAAACTTCTAGAATAAATTGAAGTTAGGGACATATTTTATTCTTTATTATATGTATGGCTTCATTGTGTCACTATGAAATATTTTGGCTATTTTAGATAGGTGTGTAAGCCCACTTCTACTCTTGTATAGCATATTTTGCATCTGCTTTTTGTTTTCTTTTCCTAGAAATAGATATTGAATATTATCAAATGCATTTTGGCATATGCTTTTTTGTTGCACTTATTGATATGATATATCTAATTACTAGCTTTATTCAAGTCAAACCATTCTTATATTATTGGAATACTTTCTACTTGTTCATAAGTTTCAAATTTTGTAATATAATGTGGTGACATAGTAGTTGAAAAAAGTGTTGTGAAGGCAGACTTCCTAAATTTTAATTGTAGTTCCATTGCTGGCTAGTTGTGTAAATTTTGGCATTTCTTAACCTCTCTGTGCCTCAGTTTCCTCATCTGTATGGGGGATATATTAGCCCCTACTATATAGGGCTGTTGCAAGGATACAATAAATTATACTAGTCAAGTATTGGTATGAAGCCTAGGGTGATTGGGGGGAGGTTTCTCTTTAGGGTAATAAAAATACTCCAAAACTAATTGTGGCAATGGATGCACACTTCCATGAATATACTAATATCCATCGAATTTTACACTTTAAATGGCTGAATTGCGTTGTATGTTGATGCCCGGGAAATGTTAGCTAACAATATTAATATGGATAACACTATTTAGTGTTGTAATTGAGAGCTTGGGTTCTGTAATTGGATTGCCTAGCTCAGTTCCACCCTTTCCTGGTTGTGTCACCTCTGGCAATTTACTTAGCAGTGTAAAATGAAAATAATAATAGTATGTACATCTTGGGTTGTTATAAAGAATAAATATGTTAGTACATTTAAAGCACTAAGAATAGCCTGGCCTGTATGGCTCAGTGGTTGAGTGTTGACCTATGAACCAGGAGGTCACGGTTTGATTCTCTCTCATCATTGATGTTTCTCTCTCTCTCTTCTTCTCCCTTCCTTTCTGAAAGCAATAAAAATATATTTAAAGCACTAAGAATAGTGTCTGCCAAATAGTAAATTCCCAGTAAATATTAACTTTATATAAAATTATTAGCTAATATTTTACTTAGGATTTAAAGATCTTTATTCTAAATTATATTGATTCATTACCTCCCTCCCCCTTTTTAGAACAACTTTCTCTGGTAATAAAGGAGATATTTTATTATATATCCATTTAAGAAATTATAAGTAAGAAAAGAGAAAGGAAATGAATCCACAAACCTATTGTTCTGAGATAGTCATTCTTATCATTTTGGCATGTAGCCTTCTCATTCTCATTCTTTCTCTTTCCAGATAGATATGTGTGCACATGTGTTTTATTATATACTAGAGGCCCGGTGCACGAAGTTCATACACGAGGGGAGGAGGGGGGGGTCCTTTCAGCCCAGCCTGCACCCTGTCCAATCTGGGACCCCTTGGGGGATGTCCGACTGCCGGTTTAGGCCCGATCCTGAGGATCGGGCCTAAACCGGCAGTCGGACATCCCTCTCACAATTCTGGACCATTGTCTCCTAACCGCTCACCTGCCTGCCTGCCTGATTGCCCCTAACTGCCCCTCTGCCGGCCTGATCACCCCTAACTGCCTCTGCCTGCCAGCCTGATCACTTCCAACTGCCTCCCCCCGCCAGCCTGGTTGCCCCCAACTGCCCCCCCTGCCGGCCTGGTCGCCCACGAAGCCTGCTGCTCAGTTGTTTGGTTGCCTGTCACTAATCCCCCTGCTAGCCTGGTCGCCCACACAGCCTGTTCGGTCATCTGGTTGCGATGGTCGCTTAGGCTTTTATATAGATAGATTATAAATTGAACATGTATATTACTTGTAATATATTTAATACATCTAATGCAAATAACATCATTAATAGGAATAATTCACAAAATGAGGTTATACTCTTACTGTTTTATTACCTAACTAGAGGCCCAGTGCACGAAATTCGTGCACTCGGGGTTGGGAGTTCCTCAGCCCGGCCTGCGCCCTTTTGCAGTCCGGGAGCCCTTGGGGGATTTCCGACTGCTGCGGAGGTGGGAGAGGCTTCTGCCACCGCCACTGCACTCGCCAGCCGTGAGCCCTGCTTCTGGCTGAGTGGCTCTCTCCCTGTGGAAGCACACTGATCACCAAGGGGCAGCTCTTGCATTGAGCATCTTCCCCGTGGTGGTCAGTGCGTATCATAGCAACCGGTCATTCTGCTGTTCGGTCGATTTGCATATTAGCCTTTTATTATATAGGATTTTAAAATTCAGTGATACATTATAAACATCTTTTCATATTATAAAGTATCTTCTAATTCTTTTAATAGATGCATGACAGTCCATATAATGTACCACAGTTTATTTAAGCAATTTCATACTGATAATTTTAGGATGTTTCCAATTTATATAATTGTATAACACATTGTAATATATAGCATATTCCTACTTAGATTATTAAAAATTAGTTTAACTACTTAAAATTAATATCTCTACATTTTGTTCTACTCTGTAATTTGGTTCTTCATATGTAAATCATCTGAGAGTTATTTTGGTTTGTGTGAATTAGTCTAAAGCACCTCCTTGCATTGCACATGTTGGAAAGCTAAAACCAGCCGTTCTCGTGCATCTGTGCAAGTATGTTTCTGATGTGATTTAGGTTTTGTGAATTGAACATACTTGTGTGAGACTTGATTTGCAAATGAGTTGAATGGGAATAAAGGGGGTGAACAGGACACCTATTTCAACGATACAGAAACTAGCAAAGGCAGCATGGTTTCAGATCCCACAGCTGTAGAAGCAACTTAGCAATTTGGCAACAACTCTCTGAACCCAGATTTGCTATGTGGCTTTGGGAGTCATTCCTGGAAGTATAACCTATAGTCTGGTTTTGTTTTCTTTTACATTCCTTTAAATGATCTTGTAAGCCACTTAGAACCATGTAATAAATTCCTTTCTGCTTAAATGACTTAGAGAAGATACGGGGTTTTTGCAACTGAATGTGATAGAGGTATTAGGGTTTGAACTTTATTTTTCTCAAATATAATTTATTAACACATCCATTCTCTTTCCACTGATTTGAAATGTAATCTTTATTATATGTCAAATACTTACATATATTTTTGTCTGTGTTCCCACCCACTTTCCCTCTTTATTGATCTCTGGCTATAGCAGGGTTCTAGGAGACCAAGGGCTGGGGCAAGCCACATGAGTCTTTGCCCTCCATTGTTCTTTCAATTGAATTGAATTTTTGGTATTGTTTATTCTACTGTCAATACCATACTTTTTTAATTATGGCTTTACAGTAATCTTTAATATGTATTTGGATAAGTGCCCCCTATTAGTTCAAAGTTTTATAAACCTCATGGGCTTTTCTTCCAGATGAATATTTCATCAAGTTCTAAATATATCTTCATTGAATTTTAATTGGTGAAAGGAGGAGATAACTTACATCTGATAACATTAAATAGTTCCATCTCAAAACGCATCTCTCAATTTAAGCAGTCTTTTATTTTCTCCACATACCGTTTAGTTTCTTGTTGTTGCTGTTTCAGATCTTACAGATTTATTTTCATGCCAGTTCCAGGATATTTTATATTTTTGTGATTGAGAGTGAAAGAATCTGTATTGCATATTTTAACCAGTTTTATCTAAAATATGTTTATTTGTGCATGTTTATTTTTAGCTATCAACCTCCTTGAACTCTTTCATAAATTCTTACACTTTTCAGTCTTCAGTTTTATCTGTAAAATCACAGTGTTTTCTCCTTTCTAATACTTACACCTCCTCTTACCTTATTGTGTAAAGCTAGAATTAATGCAGTATGTTGAAGTAGGTATCCTTTTGATGAATTAGCTTTGAACTTAAGTGGTATCTGAGAATAAAAAATCCTTATGGGTTGGGCAGTTTCCTTGAGACTCAAGAGGTGTCTACTGTGTCCCATTCTTCTAGGTTATGATGTATTACACACTCATCCTGTGTCCATTCATTCCAAGATTCCCTCACTTAGCTTGATCTTACTATCCTGTATTTAGCCACAAATGATGTCATCGTTTTCCCAATGGAAGATAACACACATTTATATCAATAGGAGTGTTTGTTCTCTGTGTCCAGAACCTCTTCCTGATATTCATTCCTTCTGTGTTTCTGTGGCAAAGCCATAGTGTGCAAAAGCTATTTCTGAGTATGCCAGCCATTAGAATATAAAGGAGAATTTGTAAAGATGTGAATGAATGGAGATATCCAGAATTAATAAGAGTGGAGAAAAACAGGACCCTGTTGTTGGGCAAATGAATCCCTATGAACTTTCTGGAGAACATCTTGGTAATATGCTTCAAGATCTTTATAATGTGCACATGCTATGTTAATTAAAATTCTTTGGTTGCAAGTAACAGGAAGCAACTTGTCTTGATATAAAGAAAAGGGGTCAGGGATTTATAAAAATTCAGAAGTATCACAGGCAATTCAAAGGCAGAGTTGCAGTTGGGCCTTAAAACAAGTGTTAGAACAAGGATCTGAGAGGTGTTAAGAGCTCAGCTCTGGAGTCTCATGATCTGTGCATCTGTTTCTTTTATCTGTACTTGTCTGTTATTCATGCTTGTTCTTGCTATGGAGTTTGGTTTTCAGACGCACTGTGGCTTGGGGCATACATCCCTCTTTGAGTTCTGTGTCCTTGACCTTTAATGTGCCCCTTTGACCATAATATTTAGGCTTTCCTATATGACCACTTGGTGTTCTGAGCTCTTAATTTTTTACTTCAGCCTGTCCTCAGTTTTTGCTCACTATTTATATTTTGCTATCCTACCTTCTTCCAGTTGTCTGACCTTGATTTCAAGCTTTGTTCCAACTGGCTTAGCATTAAGCCAAATCTGGCACTTTATCACTAAAGTAGCTAAAACTACTACTTCAACGTGGAGATAGTGATTTTTATAACTTTTTTTTCTATTGCACATTGATTCTCAAAATAAACTACTGACCCTCTCTGTAATTAGGGTAAGTGTCAGAACAGACATTTTATACCGGTTTTGATGTGGGGTCTACTTGAAAGAGAAACAGGACCTATTCAGGCATCATTCTGGTTTGGGAATGCTAGTCTCTGCCCTAGGATAGTAAGGACACAAGCCAGCTGGGTCTCTCATTTCATCTTTCTTGGCTTATAATAAAGTGACTCAGCTTGGGATTTTATAAAACGATGAGTCATCCCAAACTATGGGATAAAGTATAGCGCTCTTGTTTAGCAACAGCCTACACCCATCCTCCTTTCTCTGCATATGCTTATGTATATCTACAATATGTCTCTACTGTTAGCCTCTAATTTTTATTAGGTTACTGGTTAAACTCTGAGCCTGGAGTGATCACTACTAGACTGGTCTTCCTTGGACACCAGGTCACATGGATATACCACATTAGTGACTTCTTGATTTTAGATGAGGAAAATATGATTTCACAGACCAAAGTTTGTAGCAGATCAACAGACCAAGTTTAGTCTTTAAGGTAATTTCTGCTGTGACTATGTGATTTCTTCCATTTTTGGTTTCATTACTTTGGCTCTTTCTACTTCTTTTTGCTATCTATGACATGTAGGAATGCTTGAATTGTGTCTGTTGTACGATGTTAATGGTTGGGGGCGGGGGGAGGGGGGATAACATCTAAAAATTCCTGAAGCTATTGTGGAAGAGCATCTAGAAACTTCTCTGGCTTTATCTTTCAAATTGGGTGTTTCCTGAAAGGCTTGCTCCATTAATCAGACAGCCTTCCTTCTGTGGTTGATTTCTATTTACAAATATTTATCAGCCCCTTGGCAGCAGGAGGAAGGGTTAAGAGCTGCGTACTTGCAGCCTTTCTGGGATAATGCTGCTATTTTTCTAAAAGTGGAAAAAATAATTTATTAACGTCCAACCTATTTATGGCTTTACTCATTGTATCACTGCACGGACTACTGTCTTACATGCTAACACGTATAAGGAAATAAAATTCTAAGAAACAAGACAGGATACTTAATACAGTGATAATAATATATTTTATGCCTCAAGAAGCAACTGGATGTAACAATTTGAAGTCATTAAAATGTTTCTCATTCATTCTTGATAGGTTTTCCAAAGAGCTGTTAGTAGCTCCTCTTGTTTGTTCACTAAAAGGGCATTTAGAGAAATAAATCATCCCTCTCTCTAAAAATTGGCTCAAATTACCAGGCATTCTTCTTTTTTTAACCAAACAAGTGAAGTTTTATAATGTTGATTATTTTGGTTAGCAGTTAACTTGCCATTTGCAGTTAACAGATATTTTGTATGGAAAATTAATTGCTTTATTCTTTCAACTAGCATTATTCTTCGCAGCCTAAAAATTGTTATGTTTCATTTTTTGGTATTGTTGAACTATTCAATACACACTCTCTCCTAATCTTCTCATATGTGTGTCAGCTGCTGGTTGCTATCCAAATGTGGGATTCATTTAAGGAAGCACTGCCAGGGCCTTTTCTGTGGGATTCCCCCCACCTCCCTCCAATTTCTGGAGACTTCTCTTTCTCCTGAACGCCCCTGTCTGGGAAAGATTATCTTGGCAAAGAAGAGGGGCATGGGGAAATGAGAGAGGGCAGCTTTTGGTTGCCAAGCAGAAGCAGTGCCTCACTGACTTAAGAGAAATGTGAGTGGGAGAAGTGGGAAGCTCAGAGAGTCCCGCAGTTTTTGAGAAGTGTAAGTGATCTCATTCTTTTTTTCAAAAATGACTTCAATCCCATAAAGCGAGAGGGGGCCCTGAGAGCTTGATGTTCAAGCTCATCAGTCATGTTTTTTACGTAGCCATGGAAACACTGATAAGGGATCCAACAATAGCGATATATGACTTGGGGATGCTAAGATGATACCCCTGAGCACTTAAAAATGAGTCATTGGATGCATTTGTCAAGATATGGGACGTTATTACTATCACACATCATGTAACCACCAGAGTGGTCTTCACCTGGTATACGCTGGCAACCTAGTAGTTAACATTTTGAAATACTTAGGGATCCTCTGCACCTTCCCTAGATCCTAAAACGGAAGTGTTATTCATCTGGCAGGAGGGACCTTCAGGCCTCCCATGGCTGGTGACCTTTCATATCTGTCCATGTCTGGGTCATGTTAGTTGGTAAATATGACTGTCACTCCTAATAACCAATCTTCTTTTCAGTTATTCCCTCTGCCAACCCATTTGTTCATTTTTTGTTTATTCAACAAATAGTTACTGATGATCTGCTCAATGCAAGGCATTGTTGTTGATGCTAAAGAAACACTGGTGAATAAGATGGACAAGGTCCCTAATCCCGTGGAATTTTTATTTGAGTAGAGAGAACAAACAATAAACATGAATATAAAGATATGAGAAGGTCATTTCCGTAGTGATGGGTGGTATGAGGTGGTATAAAGCTAATGAGACAGTTGCCAAGGAGGTGTTTGTTAGGCGGAGAGACCATTGAAAGCCTTCCTGAGGGCTAGTGTTAGCTGAGATTGAGTGGGCAGTTAGCTGAGACTTGCTGGCTCCACAGCTGCCTGCTGGAGCTCCACTCCACAGGTCTCTCGCATATGTCCAGAAGCCTTGCTTAGGCATTTCTATGGCAACGGCAGAAATGAAAGAGAGGGAGCACATTTTCCTGGATTCTACCTTTAGCACATTTGCTAGCTTCATTGGCTAAAAGAAGTCACCTGGACAAACCCAGCAACATATAGGGAGGGGACCACAACGTTAAATCGAGAGGGGTGTGGATAAAGTGAGGGGGGAAGAAATGGATCGTTAATGAAATCAAGTTGACTACTCTTTCAGCTAAAATATTAAAAATTGTAAAACCTTATGGTTTTTCTCTTTTTCTGTAACCAATGGTTGTTATAGTTTTGGATGCAGTATCTCAATATCTTCTCAAATTTCTCTGAGAATACTAATTAGAATATTTTTCTTTTTTAGCGCTTCTCCATCTGTGAGAAATTGCCTTTTCCTCAGGCATCATCATCACTTTTTGTAATTGCTCCTCTTGGTCCCTGCCACTGGTCCTGTGCTTTGTCTCAGATATCTGCGGGTGCTTGCGACTCTGTTCCCTTTTGTGGAAGGCTGGGTTGATCAACATAAGGACTGAATTTTTCTGTAGATCTTTTCTCCAGGTCAAGACTTTCCTGAATGAGAGGGCTGGCTGCAAGGGTGATATACTTAGGCTTTAATTTGGAGAGTAAAAGTCACGAGCAAGCAGGCAAATGACCAAAATGAGGATCATTTTACTCTGAGGCACCAGTATCCACATGGGCAACCTTGCTTCCATCTATATTTTGATATGGATATTTTAGAGAATAGCCTGTAGTTTTTCTTGATTAAATGCTGGTATCACCCATCACTCTGCATGGTCAGGGGCTGGGGAAGGAGCGAATGGCCGAGCGGGCAGCTGTCCCATTGGCAGAAAGGGGTTTCTAAATCCCTCCCTGTTCCCTCTCTGTACCTGCCTCTGCCAATCGAGAGCTTCTCAAGGGCTTAGCAGAGAAGAATGGCTTCTACCTTCACTGAACTGTTCTCTTGTTTCCTGTGTTCTGTTATGTGTCAGTATGACCTCATCTGCTTTCCAGCTTCCAGACATTTATCAAATCTGTAGTCTACTGAGGCCCCAGATGGTGAGACAAACCCATGTGTTTCCTCTTCCATCTTGAACTGGAAGCTCATCTGAAGATTTAAAACCCCCCAATAAACACCTCTCAAATTAAGATAGTCAAACCTTAAATCCTCAAATTAAGGAATATAAAATAAATTGATTTATATTAACATTGTCCATTTTATATCATGTATAGAATATTTTCATTCAATTTTTGGTAACAAAAAAGGATATTAATTTTAAAGATTTCCTGTCAAAAGGCACACACCCATAAAATCCAGTCTTGGTTGCCTTTTGGTGCTAGTTATTTCAGGAGCAAATTGCCCATAGCAATTACAAGTGTAGCCTAACAGTCTTTTCCTTTAAAACTGTTGTGACACCTCCTAGAAGCTTCTTTAATCTATCTGGAAAGACACGTTTAGACATGAATAAGGATTGTTTTGAAATATCTCTGCTGGGGAAAAAGAATCAAGTAAAGTAGATTTTTCTGCCCACCCACCCCCAGCCTGACCCCAGCAAAGACATTTCCTGGAGATAAACTGTTCTCAAACCAATGATTCTGCCCAAGAGATTCCAGCCTCACAAGTGCTTTGGGCAAATTGCCCACCCTGCTCTGCTGGTCAGCAGCCAGGGGCTGTCCAACAGCACAAAGCCCTGGCTTACTTGCCCCAGCTTTGAGGTTTTAAGTTTTAGGGAGGGTGAGCAATTCTTTCATCCCTTGGCCTTGAAGTTTCAGTGGGAGGCTTCTCCCTTTAGCCTGATTTGGAGAAATAAAAAGAAAATCTTGACTATATATATACAATGTCATCATAAATGGTTCTAAGCATGCTCATAATAGCATGCCCTTTTTTTCAGAACACTGGAAAACTTATCTCTGACTGGAATTTTCTGTGACCATTGAATCATGAAAGGCGTGTAATTATAATCCCTAGATCTTAAACAGAAAATGTCTTGGCTTGTTTTGGAATGAGGAAGACAAGAACCTATATATTAAACCAATTTGACCCTTATATGCAATGTTGTTGTGGATACTTTTGTACCCTAAATATCTCCCAACATTTGAACTATTTCCAATTAAAGAATTTTAGTTTTTACTTTTATTTATTTATTTTTGGTCTATGATAGGTATGAGGTAGAAACTTTGGGATGGGGCCAAATGACTTGGGAAGCTGCCCCCTCCCCCCCTTGAGAGTGTCTTGCTGTGATTTGCTCATAGGTAGAAAGCCCTATTTTCTACCTTTGCTTATTCTTCAATGGGTGGCCAGAAGAGATTATCCTGCTCTCATCTCATTTGCTTGCCTATCTTGGACCTATCCTTTAATTGTTTCAGGAATCATCTTCCTCAGGAAACCCTCCCTAACCCTGATATTATCATTAAGCAAGTTATATTCAGTAAAATCTGATTTTTTAAAATTCCACAGAAGATTCTGATACATGTCAAATTTACTCAGGCTGGAAACTCACAGAAGGATAAAACACTGTGCTGGAATGGTGAAATGATTAGGAGAATAGATTATGGAAACAAGTTGCATGGGTTCAGATCTTGGGCCCACTGCTTACTGTGTGACCTGCTACAGGTTATTGAATCTCCCTGTAAGCATGTATCCCATAGGGTCAGTGTGAGGGTTAAGTGAATAAATATGTATTAATATATATCTATATATATAAAAGCCTAAGTGATCAGCCGATTGGCCGACCATTCGACCGGCCAACCGACAGCTATGACGCACACTGACCACCAGGGGGCAGATGCTTAACACAGGAGTGGAAACCACAGGCATGGAAACATGGAACAGACTGATGAATCTCAGAGGGAAGGCGGGGGGGGGGGGGGGGGGGGGGAGGAAGGAGGGTGGGAAGAGAGTAACCAAAGATCTTATATGCATACTAGAGGCCCAGTGCATGGATTTGTGCATCGGTGGGGTTCCTTGGCCTGGCCTGTGCCCTCTCGCAATCTGTGACCCCTCGAGGGATGTCGCAGAGCCAGTTTCGGCCCGATCCCCACAGGCCAGGCAGTGCCTGCCACATAGTAGCTCTCCTATTGTCTGAGTTAAATACTATTATATATAGTTTTCAGAGCCTTCAGCTGGAATGTGCTGGCATGGGAAGAGCTGGGCCCTGGACTGTCGTCCTTGTTCTATTCCTGGGTCTGCCCAGTACATGAAGAATCTTTTATTAACATTTGTGTTAATTCTTCTCATAACAACTTTCCTCGGCTAGCCCCCCAGCAAGGAGGTGTGCACACCAGAAGAACTGTCCACTCTGAGGTGGAGGGACTCAGGAAAGGGCCTGTGCCATCACTGGAATTCTGGGGTTCTGATACCTAGAAAATAGTGTGAAATGAGGGATATAGGCTCGAGGTAAGTATGTCTCCTTGGTTCCTTTTACCCCATGAGGAAGGTCACGGCTGGAGAAGGACCAGAGTGATGCCCTCTAAATTGTGGGACCCAAGTCAGGGCCCCCTCTTGCTTAAATCTGAGGTTGGTACTGGGCTGTGCTGTGGATTATTCATTCTGAGTGAGGCTCACTGGTGCCGAGGGATGGATTACATTGTTTGGTGCCAAACTTGGAATTTTCCTTGCTGAGCATGTCCTTTTGTGGTCTTTGTGAAACATTGTCAAGTCTGCTTTGAGAGCTTTCTCAAGGGTGAGAAAAGATGTGAAATCCTTGACAACAGGAAGAGTTATGGTTTACCAAACTTTAACTGGGACACATCCCCTTTTGCATTTTTGTCACGTAGAGGCATAGACCTCCAGGAATATTCTTCATCAAATCAATAGAAAAACCTCCATTTCTTCTAAAATACGGAGAGCCAAGATTGCATCCATGACAGAAGGCAGGGATGTGCTATAGTTTGTAAATAATAAAGAGGATAGAAGTTGTTTCTCTGCTTCTTCTCCTTCTTCTCTCCTTGCTTCTTCCTGGCATCTGTGACACTGTGAGGACTCCAGAAGCCTGGGAGAAGGCACATTTCCCATGACTGGTCATCAGTAGTAGCTTTCCTGTAGAGAAGAAGACAACTAATGGGCTGAAAGTGTGTTGTTCGTACTGTGTAGAGAAATGGTGGATGAGGCCATTTCCGTCTCATTCTTTTTGTAGCCAGTGACGGTTGAATTTGGAGAATTTACCCTCAACACCCCTCCTCCCCCCCAAAAAAAATTAAAAAGTTCAGCTGCTGCTTCAATAAGAACAGAAGACAGGATATCCTGGACCAACGTAAAAGATTGATTTTGTTACCATGATTTATTCCATATTTGCTAGCAGTATGAAGGGAGGCATTCAACATAAAACACTGTGTCATGACTCTTTAACAAGATGATTGTATACATAAAAATAAACTTGGTAATAAGGAATAGTTCCAAATTGACAATTCAGAAAGTCAAGAAAAATAGACGTTGAATTTCAGATAGTGATTTTAATGCCTTCCTCATTCTAAATTTTGATTGAGTCAAACAAAAAATATCCACGTGATAGACTATTGTACTAGCATTAGCAATGGAAACTAGGGAAGGACCCAGCCTGTGTGGCTCAGTGGTTGAACATTGACCTATGAACCAGGAGGTCACAGTTTGATTCCCTGTCCAGGCACATGCCCGGTTTGCGGGCTCGGCCCCCAGTAGGGGGCGTGCAGGAGGCAGCCAATCAGTGATGCTCTCTCATTATTGATGTTTCTATCTCTCCCTCTCCCTTCCTCTCTGAAATCAATAAAATATATATGTAAACAAACAAACAAAAAAAGAAACTAGGGAAGGGTGTTATCTATAAGTCAGAAACTTTAAAATAATTTTTTTTGCAAGTAGGTGAATATGGTTGACGATCCATGAAGGAAGACTGTCTAGGAAGTACATGGAAAAGACCTTCCTCCAGCAGAATTTTCTTTAATTCTGTAACCTAGAATGGCAGTGCTGAAAACAACAGTGGTATAGCTGGTGCTTTAGTGCCCCACCCAGATCCCCTTCCCCTGGAAACTCATCCCCAGTTACTATACCAACTTCTTTCTCTAGAGAATTGCCCTCCAATGACAGGAGCTGTCTCATGTGGCAATGCCTGAGTGGTTGGTTACCTGCCACCATCACCACCCACTCTCCAGGGATAGTTGCTAGCACAAAGGTGACCAAAGTACAGGCATAACAGTTCAGTCTCCCTTACCTCCGGTAGGACAACCTCTGTGGTACAATTTATGCTCCAGAGCTCCCTGTGAGGTCAAGATGAGCCATACTTCAGCTGAAATCACCCCTTTGCACATCTTGTTTGCTGCTCAATTCTGCTTCCCTCCCTCCCTAAGGATTTTCCCTGAGAACACTCCCTCAGTAAGTCACTGGCACAGGAATCATCATTTTAGGCTTCACTTCTAGGGAACCTGGCCTAAAACAGTGACTCAGGAGTGGTTCCAGGAAGCATGCTGTAAGGACAGATTCTGGATTCACATAAATCAGACAATAGTAGAGCTACTATGTGGCAGGCACTATCACATGGGGTAGGTAGAATATTGATAGCCCTTGGCATGCTGTAGCAAAGCAGTTGCTGATACATTTATTTGTGGTGAGCGTGAGGAAGGAAATAAACTAGTTTGTGCAATGTCTCTGCCTTTATAGTGCTCACTGTATATGTAATTATCTTGCTTATATCCTTGTTTTCACATTTATTGTTTGTTCTCTACTAGAATGGAAACACCACACCCAAGACCCTTTCCATCTTATTCAGTCATGTTTCCCCAGTACCTACAACAGTGCCTAGCACTTAACAGCTATTCAGTAATGATTTGTAAAATGAATGTATAAAAAAAATAATGGATGGTTTGGAGGAAGGAATGACTAAAGAGATTTGTTATTAGGTGTGATAATCAAAATATTTACTAATATGGCCCAGGCACTGAAAACAGAAAGATCACCACCCGTGGGCCCGAGTTTCCCCTTTTACCAGGGATAAGACTTTAGTTAGTAAAACTAGTCTCTAGTTAGCCTCTCTAAGGTTTAGGCAAGAAGAATGATTTCTGCCTCTCATCTTTTTGTTTTCTGTGCTCTGTCTTCTGCCAGCATGGCTTCATCTGCTTTCTATCTTCTAGAAATGTATCAAAATCTATAGCCCACTGAGACCCCAGGTGATCAGACAAACACATGTGCATCCTCTCCCATCTGGAACTGGAAGCCCATCCAAACATTACAATCCCACAACTAATGTAATGATTAATTTGCTAGAGCTTACTTAAGTCTGCTATTTTATTTGTTGCTTTCTGTTTGGTTTCCCTATTTTCTTTTTCCTGACTTCCTATGGGTTACTTAAACATTTTTTAAAAATACGTTTTTTTCTTTTTTTCTTTATTAAGGTATTACATATGTATCCTTATCCCCCCATTGCCCGCCTATCACCCCCCACTCAGGCCCTCACCCTCCTGGTGACTGTGTCCATTGGTTAGGCTTAAAAACATATTTTTATTGATTTCAGAGAGGAAGGGAGAGGGAGAGATGGAAACATCAATGATGAGAGAGAATCATTGATTGGCTGCCTCCTGCATGCCCCCTACTGGGGGCCGAGCCTGCAACCCTGGCATGTGCCCTTGACCAGGACCCTTCAGTCCACAGGCTGACATTCTATCCACTGAGCCAAACCAGCTAGGGCTACTTAAACATTTTTTTTTATAATTTCATTTTATCAAGTGTTTTTAAGTATATCTCTTGGTATAATTTTGTTATGCTTACTGTAGGTATTATCTTATATATGTGTAATTTATGGTCTATTGGCGTCAACATCCTAGGAGTTCAAATGAAGTGTAGAAACTTTTATATAATTGCTTTAAATTCTCCCTCTACACACATTTAGAACCCAGTGGGCGTGAAAGTCTTAGCTCCTGACTCAACTTGGTCTTTTCTGATACACTCCTGAAGGAGTTTGAACACCTTTTATAAATGGGTGTGGGTGGAAATCTAGGCCCCCATTTGGCCATTGCTGGCCTGGGTGGGGTGGAGGTCAGTTTTTTTCTGTGGTGTTTGGCTAGAGAAAGTAATTATTGTCTAAAAGTTTTCTGTGTTGCTAAGCTGCCCTTTTCCTAGTCCTTTGGCTAAAGAGAGCAGGCTTTAGTTAGAGCTTTTTTTGGGCATATATCCATTGGTGTTTCTGAATTGCCAGCTCCTTCAGTGCCAAGTCTGAGATATTTGAGGCAAAAGGAAAATCCAGGGAATTCACCACTGTGTCATTCCTTGGGTATGTCTTCTTCCTAGCTGATCTCCCTCTTCTCTCCACCCTTCACAGTCTCCTTATATTGGATTTATATGTGGTGTTCAGGGGGTTTGATTGTATTTAGTGGTAGAATAGGGAAAAGTGCTTCATCTTCATGGAAAGAGAAGTCTGCAGTATAGATTTCTATTACCTTTAGGTGTTAACTCAAGTGAATATATTACCTATTAAAAATAATTAAATAAAAATTAAAATAAAACAATGCAATAGAAACAGTAAAACTTGGATTGGAGCCTTTAGATAAAAGATGTAATGAATTAGAAAATCAGATTAAGACATATACCCTATCACAGAGAAAAATGATCTGAAGTTGATACAATGAAAGTACAGATAATGATTATTAAAGGGAGTCTAGCTCCAAAAAACTAGAAATAAACAGATGAAGGACAATCAGTAGGAAAGAAGTAGAACACACTTGACAATTCAAGAAAAGAACAGTCCTAGCCGGTTTGACTCAGTGGATAGAGCATCGGCCTGAGGACCGAAGAGTCCCAGGTTCAAGGGCACATACCTGGGTTGCAGGTTTTCCCCCGGCCCGGGGCCCTGGTCGGGGCTCGTGCAGGAGGCAACCAATCAATATGTTTCTCTTACATCAATATTTCTCTCTGTCTTTCCCTCTCTCCACTCTGTCTAAAAATCAATGGGAAAATATCCTCGGATGAGGATTTAAAAACAAAAACAGAACAAAATAAGTTGATAAAAATATGTGAAGAAAATCCACAATGTCTCCAGGAATAAAAATCAATTAAAACAAGAGATAAAGTTCCTCCCTTATCAAACCAGCTAAAAATAAAAATTTGATGGCATTCTAAGTTAACCAGAATATGAGAAACATGTACTTTCATAAATTGCTATTGGTTGTGTAAAGTGTTGCAAGATTTCTGGAATGTAATTTTGCAACATACATTAAAAGTCCTAAAATTTTTTATTGAGTCTGACCCAATTATTTTAGTTCTGTTACTACTAGTATATTCTTGCATGTATCTTTTTACTATTTTCTAAGGATAGAGGTGGCATCTTTCTGTATCATAGCAAAAATTAGATGCAATTATATTAGCAAAGTCCTTTGTAGTATTTACTGTATATCAGGCAGTTTCCTAAACATTGTCCACATATTAACCTATTTAATCCTTCCAACAACCTATGAACTAGGTGTTATTACTATCTATAATAATAAAAGCATAATATGCTAATTAGACTGGACAGCCAGATGACCTTCCGGACGAAGCAGGGGCTGCGAGGGCCGAGCCCCTTGCATGAATTTCATGCATTGGGCCTCTAGTTATTTTATAAATGAGGAAAATTGAGGCATAGAGGCATTAAGTAAATTACTGGGACTCATCCTGAGTCCATGCCTTTCACCACTCTACCTGCTGAGTGTCTAGATAACACTTATGCAACATATAATGGTTTAGTATAGAACCATTAAAATAATGTTGTAAGTGTTTATATTTAAAATATAAAAACTATCTTCCAAATTTATTGTTAATGCAAAACTGGCAGATTACTAAGTAATACAAGGCAATCTTGGGGGCGGGTGGCGGGGGGGAAATCCAAGTGTAGATTTTTAAAGTATAGGATCTAACTATAAAAGGTTCATATCAAAAGATTAATGGTTTTTCCTTTAGAGCTATGATATCTTAGAAACATCTTGCTGATTGTGCTGTAGATATAATGATTTACCCTGGAATGGTAAATTCTAGGCAAGTGCCAGAAAAATCCACATTTACTGCAATAAGGAAAGAAATCTTTCATTAAAAAAAAACCCCTGAATTTTCTCCAAATTTCTCTAAAATTGGATGAGTAGATGCATATTTCCTCCCAAAATTTTCATGTTTAAAAATTAAAAACTGTTCTCATAAAAACCTTGCAAAACTGATCTCATAATTGGAAACTGGGTTTGTCCGCAAAAAAACAAACAAACCCCACAACGGTGATTAATATGTTTTTTCGAAAAAAACCAAATCCAAAACAAAGGAAAGAGGCTTATTATTAAAAGTTATGTTAAAAATTATGACTCCTCAAACATTTCCTGGTCTTCTTTTCTGCCTTCCTAGAAATTAAATTTACCTGTGTTTTTTTTTTTTTTTCCTCGCTCTCAGTAACACTATTCTGTAAGTTTTTCTCTTGCTCATTGTATTGCTCATTGCCTGTCACTTCTGAGAGTACTTTGGGGAATGACTGAAATCAGAGTGGCTCTTTGTTCAGACTGCCATAAATAATGTGGCCTGAGCAGAGTGATGTGGGCCAAGGTGGTTTTGACAGTTTCCTGAGAAGGTGAACTCTGAGTGGGAAGGTGACTTAAATGAGTGAAGATAAAATGAGTGAAGCCCTGGCACTCAATGGGCTTTCCTTAATTCCTTAAATAGAATACGTTCCAATAAGTAAAAGAACAAGATAGCAAAACTGGAGTTGACATAAAATCATATGTTTAGTCCATGCTGAGTAAAGCATCAATTGAAATAACAAGGAACATTATACTAACGACCATGGTGCAGTGTCAGGCCAACACTTCTAATTTTAATCACAGCTCTAAATAGTTAAGCGCACACCCAGCAAATGATAGTGTATATCTAAGTCTGGTGTTTTTTGTGGTTACCATCTTTCTGACATAACCTTAGTGCAGGTGGTTTCTCCTCTTATGGGCAAAATTCTAAATATGGTGTATACTTTCCAGAGGCTGTGGTTTGAAAAGAGAGTCATGATGGCTACTTGTGTAATTACAGGTATGATGACAAAGCTTATAAGAAAAAAAACATCCCTTTTGAATCTCTTAAAAGTTTTTAATTAAGAGGGACCAGGAAGGAAGACACGGCTTACAAGTCGTGTAATTATTTTCCTTCACCTTTATTATGCTTTATGCGCAGATGACATGATCTTTTAGAAGGCAAAGCAAATATCTAGTCACGTGTAGCTTTGTTTGTAATTATAAAAACTGCACTGGCCAAGACTTCTGTTGTTTAATCAGACCCTCATGCCTGTGACTCTTTGCTGCTGATGTAGTTTCTGACCCTTCAGCATATGGAATGACCCACAGCACTGAAAGTCACTGGGAGAATGAGAGGTGCCATTGTTTTTATGGCGATCTGGACCACAATACAGACTTATAAGTGTTTGTATCTCGGTGACTGTGCTACTTAAATAGACATGAAGCAAGTAAGAGTGGTGACCTGAAACAGGTCTGTTGTAAAGATTTGAATCCACAAGGACAGGGCAACATCCTCCCCACAATAAGGAATGAGCACAGCACTGATTCTCCCCTCCCAGATTCTCCTGGAGTAACACATAGGTCATGTTAAAGAGGAAACATCCATATCAGTACCACCAATCAGGAATGGATAGAAGGCACATGAGAAAAGCTGGTGAATATCGGCCAGCTGTAATCAGAACGGGAGAGGCTATAGCTGTTAAAATGGACACAAAATGCACGCTTGAGAATCATATCTGAGCCATCAGCACTAGTGCACGAAGTGGGCACTCATCCTGGTGAGGCTCTGGGACTCCTCCCTGACATGAAAGGCAACACAATGCTGTAAGGCATCTTTTCAGCTTTGCTCCTAGATCACACATAGAAATACGTAGAGCAGAGAACCAGGCTCTGGGGAGGAGAATTTGAAGCTTTGTCTATAATAGGTAGTTTGAAATGTGAGTATGAAGCTGGGAAGAGAGGTTTGATCTAAAAATAAACACATAGGTAGTACTTACAGCCCTACAACCGGATGAGATGACTAAAGGCGTGTATAGATAAAAGAGAGATGCTGCCCAAGGACTAAGTTGTGTGTGGTATGTTCCAATATTAAGAGGCTGGCAGGAAGAGGGAGGAAACAAAGAACGAAGAAGATTAAGGATGAATGAGCAGATAATTCCCAAGCTATCTCAGCTATTCTTGATCAAAATGGTAGACCGAACCCTTTCCTTTTATTTAAGAATTCTCTGATGTGACAGGACTGTATATGAACAAGGAAGAATAAATCTATGTACCTGCTGGAGCCAATCTAAGTGCCAGGAGTTTGACAAATATTTGGAAAGCAGAAAGTCTCTTAGTGTTCTTATTCATGAACTAGAGGCCTGGTGCACAAAATCCGTGCATAGGTAAGGTCCCTAGGCCTGGCCGGCAATCAGAGCCAATTGGGGCCTTCCGGCTGCAGGCTGGGGCCTCCCTTCCCCGGCTGCCTGCTGCCAGCTGGGGCCTTCCTTCGTTCTGCGCCACCCCTGGTGGTCAGCACATGCCATAGCGAGCGGTCGGTCTCCCGGTCAAACTCATGTGGGGACAATTTGCATATTAGGCTTTTATATAGAGAGATAATGCAGGGCACAGAAAATGTAAACTGCTTCCTGCAGTACACATGAGCCAGCTGTCAGAGGAGGTAAGAAGTGGTTTCACATGAATAAAGACACCAGGCTGTGAATCAACAGAGAGCAGGGATGGCCTGTGAGTGGTCAGTCAGAGTGGCCAGTGAGACATTTGTATATAGAACACGTGGACCACAAGGTTTCACCACCAGCTGTGGCACCCAAATGCTTTCTGAGTAGATTGGAAGATTTGCCTGGGAAGGGCCCTTGAGGTGAGCCATGAACCTAAGTAGGGAGGTCAAGTAGAATATGGGGAGAATGTTAAGACTCTCACAGGGGATGAAAAGGATGAAGGAATAACAGTTCTCTCCAGGAGTGAAATATATTGAAGTACTGTGTCCTTAGAGTCTTTCATTATCTTGGCAATTTGGGGGGTTCTAAGTCAGTCTTGCCTGTACCCTTCCTACAAACCACATGTGCAAAGCTCCCAGGGAGCCATCCCACTGAAGAGAAAAGCCCTGATGCATAAACATGCAAAAAAACTGCGAAGGAACCCCACTCCTGCCACCAATATGAATCCATACAACTCTAATTTGTAATCACATATGGTAAATCAAAGATCAACAAGTATTTATGCAAAACAAAAGCAGGAAAGAGGAGAGGCAGAAAGAGGAGAGAGAAAAAAATGTAAAAATCAGAACAGAGCATTAAAATATCTCTGATATTTTAAGTGATACTTCATCCATGAAATAAGGGAAATAAAGAATTAAGGGAGATTCAACAATATTACCATATTAAGATAACTGAAGTTCATTATTTACTTGGCAATATATAAATATTTACATAATTACACAATTGTAGCTATTCTGCATCCTTTTTTCATAATTAGGATCAACCTATAGTTAATACCCAAGTCTTAAATTTTTGAATAACAAAATGCAAATGTTGTAGATACTGACAGCACTGAAATAGGTATATTGCTGACTGATGTAGAGTGTAGGGAAAGGGAAAAAGTGGTGAAAGGAAGTGTGAGAGCTCTAACTGTATCTTACCTAGTCAGAATAAATGTGTAACCTTTAAGTAAAATCTTTTAAAGTTATGACAAACAATATAAGTGATAATAAGAATTTAACAAATCTCAGGAAGTAGAGAGGGGGGTTGAGTAAAAGTGTTGTAAAATGCCCACCTGTTAGGAAGGGAGATATTACATACCCTTTTAAATTGATCAGTTAAGAAGAAGACTCAAGCCTGTTCATTAGAATTGCAGTAATAATCATCAAAGAACTGAAACCAGAAATGGATGAAGTAGGACCAGAAATGAATAGGAAGAGAACTTTTATTTTTTATTTGTACCCTTCTTCCAAATTTGTTTTTTATAAACGATATGTATGTATTGCTTTTACAAATAAATAACAATTATTTAAAAACTAGCGACCCAGTGCATGAATCTGTGCACATTGAAAGGAAATTAATTAGAAGGTGGCTGGCAGGGCAGGACTGTGTGAGATAGGCCAGACATGCCCTGGAGCCAACCGCCCGCAGTCCTTCCCCATCCAGCTGCACCTGGAGCAGCACCGGGGCTCAAAGGGCATCTGCAGAGTGAGTGGGTTCCCTCTGGCAGGTGGGGTCCCTCGGCCTGGCCTGTGGGGATTAGGCCGAAACTGGCAGTCCGACATCCCCCGAGGGGTCCCGGAGTTCGAGAGGGCACCCTGCAAAGTTGCTGTCGCTCGGCAGCTCCTGCGTTGAGTGTCTGCTCCCTGGTGGTCAGTGTGCATCATACCTACTGGCCAGTCAGCCGGTCAGCCGGTCTCTTAGCCTTTTATATATATATATAGATAAAGTAATCAAGTATAGAGAAACTCCTAAGTTTTGAAACTATCATAATGCCGACACCAAACTCTAATAGAGAAGAAATAATAAACTTTTAATTTTATAAATTCATAAATATTGGTGCAAATAAATTTTAACAAATCAGATTTGGTATCAAATTAAAATATTGATACGACACACCCAAAAAGAGATTATTCCCACAAAGCTATTTCTTAGGAAATCAATTCATACATTTCTGCATATTAACAGATTAATTAAGGAAAAAGCCACAATCATCTCAACAGACTGAAAATTTAGCATTCTTTCCTGATTAACAAAATCATATAATGAAAGACAAGTAGAAGTATATATTTTTAACATGATAAAAGTAGGTGAAACATATATGACAAAATTTTGCTCCTTAATATATAAAGTGCTTTCCTAAGGCAACAAGAAAAAAATACATCTAATAGAAAGAAAAACATCAGTAGGAGGCAAATCAAAAAGTAAATAAATTGTCTCCAAAACATTGAAAAAATATGCAACCTTATCTTATTTAAAGAAATAAAGCATATACCACAAAATAAAAATTTTAAGCTACATTGGCAATGATTAAAATGCTAATGCTCAATTTTGGTGACTTTGAAAGACTTACTAGTATTTGACTGAAAGATGTATAATATTGATAAAATAATGCAAGGTAATTTCTCAGTATGTTAAAAAGCTTTAACATTGTATAGACCTTTTGGTCTAGAAATTCCATTTCTAGGAATTACATATAAAAAAATCACAATTTAAGATAGATGCTCACAAAATTTAGCAACAGGATTAATTACCAAAACATTATATTTTATAATGAAAGATAGAAATAAAACAAATGTCCAACAATAAAATAATAGTTATATTAAGTCCATATAATAGAATACTCATTAGCCATTTAATACTTGTTGACATGGAAGATATTAATGATATATTTAGTGATTAAAACAAAGCTTGAAATAATACAATGTTGTGATCTCGCTTTTGTTTAAAAATTATCATCTATCTACCTACCGATCTATTTACCTATCTGAAAAAGGCTGAAAGAATACTTGTCTTGATATTAATGTTAGTTACCACTGATTGCTATTTTTCTCTATTATTATACATTGTGTATATTATTATTATATATTATTGCTTATTATTTTTTCTTTTAAAAAGTAAACAATTACCGCTTTTATATTAAAAATGTACAGTTGAACCTTGAACAATGAGCAGGTTAGGGGCATTGACACCTCCCTTCCCTTATACACGCACCAGTTAAAAATCTATGTATAACTTCTGACTTCCCCAATACCTAAGTTGTTCCTCAGTATCCATGAGGCTACTGGGTGTGGGACCCCCTGCAGAACCTAAACTCTGTGGATGCTCAGATACCTATAGGAAACTGTATAGATCAATGCATACAGCCGGCCATCTACATAGAAAACAGTATAGGTACTTTTTGAAAAAAATACGTGTATAAGTGGACTTGTGCAGCTCAATCCCGTGTTGTTCAAAGGTCTTCTATAAACATTATTTTAAGGTGAAAGTATAAATACTTTTTTCTCCTTGTTAGAAAATGAGTAACACAATAGAAAAATGGGGAATCATAGATGATTCCCCAAATAAAAACTATAAATGACCTAGGAACAAAAAAAAATTCAACCTCACTAGTAATTAAAACAAAATTAAAATGAGATATCCTATATAATAAAGAGGCAATATGCAAATTGACCATCACTTCAACACACAAGATGGCCGCTCCCATGTGGACACAAGATGGCCGCCACAAGATGGCCAGCAGGGGAGGGCAGTTGTGGGTGATCAGGCCAGCAGGGGAGGGCAGTTGGGAGGGACCAGGCCTGCAAGGGAGGGCAGTTGGGGGGGGGGGGACCAGGCCTGCAGGGGAGGGCAGTTGGGGGCAACCAGGCTGGCAATGGAGGGCAGTTAGGGGTGACCGGGCCAGCAGGGGAGGCAGTTGGGGGCACCAGGCCTGCAGGGGAGGACAGTTAGGGACGACCAGGCTGGTAGGAGAGGATAGTTAGGGGCAACCAAGCCTGCAGGGGAGGGCAGTTAGGGGCAATCGGGCTGGCAGGGGAGCAGTTAGGTGCCGATCAGGCTGGCAGGGGAGCGGTTAGGGGGTGATCAGGCTGGCAGGCAGAAGTGGTTATGGGCAATCAGGCAGGCAGGCAGGTGAGCAGTTGGGAGCCAGCAGTCCTGGATTGTGAGAGGGATCCCAGATTGGAGAGGGTGCAGGCTGGGCTGAGGGATCCCTCCTCCCCCCGCACTGGGGCCTCTAGTTTTTCTATAACCAGATAGACTAAATATTTCTTAAAAATAGAGAATTAATTCTCTGAAAGCAAGTGATTAGGGCTATGAGATCTCTTGTGCAGTGCAGAGATGAGAATCCTATTTCTAGGGAATGTGACAATACATAACAAAATTATGTATTGTGCATGCCATTAGCCCAAACATTATCTTTCTCAGAATTACATAAAGAGGTAATTATGGCCATGTCCAAATAAGGATGGTTATTACAATTTATAATAGTGAAAATTAGAAAAACTCAAATGTTAAAGAATAAGAAAAAAATGAATTATGGTATAGCCATAAAATGGAATATCAGAAATCAAATTGGACATTTTAAAGATTATTTTGTGACATGGAATAAGTTCATAATACACTACAACGTGAGAAAAAGTGTTCTTTTTCTGCTCCATCACAATCCCAAAAATATTGTCTTTTTTTTTGTGTGTGTGTGTGTATGTGTGTTACGTGGTATACTCTGGTACTCTTGCCATGCTTGATAGTTGACCACTTAAGATGACTTGGTGTCTCACACTGTTCTGACACTTGTTAACAATGGCATGAAGCGTGTCTCTCTCTCTCTCTCATCTCTCTTTTTGAGTTTATACAATGATTTTACAATGGGAAATTTATTTAAAAGAGAAAACAATACTGGTAAGTAATGGATCCATGTTCCTCAATACAGAACCTTGGGATAAGCATTAAGGAAGTAACAGTGATCTTAACCTAAATTGGAAATAGATTTAGAAGTAACAAAAAGAAATGTGCCATCTACTTGACTTTCTGGTTAAATTGACAATGCAACAATATACTTTTTTGCTATTCAATAAAAAGACTTGGATATGAAGTTAATAATAAAAGGGGTAGAGTATGTGCTCTGAAACCACATGCAAATTACAAATCACCTCTTTATAGTCACAGAGGTTCCCTCTCTAGTAAACTGAAGCACCACAGTATGGCGGTTGAGAGCTCAGCCTCTTTTGGTCAGACACTAGGCTCTGTTGCTCTGTGTGCTTGGGCCAGTTACACAGGCTCTCTGTGCCTGTTTGCTCACCTAAAATGTGGGCATGATGATAGTACCAATGACACAGGGATGCTGTGCGGTTTAAATTAATATATTTAGAGTCCTTAGAATATACATGGTAAGCATTCAATAAATGCTGTCAGTGCTATTTTCATTATAACTGTTACTATAGTGGGAGTTGTACTTGTTATTTTTAGATGTTAATCATTTTAAATTTTTAATGAAGCTGAATGGTTACATAATATTTACTTGCTTGCCCCCTCACTGTATTTACCTATATTTCTATAACATTTTTGGCTTTGGTTTCTTGAATATCAGAGCCTAAAACACACACAGACCGAGAACCTGGGAGGCTGTGGAAGCCAGGAGAAAGAGACCGGGAAGTCGGGGCACTCATTGAGCAGTGGGGAGGGCAGCAGAGACTAGCTCAAAGTGGCAGACAGTAGAACCAAGGCTGTGGAAACCTGGCTCTGAGGGCCAACATGACACCCACAGTACAGGCCACATGGTGGGTACTCTGGG
Source organism: Cnephaeus nilssonii (assembly GCF_951640355.1). Taxonomy (NCBI): domain Eukaryota; kingdom Metazoa; phylum Chordata; class Mammalia; order Chiroptera; family Vespertilionidae; genus Cnephaeus; species Cnephaeus nilssonii. The sequence goes on from NC_137085.1 coordinate 18,373,971, forward strand.
AACTGTGCTAACCTGCTTTTCTGTGGGTAGCTTTTCTGATTGGCTTGACTTCCATGTCTTTCTTTTATGATAAAACTTTCTCAGCTGATGAAACCAGAAGACACCTTTGAAGTTTGCAGAGCATATGTGACATACATATGTGAACCATTTAAAATATGACTTGGGTATCTACATGAAAGCTCTCGACTTGTAGTGGCCCTCTCCAGTTTCTCTGCTTTGTTGGCCTCTTGGCTTTCTGTTTTGAACTCATGCTGTAACCTTATTCTTTATCGAGCCCTTTGGGTATCTAACTCAATTTGAACTTATAATCAGGACTTTTATGTAAAGCACCTCCCTACTTAGGTCTCCATCCTAACTTCCTACTTCTCTATTTATGAATCAGAACTAGGAATAGGCAGGTCCTTACATTGTTATAGCCCATGGAATCTGCTCTGGCCTAAAATGGGAGGAAGATTAGATAATAGGCTGGTAGGCAGTGATAGAGCTTGAGTATCGTGCAGTCAAATTGAAGAGGAGGGAATGTGAGCAGGAGGATTTTAGAAAGTAATACTGGTAGAATCTCAGGGGTGAAGGATAGGACAAAGTCTCAGGTAATTTCTATGTGTTTGTCTTGGTTGCCTGGAGTGACTATGAATAAGAAATGGGAAGTTTTCCAGCAAAGATGACAAGTTGTTGCATGAAGGTGGATTTGGAGATTGCAGGTGGAGCCTTCCGGCCTACGTGGAAAATCTGCTTTCAAGAATTCAGACCATTTCTCCATTGCCTAACTACCAATTAGTTTAAATGAAAGTAAGCAGGTTTAGTGTAGACTGCTATTTCCTCTTCTCTGTTTATTTGCTTCTTAGGAGAATATGGGTTCATGCTCAGATCATTCATGTTGGTCTTAAATAAAGATATATTGTGTGGCGCTCCACTGAAAAATCTAGCGCCACAGGAATCTGAGTCCCAGAGTATTTTTAAAAGAATCATAAAATGTAAAAAGATAGGTTATCATGCAGAAAGTTGGTAAGCAACACTATATTAATTCTACTGCCTATTAAGTTGGTTTCTAAAAGGAAAAAATGTCAAAAGGCACAAAAACATCAGGTCTAAAATAACTCAAAGCCATAAGATCATTTTTGTGAAATCCCATATTATTTAAGAGCTTTAATAGACTGTGGCAATAAAATTAATGAATGACAGATTTGAAATATGTGGCTTCAAAAGTAAACACAAAGTCAAATGGTAATATTTTGCAAAAGGTATATAATATCAGTCCACAATGTTATTTAGAAAGTTATTTCGGCCAGAGTGCTTATCTTTATATAAGAAATAAAAGGAAAAAAATAGCTAAATAACTGAAAAGGACAGAAAGTCCTCGAAAGAGGAAGAAATAAAGATGAAAGCAAATGAAAAGATACCAATAAAAATTTCAAAGAAAAAGATAAACTTATAAAACTCAAAAACATTTTTTTTTCCAGAAAAATGTTAGGAACAAAATAAGTAGATTAAATTCATGACAAGTGCATACAAAGGAAAAACATCTGAAGGAGGAGAAGCACAAAGACAGAAAAAGGAACTAAAAGTTACAGTAAGAATGAAGACTTGCCGACTGCTCATTTTATTCCTTACAAACCCCCTATTGATAAAGTAAACCATAGCCCTGTAGATCACAGACAAATATAAAAGTATGCATAAAATGCAAGAAGGAAATTCAATAAAAAACCAAACATCCATCTTTGAGGGGGAGACAATGAATGTGTTTTTCTTCTTTTAGTTTTCTGTGTTTTATTTAAATATCGTACATGAAGCTACACCACTCCCAGAAAGGATAGGAATTAGTTCTACTGAAAATGAAGCTCTCTACCGCATTTCATATTAAAATGTAATACAGCAGAGTGTTCCTCTGCTGCCAGCTAATTCAGGAACAGAGCAGATGACATTCTTTCCTGTACAATATGTAATGCAGACTTCCCCCATGAGGAAGAGTAGTTATCTCTGGTTATCTGACCTGTTCCTAGCCTGTGTTTCCAATCATTAACTTTCAATAGATTGATCTCCTATCTGAGTTCTGTGCGGTCTTTGTTTTCCCCCAGAAACAAATGGCATGCTACTCATGTCTACTATTGTTCTTTCTACTTAGGTTTTGTTGGGCCTCGGCACTGTGTTCCTCTGGCTCCCAGAGTCTGAGAGGAAATGGTAGTGTTTTATTTGCACATCTTCCACCTTAGACACTCACAGTTCCTTCTGCCCTCTCACACATGCGTTCCAGAATTCGGTGAATACTGGCGAAGCTGGGTCTGTCGGCAGGCAGCTTGCTCCAACACAGACGCATTAGATTGTACAGCTCCAGAGGGCAATTCTCAGGGCAGGAGAGGATGTTGCCATCTCGCACGTAGTAAATGACCTCCTCGTGGGCCATCCCATAGTAGGGCTGCAGGCCATAGGAGAAGATCTCCCACAGGACCACACCGTAGGCCCACACGTCAGACTCTGTGGTGTAGCGGTTGTAGAAAATGGACTCAGGTGGCATCCAACGGATAGGGATTGCATCGTTCTCATTAGCTTTGTAGTAGTCTGCTGAATAGATGTTTCTGGAGAGGCCAAAATCGGCAATTTTCACCACCATGTTCTCACCCACCAGGCAGTTTCTGGTGGCTAAATCCCGGTGGACAAACTTGCGCTCTGAGAGGTAAGCCATGCCAGCTGCTACCTGCCTGGCTATGCAAAGCTGCTCAGCACAGGAGAGGGGCGGGGGCCCAGGGCTGGAGACCTGAGCCCTCGGGGACAGGTCACTGTGACTGAGGCTGTGCGCTGTGTGAGGCGACATGCTGCGGAGGAACTCGTTGAGGTCGCCATAGGCCATGTATTCAAAGAGCAGGCACATGGGTTTCCCCACGGCACACACACCTGGAACAAATAGCATCCTTTGTTAGGTTGGGTTTCCAAAGCGACACACTTGGAAGAGCACTAAAAGCAAGCGACCAGATCAGAAATATGGGGCCCTGGCTTTTTGTTGACAGCTTCATAGTTGAATACGGACCCCATCTCTTTGTGTAAATATCTATTTACCTAATAAGATGCAGGTATCTATCATTCCCCCTAGGGTGCCTTCGTTCCTGACCCTTCCAGTGTCAGGTTTTTCTTCTATCATCCTTTAACATAGTACTTACTATCCTATGTCATAAACATCCATTTATTTGAAAATTTCCTCCCCAACATTTTAAAATTAGAGATTACGTCTTCTTTAAATTCTGCAAACCAACCACATGTCTGGTAGACCAGGTACTCAGGGTTTGGTGAAGGAGTTTATGAATGGGTGTTTGAATATGTAAGTAATCCCTCTGTGTTTCTGCTTCTCTGAAGAAGGATAGTAAGGAAGGTGTCGCATGAAATTTGGAAAGAATAGCAAAAACAATCCCAAGATCTTAGATGAAGTTTTCAGGTTGCTGCCATACAACATTCTGAAATTTAGGTTTTACAATATTCACGCTAGAAAGGAAAAATGTTAACATGAAGAGTCTTAGAATTAGTATCAGGAGGACATTTTCATATCTTAAAATATTGCTACATTTGAGAGGGAAAACTGGGCAACTTGGAATATTAGATCATTTGGGCACAATTTTACATCACCATAAAAATAGATTATTAGATCTATTTATTTTAGGCAATAATCAGAAGTCTCCATTCAATAAGGAAGAGAAATAAAAACACTATTATCTTGGCTTATTTATTGTAGGGTTGCTTTTTAATTCCAGGGACATTAGCAAACAGTATATTTCTATGTACTAGAAAGAAAATAAAAGAAATGACAACATTGTACTCTGTGAAATATTAAAAAGCCAATTTTTAAAAACTGAGGTGAATTAATGAGATGTTCCACTCGTTGATACAGAATCTAGTATATGGGAAGGAACAGAGACATTTCTCTGGTCAAGGCATGAAGCAAAAAAGCACAAATGAGGTATGAAGGAGGAAAAACTGGCAAAGCCTCTGTTTTCTGATACAATAAATTTCTTCACTTATATACTCATACCTAACAGTTTCACAATGTTAGGATTGTCAAATTCTGCCATGAGGGCCGCCTCCCGCTGAAAGTCGGCTTGCATGTCAGCTGAAGCCTCTTCTTTTAGCATCTTCACTGCCACCATAGTGGACGGTTCATGGGGGAGTAAGCCTGGAGCCCTGGGAGGTTCATTTATTTAGAAAGAAATCAAAGTTCATTTATTTAGAAAGAAATCAAAGATAGTCGCATATTTATTTACATCCCCCCATTTATACAGCCTTTTCCAGAGCCTCAGAATCAAAGAGGATGTCAATAAGTAGATTGTATTTAAAATTCCTTGACTTCAATTGATAAAAATTACTGGGGCTATTTTTAATATAGATTAAGTTTGAAAAGTGCAGTATTCATAAATTATAGGAATTTTTACAACACCACAGACCCAATGGGATTATCATTACCATCGTAACCCCTTAATCTCTGGTTAGAACCTATATTCTGGGAAGGTAGGGACCATGACTTATTCATCTTTATGTCCCCAAAGCCCCTACAATGATACATTGCATATTTTTGTTTTTTAGTAAGTATTTGTGTGAGATTTTCATTAAACGTGTAAACTTCCCCCCAAGGCCACCTTGAGTGGATGTAAAGTTGTGCCCCGCCCAAGAGCACCAGGTCAAAGTGATAATTGGTGTCCCCATTCTCTGGCCCAGCAGTTTTGTGGAGCTGCATCATGCAGAGAGGATATTTTATTCCAGTTCACACAAAGGGCTGGCATTGAGCCTAATGCATACTTGTTTCTCAAGCTTGTTGTTTTCTGACATTTTTGCATTATGTTTTTTTTTCCTTTTCTGTTTTGCTATTCTAAGAACATCTATTTAATGCCTATACAGGTCAGGCCCTGAGTGCTTAAACAGAAAAACTAGTTCAAAGTAAACTTTAAACAAAGTGGAGACTATAGCAATAGAAAATGGAAGAGAAGTATATTTGAGAATTATTTACTAAGAACATTACAAGAAATTATTTAAAATGTATTTAAAATTATTTTCTAAAAAGGAAAGATAATTAAACTTGGCTGATTACTTGTAATTTGAACACTATACAAATGAAGATTCTCCCTATATATTCACACCCTTCTTTCCAGTAGAGAGGGAAATTACTTAGATTAAAAGTACAGTTCTCAATTCAAGTAAGGTTGATGGCATGAAGAATTAACTCCTTTGGTAATAACTATTATACATACTGGCCTGGTAACTTTTCAGACACAACATATTTCAGTGAAGAGATTTTTTTAACATTTTTTTTTACCTTGCTTGAAAGACCCTTCCAAATGCTCCTTCTCCAATATCCCTCACATATTCAATATTATTCCTTGGATACTCCAGGCTGAGCAATTTGGGATTCAGAAGGAGTGGCATCCTCTGGTACATGGGGTTAGGATGCAGTCTGTCCAGCAGGAGCTCAGACGGAAGAGTAGTAAGGGTCACTGCTGCTGATTCTCTGCAGGTTAAGACAGGTAAGATCAGTAAGGAGCTCAGGCTCAGGTGAGATCTTTATACACAGACTTATGTTCTAAAGAGATTTGGCATTTAGTAGGAAACAAAAGAAATTATACTAAGACAGCCAAAGATTGTTCAGTTTTAGAGCAATGAAGTATTTTGTTTGGTCTAGAGTCAAATGTCACATTTTTCAGGAGTTTTGTTACTGTCCAGTCTAGCAGTGGCAATGGAGATGAGGGGGAAGATGGGAGCAGGAATAGCCATATTCTTCCAAATTATTGTTTAGCTTCTATGTGCTGAAACTGTCAACCTGAGGACATGTGATCCTATGCAAAAAGTTACTGATATTTTTAAAGATCATGGTGGGGTGCTTAATTTTAAAGCAATGCCATGGATGTCATCAAAAGATTGGCATGGCAGTAATATGTATTCCATCTCCCACCCCTATTCCAATATTAAATATCTGGGTTTTAAAGCATTACTACATGTGGTTAGATTAAACTAGAACCTCACCTTTTCTTATTTTTCCATTGTTTTCGCCTTCGGCAGCAATAAAGAGTAGTTATGGTAAGAAGCGCAAATACTGCAAAGCTGGACATGATAGAGATGATTACAGTCATGGAGTATGCAGGTGAGACAGAGAAGGTGGAGGAGGAGGAGGAAGGCAAATTTGGAATGTCCACACTCGGCTTTGAGGACGTCATTGATGGGAATGCTGAAAGTAAATAATAATGCTTGTCATTCAACCTTAAACTTTTAAGATGCAATTTTTGTATTTAAGTAATCAGTAAACTAAATTTAATTTTAAGAATGAGTTTTTATGTATCAGATTCTCCCAGGTTATCCTACATAATAAAAGGGTACTATGCAAATTGACCGCACCTTCGCTACGCCAAGCCACGCCCACCAGCCAATCAGGGCGAGTATGCAAATTACCCAACAAAGATGGCGGTTAATTTGCATATGCTGAGGGAGGGAGGAGTGAAGACTGAAGACAACTTAGAAGGAAGAGGGAGGAAAAGCGGAAAGCAAGGTGGCTGCCAGAGGGAAAGTGCGGGCGGGGCGGGGTGGGGTGGGGCGCAAGGGTGCAGGCGCTACAGCCGCAACGGTGGTGGCGATGGTGGTGGTGGCAATGCGTGTGGCAGCGGCAGCGCGCACGGCCGCAGCGGCCGCTTGCAGGATTCTTCTTGCAAATGGGCTCCTAGTATATCTATAAAGTCTAATTGTAAGTATCCAGTGAGGTCCAGTTGAAAGTAAATCCAGCTTATAAGAGCGTAGAATTTAAAAAATGAGACTTAGAGAAAAAACTTTTTGGTCACGACCAAAAAATACAGACCTGGGGAAATAGGTAGGAGCTAGGATGAGGGGAGTGAAGGGGGTAGGGAGTTATCTGTAATACTATCAATAATATGAAAAATAATAACAAATAAAAGCAAAACAAATTGTTGTTCATAAAAAAAAAAAAAACTACAACAGATCCTGGCCTAGTGCTCTTTCCAATGCATCATATTGTTTGTGACCTGACAGCAATTGTGGAATTTGTTATTAAATAAAATCTTTTAATGAAATTATACTTGAAGTCAGGGTTGTCGAAAGGTGAGCTTTTATACTGTTGTTTTACAAACAGAATAAAATTAATGGAAGAAGATGAAAACTTGGGACACAAATGAGCAAAAGTTAGTTCATCTAAAAATTGACCACTGTCAAACTCCCATTAAAAAGGTCTATGCAATATAAAAACGAGGCGAAATCTGCATTACTGCTGGAAACCAAAAGATGCCATATGCATATCACTCAGTAGAGTGCAAAGTCCATTAGATATCTATAAAACAATCATATTAATTATACTTTAAATCCTTTTAATTGATTAAGTAAAGACAAGAATGTGGATACAGAGTATTTTAATGATATAATCAACAGGAAAGTTTTACTAGTAAAGAATGAAGTTTGTAACCTAAAAAGAGAGAATAAACCTTATTTTGAAATATTTGTGGAAAAGTGACAGATATGATCTTTTTGTCAGGCCACCAAGGAAAATCTCAATAAAATTAAAAAGCAGAAATTATACAGTTCTATTATTTGACCAAAATGCAATTAAATAAATAAAATCCAATAGGACATCTAAGAAAAGAAAATATATTCAGTATCTTTTCCATCAGAGAGTAAAAAGTAGCCATAGATACAGATTAGAAAATGACTTCCTAATAGGGGGTATGGAATTTGGCCAAAACTGTGCTAAATGATAAACTCATAGCATTATCTCTTTCCATTAGATTAAAAAAAGAAAGAACGAAACATTTATCCCCAGACTTTGGAAAGGAAACAAAAACTACAGAAAACAAAGGAAAATAGAAGATAAAGTAACAGTCATATACAAGCAGAAATTAATAAGTTAGAATACATATACCACAAATGATAGAATTTAAAATAGGTGAATAGTTGGCCTTATAAATATTATTTAGTAGCCTAATCAATGGAATTTTAATTTAAAAACATAGGAAAGGCACAAACATACAAATTAGGAATGATGAAGGAATTAGACAATAGATTCAAAGGTCAATGAAAATAAAATAATTACATTTTTTAAATCTTAAGGAAAATGATATTAATTATTAAATTTGAAGAATTAGAAAATCTGAAAATAGCTATAACTAGGAAATGTAACCAGTTAACTACCACGATATTTTGAATTTAATTGAAAAAAGAGGGGGTCCTAAACTGGAGAGTGAAACCTGCTGCTAATAATAAAGAAGGGGCAATCATTAAAAGACAGGGAGAAGTGACTATTTTTATATCTGTATTTTACTGAGCAGTTCAAACTATATTTAACAGGCAAGGGAATGTAATGTAATTCATAAAATTTGTAGTGTAATTTCATTAGTAAATATAAGGGTAGCTTTTCCTAAAAAATATCAGAAAATAGAATTCAGTGGCATATTAAGAGGATAATCCATGATAATTTAGGATGACTTATTTTTAAATGCAAGAATTGACATAGTTTAAACAATAGTTTTGTTTTATGCATTTAATTACTTCTTCCTTTAGGGATAGTTTTGTTTTGCTTTTCCTTGATTATTGTTTCTGATCTATTTGCTCTGGTCTTCCCTAGAGTGACATTAATTATATCTTTGGATTGAAATAATCAATTTGGAACTCCAGTTTCTTTCCTTTTAAAGTTTCTTTCCTCAACATGACTTTAAAAAATGTTTTTAATTATTTCAGAGAGAGTGAGAGAAGGATAGTAGCATCAATGATGAGAGAGAATCATTGATCAGCTGTCTCCTGCATTCTTCTCCTGGGGATCGAGCCCACAACCTGGGCATGTACCCTGACTGGGAATTGAACTATGACCCCTTCAGAGTCGACGCGCAACCACAGAACCACACTATCGGGCATCTTCTCATCATCATTTTATCTCTTTATCCTTTTCCTCTGGACATCAGGGGTATTTTATTAACTCATTCATCCAAACATTAATGTATCCTCTAAATTAATATTGATTGTTAGGTATCAAGAATACTGTAGTGAACATGACACATCTTGGTGTTATTTTAACTTGGCCCTAGCTGGTTTGGCTCAGTGGATAGAGCGTTGGCCTGTGGACTAGCAGCGGTCACCAACCAGTGGTCCGTGGTTCGAAAGGTTGGCAACCGCTGGACTAAAGGGTCCCAGTTCTATTCCGGTCAAGGGCACATGCCCATGTTGTGGGCTCAATCCCCAGTAGGGGGCATGCAGGAGGCATCCGATCAATGATTCTCTTATGATTGATGTTTCTATCTCTCCCTTCTCTGAAATCAATAAAAAAATATTTTAAAAGTATTTAACTTGGAAAAATTAGTAAACAGGTAATTATAATAAAGTGTAAAAAGTGTTTTAAGAATGTTAAGAACAGGATGCTTGTGAACATCCAGGGGCAGCCCATTCCTGGCCTAGGCATACAGGATACATTTTCTAGGTAAGTAACAAAGTTAAATATAAAGGGTGAACAGGCAATACCAGTTGAAGGTGTATGTGTGTGTATGGCGATGGAGAGATAGTATTCTCTAAAAAAAGAATAACATGTACAGGGCCCAAACCAAACAGTTGTGATGCCTTTCTAAAAGTACATCTACTAATAAAAGTTTCATTATTGAGTTGGGGAGTGTCTATAGGTAAGGTTAGATATAGGTTTCAAATGTAAAATTCTATAGTAAATCACCTGTATATTGCATTGTGTTTTTACCACCCAAAGGCAAATCTCTCTGTCCCCATATATTGGACCCCCTTTACCCTTTATGACCTCACCCCAACCCCCTTTTCTTCCAGTAGCCACCACTGTTGTCTGTTTTTGTGTGTGTGTTTTTTGTCTTGTTCATTTGTAAAATTGATTTTTTAAGAATAGAAAATGAGTTTTTGTAGGTAATTCATACTTATATCTTTATAATTGACTTAAAAGGCAGAAATATGGGTGCTTTTTGTGCATGTTATTCCTATCTAATCTAGGATTAAAGGTCAGCCCCTTCCACACAGTAAACCCTCAGTGAACTACTGGAATGGATAAATGAGTAAACAGTTGAAGGATAACATAGACCTCAGTCAACAATTAAAAGTCCAATCAAAGTAAACATTGACTACTTAGGACAAAGACTAGAAACATTTCTTTTTCATCCTTCAATTTGGGAATAACAATTTGACAGGCTTTCAGAATAGATTTTTTTGTTTTTGGTTTTCCCTAACTGCTCTTGTTTAAAAACTCTGAGGCATTCGGTTGCAGCTAGTAGCATTCTTTTTTCTTTCTTTCTTTTTTTAAAAAATACTTTAAGTCTTAGTCCTTTAAGTAAGCCAATAAAATCAAGTGCTGGCTCTTAGCCAAGTGCAGAGGTGATTAGGTTTGGAATATGTATCACAGGAACTAAATATGATTTAAGTCTCAAACCACTCAAATCAGAGGAAGCTGACTGACATGAAAAACTTTTCTAGTATCATTCTGAAGATTTCTGCATTTTTGTAGGTTAAAGCACTCTGATATAAGTTAGTTTCTAGGACATCCCTTTTCAAGCAAACTTTTTGAATTCTTTTCCAGGAATTTTGAGACAACCATTTTAAAATAATTTGATTTGTCCCTGTAAACCTTTTATTGGAAATTAGCTGTCTTAAAAAAACACACCTATCTTCCAAAAGAGGGATCTGTTGTCACAAGTAAAGATTGTGAATTGGCTCAATGAATAAAAAGATATTTGTTTTCACTCTAGATAATTAGCTGATACAAAAATCATGAATGCAAAGTCAAAAGTGACATTTTCAATTTGGTGTATTTTATAGCCATATAAGGGATCAAGCAAGCTAATAATCTTGAGGTAGGAGATATCATTTGTATCATTCACTAAATATGCTGCTCTCCATGGCCTAATTAGAAGCTACAAGCTGAGACCAATGATTTTTCTTCACGCTTTACCCTGGGTGGCTGCCTTCGGGAGGATCTGTATATTCTGTTCTGGACATTATGAAGTATGAGTGTAAATACACATGCACAACTCCACTTACGTACACAGAAGGTTTCAATGGCACAACAAAATTACTTACTTGTTAGGTTTTCTTTTTTAAAATCTGAGGGGGAAAGGATAAAAATCTGTTTTAAGTGAGCATCCAGATATTTCATATAGTCTGTGAGAGTGCTAAGAACAGCAAGTTCTCTTTCAGCTCTTTGATATGCAACTAGAAAACATTCTTTGTGTTAAATGTGAAAAGATTGCGTCTTGAAAATTAAGCCAGCTGTTAGAGTTCCTTACAAAGTTCATTAAAGCAGCATGCAGGGATCCAGCTTTGTTTTGGGAGGTCAGCATTTTCAAACATGTGGCTTATTTTTGCATGCTTAAAAATTTGCTTCACTGGCTAAGAAAGAAAACTTTATTCCTTTATCCCATTCCTCTAGAAAGTCTGAGAAGTTTCTTAGCCATTTCTCTGCACATTCCAGAAAATATTACAAGCTCTCCTAAGATCCCCTTCTGAAATAAGGTAAGCTCTCAAGCAGCAGTTAGAAGTGCTCTTTAATTTCTCTGAGAACAAATGAAGTAAATCCTTATACTAGCCTGTGCAATTAGGATTCTGTTATTGGGTATCCACGGGAGGCAGAACTCAAAAAAAATTGAAATGTCTAGAAATATTAGGAGATTGAAGTGCACACCTTAGTTTCTACAAAACCAGTAACTGTCTCTTAACCTCCAAAGTCTTGCGAGGACTCTGTTACCTAAATATGGCAGTCTGGTGCAGGCCCGCGGGTCCCAGTGCATGCTGGGGAGCTTGCTGCAGTCGAGCACCGAGAGCAGATACAGCCCAGGTCTGTGGAGTCCCCTGTGGGTCTTCTCTTCCAGCGCCAGCCATTCTTTTGCACAGAAGAGCTCCTTCACCGCCAGGCAGTATTCTCTAAAACAGTTGATGAAGAGCAACACTTGATGAGTCATGGCATGTTAGCGCCAAATTTGTGGCAGTGCCTAAATTCTTTATTTTCAAAACATCATCCTAGCACATTGTTCTCACAAGAGAGTTTTTGAAAGGACTGTTTTATTGTAAATAATGTGAGGCTTTATGGAATATATTATCCTGTCAGATGAAATGGTGTCTCGTTTTGTTTGTAAGACATAATTAATGCTACTTTTAAAAGTAAGATGACATGTGAAGTACGTTTTTCTTGGAAAAAATACAAACTTTCAATTTCAAAAGGTATTAGATTAGGAATCTGTAATCTGTCTCCTCTCAACTTTATAGTATAATAACTACAAAGGTGCCGAAACAAGGTACACAGAGTTTCAAAAACACATTGTTAGTCAACTTCCATCCTGGGAGATTTTCCTCTAATCTTGGGGCTAATGGGCAGGGCCTGAGAAACACAGTCCTCACCTCTACATGCTTGTCTTTCAAAACAGAACCACACAACTTTCCTGGCAGGCTACAGGAGGGCATGGGAGTCCTTACCCAGCCCCCGCTCTGGAGAAGCTGAGGCCTGTCCCATGGCTATGTGCTTCCCTGCTTCTCCCCCTCCCCCCCCCAACCCCCCATGAGACAAGAGTGTCAGTACTGAAATTAAAATAGTGGGTGGAATGTATTTTAAAATATATACAGCCGGCCAGTGTGGCTCAGTGGTTGAGCATCAATCTATGAAACAGGAGGTCAAGGTTCAATTTCCATTCAGGGCACATGCCTGGGTTGTGGGCTCGAACCGCAGTGTGGGGCATGCAGGAGGCAGCCTATCAATGATCCTCTTCTCTCATCATTGAAGTTTCTATCTTTCTCTCCCTTCCTCTTTAAAATCATTAAAAATATATTTTAAAATATATATATATATTTACACATAATATAAAGTAATATTCTGAAATGCTCATCTTGATCTCATATTTATTAGCAAATAATGCTGAAACACTTGAAATGTAGTTTTATTTTCCTTTCTCTCTCTTGGCTTACTAATATGATCCATATTAGTTTAGGATTTTTTTTTATTTCATAGAAAGCAGGATATTTAAGAATATGATAATGTGAACAATAACAAGGGCAACAGAATATTATACCTTTACGACATTTTCTAGAAGCTCAGAACCCTTGTATTTAAGGTATCATCAGTGATTTACATGATAGGAGTTTTGTCCAATTAATTGCCTTCTATTTTGGACAAAAGCCAGTTTTTGCCTTTACTAATGCACAAGACAACAACTTCCACTTTTGAAAACTCTTCCTGTTTGGAGACAGCCAAATACATTCACCCACTTATTTACTTTTAATTTTACCTGCAAATGGGTATAGGAGTAGGTACCACCCCAGTGTTGCATTCTTGAAAAATGTGGTTACACAGCAAAGCCTCCGCTGCTGGCCGGCAGAACGGGCTCACTGCTTTCAGTTCACTCCAGGCGGTGTGCACGAGTAGTTCTTGGGCCTCCTCAGGGTCCGCGTAGGAGTTGTTGAAGAAAACAAAAGCACTGTTTGCCAGGACAGCGTTACACACCTCCCCTCTGTACTGGGCGCAGTAGCCTTTGTTATCTTTCTGTGGTTTACTGAAAGAAGCAGTGAACAGTGTTCCCAATCACATGCTATTTCTTAGCATTCAGTCTGTTTTTTTTTTCTCCAGTTTCCACATCTACATTACAGAAATAGGAGAAAATTGCACTAGCAAATTGGTTGAAGTGCTCCATGTGAATACTGTGTTCACATTTCTACCTGCAATTATATCACCTCTGGCTTACTCCTGAGGGCTATAATGAGGATCAGATGTGATAATGGATGTGAGAAGCTTTGGAAACTATGGGTATCTTTATACATAGAATTTGAATGCTCTTAGTTAAGCAGTCTGAGATTCTTCTTACAAATAAGCTGACATAGGTAAACAAATACATAAAAATCATAGTCATCATGATGATTAAAATATAATCTAGCATAATAAATACTCTGATCCAAAGCTTTACAGTTTATCTATGTGTTAGGATAGTTAAATACTTGGATTTTGTAGCATACATATATCTTTGAGACACTGTCCATACTTAGATTCTCTCACTCACCCATCCTCCCAGCATTCCATCTACATATCCTATATAATAAAGAGTTAATATGCAAATTGACCATCACACCCTCACACAAGATGGCCACCCCCATGTGGTCACAAGATGGCCGCCCCCATATGGTCACAAGATAGCTGCCACAAGATGGCCGGCAGGGGAGGGCAGTTGGGGGCGACCGGGCCTGCAGGGGAAGGAGGGCAGTTGGGGGTGACCAGACCTGCAGGGGAGGGCAGTTGGGGGCGACCAGGCCTGCAGGGTAGGGAGGGCAGTTGCGGGCGACTGGGCCTGCAGGGGAGGGCAGTTAGGGGCGACCAAGCCAGCAGGGGAGGGCAGTTGGGGGTGACCGGGCCGGCAGGGGAGGGCATTTGGGGGTGATTGGCCAGCAGGGGAGCAGTTAGGCGTCGATCAGGTTGGCAGGGGAGTGGTTAGGGAATGATCAGGCTGGCAGGCAGAAGCGGTTAGGGGCAATCAGCAGGCAGGCAGGCGAGCAGTTGGGAGCCAGCAGTCCCAGATTGTGAGAGGGATCGGGCCTAAACCGGCAGTCAGACATCCCCTGAGGAGTCCCAAACTGGAGAGGGTGCAGGCTTGGCTAAGGGACACCCCCCCCCAGTGCACGAATTTCGTGCACCAGGCCTCTAGTACTAGTATAAAACCCTAAACTACCGGAATGATGGAATGACTGGTCACTATGATATGCACTGCGGGGGGCGAGGCCAGCCAGCCAACCTCCTGTGGCCCCTTCCCCCCCGGCCAGCCCTGGCCCCAATTGGCACCCCCCCACACCCCTATCGGGGGTAGGGCCGACCAGCCAACCTCCCGTGGCCCCTCACCCCTGGCTGGCCTGAATTTGTGCACCAGGCCTCTAGTTAAAGAATATAAAGAAAGCCACGTAAGTGGAGAGAAAGCATAGGATATGGCTCTCAGAGGAGTGAAGAGCATCTTTAGCTTTGCTACTTTCTCATCATCTGTCTTGGGAAGTCATACAATCACTCAGAGTCCCAATGCCCTAATCCAGTGGTTGGCAAACCGCGGCTCACGAGCCACATGCGGCTTGCGAGCCGTGGTTTGCCACTCTGTTGACTAATGAGTTTGCCGACCACTGCCCTAATCTGTAGAGTGATGTAAGTAATTATTCTGAACTTAGATTATTGTGCATTAATGGATAATGTATGTGAAGAAAAACTAAATTCTATAGTGCTAGCACAAAAATAAGATTAAAAGCTTATCCGCTATAGCAATTTAAGAGAATAATAGGGCAGATAGACAATGCTGCTGGTATTTCCTTCACATATTCACTGCTGCCTTAATGGAATGTTGGGAATTATATTAATTCCTATACACACCTGACAAATATTTATTGAGCACTTATGTGTAGGCACTGTGTTGATTTCAATACATCCTTATGCCTTTCATCAGATTTCTATCTACATTATAAAACACCAGGGGCCATCATGACCTAAATGACCAGATGGACGACCGGTCACCAGGAAGTGCATGAAGCACCTCTCAGTCCCTCCCCCATGGACCACAAGCTCCTATCACAGCAAGGCTGGTGGCCAGTGGGTAGGAGGGGCAGTGGGGGGTGGGCAGGGCAAGGCAGGTGCGGTGAGGTCCTTAGCCTCCGGCCTGGGGCCGAGCTGGAGGCTTACCGACCTTGCCACTGCGGCTGCGGCTGCGGATCAGGCCTGGAGAGAGGCCCAGAGAGAGAGGCAGGGCCTGATCCACAGTCGCCGAGGCTGCTGGCGAAGCCTAGAGAGAGAGAGAGGCGGGGCCTGATCAGCAGCTGCCGCAGCTGCTGGCAAGGCCCAGAGAGAGACAGGTGGGGCCTGATCAGCAGCTGCCGAAGCTGCTGGCAAGGCCCAGAGAGAGAGAGAGGCAAGGCCTGATCAGCAGCTGCTGTAGAGGCTGTGGATCAGGCCCGGAGATAGGCCTGGAGACACTGACTGGCATAGAAACTGACCAATCAGAACCAAATCTGGGTGAACTGCGAGAAGCCAATGGCTGCCTAGGAGGCAGAGCTTCTGACGCTGACTGGCATAGAAACCGATCAGTCAGAACCTAAACTGGATGAACTGCGAAGGCAGAACCTAAGGTGGGGGCTGAGGAGGGGTTTTAAGGGCAACAGCTGTTTGGTGTAAGGTGTAAGAAAGTGGTTCAATTTTTTAATGACCGGTTTGGCACTATAGTACATATGGTTGGCTATCAGTCCAGATATAGGGATTATGTATTTTTGTCTGCCAAGAGCATCTCCTCCTGCTAAAAAAGGCTCCCCCTCCCCGCATTTAAGCAATAATATCCTATATAATCTATCCATACTAATAAAAGGGTAATATGCTAATTAGACCGTGTTGACTGGCCATCTTCCGGATGTCCGACTTACTTCTGGACAAAGCCATGGTGGTGGGGGCCGAGGCACAGGCAGTTAGGGGTGATCAGGCCGGCAGGGGAGGGCAGTTGGAGGTGATCAGGCCAGCAGGGGAGGGCATTTGGGGGCGATTGGGCCAGCAGGCAGGTGAGCGGTTAGGAGCCAGCAGTCCTGGATTGTGAGAGGGATGTCCGACTGCCGGCAGTCAGACATCCTCCGAGGGGTCCCAGATTGGAGAGGGTGCAGGCCGGGCTGAGGGACACTCTTCCCCCCTCCCTTCCCCCCCCCACGTGCATGAATTTTGTGCACCAGGCCACTAGTCTTTATATAAAGGATTCTAAGACCAGAAAATTAAGCAAATTAGAATTTGTGCCAAATTTTTAAAGTGTTAAGAAAACCCGTTTGAAAAATTGATACTTTAATTAGAAACCAACCATTGGCTTTTTTAAAGCAAATCTATTAAATGAAACACAACTCAATCAGGTAAAACAATGAACTTCCAAGAAACAATATACTTATGTTTTGTAATATAAAATTTTCCTCTAATCCATACTTGCCTTTTCCTAATTAGTATACCTGAATTTGACTGTGTTACTTCTAGCATGTTACAGGTTTTTAGAACAAAGGCCTTGAATAAGAAAACACAAAACTCCCATGAAAACTTGGGCCAGGTAAGGTTGGGAAGACACCCAAAGAAACAGCGATGACCCCACTTCTTAGGGAAGGAACTGGGTCTAAGATAACACTAAGAAAGTTTAAGAGAAGCACAATGTGGTGCTTTAAGAAACTGAATAATAATACCTAATAACCAGAAGTTGCTCAAACTGGTTTACAAAATGGTCTCACATATTAATATAATATCTTGGTAAAAGGGAGGATGGATACGTGAAGATGTGATTCTTCACTTAACAGGAAAAAATTGTCATGTAAAAGTCAATGTTTCCCCCACTGTCTCTGAGCTGAGAAAGGTTCATGCAGGCTTTGCTGTCACATGTTAACTATTGAATAACAGTTCTTTATTTTTCTGTATTTTTTTTTAATAAAAGCACGCATAATTTTTTCTTTAATTACACAAACAAAAAACATTTTTTAGAAAACATTGGAAACTAAAAAAAAAAAAAGAAAGAAAGAAAGAAAAGAAAAATAAGTGAAAATAGCCTCAGAGATAAGGATTATTAAGCCAGTTACCAAACAGTCTCTCACTCTGAATTTCTGCTGTGTCTCCTAAAAAGCCCTACATTTTTTTTTAACAACTTCAGTTGACTTGATAGTATTGAGTCTTCATTTCTTTTTGAATATTAGCTACATAATGCAAAAAAGCAAATAAAAATCAAAAGAAAAAACAGGCTACGTTTTTAATAGAAATGAAACTTTTGTTGCAGTTTTGGCTTTTCTATCAGCTTGAAGTTAACTAGCCTGTGCAAACCCTTTGCATGCTGGGGAAAACCGTAAAATACAAAGTATATGGTTCATATTAATTTTCTTTGTCTCTAATAGTTCTGGAAGCTTTAAAGACTTACTAGGATTAGCTCTACAATGTAAGAAATAATATACAGGACCAAATATACACATTTTATACATGTGATATATATACATATATAAGTGGAGAGAGTCAGAGACTGCCCATAGTTTCAGAGTTGAAACAACTTCCTTTTCTTTTTTCTCTCTTCTTTTACAGACTTTATAAACCTCAAATTTTATGTATTTATTAAATTTTAGAGGCAAAACACAAAGGCAAATTGGGCCATTTTGTTCCTCAACCTCCTAACCCTATCACTTAAACAAAATTTGAAAGGAGCTCACAGCAACACTTAAGGGGACAAAATAAATGCAAATAACTTCCATTGTTGTCTCCTGTTGTCTTTTGCAAGTGAGGAGACCCCTCCCTGTCCGCAAGCAGTTCTTGGGAAGGCCCTTGGAGCAACACCAGAAGCAGCTGGTCCTGTTGGTCATTTGAACAGTGGGGCAGAGGTCACAGGGATCTGTTCGCAGAATGTTAGTTATTTTGGAATGATCTGTCGGACTGTCTCCAAAAATGCTAGTTAATATTGCTCATGGAGCCAGTCCCCCTCTCTCTCCTGACAAACTAAACCTGGCTCATCTTCCTTTCTGTAAAGTTTCTCTCTTTGGATGATCCCAAGTCCCCCTTTTAAACACAATTTTCCTTGGTCAAATGGAGTACTTAAAGGAGTCTCATTACACCATTTACTCTTACTCTCTCTGCTTTAAAATGTATGTCACCTTTTTAAAAGTGATTGTAGAGTTTCTATGAGGAAGACCTCTATTCCCTTTGAATACAATGCCTTGTCCATGCAGAGGACTAGCTGTGGTTTGAGATAAGGCAACCCCACTACTCCAGTGAAAAATCTACACCTTCTACTGGCCTCCTTAGGGGTGGCCCACATGTACCTCCTTTGATGTGGAAAAATCTCCTTTCCCTATATCCCAACTGTCTGGTCTACTGTTGCACTTTCCTGACAGGGTTCTATGCCACTTCCAATCTACAAAGCAAACTGGAATTTTTTATTCTTTCATGCCTTTGTACATGATTCATTCTCTAAGGCAGTCAACAAATACAACCCACAGGTCACATTCATCCTGCTGCCCATTTTTATACTTCCTGTGACCTAAGAATAGTGTTTATATTTTTAAATGGTTGAAAAACACACACCAAAAGAAGTCAAAATTATATGAAACTCCATTGCCAGTTCCGTAAGTTAGGTTTGATTGGAGCAGAGCTACGTTCAATCATTTATGAATGGTCATACTGTTTTTACCCTGAAACAGCAGAATTGAGCAGTGACAACAGAGACCGTAGGCCCCACAAAGCCAAATATATTTAATATCCAGCCCTTTGCAAAAGTTTGCCAACCCCTGCTCTAAGACATAGATCAAATGTCATTTTTCTGAAATGCCAGACCCAGTGTCCTCAAGTAGAAGCACATGGCCTCCCCTGAAAAACACCTCTTGTGTTTCTTCTAAAATTACTATCTATTTATTGTGTAGAAAAGAGAGTGATGTAAAGACAAAATTTAAATTAAATTTTGAAAATTTATTATATTAGCCAAATATATACACTTTAAATAGTTGTACATATATCAGTTATAATCTGTATATACATAAGAGTAATATATAGAGTTTTATATATACTATAGATAGTATACATGGTGTACATAATTACAATTAGAATTATTTTATACATGTTTTTATATCATGGGTTTTTACTTAGCATGATATAAACATTTGCCTATGCCATTATGTTATTAAAAACATCCTAAAATCACATCAATTTATCTTATTGGTAGATATTGAAATTGCTCATACATTTCACCAATAAAAAAAGGAAAGGTTGTTTTGGATTTTATTGTTCATACACTTATTATTTCCCTAACATAAATTATTAAAAGTGAATTTATCCAATGAATAGATACAACCATTGTAAGTTGCTTAATAAAAATTATGCTCTCTAGAAAGGTTATTGCAATTTTCTTCCTACCAACAGTCTGAGAGTGCTTGTGTTATCACAAGTGAAAAATGGTATGGAATTTTATTTAATGAGCATTACTAGGTATTTGACTACTAATGAGTGTAAAATTTTTCATTTGCACTTATGTGCACGTGAATGATCTACTTCTGTCCTTGAGACCTTGGAATTTGCATGTGCTTCCATTAATATGTTGAATTGTTTTGATTCATTACTTTCCTATATAGTGCCAGGAACAGAGTGAGTGGTTTAAAAATACATAGAGAGAACAGGTGTGCTACCAATAAAGGGTCTGTTGGTGGCCTGCATTTTAATTTAACTTTCACCATGTTTATGTTGTATGTCCCCTCAGTAGCTTATTCAGCTTCACTGTAGAATTCTTAAGGATCAGAACTCTGTCTCTTAGAACTGTGATAAATGAGTAGGTCAAATCTATATGAATTGGGACAAGATAAAGAACTAACCAAATTTTCGAATGCAATGTGTTCTTTCATTCCATGAAATTAGGAAGAGTGGTTGGTGGTTTAGATCCTGATCAGTTACTGTGCTAACTGGGTTAGTATAGTCGTTACCAATCTAAGTTCTTGCATCTGTCTACCTGAGATCAGATTGAGGCTTTGTAGTTTGCTATGCAGTCCTGGCAATTCTTGGTGCAACAGGTTCCGCATATAAAAATATAGTGATAATAATAGTGCTTGCCCCATAAAATTGCTGAAATGTTGACATGAGAAAGGTGTCGACCACAAAACTTAGCTGCTATTATCACTATTACTATTATTAATTATTCTTCATATCAGTTTCATCATTTGTAAATTTAGAGTTTTTATAAAAGCCAACTTTACTGCAAATAAAACACTGTAAATTGCCAAATATTATATTATGAGGTGATACTTTCTTATCTACAGGATAAAGCAATGAGGGAGAGTTTGGGAATCAGTTCTGGGTTCTCTTTCCAAGCCTATAATTTACTAGCTCTGTAAGTCACTGGAACTCTCCAGTTCAAAGAAACTCTCTTAGTTTCTTTTTCGTACAATTGGGATAATAATAGTACGTATTTCATAGGGATTTCCTGAGGATAACTTTAAATAATGCATATAAAGCCAAAACAGTGCTTGATACACCATAGATGTTATTCAATAGATGTTACCCATCTCCATTTTCATAATCACCTTGTAAGAGTATTAAAAGGATTTGAAATTAGAAAGTTTTTGAAAGATTACAGTGCTCAGCAAATAGACAATAGATGGCATGTCAAACAAAAATTAAAACTCAACAAAACATTGATATAATAACAATATCTTACCTCCATTCTTATAACAGGAAAGGAAGTTCCCACAGGAAATCAAATTAAAGGAGAAAAGAAGCAAAAATTAGTGCATTTCCATTTTATGGTTGCAAGAGATAGCTTTGATAACTCTAATCTCTTAAATTTCTGGAAAGTTCTCTGCTTCTGCTAGGAGGCCAGATACCACATTAACAGGCAGATTTGGGGAAGATTAAGAAAATATTGAGTGTCTCCAGGAACTGAATTCAAGTCAAAGCAACCATAGGAGCCATCAGCACAGTCAGTGTTGTAGCTCCGAATATACCTCCATTAGCCACCCAGGGACTTTTCATCCAGAAAGCAAGATATGGAGGTTAAGTGGGAAGAGGCGAGAGGGAGGAGTAGAGGAGAGAAGGAGAGATAAGAGAGCTGTTATTTCCATAGACCCACTAGCCTCACAGCCGTGTGACCTGTGCAGCCACACAGCGCCCTGCGCTCAGAAGGATTATATGCTTAGTTTACCGCACTGCTGTCACCTTCTTGAAATACTTCATTTATTAACAAGAGACCCTGCATTTTCATTTCACACAGGGACCCATAACTTATGCCCTCAGCGTGAAAGCTCAGGGCACTGAGAAAAAGGCCCCTCTCCTCAAGTGAGTTAATGGGGCTAGTGGCAGAAATGGCCCCAACTTGGACTTTCCCAAGGCAGGAAAACCCTTTCAAGGGTGTAATTGACCAGCATCTCTGAATGATTTCATCTCTTTTTGTATAGGAAATCTAAAACTTCACACTCTTTACCAAATACTTGATCTATGTCCTTTCTGTGCCCCAATTCCCATCATAAAAATAAGAAGTAAAACATATGCTTTGACTAAATCCAATTTGCCTTAATAGAATTTCTCCTAATGTCAATGTCCAACTCCTTTTTAAAGTTTCAGGTCCATTTGGGTGTTCTTCTTTTGCTGAGTTTTAAGGATTCTAAAAGGAATTCCTGCCCAGTTGGTGTGGCTTAGTGGTTGAGCATCGACCTATGAACCAAGAGGTCACGGTTGGATTTTCTGTCAGGGCACATTCTGGGGATGTGGGCTCAATCCCCAATAGGGGGCATGCAGGAGTCAGCTGATCAATGAATCTCTCTTATCATTGATGTTTCTCTCTCCCTCTCTCTTCCTCTCTGAAGTCAATAAAAATATATTTAAAAAAAAAATAAATGAATTCCTCTGAGAAGTCTAT
Organism: Cnephaeus nilssonii; assembly: GCF_951640355.1. NCBI lineage: Eukaryota > Metazoa > Chordata > Mammalia > Chiroptera > Vespertilionidae > Cnephaeus > Cnephaeus nilssonii. The sequence goes on from NC_137085.1 coordinate 18,396,323, forward strand.
CTTCTTGAAAAACCTTGTAAACTCAGAAGTTTGTCTGTCTAATCATCTTTTTGGCATTTGTGAGGGTTGGTGAGTATGAGGTTTTTGTAACCTTGAGTGTGTAAGTCTTGTATTTATGGGCTTTTTATTAAGTGAGTCTGATGATAAGGCTCAGAAATCAACCTACATGAGGCACCACTATGACCCAAACCTCATTCCAATTCTGCCACTGTACAGATAGAACAGGTGGAAGGAGACATCAGGAAATTCTTCCAGAGAAATGGTATGTAATTTAGAGAGGTAAAGGCAGATTCTGAGGGCAGCTGAGCAGGGAAACCTGTTGAAACTTGAGGAGGCCAAGGTTATGTATATGAAAGAGCCCTTAATATAAGATGTAAAAGGAGGACTCAACACCATGGGTATGTGCCAATGCCAAGGAGAATCCAGGCATAGTACTCGGGAGGAGATAATAAGCTTAGATATGCTTCTATCTCAAGGGCAAGGAAGGAAGGAAAAATATAATTAATTAAGGGTGCATTGTTGTCTCAAGAATATTAAGAAAATTGTAGGATGCTCTCATATTCTCGGCTTCCATGCATTTCTTATTGAAATTTCTCCAGTCATATTTTCTTTGGAGGGAGGATGGGGAGTAGGGAAGGGGTCCAAGAACCTTGCAATCATAAACAAGTGCTTTTATCTCAAAACAAGATATTTTAAAATTCCAAAATTTTCCAACAGTCATCAATATTTGTAGTATTTTTTAAATTATCTGGGGAAGTCAGTAAAAGTTTGGCTCTCTTCTAAAACATACAGCGACTCTAATATAAGCAAGCTGCCTGATAATAAAGAGTCCTTAGCTCTTATGCCTAACTGCAGAACAGCTGGTAGCAATCATTGCGGCTACTGGCTGTTACTCCTTCTTTCTTTCCCCCTTTATTAAAGACAAAAACAAAACACCTTTAATCAATATGAAACCATATAGCCAGGTGGGTACTGAAAATATTGGGGGAAACACTTAGTAAAGTATGATTGTCTAATCACTCTGCTGTATACCTGAAACTAGTACAAAATAATATTGAATGCAAACTGTAATTGAAAAGTAAAATTTAAGAAAAAAATGAAAACTTATAAAGCCACCATGAAATGCCAGGGAATAATATTCCATTGTGTATATTCACCACGTCTTCTTTATGCCTTTGTTTGTTGATAGACACTTAGGTTGTTTTCATATCTTGGCTATTGTGAATAATGCTGCAAAGAACATGAGAGTGCAAGTATCTCTTCAATATCCTGTTTTCATTTTCTTTTGTTTCCTTAGGTATAAATATAGAAGTGGGATTGCTGGGTTATATAGCAGTTTATTTTTAATTTCTTTATTTTTCGTAGTGGTGAATCAATTTGCATTCTACCAACAGTGCTCAAGAAGTCCCCGTTTTTTCCACATCCTTGCCAACACTTTTTAATGCTTGTCTTTTTGATGATAGCATTCTAATGGGTATGAGGTGATATTTCATTGTCTCTTTTGAAAATACGTCTATTCAGATCCTCTGTCCATTTTTAAATCGTGTTGTTTGTATTTTTACCCTTTTAAAGTTGAATGAGGGTTTTTTAAAACAAATTTTGGATATTAACTCCTTACCAGATACATGATTTGCAAGTATTTTCTCCCATTCCATATGTTGCCTTTTCATTTTGTTGATGGTTTCTTTTGCTGTGCAAAAGCTTGTTAGTTGAAAATAGTGCCACTTATTTATTTTGCTTTTGTTGCTTGTGCTTTTGGTGTCATATTTTTAAAAATTGTTGAAAAAAAAAAACAATGTCAATGAGGTTGCCACCTATATTGTCTTTTTTGTCCTGATCTTAGAGGAAAATCTTTCAATCTTTCATTGTTGAGTATAATGTTGGTTGTGGGTTTGTCATAATGGCCCATATTGTGTTGAGGTATGATCCTTCTATGCCCAATTTGTTGAGAATTTTTATCATGAGAACATATTGTATTTTGTTGAATGCATTTTCTGCATCTATTGAGATAATCATATAATTTTTATCTCTCATTCTATTAATGTGGCATATCATATTTATTGATTTGCATCCCTGGGATAAATCTCACTTGATCATGGTGTATGCTCCTTTTAATGTGCTATTCAGTTTACTGATGTTTTGTTTAGAAGTTTTGCATCTGTATTTATCGGGGGTAGTGGTTTGAAGTTTTCTTTCCTTGTAGTGTCCTTATCTGGCTTTGATATCAGAATAATGCTGGCCTATTAAAATGAGTTTGGGTCTCTGCCACAGGGCCCAGGATTCTGATGACAAAGAGAAGGCATCTTGCCAACTATCCTGTGATTTGAACCTTTTGGAGTTGTGACTGGAGGGGAAATGCAACTTCCTGGTTCATAGGGAGAGGTTCCAAAAGTTTTTCTGACTCTTTTTGATGACTAATAACAAATGTAAATGAGTCAGAAAGAAGTATATCATATTTCTTAAACAATGCATAAGGATTTGGGCAAACACATGGAAGAGTTTGGGGAAAATAAATGCTGATTTTTTTTTTCTTTTCTTGTCCTTAAACAGTAGAAGTATCATTAAACTTAATCCTAAGCACTAGACCAGATTTTTCCATTTCCAGTTTTCCCCGCCAGGATGAGGAAATAAACAGATGGAGAAAAAACTTCTAAGTGAGACACAAAGAATGTGACAAAGGGGCTGTTGACTACAGGACACTAAGGGAGGATGGGGTTGACTGAAATAAGAGAAAGAAGTTTGAGGTAAGGAAGCATTGCCAGAATGTCAAAGGGAGGCACCATATCTGACTCCAAGCTCTGGTCCTCTGGCCAGCCCCATCAGAAGCCAAAAGGCGAAAGTGACCTGAAGCAGAAATAGAGAAAGCAGGTGCCACAGCCAAGCTCTGGAAGATCTGGGGAGCATAAGACCAAGCTTCTTTGAAATGGTTCTGAATTAGAGTGACTCAACAGATTCCTTTCACCAAAGTGGCCTCACTTCTGTAGAACATTGGTCCAGGGAGCACTGCAGAGTTAGAAGGTAATTTCCTCAATGATGGCAGAGGGACTTCATGAAACATCTAGCAGGTTTAACTAAAAAGAAAATGTCAAAGTGATGGAGAGAAAATGGCAGATGTCTCATGGTGTTCAGAGGTCTTATTCCATTGTACCATTGAGACATCCTCACTGGATTTTCCTGGGGAAATATTAGGAAAAGTAGAGGAGCTTAAAATCTCCTCATAATCAGTGAGATCCACAGGGAAAACAGATTAGAGGCTGAACAAAGGGCCTTATATATTTTTATGAGTTAGCAACTGGAGGGAGTTCCTCTTTCCTCGTTCTTGGTAACTTTTTTCCCCATGTGCAGGATTAAAATTTATTGAATCAAGTATAGTACCTAACACTTGCTCAACATGCATTTTCAGGCTCATTGACTAAAGTCAAGGCATTGCTGGTTCCATTGCCCCTACTGAGGTCACTGCTCCTCACCTGCATTCAACTTTGCTGCTGCAGCATATCTCAAGCCCTCTCGCTGCTATGTGCCAACCCATGAGTTGTTCCCACCATTCCTTTACTCACACATATTCTAGTGCTATTTTTCCAAGGCTGCTGTTGCTAATTGCCCCCATCTTCTCTCTGGTCTAGTCTCAACATTGACTACTCTTCCCTGCACCCTGGGACATTGCCTTTCTATGCTGCCTGTCCACACCTTAGGGCTCTTTCTACCGTCAGAAAATACTGTAATATATATATATACACACACACACACACACACACATTTAGTGTGGGGGATATAGGGGGTAGGGAGAGGGAGATTATAGCTTCGTCTGCTGGTATATTCTATTTATTAATGGAGTTGAATCAGGTTCTCATTTGGGCTGGGATAGGGATGAAGGGGAAATGTTCCTGTAGATGATATGATGACAACCATGCTCTGTAGTCCTTTCATCATCAAGAAATCATGTCCATGTGATGAATCTGCCTTTTCAGGGCAAATATACCCATTTTAGTAGGTTCTTCTTATTGGTCATGCCACTACCTTTTGTGTACTTATTATGGGTAGGCTCTGAAGGTTGCTACACTAAAGGGGGAGTTTGTGACAAGTCCCTCCAGCTTGGTATGTTGTGAAAAGGAGGGAAATAAGGAAATTAATAATTCAGATACACATTTTATAGATTTCTTTTTTTGGACCAATATCCTAGAAGAGATGTATATATTGATAAATTAATGAAAAAGCCAAAAGCATAGGGAATTTTTCCTACATTTGATTTGGCAAGCTAGAAACAGAAAATCTTATAAGGGTCTCTTACCCTGACATGGGATGGTCACATTAGTTTAAAAATGGTAACATGACATGGTTGGATAGAGAGCACGGCTAAGTTGGTAGGTCTGAATCGCTCTTGGATTTTGTGTTACTTGCAAGTGATTCAGAAGTTGCATCGGGCCCCATGAGGGATAAGAAGGGCTGGGTTGGAATTCAGCAGGCCTTCCATAGTAGGGAGAGACAGGGTGACCTACTTGCAGAGCCTCTAGAGAGGGCCTTAAAGAATTTGACTGAGATGCAGAGGGCTGTGCTGCTACAGGAGGAACCTCAAAGGGGCTGAGCCAGTCAGGGAGGTCCTCTGGATTCTAACCAAGCCCAGAAATGAGATCATAAGTGCTCCGGCTGTAGATTTCACTGGAGACCAGGGGGGCCCAGAGGATACCACTGCATAAATTTAAGTCTCCTTCTCCCATGCTATCTAGGGAAGGGATGGAAAGAGGAAAGGCAGGAAGAATCCTGGCAGTGAATCGACCTTTGAATGACTTAATAACTTCCTGAAATGAGACTCTCTTAAGATTAACAATATTATTTCTTCTTTTCTGCCCAGAGGAGGTATAAATTTAATAGATTAGATCAGTTCATTCTCTCTCTCTCTCTTTCCACACACAAACACACACACACACACACACACACACACACACACACACACACACACACAAAGAGAGAGATTTTTTAACATTGGATCTTGATCAAATATAAAATAAAATGTAACATAATGAAACTAGAATAATATCAAGTAATTAAAAGGCATCAAAATTTTAATTATTTTATCTCACGTTCTTGTTTTGTTTTTATCTATCATTATTTTTCTAGACACCTTCCTCAAAATCTCAGACACATCTTAACTCATTCCTCTACCACATTGTCACATTCAAACACTTTTAAATCTCATCATTTCTATCCTGCTAGGTCCTATACATCTCTTCCCTTATCTCTGTACCAATTGCTACTGTTGTTGTTCAGACATTTATGAGTTTTCTAGACTCCTAGAATATACTCCTTACTTCTTGCCATGCCTGCCAAACTTCTGACAACCAACATTTATTTTTTTAAATATTTTTATTGATTTCAGAGAGGAAGAGTGAGAGAAAGAGAGATAGAAACATCAATGATGAGAGAGAATCATTGATTGGCTGCCTCCTGCATACCCCCTCCCCGCCCCCCCTTACTGGGGATCAGGCCTGCAACCAAGCATGTGCCTTTGTCCAGAATTGAACCCTGGACCATTCAGTCTGCTGGCCTATGCTCTTCCACTGAGCCAAACCAGCTAGGGCCCAACATTTGTTAATTTGATAAAGGATGTATATGACCATAACGCTTGTCCCCTCTGAAATAATTAAATGACTTCCATTGATTGAAGAATACATTCAACCTACTTAGGCTCTTCATAACCCGGCTGGAGCCCACATTTCAAACTTTTCTTTCCACTCTCCCTATCACTCCCAGTTCCCATCATGCTATAGACTTTCTGTTTTCTGAATACACTTCCACTTTTTCATCTCATACTCATTTCTCCTGCTCCATTCCTTTAAGCACAACCTTTCTTTTTCTGCTGTACACTGTTTATGCATCTGCCATAGAACATAGTCTTTGCCATCCGATATATGACTGATTGACTTCCTTTCTAGATTTAAAGTCCCTGAAAGTCAGAGACTCCCTTGTTAATTATCCCATTTGTTAAGTAAGCTTGTATCCTTTACATAACACAATGGGCTGAATACAGTGTATGTAATAAATGCATGTAAAAGTACTTTATAAACAACAAAGTGCTGTGTAACCAGTAATCCTTTTATTATTTGTTGAGTTGAATTTACTTTTAGGATTCTCACACGTTTTCTCTGGGAGAAATGTTTTCCCTTCAGTGGAAATTTTAGAATAACTGATACGATGTCTCAAGACAACATAGGCATATATATTCCTGGTGAAGACCTTAGTTTTAGAATCTTACTTTCATGGGCATGCCTCAGAGGTCCAGCTTTGCCCAATGCTCCCTATATATTTTTCCGTGGTCTCTCTTTGCCTCATATTAAACATTACAAACATTATTAGAAATTTCCCCATCATGGCAGATCAAAGAAGTGGCACTGTAGTAAGCAATTCCAGGCTCTGGAAACCTGGCACTGGGCACAGGTTCTACCGATGCTTGAATTACATGTGTGCACAAGCATCTTTCTGCTGACCCTTGTGTAGTGGACATGCTATGAATATAACATGCTGGGAATTTCCTGGTACAGGGATTATTTTCATCTCTAGGGATTCCACAAATGTTCTCAGAAGCCTTTGGGACATTTAAACTTTAAAAATAAACCTTCAAAACCCAACACAAGTATCCCAGAACTCTATGTATCAGCCCTTTTCCTTGGAACACCTGTAAGTCCTGCTATCACTTGCAAGAAACCGGAAAGGGAAAGACCATAAGGTAGGCCACATACTCCTAAGCAAAAATGCCCTCAAGAAATAGCCATGAAGAAATTGTTACCACCATGGTAAATACCTCCAACTTACTCTTTGAGAGTCTTGGAAAGTTTGATAAACCCAAAAGAAAAAAAGAGGAGGAAGGGAAAAGAGAGGGAGAGAAGGGGAAGGAGAGAAAAGATGGAAAAGGAAAGATAAAAAAAATGAAAGGGGAAAAAGAAAAGGAGGAAAGAAGGGAAGAAGGGAGGAAGAAAGGGACAAAAAGAGGAAAAAGAAGAGAAGGAAGGAAGGAAGGAAGGAAGGAAGGAAGGAAGGAAGGAAAGAAGGAAGGAAGGAAGGAAATGAAGGAAGGAAGCTTTTGAAAGCTGTTACCCATCACTTGAGTAGGTATCGGAGGATAAAGTTTTTGAGGCAATATATCAGCAAAATCAATAATTATGGAGTGTCCATATGGAGGATAAATAAGCCAAAGGTGACTGGAGTAAAATATATAAAAAAAGATTTTTCCCAATATGAGATATTTGTGGAATAGAGCCAACTCTTCTCCCCTCCTGGAGCAAGCAAATGCAAAAACCCACCTTACCTCCTATACTGACAGTGGCTGCAGCCTTTGAAGTAGTGAATTTCTCTCCATGCTTATTAGTAGCTATGCATGTGTAGAGTCCAGGCTTGGTGATAAACAGCTGCAGTCTTGAGTCAATCACTCGGTCTTTCACACTTTCTTGAATGGACCCAGAAGAAACCTGATGGAGTAGGGAGAAAAAAACACACATAGAATTAGGTAAAAGATTTCCTAACTTCCTGTATCAGTAGACTTGAAAGAAAATGGATTAGGATTATGATCAAAAGGCAGGTAGTAGATTGCAAAAATACAGTCTTTTCTGTCTGTATGTCCATGACCTCGTAATGTGACTTTGTAGCTTTTCCCTCAAAAGGAAGCATCTTCGAGTATAGATTGGCCTTGTGACATGATTTAAAAAGACAGAGATTTGTAAAGTTCTTGCACACTGTGGCTCGCTATCTTGTTGCTCTTGGAACCTGTGATATTCTGTGAACAAGCCAGAGCTAGCCTGCTAGAGGATGAGGTACATATGACCCAGTTATTCCCACTGTTCCAGCTTGGAGCCAACAATAACCACCTAATACTAGTATATGATAAAGCCATTCTAGACCAAGATCAAGCAGTCCTGATCCAAATGAACAAAACTACCCAGTTGACTCACAGACTCCTGAGCATTAATGAATGGTTATTGTTTTAAGCCACTGAGCTTTGGATGGTTGTGATACAGCAATAGATAACTAATGTAATGAAGGAAAGATATGTGGTGTGGATTTCCCAAGATACACTCTCTATCTTTTGAAGATAAGAGATAATTAAGAATGAGAGGTTGTATACTTTTGGTTTTATTTTCCCATAACTCCTGTTCAGTTCCCCACATATATACATTGGATAGTTGGATGGTTACCCAGAAGAATGTTTGTGCAGCTGATTCTGTTTCTGAGGCATGACATACATCATGCCATACTACTTAAATCAGAAAATCAAATATCCTGGAAGAGGCAGGCTATCAATGCAGTATTAGCACATAATTGACAGGTTAATATACATACGTGCTTATTTATTAGTCATCATCATTCCAACTCTGTGGTTGTCCCTGCCCAGTGCTTTCTATTATGTTGCAGAGTTAGAATTTGTACCTAGTCTGAACCCAAATCCTGTGCTTTTCCTCACTTTTATAGTGCCTTCCCTAGTCCTCCAAGTGAGAAGAAATGAAGTCATTAGAAAACAAGAACAGTAACAGCAATGATCTCCACAGATCAACCAACCATGAACAAAACAAATATCTGACTTGAATGTCATTGTTTAGGTGGTGGCATTAAACAAAAAAAAATGGTGGGAGGGAGAAACCAAGATGCCAGCATAGCATAGGTAAACACCTATACTGATGCCTCGCACAACAATTTCAAAACTGCAACTGGAAGACAGAGCGGACATTGTCCAGAACCACCGGAAAGCTGCCTGAGTGGAAATTCTACAACTAGAAGGAAAGAGAAAAGGACACTGAGACTCAGAGGAGCTGTGGAGGTGCGGAGACCCGTGCGCGGAAAGGGCGGGTGGCTGAATACGTGGCTGGCTTACTCGCAGCACGTGGAGAGGGCGGGCAGCAAGCGCGCAGCTAGCTTTCTCGTTTGGGAGGGAAACAAAACCTCCCGACTGCACTGAAATCCAGCTCTGGGTGAGACTTTGGGTACCAGACTCATTCGGAGAGAAACTGGACTGTCTGGCAGCAGGCGAAACTCGAGAGCAGCCTTCTCTCAGAGATGCATGCAGCTACTGCCGCGGGACACAGAGACACAGGGGCCTCTTAGGGTGGGGCTGATGGGAAACCAAAGCTGTCTGCTCAGCCCTGAGACTCCGCCCCATCCAAGCTGAACACAGAAGCCCTCCCAGTGGAGACACTGCTTATCCTCACAGCCAATTGGCCTGGAGGTCAACTCCCCCCAGTGATACCAACAACAATCAAGGCTTAACTACAACAAGACTCCACACACAGCCCACAAAGGGGTGCACCAAGAGTGTCCACCTCAGGTAACTGGGGAGGCTGAGCTACAGGGCCCTGCTAGGACATTTAGCACACAAAGCTACTCCATCAACTCAGGGAAGCAGCTAAAATGCGGAGACAAAGAGGCAGGCCACAAATGAAGGAAATGGAGGAAAGCAGAAGACTGGATATAGAGTTCAAAACCACGGTTATAAGGTTTTTCAAGAATTTCCTAGAAAAGGCCGATAAATTTAACAAGACCCTCGAGGATATGAAAAAGGATCAACTAGAAATTAAACATACACTGACTGAAATAAAAAATATTATACAGTGACCTAAAAGCAGACTAGAGGATTGCAAGAATCAAGTCAAAGATTTGGAATACAAAGAAGCAAAAAACACTCCTCCGGAAAAGCAAAAAGCAAAAAGAATCCAAAAAGTTGAAGATAGTATAAGAAGCCTCTGGGACAACTTCAAGCATACCAACATCAGAATTATGGGGGTCCCAGAAGAAGAAAGAGAGCAAGATACTGAAAACCTATTTGAAGAAATGGTGACAGAAAACTTCCCCCACCTGGTGAAAGAAATAGACCTACAAATCCAGGAAGCGCACAGAACCCCAAACAAAAGGAATCCAAAGAGGACCACACCAAGACACATCATAATTAAAATGCCAAGAGCAAAAGATAAAGAGAGAATATTAAAAGCAGCAAGAAAAAAAGTTAGTTACCTACAAGGGAGCACCAATATGATTGTCAGCTGATTTCTCAATAGAAACTATGCAGGCCAGATGGGAATGGCAAGAAATATTCAAAGTGATGAATAGCAAGAAACTACAACCACGATTAGTCTACCCAGCAAAGCTATCATTCAGAATTGAAGGTCAGATAAAGAGCTTCACTGATAAGAAAAAGCTAAAGGAGTTCATCACCACCAAACCAGAATTATATGAAATGCTGAAAGGTATTCTTTAAGAAGAGGAAGAAGAAGAAAAAGATAAAGATAAAAATTATGAACAACAAATACGTATCTATCAACAAGTGAATCTAAAAACCAAGGGAATAAAAAATCTGATGAACAGTATTAACTGGTGAATATAATAGAATCAGGGGCATAGAAAGGGAGTGGCCTGACAATTCTCAGGGGAAAAGGGGAGTGGGGGGTGCGGGAAGAGACTGAACAAAAATCGTACACCTATGGATGAGGACGGGGAGGGGGGTAAGGGCAGAGGGTGGGGTAGGAACCTGGTGGAGGGGAGCTATGGGGGAAAAAAGAGGAACAATTGTAATAATCTGAACAATAAAGATTTATTAAATTTAAAAAGGTGATTTACCTTTTTTTTTCAGCTCTATGCCATCTTTTTAATAATTTTTTTTTTTTAGTCATCACTGCTTGTGTGAGGGGGAATGCCAGTTTGAGGGAAATTTGAATGGAATGACAGCTAAGGCTTTGGTTTGCCTTGACATTATCTTGGAGGGTGGAGATGGGTTCCAAGGGCTTCTCTGCCCAGTAGAAGGGAATGAGGCCAGAAATGAGAAATTTGGAGCCAGTGATTTTGCTGTTTTGCCTGAGGGAGGGTTGTAGACTATAGCAAGGGGGATGGAAGCCCTGGGTGGAAGCCAGCTTTCTTCCTTCTGCAGCTGGGTGGCTGGCTGGCCCTGGAACCACTCACTCTCTCTAGCAATCAGGCAGTGAAGTTTGCCCTGTTAGCTTCTTTGTCTTTTTTATTCTCTGCTTGCATTACTAGAGTTCATCCTTAGGATAAAAACTATTGATGTGAACACCAATTTACCTTAACTGGGGAAACTTCCCAGGTCAGATCAAGTATTGTGGCATTTTCCCCAGATAAGCAGACTGGACTCTATGAGAAATTAACAAGGTAGAGAGAAAAATATCTTTAAGAGACATATACTCAATTGGGACTTCAAATAAAATTCATTGTTGTACTTATCAGAAGTGTAACTTCTTATGAATATGAGTGTCCAAGTTAGATCAAAAGGACTGAACAATTTGAATTACATTTTTGGTCTCTCCATAAATTTTTGTTTTGTTTTCAATTATAAAAGTGGGGGGTAGACTCCCTATATTTTAATACAAAGCAACAATGAGAGAAAAGCTGAAGACCTCTGTGCTCAATCACCATGCTGTATGCTACAAGGATGTCTTGTCTGTAAATATAATCCCTTTATAGTTTGTAGAAGGGAAATCTGTAGAAAGTTACCTTCCTCTGCAAAACTAGTCTCTTCTTTCAAGAAGTACAATGCCTTGGAAACAACTCTGAAATGAGTAATCTCCCCCCCCCCCCCGCACTCCCCCCTTCCCCCCCCCCCCCCCCCCCCCCCGCTTGCTGGCTAAAGTCCAACTATTTTCATGTTCACACCTAAGAAAGTCATTTCTAACATCTCCTCAAGGTCACTGAAAACATTCTTGGTAGGGAAAATAAGTGATTTTTAAACTGCCTGACCTCTCTTCTCCTGGATTTCATCCAGGTATTGAAATAGTTCAGCGAATAAATCGAGTTACGGGGCTCCTTGCTTGATCATGTCGTGGCTCCTAAATGCTTTGCCTCCTGTTTGCAGAGGCCCAGTTGATCCAGTTTGTGACTCATGCACAGCGGGCCTTGTTAGTCATAGTTTGAATTTGTTTTTCTTCCTTCATGGATCATCCTGACCAACAGTTTAGTGTTTTTGATGACCTAAAAATATAAACAACCCTCTGCCCTCCATTTTGATCTTTCTGCCCTTCAGGTTTAAAAGATCAAAGGGATGAGTTCAGATTTTTACTGTGAGTGTTGACCAAGGTTTGCCTGGGCAAAACCAAGACCTTCATTGAGGCGACTATATCTGGTGTTTACAGTAAATACATTATTTTCTCCAAGTCACCCAGGCATGCCGACCTGAAGGAGCTGGATAAACAGCTCTCTGCTCAGTGTGTGGTGTTCACTTTCTCAAAAGAAGGCAAACAGAAAGCTTTATTAAGTAGGCATAGTGGTTCACACCTGAGAAAATGGATGGGAAACCTTTTAGAACGGGTGGGGAACCTTTTTTTCTGCCAAGGTCCATTTGGATATTTACAACATCATTTTGGGGCCATACAAAATTATCAACTGAAAAATTAGCCTGCTTATTTGTTCAAACATTTCATTAACTCGCCCCTAATGCCTTAGCAAGGCCAGACGAAATGATTTCGCAGGCCTTGTCTGGCCCACAGGCTGGATGATCCCCACCCGTTTTGGAAGGTGGCAAGGTGGAATAGAAGACCTGTGGGATATTTTAAATATGTCATTATGCTGTTTTGAGATCATCTATCCACAGTGCTGGATACTCTCTTAACTTCATCATGCTTTGAATTTAGCATAGGAAGACCTTTGTAAAGTATTCTGGTCTCACTGGCCTTGTCCTGAAAATAGTTCCAGCTATCTGGGTTTAACTCACTGAGCTGTTAGGTGTGATCCAGGGGATACAGGTTCAGGGTCTTTAATAAATGCCTTATCTATGCATCATAGAAAAAGGAGTAATAGACTGAGAAAATGTCCATATTGCTTCTGATCAGCATAGCCATAAACATTGGCCTCTTTTAATCTGGCTTCTAAAATATTCCACACACAAAAAATGACATATGTAGTTATTTTTATTTACACAGCTAATAGGATAAGATGACTTCAAAGCTCAAGTACATTGAACCTAACATTCTGCCTCTTAAAAAATATGTGTAAAATGTAGGTGAGCCTCCCTTTAAGAAAATTTACAAACACAATTCAATGCAGATGATTTGGCTATTTGTTTGATAACATTCTTCTAATAAATTAAAATGGTTCAACTTTTAAAATAATTTAGGAACTATATTTATTGAACAAAGCAAGGCAGCATGCAATTTTTCTACATTTTTTATTGAATGACAAAATAATAGATATTACTATAGGTATAACTTGAAATAAATCTGGTTATCACAATACAAGGATATTTTATTTTAGAAAAGCTCTGCTCCTCCACATCAAACTACTATTTCTAATGTTGTAAAACAAGAGGAATATTACAGCTCACTCTGAAGTTCATCTAAGACTACAAGTTTTCATGAAAAATAAATGCCGTATCCACAGGAAGAAAGCGAAATAATTCATGAACACTTTGGGGTATGTTGCTGCCTTTTTCTTGTTCTTTGGCTATAACTGTTCAGAGTGTTAGTTTATTGGTGTGTTCACTGAGGGGGAGAAAAGGAGCATCCACATCTTTTAGAGGACCTGTTGTACTTAGTAGTGTGTTAGTGAAGTTAGTTCACTGACTTGTAGTTAGGAAAGAGCCACAGTTCAAACTCTGTTTTATTTATTCCGTGCCTAATAGCTCCCAGGTCTGCATTCATCATCATTCAGTCCACCCAAAATAATATCAGGGCTGTGAGCTCTTTCCTGTGAGCTCTATCCTTAATAGACTTTCTGGTTTGCTACTTGTACCACATTTAATGCCTGAAATTGTCTCGGTTTCCTGTGATTTGCATCAGCACAGGCAAAGTCATCTCCATTTCCATTTGAATTTGGAGCATATCACTAAGAACAAAGCTTGGCTATAAGAGCAACACTTCTCTCTGACCCTGAGAACTACAGATTTACTTTGCTTTCTTCCTGGGAGAGAGTCACTGTTAGTTTGTTTTATTTCTGTTTTAGAATCTGGGGCAATGGGTCTATTTAGCCTTTTGCTTTTTGTGAATCACATCTTAAAGGGTTAAGTTGGGGTCTCAATAAGACCAAAACTAACTCAAACCACCTGACTTTTTTATTACTCTCAACTCCAACAGATAGAATCATACATTGCCCAGTTCTAAACTAATAGAGCCTTTTGAAAACTCTGGATTATTTTAAAAGCATATAGCTTTTCTTTATTACTGTTTCCAGGGAGTAAGATAAATTAGTAAAGTCATATTGTCAGACCCCCAGTTTTCTTTCACCATGTCTTTAGCGACTTGAGACACTTAAGACAACTGTAACAGATTCCATGGAAAAGCCACAAAACGTATTGCCAAATAAGATTCAAATTTTAAATGACACAAGATTTAATTGGAGAGCTAAAGAAGAACAGGATTATGAATTACTTTATTATAATTTAGAAAAATTAGAGACTGTTAGCTTCGATGTCATATTGGAGATCACCTTCTCTGTCATTATAGACATGGGCAAATTGATGTCTGAGAGCTAAATGGACTCCCCTAAAATTTCATTAACTGGAGAGGAGCATTTACAACTTAGGTCTTCTAACTCCCCACCTCATTCTTATTCCAGCATACTTCAAGTTACAAGCTTATAAAATGACATCCATTTATTCACTTAATTTATTGTGAAGAAGGTGCATGGTAGACAATTAGATAAGATGAACCAATTTTAATAACAAATTATAAGAAAGGTGGGTTTTCTCAAGTATCAGAAAAGGAAAAAAAAAGGCCCTTCAGCAGAAACAATAGTGAAAATAAAAATAGTAAATGAATTATAAGCTTTAGAGGGTGCTATAGGCAAGATGGCATTCTTCTGGGGAGGCCTTAGAATGTGGTATCTTTTTCCTGATTTACAACATCCACCCAAATTTCATTCACCGACAGTTTTCCACACACGTCTCTCCCCTTCTCATCTTCTTCTTCTTTTTTTTTTTTATATCCAGTGGCCTACTTCTTCCCTTTTCTTTCCTCTCCTTTTTCTCCATCCCCCCTCATTTGGAACATTCCTTTGGCTTTAAAATGCTATCATTAATATATTGTAATATGATAATATATGGACACTGTGGCCAAGATACCAAAAAGTTGGACAGAAACTATGCCTCAGAACATGAACATGAAAATAGCTGAGAACCCCTTAGATGAGCGATCAAGGTTTGAGTTGTTCAGCTATATTGAGAGCCATCCCCACTCCATCTCCTTGAGGCATGAAAGAGGGCCCTCAATAGGACCACCTAGAGAGTTGATATATGTCCCCTGCTGTGTAGTAAAGGATTAATCAATGGGCTTGATATGCTCAAACCCTGCACCATAGAAAGAAAAAACTGGCCTTTGACTGGCTCCTGAGAGATAACCTTATCCCTTGGAATATCCTGTCTGATAAGCATGTTTTTGTATACCTGAGACCTGGGACCAAGCCAGATAGTTCATATTAACAATGTAAATTGTTCACCAAGGACCTTAGGTCATGCTTTATCAGTTCAACCTTTGGAGGGGCTGGAGATTAGTTAAAATCAGTTGTGTTAGCCCTCCATGCCTCCATAACTAAGCCTCAGTAAAAACTCTGCACACCAAGGTTTGAGTGAGCTTCCCTGGTATGATAATTTGTACATGTTGTCATACATCATTGCTTGGACCATTAAGCACTCTCCATGCAACTCCACTGGGAGAGGACAACGGATTAATTTACTGATTTTAGCCTGATTCCTTTCATTGTAATAAACTAGAACCATAAGTATAACAGCTTATCTGGGTTCTGTCTTTTTAGTGAATCATCACACTTGAAGGTGATATTGGGGACCCTGACACACGTGCAGTTTCTTGACACAGCAGACAGGGGTCTAATTCTCATCTATAAAATCTAAGAAGCAGAGTCAGGCTACCTAGCAGCTTCAATGGAGGGAGCAAAGAGGTAGTAGCTCTGTTCAATGGTCTGGACCCAAAGGTTTGTACATGCAAAGGTTTGTAGAAGATCTGAGTTGGAGTTATTTTCAAATCTTCCAAAAGGACCTTCAGAGAGACTCCCCATCAACTAACAAATTGGGGGATGAGAGGGAGATAGTGATCCTGAGGAAAATGCATCACTGGCATCATCTTGAGTATTCCCTGATTTCTGAAGAGTCAGTTTTAAACATTTGTCAGGCACAGAGTTGTAAAGCAGACTTGAAAGTCAGTTAAATTAGACAGTTTCCATTCTAATGACTGCTCCTCTCTTCTTCCTACCCCAAATGTGTTCGAGTCATAAATAGCAGTTAGGAAATGGGGGAAGAATGAATGAGTAGATTCTAGCAATGAACTGATTCTAAGTGATAAATTTTTTAAAATATGTTTTTATTGATTTCAGAGAGGAAGGGAGAGGGAGAAATAGATGGAAACATCAAAGATTCGAAGGAATCATGGATCAACTGCTTCCTGCACGCCCCCTACTGGGGTTCGAGCCCACAACCCTGGCATGTGCCCTGACCAGGAATTGAGCTGCGACCTCCAGATCTCTAGGTTGATGCTCAACAATCTGAGCCACACCAGCCAGGCTTAAATGATGTTTTGTGAAAATTATTTTACTTGTGTGGGAAGAAATTGCTAACACTTCCCTTTTACACAAAGGCATAAAGAATTTGATTTTCTACTATACCCCATGATACAAAGAAAGTAAACCCATGGTGTTCAATTTCTATGGCAGTGACTTCTAGCATGAAAATATTGGAAAGCTTTGAAAAGAGAGGTGCAGGTGAGACCAATGACAGAGATCAGAGTCACTACAAATAGAGGGATGGATAAAAGTAGCTCTACACTTTTGTGTATAGAAAATAATATGATAATTAATAAATAATAATACAAGAATAAACCATGTTTCAGGTACTCAACTGGAAACCTACTTTTGCCAACCCCTATATGTGGTATATACTGAAATTCACCACCAGTGAGTCTTCCCCAGACAAGTCCCCACACAGATAGTACTCACGGCATTTCCGTTCTCAATCCAGGTGATGGTGGGGACAGGGATGCCTGTTGCCATACAACGCAGGGTCACAAAGGAGCCAAAGGTGACATTGTGGGATTCAGGAGCCCGCAGGATTCTGGCAAAAACTGTTAGGAAAACAGGAAGTGGTGAGTGTTTCTTCCCTCTGAAGTGGTCAAGCTGGAGTGGTCTTTACAGAATGCAGGAGGCAGCCAATCAAAGATTCTTTCTCATCATTGATGCTTCTATCCCTTTCTCCCTCTCCCTTCCTATCTCTGAAATCAATAAAACACATTAAAAAAAAGAGGGAGTGAAGGTGGCACCTCCATTGAAGTTTCCGAACAACAAGGCTCAAAGGTGAAATGGTAAAAGTTTCAATTGTGCTGCATGGGTCCAAAGAAGTATCAATCAGGACTATATGACAGAGGCTGTCCCCCTTGGACATTCTAAGTTTCTCAAGAACACAAGCCAGCCAGAAGGCAGGGTATATTTCCTCCAGAGTGACTAACATGATACCTCATCTGAGCCCCTAATAGGAGATTTCTCCCAATTTAGCTCAAGTTGTGAGCACTTGACAACTACCATAGGCTGGCTGGCATCCTAGCAAGGGTGAACCCAGGTAATCTTGTTTTTTTCTAATGTTTTCTGGCAACAATAATGGAGACCTAGATTATATAACACTAGAGGCCCAGTGCACGAAATTCGTGCATGGGGGGTGTGTCCCTCAGCCCAGCCTGCACCCTCTCCAATCTGGGACCCCTCGAGGGATGTCCAACTGCCTGTTTAGGCCTGAACCTACCAGGACTGCTGGCTCCCACCTGCTCGCCTGCCTGCCTTCCTGATTGCCCCTAACCACTTCTGCCTGCCAGCCTGATCACCCCCTAACCATTCCCCTGCCAGCCTGATTGATGATGCCTAACTGCTCCCCTGCTAGCCTGATTGCCCTTAACTGCCCTCCCCTGCAGTCTTGGTCACCCCTAACTGCCCTCTCCTGCAGTCCTGGTCACCCCTAACTGCCCTCCCCTGCAGGCCTGGTCACCCCTAACTGCCCTCCCCTGCAGGCCTGGTCCCCCCAACTGCTCTCCCCTGCAGGCCTGGTCACCCCTAACTGCCCTCCCCTGCAGGCCTGGTCCCCCCAACTGCTCTCCCCTGCAGGCCTGGGTCCCCCCAACTGCCCTTCCTTGCAGGCCCAGTCGCCCCCAACTTCCCTCTTCTGCCGGCCTGGTCACCCCTAACTGCCCTCCCCTGCAGGCTTGATCGCCCCCAACTGCCCTTCCTTGCAGGCCTGGTCCCTTCCAACTGCCCTCCCCTGCTGGCCATCTTGTGGTGGCCATCTTGTGTCCACATGGGGGAAGCCATCTTTGACCACATGGGGGCAGCCATCTTGTGTGTTGGAGTGATGGTCAATTTGCATATTACTCTTTTATTATTAGATAGAATACTTGAATCCACATTCATCATTTGGCTGAAATAACTCTTGTAGGTGTTGGGGCTATCCTTATGTGTCATACATTTTTTGAGTGCGAGACTATTGAAATGATCATTTTGTGGGTCCCATTGCCTCTGAGAATCTGATAAAACCGCTTCTGCCTGCCAGCCTGATCACCCCCTGATAAAACTTGATTGAAAATATCACCCTGATAAAAGAAGGATCTTTGAATAGCTTGTAATGGGATTACTTCAGTCCCATAGGTGCTGTAAAAGTGTGACAGCAGCAGCAAATATCGCGACCCACAGGTTGAGAACTGCTGCTGTAGAGCCTAAGACCATCGGAAAACACAGATATTTACATTACGATTCATTAACAGTAGCAAAATTACAGTTATGAAGTAGCAACGAAAATAGTTTTATGGTTGGGGTTCACCACAACATGAGGAACTGTATTAAAGGGTCGCGGCATTAGAAAGGTTGAGAACCACTGATCTATTGGGTTTCAACTCAAATGTCTCCTAACCATAATGCTTTCTGGATCCATTGCCTTACCCTTGTTTATGTTTTGTCATGGCATTTATCATCATGTCTTAACTATTGATTTGTTTGTTTTTTGACTCTTTCCCTGGAATGTAGGCATCACAAAGGGCAGAGCATGCTTTGTTCATTTATACAGGCCGATTGATAGACATATGATAGGTAGATAGAAAGATAGATTGATAGATGATCCAGAATCCTGTATGGTATATGATGGGCATTCATAAATATCTGTTAAATGAATAAATAACTGAATGAATGAGTTACGCCTCTGATTGGTGAGACTGGGGAAAGGGACTTGTATATACTATGAGTGTCTCAGCCCTCGCTGGGCCATCATTCTCCCAGCTACCCTGCAAACAAGAAGGTATGGGGTTAGCATGCAGCAGGTAAGTTCCCCAGGTCAGGGGTTCTCCATCCTACAACTCAGGGTGAAGGGTGGGAGAGTGGAGCAGAGCTGAGGAGAATGAAGCAACAGAAGTTATATTAGTCTAATTCTTGGGTGAAGGAATAGAAAGCTTTATTTTCAATCAAGTTTTATCAGCAATAACACTGATATTGTTATTACCCATCTGTCCTAAGCACAAAAGATGAAAGTTGGGTAAAAGGAATTCCATCACATTTATAAAACACTGAAAGTAAAGCCAGTTGCAATTAAAAATAAATGCCAGCCTAACCTTCTTGGATAATAATACACCTGTAATAATAAACACAGACATAGTTCAATAATAAACTCCCATTATTTTAGTGGTAGCCACAAATTGAAATTACATTTGAGGTCATTCATTTTAAAAGTAATGTGATATGTTTCATATCAAGTAAAATAATCATTGACTATTCCTACTTGTATTTTATTTGCATGAAAGATAATATAAAAATGTTTTTGTTACATAAATAAGATGCTTAATAGAAGGGGTATGACAATACTTAGTAATTTGGAACATGTCTACAACTGTTTTGATACGGATTTTTAAAGAAAAATATGATCCATTCTTCTTTCAATAGAGTTATCCATCATTCTTTAATTCACTATGAGCTCTTGCCGATTTCCTTTCCTATTGTTCATCGGCAACATAGAAAATAGACACGGGCAATATTTATCCCTGCATTTTCTCTCATGATATCTAGTCATAAGTTTGGGCCTTTAATTTCTCTTGGCTAAGTTTACGGTGCTAACTGAAGGTTGAGAATCTCATATTCAAAATTGTGCTTAAGTAGCCAGTGATTCCAAAGTTCTTTATAATAGAACCGTATCATTTTCCTCTCGCTTTCTCTGTCTGTCTCTCCATTTTTCAAAGCACTTTCAAATACATGAGTTTTATTATTGATTATCACTGTTACAATCTGGACTTGTAATCAGGAGATACAGCCATTATTCACTTTGAAACTGCACTGTGGTGCGATGGAAGCCCAATGGGCAGGGGATCCAAATGAAGTCTGAAATTAATGAGCGGTTTGGCTTGAGATGAATTACCTCACTTTTTTTCTGGTAAGGGAATAAGACCACAGGAATGCAGTCCCATATAAATGTTGTTTGAGCAATTATTTCAGAGGACACAATGCGCTCTCATGTATTTTATTTCCTCTTGTTCTTTTCTTTATAATTTTCTAGTTTCCCTTACAGAAATTTTTAAGGCTACTTGATTTAAATAAAAAGTGGCTGATAGGAGTAAATTGCAAGCAAACACAAATAAAACTAAACTAAAAAAAAAAAAATTACACAGGAGCAGGTGAAATTATTTTATCTAAATTTAGTTGTAAGTAGCCTGATGTTTAGAAATAGGGACACAGCTCAAATACCATATTTGAATTACTATGATACGGAGGTGCCATTTCAAATAATACCAGCCTAATGTTGGTCATAGGAAAACTTGTTCTAGGATAGGTTTTTTGCCCCTAAACAAAGTATTTTCAGCTATTTTGCACTATATACAATTGAAAATTAATTTGTTTAATTGGTTTGGTTTGGTTTGGAGCAATTGCATAATACTTGTCTTCTTATGATAATAACAATAAAAACGCAAGCTGGCACCTTGACACTTCTACATTTCTTAAAAAATTTTAACACCCTCCGCCTCCCCAAAGACTTTCAGTCAAAAGGTTACTTTCCATTCCAGCCTGTGTGAGACTGATAGTCTCCTGCTGATTTATCTCATTTCACTTTGTCTGCATTTTCAGAATTTGGAATACCAAGTTTAAAATTTCTGTTGACTCAATCTTTTCTTAATAAAATAGTTACCAAGTACATTATATAATAGATTAGCCCATCTAATAACACTCTGTTAAATGCTGACTTAATGTTCCCCATACACCGTTTGTTATTTCCTTACAAAATGAGGCACTTAGAGTTGTTTATGAGGTCAGCAGAAATAAACAATTGAATGGAGCCATACATTTTAAAAGAAGCAGTGCAGAAAGAAAAAAAATACCTTTATTATCTTGCTCAGGTTCAGTTTCTTCTATTAATAGAAATAAGACAAAACAAACAAAAACGACACATCATGAAAAGGGAATATCAGTTGTGCAATGAGTAATTAAAATCTGCTTGTTTCTTATTTCAATAAAAAACAAATGCAATCAAGGGAAAGGCTGACCTTTTCAAAGCTAACTACTACATGATGTAAAATTTCAAATGATTGCTGTTAGCCAGGCAGTACTACACAGAAAGTAAACCACAGCACACCAACAACATAGCTCACTCATGCATTTTTATTTATGTTGACAATTACCTTTTTTTTCAAGGTAACAGACTCCCTACTCTGCTCTTACAAAATACGTTTCTTCCTGTTAGCGTGGCTTCTCCTCTTACAAGGCCCTGCTGTGAAGTCAGTGATGTTGAATCTGGGATCTCAGCTATCATTTCTATGGCAATAGACTCATGTTGTGGTAAACAGAGGATTAGGGGGTTTCTGCAGAACAGAGCCTGTGTCACCAGCTGAGATTCCCTCTGTTTCAGCTCTCAGAGGCTGCTCAGAGCACAGAGGATGAATTCAGCATCTGCTAGGAAACTACGGGTGAAGCAAGTTACAAAGAACATGTAAAAATGTCTAACAGGTATACAGAATTGAGAATTCATTACATTAAAAAAATTATAGAAAAGAGACAAGGTTTAATATAACCGTATCAGATACAGATCCCTTCTTTCTGGGAAGGTTTATTTGTTCATGTCAATTTAGACCTTTCTTCAAATTAGTGATAAGTTAACGGCAACATATGTTTATAATTATAAATAATGCTATTGTTAACTACTTTTAATACTGAAAATACATTGCATAGTTCTTCACAGTTTATGGATATTTGCACACATTATATATTATCTCATTTAACCCTGACCATATCCTTCTGATTGTACATAATGGATATTACTCAGCCGATTTTCCAGGCAAGGAATCTGAGATAGATTTGCTGCAGGTGCAGAGCCAGAAATTTTTTGCATTGTATGTAGCATTATAGTGAGAAGGCCTCATTTCTACACTTAACACCAATCCTCTTAAATGTAAATGAACTCATAATTTCCCACTTATAGTTTTCTCTGTCTGAACTTTTCCTGCCTCCACCAATCAAATCAGTGGCATGTTCTTATTTATTTCTTAAGTAGCAAGATCAAAGACTACTTAAAACTTCTGTGAACAAAAAAACTTGTGTAATAAACCTGACATGCTCAGGGGGTTCACATGGCAGCCCTGACAAGCTCAGTGACCGGGAGTAACCACGCAGGATGGTCTGATCAGAAATTCCCAACTGGGCAGGCCATGGTGGGGAGTCACGTCCCAGGCCTGTAGCTTCCTTAGCAAAGGCCAGTCTTCACCGTAAGTGAGCCTGTCCACTGTTCTTAAGCATCTAGGATAATATACCTTTGAAATGTCAGAGTAACTCTCTTTTCTAAACCTCTTAAAGGCACCACTGCAGGCACCGAACACAAGACCACCAGAGCACGAGACCACAGAATTCCTCGTTGTTTTCTTATTCCCTCTATACCAGATCTATGTGCCGTAGAAAGAGAAATCCATTCCTCAGGCCCTGTTATTAAAACATGGATGCCAATCAATACTGTAGTCTTTGAATCAGTTCGTAAAAGGCTACCTTTGTCTCATCTAGCATCCTCTTTTAGACATTGGAGATTTCTGTTAGAAGACAAGCATCACAAAAAACAAAAAGGGTCATTTGAATTGTTTTTATTTTTTTTACTTAAAAAAAAATCGGCCCAGGAGTGGTTGAAAAGTGTCACATTGAGGCTCTGTGGTACATGGTTTCTGAACTGAATCTTGTTTTATTTTCTGGTCATTAAAAGAAAATCTGATATACATAACAATAAACCTAAGTCAATACCTGGTCTTTCTTTCCTGACTTCTTGGATGCTAAAGCAAACAAATCCGATCTTGGTGTGCCCTGCTGTTTACATTTCTGCTCCCATTGAAGCAGAGCTATGCTTGGGGAGGTTTATTCACGTGGCTCCATCTCTGAAGGAGTCCCAGTGCAAGGCCCTTAGAAAACATACACAGCACCCTCACAGACAGCGACTCTCTTCTCAAAGGAAGGCTCGCCTGTCTCTGTGACATCACGATCCTCTAAAGTGGCTTGGGTTGGAAACATCTCTGTGGCCTTTGACATAATAACATTTTCCGAGCTTGTAAATACGGGTGATGAATAATGACTACAGGCACGAAGTGTTTACCAGCTAATTCAGAGACGAGCCACATGAAGTTAACTTGTTTTTTTGTTTTTTTATTTCAGTCTCAGACATAAGATAGACCAACTATTAAGAGTATTTTTGTTAAAATAATTTTTTTCCTGGTTTTAATGGGAGAACTAACCTGTGTAATTACCAGGACAGAAACCTTTCTTATTTTACCCTTTTGAAAGGTTTTTATTTTGAAATAACTTTAGATTTACAGAAGAGAAGCAAAGACAGTTATAGAGAGTTCCCAGGTATCCTTCATTCAACTTCCTCAAATATTAACATCTTATATAATCATGGTACATCTGGTATCAAAATCATAGTTTATTTTCTGCCATGGCTGGTGTTTCTCAGTGGTTAGAGCAGCTTCCTGCACACCTATGGGTCATGGGTTCGAATTCCAGACATATACCTGGGTTGCCGGTTCTATCCCCAACCCTGGCCGGGGTGTTTGTGGGAGGCAACCAATCGATGTGTCTCTCTTATACCAGTGTTTCTCTCTCCCTCTCTCTCTCTCTCCCTCTCTCTCTCTCTCTCCCTCTCCCTCTCTCTCTCCCTCTCCCTCTCCCTCTCCCTCTCCCTCTCCCTCCCTCCTTCCTTCCCTTTCTTTCTAAAAACCAGTGGACAAAATGCAAAATGTCCTCAGGTGAGGCTTGACAAACAAACAAACAAACAAACAAACAAACAAAAAATCATAGTTTATATTCAAATAACATTTTGTACTTGCTCTCATGAAATGGAAGATACTTGAGCTGTGATAGCAGTCAAAGAAGCTAACATTTATTAAAAACCAAAATGTATTCTTTATATACCGTACATATTATTATTACTATTACTATAGCTAACCAGAAGTTTCAGCTGGGGAAAGAAGTAGGAGCCATAACCTTAATCTTAAGTGACACCATAGCATCCTATTTATCAAAGTGTCTTGAATTGGGAACATTTCTGTGACCTTGGAGAAGGGATTCTAGATGCCTAAACTGTAGGTTCCCATGCTGACGAGATAGTAGTTATACACCCATTTAAAAACGACAGTATATCCAAAAGAGGATACCATAGAGTATATTATCAGTGTTAGTCTGTGAGTCAAATTGCAGCTCACTCTGGTTTTTGTAATACCACTAATAGATCTTCTCCCAAACTCTGTAGTCCTTTTACTCCCTGGTTATGAGTCAGTGTCAGCCTGTGCTTGCATGATAAACCTGCATTTTGCCTCCCTCATTGTGATATGATCTGTATCATGAGCTGGTTGCGATTCATCAATCAAAGCCCCGTTGGACCTCACATCTCTGAAGCTTCCCCTGACCTCTCACTATCTCCCTTGTCCTGTGTGTGTATCCTGTACAAACTTCTATAATTGCAAATATGTTAAAGTTTAATTATTGTAATTACTTCCTTGCATGTCTATCTTCCTTACTAAATAAACCATTATTTATCTCTATATCCTTAGGAATTAATTCATTACATGGAATATACTAAGTACTCAACAAATGAATAAATTTGAAGCTATCCTAACATTTATCTTACTAATTATGGAAAGCTAATTTTCTCCTTAAATTTTTAAGCTTCAACTGGAATAAAGACATTTCAAGTAGAAATCCTTAAATTAGTGTTTCTCAAAATGTGGTTCATAGGCTATCTGCATAAGGATCTTAGGAAATTGTTAAAAGGATTTAACACAAACCTATCAGATCCGAAGCTCTGGGGAATGCATCCTGGAGCTATGCCTTCTAATAAGATCTGCACTTATGTTTCAGAAGTACTACCTTGAAGGAAAAGTTCCATTAACCCATCAACTTAGTTAATTCCACCTCTTCCCATAGAAGTTTTGAAGTGAGTATACCAAAAAGAAATTAAATAACACATTAGCATCAGGGAAAAGGAGACTTCTGGTTGGTTTTCTGTAACATACTATGACTAAGCTTCAAATTGGATTCTGAGATACATGCCAGCCAAGGCAAAAAATGACGCAAAGGAAAATAAACAGTTCTCATTACAGGAAGTAAAGTAAAATGCCAGTTTCTCAAAAGAGACCACTTTCTCCCCTCAAGGCACTAAATTTTTAAAATCAAATTCTCAGTAGAGCAATGAGTGATGGAATGATCAATATTTTCAACAAGATTTTTGCCAAATAGCTATTTATGTGGTGAGTAACATATGATGTAATTCAGGATGTACACTAAGGTCACCTTCGCTTTCATGTTGTTATACTATTGGTTTGTTTGCTTGTTTGTTTATAGGACAACTTAGCTCTAAACAGCCGCTTTGCAGTTTTCCAGCAAAGGCTCATCTTCACACAGCTTCTTAGATCGCTTGTCACAGTGGGTCCAAGGCAAAGTTATAATCTCTAACAAGTACCGAGTATGCAGGTACAAAGCATTGCTGCTTGAGGGAAGATTTATGTTCTTTGGAAGCAAGAGAAGCAGTTGGTAATGTTGACATTCTATTTGTGAAATTTGAGAAGCCAAACCAGCAATATTCTCTGGGTAGAAGTCCTCCAGCTCTCAAGCAATGTAAACAACCGACAACAGCCAGTGTGTATCAAAGAGCTACCAGGTAGGCAGTGGATAGTTTAAGAACTCCATACTCTAAGTGATATGCCTCCATTTTACAAATGAGGAAATAGACTTGCAGAGGTTAAGTAAATTATCCAACCTCGAATAACTAGTAAGTGGCAGAAACAGGATTAACACCCAGGTTTATCCAATGCTAAAGCATGCGAATGCTCCAGAATACTGATCTACACAGCATAAATATAGAGAAAGGAAAGATGGGGATGGGTTAATGGAAGATGTATTGGCATCGGAATCAGGACATCCAAGCTCCTTGCTAACTTGAGCAAAGTAATTAAATTTCTGGTCTTAAATTTCCTTATCTGTAAAGTAAAGGATTGAGTTATGTGACGTCTGAGGCCCATTCCAGATTTGAAGTCTACTGCTGTTCTTCTGACAGGACCAAAGTTAATAAAAACCAACTCTACTTTTTTTTTTTTTTTTTTTTAGTATATTTTTATTGATTTCAGAGAGGAAAGGAGAGGGAAAGAGAGAAAAACATCAATGATGAAAGAGAATCATTGATCGGCTGCCTCCTGCACACTCCCCTCTGGGGATCAAGCTCGCAACCTGGGCATGTGCGCTGACCAAGAATCAAACCATGACCTCCTGGTTCATAGGTCAATGCTCAACCACTCAGCCACTCCAGCTGGGCTTAACTCTACTTTAAATGAAATTTTTGTCTTTGCCATTGAACTTTATAATACTTCTGTCTCAAAGATAAAGATGACACACAGAATAAAGAACTATAATTGTCTTCACAAGTGTTTAAATATTTCTTTTGTTGCACAGAAGTTATATTAGCCATAGAACTAACATTGATAATAACTATTATTTGAATCATAATTCTCTGCCAAGAATTCTTATGAGAGCTTTAAATATATTATGTAAGTTTATCCTTCCATAACTTTGAGTTAGAGTATTATTAACCTCATTTTTACATGTGGGGAAACTGAGGCACAGAGACGGAGTAACCTACCTGAAGTTACACAGGTTGTAAGTAGTGGAGCCAGGATTTGAACTTAGACAGTTTACTCTAGATTCTGGAACCAAGGTAATGTTCTCAAGAGTTTAGAGTCCATGTTATTATCCAGTACATTAAACTTCCTCCAAAAATTATACCTTATATATTCCTGAAAACTTGTATTCATGGAAATGAATATACTAATTAAAATTTAAAAGTTATTTCTGAAGGAAATAACTGAATGCAATATTATTCAAATTCCATTTTGCCATAGAGTTCTAATAGCTTTCTCGGATATCTTTGCATGATTGAAATAGTTAGTTACATTTTGAAATGAAGCCTGGAGAAGGCCTGGCCTTCTCTGTCTTGCACACTGCCTGCAAAATCACTCCATGAATCTTTGTTGGATGAATTAATGCATGAAAAGACAAAGAACACTTCCTCTTTGGTATATGTTTGCACTTGTGCATCTTATTTTAATACCTAAAAAGTGGAAATAAAAAGCTTGCCTAATTAGGATATGCATATTTCAGATAGTTTCTCATTTCAATTAATATAATGCAAACATTATATTAAACATTTCAATTATCTTAAACAATTTAAGACAAATTTTTGAAACACTTTTTTTTAAACCTGCCATTAAAGAGGGCCTAACTCTTCCTTAATTTGAACTATTGTCTTTTCAGTCCTAAAATAATAATATAACTTTTTTTTTCCTTAGAGGCCTTTACTGACAACTCTTCAACCAAAGGACCAGTTTGCCACTGTTTCTTAAAAGCACTAGAGAACTATTCAGATGAGAATGCAACATAATACCCCCTAAAATCAGAATGCATGGGTCAAACTCTTCTTTTAGAGCATGCACCCTATTAATCATGCAGATTTAATTTTCCCCTTGATAACTCCCAGGGATATCAAAGGTTTGTGCCTCTTTTTTTTTTTTTGGTTTGG
The DNA here is from genome assembly GCF_951640355.1 of Cnephaeus nilssonii. Taxonomy (NCBI): domain Eukaryota; kingdom Metazoa; phylum Chordata; class Mammalia; order Chiroptera; family Vespertilionidae; genus Cnephaeus; species Cnephaeus nilssonii. The sequence goes on from NC_137085.1 coordinate 18,424,353, forward strand.
CTTTTAAATACACAGGTACTCATTACAACAAATCAAACCTGTTAGTGGCATCAAAAAGTAGAATCGATGCCGGGAACAGGACCACTGCAAATTTTATTAAAATTGCAATCACCGAGAGCACAGCACACACTGGGGTTTTAAATACCTCTCTCTGTGGCATTTGTCATATTAAGAGCTGCAGCATAAACAAAGAAAAAAGCAAATCAAATGTGTAAACATTACATGATTGCTTCCACTTTTCTAGATGCAATAAGGAAATCTCATCTCTAGGAAAGAAGACAGCCGAAGTCTAATATTTCTGAAATTAGTCCTGATCTCTGATAGTTATATGTATAGACATTTTCTCTCCCTCTCTCTCTCTCTCTCTCTCTCTCTCTCTCTCTCTCTCACACACACACACACACACACACACACACACACACACACATAATTTATTTTGGTCTTCTGCAACTCTACTTATTGTCTTATGCTCTGCATATGTTTCAAAAATTCTTTTAAAAAATGCCTTCAATAGAACTGGTCAGCCCTAAGAGTATGTAATGAAGCCTTTCAGACTGCTGAGCAATAGACTGACAGACTCAAGTGCCCAGATAAGTGATGGGCACTCATGCTTTGAGGCCACTTAAATTTGCCAAATGGCTGTCCTATCCTCATTCCCCATTAATGCCTCCCCCAAGTGTTGACACGGGGTTCTGCTTTGGGAACCCCCTGCAAATGAGAAGTTGTTTAAGCCACAGGAAAGCCTACAATAACCTTCTACCTAGAAGGGCTCTGTTCTTGTTCTTGGTCTGCTTCTGGGGCTCTCAGCTTTGTCCTGATCTTAAGCCACCCCTTCCCACTAGTATTGCTGACTGAGAACCCTCCCTTGGTTCCAACTTCAACTTTGCCCAATTTTTTTGTCTTAATGGCTTAAAGCTCCGAGGGCAAACAAGGTTGTAATAGAAAATGCAATCCACAGGAACCCAAGACATCCAACATCCATCTATTTTAATTTGTATCCACACGTACTCTACACTTCACCAGTTTTTGTACCCAAAACAGGATTTGTCTGAATGCAGTAAGATCTACACTCAGCTCTGATAAATAAGCAATTTCTTAATAAGTCAAAGAAGATAAGGGAACTATAAGAAAATTATATATTTGAAAATCTTTAAATGGATCTTTTCTAATGATGAAAATACTCATAACAATGACCTCTCTGGGTAAAAAATAAATAAGTAAAAAGAATTACATTATCATTTCAAAAGCACTTAATTTATGTGATGTAGTGTTTATTAAACACATTTTTAAAAGTGATAATATCCCTCTGGTCAAAAAACAAAAAGGTAAAGTCAGAATCTTGCACTTCAGAGGTTGTCTCCAATCCAGGACTACTGGCTCCCAACTGCTTGCCTGCCTGCCTTCCTGATTGCCCCTAACCGCTTCTGCCTGCCAGCCTGATCACCCTCTAACCACTCCCCTGCCAGCCTGATTGATGCCTAACTGCTCCCCTGCCAGCCTGATTGCCCCTAACTTCCCTCCTCTGCCAGCCTGGTCCCCCCAACTGCCCTCCCCTGACAACCCGGTCACCCCTCACTGCCCTCCCCTGCCAGCCTCATTGCCCCTAACTGCTTTCCCCTGCTAGTCTGATCCCCTCACCCTAACTCCCCTCCCCTGCATGCCTGGGTCCCCCCAAACTGCCCTCCCCTGCAGGCCTGGTCACCCCTAACTGCCCTGTCCTGCCGGCCTGGTCTCCCCCCCAACTGCCCTCCCCTGCAGGCCTGGTCCCCCCCAACTGCTCTCCCCTGCAGGCCTGGGTCCCCCCCAACTGCCATTCCCTGCAGGCTTGATCGCCCCCAACTGCCCTCCCTTGAAGGCCTGGTCCCTCCCAACTGCCCTCCCCTGCTGGCCTGATCACCTACAACTGCCCTCCCTTGCAGGCCTGGTCCCTCCCAATGGCCCTCCCCTGCTGGCCATCTTGTGTCCACATGGGGGTAGCCATCTTTGACCACATGGGGGCAGCCATCTTGTGTGTTGAAGTGACAGTCAATTTGCATATTACTCTTTTATTAGATAGGATGTCTTTTCTTTGCTGATGTAACATCACCTCTTTGCCTTTTGTATTCATTATGATGCATCTGGGTGTGAAACTATTCATATATCTGCTCTTTATTTTTACTGATTGGGATTTAGTGTGCTTCTCATGCTTGAAGATAACTTTTTCATTTATTTTGGCAAGTTTGCAATCATTATGCTCTTGAGTATAGCCTAATATATTTTCTCTGTTCTCTTGTTATGTAATTTATATCCCTAATTATTTCTTAAATTCAATTTCATATTTTCCTGCACTGAATTCTAAATTTTGAAGAACTGACTTCTAATATATGAGTTGTCTCTTTATCTCTAATATACCATTACTTATCTTTGAATTTTAATTATTTTCCATTTAAAATTATATTTTATTCTTCATCAAAACTGCCTTTCTCCCTAATATATTTTTCTTTGTTTCTTGTTCCTCTTTTTATGTCTTTAATTCATTTATTTTATTGTATAGTCTCTATTATATTGTGTATTAACTGAATTTCCTGGGTTTTAACCCCTTTGTACATTGTGTCAGCTAACTCTCACTCAAGGCAGGTTGTTTGCTGTGGATGCTATGATTTTGCATTGTGAACTCATCCTTAGTTGGCTTTATTATGAAAATACTATCTAACCTGGGTAAGACATATATTTTTAGAATGTTATTGATATTTTTAGAAATAAAGGAAGAGAGAGAGAGAGAAACATTGATGTGAGAGAGATACATTGATCAGTTGCCTTCCATATGCGCCCTGACCGGAGATTGAACTTGCAACCTACTGCAACCTTCTGGGGCACAGGACAGTGCTCCAACCAACTGAGACCAACTGGCCAGGGCAAGATATTTCTTTTTAGAGCTTTTTTGTTGTAAAGTTTTTTGCTTGGGACCAATTTTAATGTTTATTCCTCTAACGGGGAATTTTCCATCTGTGCTGGCAATATGAATTTGATATCAAACCTATGTGGGATATAGTCCTGAGTGTTGAATATTCATTCTTAAGCAGACCTGTTTTTTCCTCCCGCACACCTAGAGTCGAGGTAGAGACAGACAAGCCTCTGTGTTGTCTTTCTGAGCCTATGGATGGAATTTTTTTGGCCCATCTTTTCACGTCAGTAATTCTCAGCTTTATGCAAGGGTCTCATGCTAACCTCCACTTCACAGGGTCCCAGGACCTTGTCTACTGTCCCTTAAGAGTCTTAAAATCAATATTCTAGGTTGTAGAGATGGACACGTCATCTCTCATTACCTCCAGGACAATGCAGAACCAGCTCACGAGCATGTGGCTCTGTTTTAAAAATTCCTATTCATTCCTGACCTCTGAAGATTTACATTTTATTCTTGTGAGTTGTACAACCAATCCAGAATTTCTGGGTATTTATAGTCATACTAGAGGCCTGGTGCACGAAATTCGTGCACGGGGTGGGGTGTCCCTCAGCTCAGCCTCTCCAATCTGGGACCCCTCGAGGGGTGTCCGACTGCCCATTTAGGCCCGGACACGAGATCAGGCCTAAACAGGCAGTCGGACATCCCTCTCACAATCCAGGACTGCTGGCTCCCAATTGCTCACCTGCCTGCCTTCAAGATCAGATGCACGTTGGTCTTCAGACATTTTCTGTTGATAACGCCAGCTTCTTTCGGCTGCAGAGCTACCTTGTATCAATAGTAGATGTTTAGACATAGTCCCACCTATAGGCTGTCAGGTGAATGAGAGTCCTGGCTGTCAGGTGGCAGAGAGCTGTCTGACCAACTGCTGATTCTCTAGGGGTGGGACTTCCTCCTCCCTGCTGTCAGAGTCTGGGCCAGCACAAACTGGGACACAGCATCAAGTCCCCCTGCGCCAAAAGACCCAGAGTCAACTCCCCGCCCACTTGCGTGTGCCCCTTGGACACAGCATCCACCCTCATGGAGGGGCTGACAGGCCCAGACACTTCCAGAGCCGGGGAGCAGTGAGGCTGGATCTGCCGCTGGAGTGGGCAGATCCCGCCTCTCCCCATGGTCCCCGTGACCCATGTCCGGGCTCACAGGCCCAAACACTCCAGCCTTGCTGCTCAGCCCCAGACACTCCGGAGGCGGCAGAGCAGCGAGGCGAGATCCTCTACCAGAGTGGGCGAATCCTGCACACCCCTGGCTGGGCCCACAGGCCCAAACACTCCAGCAGCAGCAGCCGGAGGGGCCGGATCCAGTCTCGCTGCTCAGCCTCAGACACTCCAGAGGCGGCAGAGCAGCGAGGCGTGATCCAATACCGGAGTGGGCAGATCCCGTGGGACCCTGGCCGGGCTGACAGGCCCAAACACTCCAGCAGCAGCAGCTGGAGCGGGCAGATCCAGTCTCGCTGCTCAGCCCCAGACACTCCAGAGGCTGCAGAGCAGCAAGGCTTGATCTGCTACCAGAGTGGGCAGATCCCACCTCTCTGCTTGGTCTCTGGGACCCCTGGCTGGGCCGACAGGCCCAAACACTCCAGCGGCGGGGCTGAGGGGACTGGGCGCCGCCATCTTGTAGCTATGTGCGCTGCCATTTTGTCGCAGAGTGACGGTTAATTTGCATATTACTCTTTTATTAGATAGGAAGATTTTCATATTATCTTGTCTGTCAAATTGCTGGAGCTGTAAGTGTTTAATCGAGGTTTGTGTTATTTGGTACATAAAGACTGCATGATTCATTGCTTTGATTATTCTCTTGTAATATTCTCTCAAATCCTTTGCCCTATTTTCTTTCCTTCCTGGCAAAACTCAGATGCTTGATTCTTGCCCCTGGATTTGGCTTTCTACTTTTTCTGAATTTATACCTGTAATGTTGAGCAAAGCTGAGGAAATAACCTGCAACTAGGCCAAAAAACACCCCAACCAACAATAAAAACCCCCACTCTATATTCATGTCCCATTCTCCACTTAATGTCACCCAGGAATCCTGGTTTCCCTTGTGAGTCATCTCTCCCATTCTCCACAGCTATTTTAAACCCTTCTACTCTCCTCATCCCTCTGCCCCCCCCCCCTTTATAGAAGTATTTTCAGAAGATAAACTTACTTTCTACTTCCTACAGGAAATAGAGACCATTAGAACAGAGCGTTCTCAAATTCTATCCACCAAACACATTAACTCATTTATACTGGTATACACCGCTTTTTCCTTCCTATTACAAGGAAGGAACTTTTCTCTTCCTGTCTAAGCACGGCGATCATATAATTTATCGTTGAAGCCTGGATACTTTTGAAAGTAATAGAGAGACTCTATTAATAATTATTCCAGGACAACAGGTGTAAGCCAGAATGTCCTGGGAAAACTGGGACATGTGGTCACCCTCTGTGTAAAGTTCATCGCATCACTTGTCCCCTGAATACACCCCTTTTGCCTTCTCAAGCACCACCAATATTCCTTTGAATCCTCCCCCTCTCTCGCATGTTCAAAATTTCCTTCTCTCCAGACTCCTTCTCATTAATAGTTTAACATGTTTTATCTTTTAAAAAGAGAAATTTTGCAAACCAACACTACGTATATGCCTCCAGCTACTGCTCATTTTTTTGACTCTACCCTTTTCACTGCTAAATTTATTGGAAACGTTATACCCACTGTCTCTCTTTTTAAAAAATTTCTAGTCTCCATTATTTACAGAATTCCAGCTTCTTCCCTAATCCCCCCTCTGACACTATTCTGGACAATCTCACACATGACTATGCTGTTCTTTAATGGAACAGACAGCATTCAATATTACTTAGTTTCTTAGACACTTCTATCTGTGCAGCCTAGTTATCCTCTCTGTTCCTCAGTTTCCTAAAATAGCACCATGATAAACCTTTGTCACAGACCATTAGTGTGGATTAAATAAAATAATCCACATAAGGCATTTCGTATTTTTAAGTGCTAGACATCCCATTGCTCACCCTTTTAGAAAAACATCCATGTTTGACCATACTTGAGGTGGAGTTCCATCAGTAATTTTGCATGTCACAGTCTGAACCTTGTAAGATAAGATGGGAGGGTAGACTATCTTTGTATTGTTGTTCCAGAGACACACCGACTGAGGATGGCAATCCAGAAAGGGAGCTTTGCTTCTGTGTTGAAGGGTGTTTCTCTGTTTGTTATGGCACCTAGGTTTTAGTGAACACACTACCAAATCCACGGCCTGGCCTGCACATCCTCATTAGAAGCTAACAGTGATGAACAAAGCCCTATCTTTTCCTACTCACTTGCAGTAAGTGTAGCTCAGAATCCAATGGCACTGTCGAGTTCTCCTTCTCACTTGCTCAAACTAATTTTCAGAGTTAATGACACAACATGTAGCAAATGCTCATCTGCCCTGACTGACCATGGCCCAGATTCATCTTCGGCCCTCACCATTGCCAACCTAGGAGGTATTTGCAGGCTCTTTTGGGATTCTTCCAGTCACTTCTCAGTTGCATTTCACCTGTTCTTAGTAGTTGGCTGAACTGGCCCTTCCTTTAAATAGGTCATGTTGCATTATATCTTGTGGAAATGCCTCAACTATTTCTTTAAGTGGAAGCCAACTTTTCAGATCTTTAAGAACCAAAACAGATTTGCTGTAATTTTTGTGTTCTAATAGTAATAATTATAGTTAATGCCATTAATAAATGCTTATTATGTACCAGCAACTTTGCTAAGCATGTCACAAATTTTCATGTATATCAGCTATTTGGATAGGGCCTAGGATTGGGTAGAAATTAGACATGTGTGATAAAAAGATCATCTTGCCTACTGTTAGAGTAACTTTAAATACTGTGATCAACTCTCAATACTAGCAAGTTTAAGAAAACCTCCAGCATATATTAACTGTTAAAGCAATGAGCATGACCATTTAAATGTTAGGAAGAAAGAAAAAAGTATTAAGTTTTACTGATAAGCATGATACAAAATTAAATGGCAAGGTAGGACTAAATGGTGTAATTGAACTCCAATAATTGAAGATTTTTTATAATTTTCTCTAGCCAAAGTCAAAGTGAATCATTTCAATATCTATGAAGACAGTGACCTAAAAAATAGTATCATATATTATAATGTAGAAGCTAATATATTGAAGAGGAAAATCTTTATGATAGTGTAAACAAATGGATAACATTAATCTGCATCATTACACATATAGTTCAAGCAAACAATGAATCCAGGCAGATATTCAATGTGTCAAAGTGTGCAACTGAATGTGTTTGTATGCTTATTTTTCGCTGTAAAATTAACATCAACTGATTGTTGCATACTGAGCTTTATTAGCATTGATAATTTAGAAGATATTAAATTATAGCAACTAGGCTGAAAATACATCCTGTTTTACATCTGACAGTCACTATTCTCACCAACTGCATTCGTTTTCATGAGGAATTCATAAAAATTTTACGAGCAGTTGATGCAATAACATAATAAACATGTTATCTCAAGTAGAAGTAAACGTGGGAAGTGAGATCACTAGAGCTGTGAGAGGAAGATCTAACTGGGAAATAAAAATAATTTTAAAGGAGCAAATAATAGTAAATTATATGATTGAGAAGGAGGAGATGTAGGAAAGATTAAATTTTGGCTTAAGAGTAGGATGAAATCAAAGTAAGCTGTGGGGAATCCTAAACATCTTCCCCAATTGAACTAGGATATAATTGTACCAAGTATATGATAGTCCAATTACTCTTATCAATCAGATAAGAGAAAAGCAGAAAAATAGGTGATGATTCTTAGTCAATATTTACTGAGTGTTTACAAAAGGCCATACATGCTAAATACTGTCAACACTTCACTGAATACTCACAACAAACTCCACTGTACAGATGAGAAAACTGGGGACCAGAGAGGTCAATTCAATAACTTGTAATAGGAAGAGCTGGGAAAGATTTTGTATTCACTTCGCTCACCTAGCATAGGTGTGCTGGCGGCTTCTATTTTTAAGCAAAATGTGCTGTAATTTTAGGTCAAGAAGGATCCGACGACCAAATGGGTAAAACAACTAGTCCTATGTGGATTCTGATTTCTCAGTGAAGAACTTTCACAGAGAATTGTTGAATTAGTTGATTTTAAATATGAAAAATATATTTTAACAATGTATCTCATAGAAGTAGGACCGTTTTTGATTATATATTCTGAGTATTTTATTTTTTTCAATGCTTTGTAACAATGCAGTTTGAAAAAAAACCACATTATTTTCTTTTGGTAACATTTTCAAAGTCATGTCTACATACTGCAAAAGATCAAATGTCTTCAAATTTATTAACCAGGGACACTTGTCCATACCAGTCAGAAATTCTAAAGTAGTATCCTTTAGTTTTAGTATCATAGTGAATTTAATTTGTTTTGGTCAAAATTACCTGTGATTGTAGGCAATAGATGGAATATGACTTACTATTCCAATGAAATTTTCTTTCTTTTTTTTTTAGTTATTCCTTTCACAGTCTTGATCTTAGAGTCTAATATCTGGAACAGTTGAGGGAACTGAACTACCTACACCTCTACTTTTGCCAGCTACATACAGTAGAGCCTTCACAGCAGAACTCGAAGCCCTCTTGATAACACTCAGGGGAAGGAATGCAGCTCCTTACCCTCAACTTCCAGCTTCACCAATTTGGAATATGCTGTCCCGAGGCTGTTTTTTGCCACACATCGATAATGTCCTGCATCTTCCTTTTGCACATTATGAATCCTTAAACTCCCAGATTCAAGAACTGCAATGCGGGAATTTTCCTGCCAGGGATAGGGACATGAATTTTAAAAGGTCCATGGCTCTATCAAGGACACATTTCATCATGTTATTGTCATCACTGTTATCATCAAGAATATAATTTTGAACATTTATATTTGGCACTTACAATGTATAATATTTGATAGTAAGTGAGATAGTACAAGATTACCTAAATAATTTTAATAATCATCCCATAAGATTAGTTTATTTTCTCTCATCACCTGATTACACCAAGGCTTATTTGATTTCCTAAAAACCATATCCAAGTATGTTTGATTAAAAGCATTGCTACCTTATTACTGCATACTCTATGTAGTATCCTTAAGGGAATACAGGTCCTTTGAAAAAAATGGTAAGTTCTACAAATAATGCAAAAATTGGTTTTTGAAGTTAAAAAATTATCTTCTCTTCTAGGACTCTAAATTCAGTAACATTTATAGAGCCACCCCTTGTTTTTATTGTTGGAAATGCACCAATATTTATAGGAAAAGGAAAGCCAGAGAAGCATATAGATTACCACAAAATATTTAATATGTGTTTTATTTTAAATTCTAAAAAAGCTAATTGATTTGATACTGAATTATTTGACATATATATGTATATATATGTATATGTGTGTGTGTGTATATATATATATATGTATGTATACACACACACACACACACACACACATATATATGTATATGAATCCCCTATGGGATATTCTATTATGTAGGTATAAGATAAGATACAAAAGCAGTACAAAGTAAGCATGCAAATAATGACTTTTGACTACTCTTTGTGATTGGGGTACTTGTCAAGATGTTTGCTTGTTCACCAGACTTAAGTCTTCATGCTCTAACTCCACTCCAGAGTGTTCTCATTCCTTTTCTTCCAAACCTCATTTCTCTCTCTCCTCCCAGAAACTGTTCGTCAGGTCTAAAGTGTGGCTTTTAGTTCTATCTTTTTTATTTTGTAAGTCTTTATGATCCAGTGTTGAAAAATAAATGTTCAACCAACCAACAAAAAAGCCTCTAGCTTTGCTTTTGCTTTGCCTCTTTTTTCCTCCCTGACACTACCAGTACCCATCTCGTTTTTCCCTAGCCAGCCCCAGCTGGTTTGCCTTAAAATTTGTAAGTGTATAATGGAGTTTGCTATGGATTCTTGTATTTGAAAATACGTTGTGTGTGTGTGTGTGTGTGTGTGTGTGTGTGTGTGTGTATGTATGTGTGTATATATATATATATATGTATTTTAACATAATAATCACTTACCCTGAGAGCACTATCTCCTTTAATCCATGACACCGATGGTTTGGGATTGCCCATTGTAGTACATGGTAGAACTGCCTTTAATCCTTCTATTATTTTTACATTTATGGGAGGACGAGTTATTTTAGGTTCTAAAGGAAAACAAACATTCAAAATTAACAAGGCAATATGACTTTATTAAACTTAGAGCTTCTTAAAATGGATATTTAGAACTAAACTTTCTATTTAATTCTAAATATCCATTTTAAGAACAATTTTAGGCATAGTAGAGTATAAAATTTACTAAGTGCTAGAGCAGGCTTTTAGTGGATAACAAACAGAAGTCATTTCTAAAGTTTAGTTTATCTCTGTTTTATTAAAAACTTGAAAAACACAAATTTATGAACCATTAGCTTGAAGTTATCATAATATTAACTTTAAAAGATAGTTAATAAAACGTTTATTAAAATTACCTGTCACCATAACAATTCAACATAATTTAATTCATAGACACAGACATGAAAACATTTGAAAAAATATTTAAGCTTATATTTTTTATATAATTCTGAGTTATGACCTACTTTCCCTTTAGTTTCCATCTTCATTGGACTATTAAACTTGATGACTAAAAAAATTAGGTACATTTATCCTCTAGAAAGTAAACCAGATATTATTATATTAGTAATCAGATTCTGTCATGCAATTTATGGTTAATCTACTCTGCAAAGCAAACAAGGGTAATTTATCATTTTATGAAATATTCTTAAACTAATTCTTTCAGAAGAAATAGTTTATGTCAGCTAATTTTTATTCTCCAAGCTTTCAGAGGAAGAAGTTATTAAATCTAATATATAGAAGAATTGATAAGTTCAGGACACCAGCTATTTTACTACTTAAAATATTCATAAAATAATGAAAACTAAATTTATTTCTTTAATAACCTTATGTTACAGATATACAACAGAAGATTGAGAAATAGATGCACTTTATTTCTTTTAGGTCATGTGCCATAATCAGTTTGTTCCTTTGACAGAGGAGAGCATGACATAAAGATGTTTTCCCTTCTATTTCAATTGTGTGTTTGCATGTATGTGTTGTTGTTGTTGTTGATGGGGGGGAGTGTTGTGGTGGTTGTGAGTGATATTTGCAAAGACTTCATGGTCTACTCATTTTCAATCTAGATATTTATTGCCATTCAGAATTGAGATGATCCTGCATTGTGGCAATAATACAAGACAGGCTCTAAAACATGTTATAGGAAACTATCAACTCTGTCACTTTCCCTATGATATAGCCAAAGGTTCCCTAAACTGATTCCTAGGGCAAACCTGAGTCCCAGATAATATTTTAGGCATACAGTCTTGGATTAAAGCAAATAAATGCTATCTGCTAAGGGAAATAGATCTGTTGGGTGAGAGGAGAGGAGAATCCTTGTGGGAAATTGAATATAAAGTACACTAACAATGAATTGAGTATTAATGTGGAGTCATGGATTCCCCACGCGAAAGGAACATAATTCAGGTGGAGCCATGAGCATTGATGAATCAGAACTTGTCATCTTGTTGAAGCAGGATCCATAAGGAAGTTAGGAGAGGGAACTCCTGGGGGAGGCCCTTGAGTAGTTGGAGTAGTGATGGGGGCAGGGACTTTGTGTGGGTGGGGCAGGGGGAGAGGAAAGGGTCTCTCAGGAAGCAGCTCTTTACCCAGCAGTGTGAAAGCATTCCAAAATTTTAGCAATTGGGATGGTCACACCAGTGTATACTCTCATGAGGGATGAGCTTTCCTAAGGAGAGGACAGAGAAAAGAAGAGAAGAGTATTTAGGATAGGACCAATATAAAGAACATTTAGTGCCAGAGAGATTGTAAGAAACAGTGAAAGGAAAGGTAGTACCACAAAGTAGTAAAATACTTAAATGTGTTCTGTCTTCAAAGTTGAGCCTTTATTATTCAGCAAATGAGAAAATACCAACTTCCTTACTTAATTTTTCTGCTTGGGGTTCATCCCTACCCTCTTACTCACAGAACCCCCCAAATCAGCTTCTCCACAATGTTCCCCTAGCCCCACTAGGTACCTATTTTAATTAGTCTAGGACCGTGGTCGGCAAACCGCGGCTCGAGAGCCACATGCAGCTCTTTGGCCGCTTCAGTGTGGCTCTTCCACAAAATACCATGGCCTGGGCGAGTCTATTTTGAAGAAGTGGCGTTAGAAGAAGTTTAAGTTTGAAAAATGTGGCTCTCAAAAGAAATTTCAATCGTTGTACTGTTGATATTTGGCTCTGTTGACTAATAAGTTTGCTGACCACTGGTCTAGGACTTCATTTATAAGTATAACTAAACATAAAAGATTAATAGGCATTTGAGAATAGACATGAATGCAAAAGATAAGAACCAAAATAAAATCAAAACTTATCCTGAAGAAAACAGAAATAAAACAGGAAAAAGAAAGTATTTTTTTAGAAATGTTTTAGTAATATCCTTACAGAGAGACTTGAGTTTATATTGTATCTTGTAACATGCAGAGTTGCTATCCAAAAAAGGAGCAATTAGAGAAGTAATTCTTAGAAATTAAAAATATGCATTTTTAAGATCAAAGTAATCAATGTATGGGCAGAATAACAGAATAGTCATATTGAAGACCAAGTTTATGATATGGATCTTGAAGAAGGTAGAATATCAAGATAAAGACGTAGAAAATATAAGGAGAAAACGGAAAAAAGGACATTTAATATTTAAGAATGTGATAGAATGAAGAGAATGAGAAGTAAAAATAGTGTACCTCATTTTGAAAAAAATAAAAAACCTACCTTTGGTCTTTAGATAAAAAAGGTCCACCTAAAACTAAATTGGAACAATAAAAGAAAACACACACCTAACATATTCTTGTGAATATGAGAAAAATCTAGAAATAAAGAGAAAAATCCTAAAATTTTAAAGAAAGATTAACATCAGATTTACCTGTAAAAAAATAAGAAAAAGATTTCTCATCTGTGAGAATATCATATGAAAAATGAATAATTGTCTACAAAAAAAAAACAAAAAACTAGGGAAAAGCCTTTTTAAACTCTCATTCTGTCCTGAAATTATTATCTAAGAATAAGGACAAAGTAAAGACTTCAGCCATGCAAAGATTCAGAACATATATCTCACATGCTCACTCTGAAAAGAAGCAGCTAATGATTCCCTCCAACAAAACAGTAACAACAAAATAGAAAGATATAAGGTAAAAATAAATAACGATGAAAATCAGCAATAATAACAAAAAGGTCTCTGGTGGTACTTATGGTGCCAATATGCCTTTTTATGTGGTTCCCCGGGCCCCTCTCCTCCCATCAGTAGCATGGTGTCAGATAGGAGAAAACAAAGGTTGTATTATTACAAGGTTAACAGTTTACAAGCAATAGCACAGGAGGTCATGAGATTTGAGGATTCTGGTATGTAAGGGAGTACTTGATACAACACCAGGTTGGAGAGAGAACTAAGTATGGAAGGCATAAAGTCCCATTTGGGGGTAAGTGGAGGGGGAACAGAGAGGAGTCAAGGGCAAAAGAACATGACCATGTTGGTGACAGTGTGTAATGGGGCTAAGGGAGTGAGAGAGGTAGAGTCTGTTCTTAGCTGAGAAAGAGGTGGAGTTTGTGCTTTCTATTTGGAAACATATCATAAGTCTGGGAAACTGCTTCCCTCAGCAAGCAGAGCTGGAAATGGAAGTGTTCATGTGCAGGATGTGACATACTAGGGTCTAAGATTTTAAATACAGTTCATTTCCTGGGGGGGTGACAGGTCATTGATTGGGTAGGGTGATAAAGAGTTAAGGCAAACTCCACTGGATTTGTGGAAGCCAAGGAATTATAAGGATGAAGTGGCTAGTGGTTCTGTTTCATGACCGTTAAAATTCCCTAGGATGACAGCAAGAGTAGAGGTGGATAGAAAGGTAATAAGTATGGAATCAGTCTTTTATGAATGCAGGGAGTGCCTAGAAGTGAGTAGATGACTTGATGAGTAGAGCTGGTCAGATGGCACAGATCCTCAAGAGAGGAAAGATTTTGCACAGGAATACACAATATGATTACTTAAATGATGGCTAGGAGATTAGCCATGAATACTTGCTAGCCTTGTGGCCATAAAGTGTGTGTGTGTGTGGGGGGGGGGGGGGGGGAACAACAGCTTCCATTTAAGCAGAAAAGTCACTCAAGTTTGAAAAGTCACTTAAGAGAGTCAAACTTGAAATAAGACAAAAGGGTAGAAGGACTGTTAAGAGATTAGAGATAAAAAAAAAAAGCAAAGGTGGGGGTAGATGTTTGTAATGAAACTGTTCTAAAGGCACAGAGTATAAAAGAAAGAGTGGTTCCTTGGTGAAAGAAGTCCGGGTGGAACAAATAAAGAGCTGTGTGAAGGCAAGAAAATGGAGAGGACAGGGACTGAGACTTGCCTTCAGGGTGGTGGTTGAAAGCAGGAATAAGAGGTGTAGAATTGCCCTACCCAGTTTGGCTCAGTGGATAGAGCATCGGCCTGCGGACTGAAGGGTCCCAGATTCGATTCCAGTCAGTTGCAGGCTTGATCCCCAGTTGAGGGCGTGCAGAAGGCAGCCAGTCAATGATTCCCTCTCATCATTGGTGTTTCTATCTCTCTCTCTCTCCTCTTCCTCTCTGAAATCAATAAAAATATATTTAACCCTTTGCACTCGCTTGCTTTTTTTCTCGATTCCTGCTACCGATGCTAACCGTGTCGAGTCACACTCGACATCCGAGTGCAAAAGGTTAAAAAAGAAGAGGTGTGGAATTAACTGCCTCAAGGTTGTGTTTTGAACTTGAACTTGTCTAACTTCTGAACCTCTAGGTATGTGGGAGGCTCTATTTACCACCTGTTCCAAAATGTACCAAGTCAATTTTAAAATCAGTGGATGAAACCAAAGACCTTGTATGCATATATGCATAACCCATGGACACAGACAATAGGAAGCTGAAGGCCTGGGCAGAGGGTGTGGACAGGCTATGAGGGGTCAATGGGAGAAAAAAGGGGACATCTGTAATACTTTCAACATTAAAGATTTCAAAAAATTAAATCAATAGATGATTGTCTTTCTCACTCACTCATCTTCACTTGCAGAGCCCCGCAGCTCTCCGCAGCTCCTCCCACGCCATTGTCAGCGATGCAGCAGTAAATGCCGTCGTCGCTATCTTCCACACTCAGGATGGTGAGGAGCTGCCCGTTCTCCCGAATGCTGTACCGGGTGTCGAAGAGCCTGCAGGTCACAGAGGAAGATGCCAGGTTAGAGCCTCACTTGTGATTTTTGGGCTACGGTGAACTGATCAGAAAGATGAGTTGTCAATGAGGAAGTAGATTGAAGGTCAAAGGAAACTTGAGTGAATTCTGAATAATAAAATAATCTTATTTAGTGATATAAAGCTAACATTATATTCTAATCTTTGCTGGGCTCCAATAATCAAAGCACTATTGATTTTTTCAGAAATGGGGGTGTCTACTGATAAGATGAAAGGTAAAGTTTACTTTATTCAGGAAAGTATATTATTACCAAGTTATAGAGTCATATTCCCACAACTACTGGGAAATAGCAGCTGGATAATGAAAACACACACACACACACACACACACACACACACACACACACACACACAAATGTAACTAGCAGAAAGGGTAAAATATTTACATAAGTAAATTAACTGAATATTTATGCATTCGTTAAGCGAATATTTGGTGACTGCCCAGCATGTGCCAGGCATAGTTCTAGTTCTTTGGGATACAAGGAAGCAAATAGTCCTGACTTCCCCATGTCAATTAAATCACTGTTTTGCTTTCAGCAATTCCCTTAACCTCACTGAAGTTCAGATCTTATATTTATAAAATGAGGACATTTGCATTTTACATGTCATAGAAGGTGAACTTTAATACTGCCAAGAGCTGTGGTTGCATTCATGTCAAGATATATTGCAAGGCGGTATTGGCATTCTTACCAGAAAAGGCAGAATACTTACTTGATGAGAATTTTATTCCTAGTCCAGGAAATTTCAGGCTGGGGATAAGATTCCACTGCACACATGAAAGTAGCCACTTCTTCAACTAAGGCATCCACTGTTTCAAGAGGAGTGGTGATGACAGGAGCTAACAGGAGAGGAGAAATAACATGAGAGCTGTTTACTAACTCTGTAAGCAGTCAGAGACCATCACATACCCGAATAAGAATTATATTTCAGCATAGCAGAAATTTGCCAAAAGGAAGGAAAATTTTATATAGAGAATTTTGTTTCTGCTTCCAAACTAGGTATTGGAGAATCAAAAAAAGAAGGCTCTTAAGAGAATAGGGACAGGTCCAGGTTTTATAAGCCCAAAGATATATAATTTGGTTGCCCTCTTTAAGGAAGAATATATCAAATCCTACATAATAAAATGGTAATATGTAAATTACCATCACTCCGCTACGACCACGATTGGGCCAGCAGGAGGCGCAGGGGGCGGGACTCAGGGTGGCCAGGGTAGCTGATTGGGCCAGCAGGACGCTGAGCTCGCGGCGCCACTGGTGCCGCGAGCTCAGCGTCTGTGTCATGGCTGCTCCGGAGGCTTTCGGAAGGCCTGGTGCACCGGCGGACAGCCGGCCAGCTCCCCCGCGATCAAAAGCCAAAGCGGGGGAGCTGGCCGGCTGTCTGCTCCGGCACAAGGCCTTTCGAAAGCCTCTGCCGCGCCGGAGGCTTTCGGAAGGCCTGGTGCACCGGCGGACAGCCAGCCCGCTGGTGCACCAGGTGCATGATTAAATCATGCACTGGGCCTCTAGTTATGAATATAAAATGTCTGTGGCCACTTCAACACCAGTCAATTTTAACAGAAGTATGACTCAAGGGAAGTCAGAGTGGAAAGAGATGGCAATGTTAACAATTGCTTAAAAATAATTTTCTCCACATTTTATAAAAAATATGTTTATCTGAACACATTCCTCGAGTCCAATGAGGGTCTTAGAAGGGGCTCCTAAGAATGAGAGACTCTGAAGTTTAAGCTTCATCTGATTTATAGGGAATTCACATCTGCATATGACTAGATTAGAAAAAGTCCATTATACAAGATATATAACCCAAATTTTAAAAAATGGGCAAAGGGTCTTAATAGACATTTTCTCAAAGAATGTGTACAAATGGACAATAATAGCATGAAAAGGTGCTCATCATCATTAGCTATTAAGGAAATGCAAATCAAACCACAATAAGATACCACTTCACACCCTATAGAATGGCTATACTAAAAAAGAAATAAACAACAAATGTTGGTGAGGACATGGAGAAATTAGAATATTTGTGTATTGTTGGTTGGAATGTAAAATGGTACAACCACTGTGAAAAACAGTATGGTGGTTCCTCACACAGTAAACCTGTAATTATCCTATGATCCAGCAATTCCACTTCTGGGTATTTAACTAAGAAAATTGAAAGCAGGGACTCAAATAGATTTTTGTACACTCATTTTAATTACAGCATTACACATAATAACCAAAAGGTGGAAGCAACCCAAGTATGTGCCAGCAAATTAACAGGTAAACAAAATGTAATTTATTCAATACCATCCTACCTGATAATAGACAAATATGCAAATTGACCGCACCTTCGCTATGCCAAGCCACGCCCACCAACCAATCAGGACGAGTATGCAAATTACCCCAACAAAGATGGCGGCTAATTTGCATATCAAGACAGCGTAGAAAGAAGCCAAGAGATGCTGAAGGGAGCAAAGCTGCGGAGAAGCAAGCAAGCCGGGGGGGCGGGGGGAGGAGAAGGGAGGAGCGGAGGCGGGGCCAGGGGAGAAGAAGGAAGGAGAGCGGGGCGGGCTGGCGGAGAAGGCGGGCCGGGGGACAAGGGAGGAGTGGAGGCGGGGCCGGGTAGAGTGCAGCAGGAAACCCTATTGCAGGATTTTTCCTGCAACAGGAACGCTAGTTTAACAATAAAAAGAAATGAGGTATGATACATGTTACAGCATAGACAGACCTTGGAAACAATACTAGTAAGCTAAGTGGAAAAAAAAAGCCAGCCACAAGGACAGCATATTATACAATTCCATTTCTATGAAATGTCCAGAGTAGACAAATCTATAGAGACAGAAAATATATTAGTGATTGCTTAGGACTGAGGGGGAGAGTGGAGGGACTAGGGGGAATGACTAGAAGCAAAAAGATGTGTCTTGTATCTAGATGACAAGGTAGATACAAGATGATCAGCTATAATCATCAGTTATACCTGGTCTCCTGATGTAATTATCAATAGTGCCCCCTTTACTCCCAAATTACCTGAGTTAGGACAATAAATTATATGGTCATTTTAGTTGAAACACAAGGTGCCTATGAAAACCCAGTGAACATGTGGGGTAGTTGGTGACAGCTTCAGGAAACACCAAGAACTGGTATATTGGCCATAAGACACACCTACTCTATCTAAATAACCTTATTTTTTCAAACTCAAAGGCAAACTCATGGGCTGAGAGTGAAGGAAAATAGAAAATGTTGGTTGGGAGTATCTCACTTAGCTCATATTTCCCTTGTTAATATTACTCTTTTCTTAAAATCCTGTTTGAGTATCATGTTCTCCCAATTTCCCTGATTTGTTAGCGCCAGATGCCCTTTTCTTTAACCTTAGTTCATCCTGTATATGTCACTCTTATAGGACTTGTCACATGGACACTATTAAAGTAATCTGTTTATGACTTAGTTCCACTCAATTATAAAAACCTTGAGCTTTAGGTCAGGGACCATGTCTTAGAGCTCTTTCTCTCCTCAGGGTTAGCACATTTACTGATGTATTATTTAAATGAACCAGACTATATTTCTGAGGCCTTTATAAAAGGCATATATTTGTAGAAGGTTGAAAGAGTAGCTCAAACGAGAGAGCAAAAATTTTAGGTAAAATGACATATATAGGCATCAAGGCCACTATTTTCCATTGAAATACCATTAAAATATACAGAATGCAGTACAAAGAAATGAAAGTTATTAAAGACTAGTTAAGAAACATAAAATATAGATTGGCAGGCACTTCTAGTGGAAGTTCCAAGAAAATAAAACAGAGGGAATGGTCGAGAAACAATTTGTAAAGGGATACATACCTGATCATTTTTCAAAATTGAAAAGAAAGCATGAGTATTCAGATGGAAAGTTATATCAAGTGCCAAGCCAGATAAAGAATAATAAATTCACCCCTAGATATGTTGGATTCAATCTATAAAAAGTTAAAGATAGAAAATCTTAAACCCTACTAGAAAGAAAAGATCAATCACCTTATTAGAAATGCCACTTAGGCTGACATGAGGTTATTCAGCAACAATTGATACGAAAATGCAATGGATTAATACCTTTAAAGGGATGAGATAAAATAACGATTAGCCTGGAACTATAGTCAACTTAGATAATTATTTTAAAATGAAGACAAAATAAAGACAGGCAAATACTGAAATTGTTTACCCCTCACAGACCTTCTGTGAAACAGTTGGTGAAGTATATAAACTTAGTAAGAAATAACTTGTACCCAAAAGAAAGGGATGAGAGATGACAATAGTAAGCAAGGATGGTGGTAAAATATGATTCCAATTTTAATTTACTATGGAATATTTGAAAAGTAAACCACTAATTTTTGTGTTTAAAATATGAAACTAGCCAAAACCGGTTTGGCTCAGTGGATAGAGCGTCGGCCTGCGGACTGAAGGGTCCCAGGTTCGATTCCGGTCAAGGGCATGTACCTTGGTTGTGGGCCCATCCCCAGTAGGGGGTGTGCAAGAGGCAGCTGATAGATGTTTCTCTCTCATCGATGTTTCTAACTCTCTATCCCTCTCTCTTCCTCTCTGTAAAAAATCAGTAAAATATATTTTAAAAAAATGAAACTAAAATTATAGATAAACAATTATAAGATGAAAGTTCAGGGAAGATTTTCAGTGGATAGTTAAAATATGTTAAACTCATTACCATAAAGAGGAAGATGGCAGCAATACTGAGTAACTACAAACATGGGGAGAAAAATGTATGGTTGAATACATGTGTTAAAATTTTATCATTGTTTTGTTTGTTTATTTTGTTCCTTCGATTTCACATGTAAGTGTAATCATATGGTACCCATATCTAAAAAACAAAATAAATGAAGCAACAAACTCCTAGATCCAGAGAAGGTACAGATGGACGCCACATGACAGGGGCAAGATGGTGAAAGGGATGAAGAAGTACAGATTACCAGTTATAAAAATAGCACAGGGGTGTGAGTACAGCACAGGAAATATAGTACAAAAATTATTAATGGTTACCACTAAAAGAATAGATGTAAAACCAAACTTCCAAAGCATCAAGAGAAAAGGAGGGACTGAAGTGTTTTAATTAAAAGAAAAAGGAGGAGGAGGGAAGGAAAGAAGGAGGGAAGGAAGGAAGGAAGGAAGGAAGGAAGGAAGGAAGGAAGGAAGGAAGGAAGGAAGGAAAGAAAGAAGGAAGGGAGGAAGAGAGAGAGAGGAAGGAGGGAGGGAGGGAGGAAACCAGGATAAGTAAGCCAAGAAAAGGCATGGTTAACAGAAGACACAGCATGAAGTAGAAGAGACATGCCTGAATATATCAGAAACCATAGTAAATGCCAATGGTACAGTGACCTATGAAAAGGTAGATATTGTCATACAGGATTTAAAAATACAAAAAGCACACTCAAATAAATTAAAACAGAAATGTTGAAAACAAAGAGAAGAAAAAATATGCAAAGTAAATACTACTTAAAACAAAGTGATAAAACAGTACTAGTATAAAATAGACTATAAAGTGATAAACATTTATCAAATGAAGAGAAATACTACTTACTCATAAAGAAACAATTCAGCAGGAAGATACAACAATCATGAAGCTTAATTATTTAAAAACTAGAGGCCCAGTGCATGAAATTCGTGCACGGGGTGGGGGTGGGGTGGGTCCCTCAGCCCTGCCTGCACCCTCTCCAATCTAGGACCCCTTGGGGGATGTCCAACTGCCGGTTTAGGCCCGGTTGGAGATGATGATAAAACCACCACATGGGCTGGTCATGAGGATTAAATAAATGAATATACATAAAGCACTTAAAATCATCCTTGGCCCTCATGAAACCTGGTTGGGCCTAAACCGGCAGTCGGACATCCCTCTCACAATCCGGGACCACTAGCTCTTAACCGTTCACATGCGTGCCTGCCTGCCTGATTGCCTCTAACCGCCTCTGCCTGCCTACCTGATCACCTCTAACTGCTTCTGCCTGCCTGCCTGATGCCCCTAACTGCTCCCCTACTGGCCTGATTGCCCCTAACTACTCTCCCCTGCCAGCCTGATCGCCCCTAACTACCTCTGCCTTGGCCCCTGCCACCATGGCTTTGTCCAGAAGGGCATCCGGAAGGACATCCAGAAGACGCCCGGTCTATTCAGTCTAATTAACATATTACCCTTTTATTAGTATAGATAAAGACTTAAAATAAATCCAAAGCCAAACATTAAAATGAATTTACAGGCTCCTAAAATTTTAAAGAAAATTACACACACACACACACACACACACACACACACACACACACACACGTATATATGAGAGAGAATGGAAGAATGAATACCAAAATGTTAACCCTTTGCACTCGCTTGCTTTTTTCTCGATTCCTTTATTCTAATGCTAACCGTGTCGAGTCACACTTGACATCCGAGTGCAATTAAAAGCATTTTCTTCTAGGTGTGAGCACTATGTATAATTTTATATTTTTTGTTTGCTGTATCTTACAGTGTTACAAATGAATACATATTATCTTTGTAGCAAAAAGTTATAACAAATCCGAATGCTGCAGAAATGTTCATTTCCCAATGCAATAGCAAACTTGTGATTGATAAATTTTGAAAAAGTCAATCTCTTAAGAAAAAGTATATATTTTCTAAACAGACAACAAATGAAATAATCAATTGATTGTATAATATAGATATTAAGAGATAAAAACAAAAAAATATTAAGTTTGTGGAAGGCAAGTAATGATGGGCCCAAAGGTTAATTGATAATATTGAATGCTTTCATTGTTTAAAGAGAAAGGGTACTGAGCAACCAGGCTAGCACAGGGTTTGAGTTCAAAACCCCACTGCATCCTTCCCTGCCCCACCAAGTCACCTAACTAGTGCCTCTTCAGCTGCAGATGGAGATGATGATAAAACCACCACATGGGCTTGTCATGAGGATTAAATAAATGAATATACATAAAGCACTTAAAATCGTCCTTGGCCCTCATGAAACCCTGTGCATTATTTGACTCTGTAATTTAAAAACAGAAACCTGAAAACCTGAACTGTTCAATTGTTCTCCTGGTCTCTGGGTTATATGCAGATTTACCATTAATACTTACTTATGGGAATCTATCCCAAGAAAATAATCTCAAAACAGGAAGGTATGTAGATGACTTTCACTGCACAAAACAGATTAATTGTACTAAATCATACTAACTGTACAAAAGTGGGAGAAGAGTTAAGCACACGGTTTTGTCTCCTAACTGTGGTCTGATGGAGCTGGCTTGAATTTTATGAGACAATTGTTAAATACAAACATTATTAAATACTAAGTCATATAAATTTATAATTGAATTATGTTAAAAACAAAGTAATAATACTGAAAATGTATCACTTCCTAATTATTTTACTATTATCTATGTTCTTGAGGTTATTTACATCTAACGTTCTGTATGGTAGAAGTAGTATATAAAGGCATGCTTTTGCACATCACTTACCAATTCAGTGTTGGTAGCTTGAAATTAACTGTGGTTGGAGTATCTACACTACAGAAATCAACAAATGCAGCAAATCAGGGCTTTTATTTTAGAGAAGCAGATATCTAACAGATACCAGTAACTCTTATCTAACCAGAATGCTACTTATGGTCACTGCAAATGGCATTTTGAGGAGTATTGATAATATAGAATGTGTTTAGTAAAAGTGGCAGGAAGCAGAATTGTATAAACAATTTTATCATGATACATATTTTAAAGGATATGTAGAAAAAATGGAATATTATATAAATATAAATATAAAAACAGCATTATCATTCTCACTTGCAGATGAGAAATAATGGAGGCTATGAATGGTTATATAACTTGTCTAAATATAACAAAAGTACAAATGGATAGAGCTGAATTTCAAGGTTAAAATTGGTATAATGTTCCCATCTTTTAACTCTAAACCATACCATGTCTTCATGTCTTCAGCATATTACTAGTTAGAGATTGGGAAGGGGTCGTAAGATTTACATCGGTATCAATTTCTTTCAGCAGAACATAGTTGGTTAAGTCCATTTTGTCCATATTCCAAAATTATCTAAACAAATCTGCTTTCAAAATTTTACTGACACTATCACATAGTTGTATTTAATGGTACTTGTTGACTCAGCAGACTCTCTTGTTTACTTTCATTCTACTATTCAGTTTTCATCTCAGCCAGAGCCTGTTTATAATAGAGCACTATTTCTTCCCTCAATACAAGGACCACATGAATAACAAATACATGACAATGAATACAACCCTTTCCCGGACCCAAAGAGTAACTTAACTTGAATACTAGTTGCTAGATGAGAAGGGCATAATGTTACCCTTTCGTGGGCTCTAGCACGTTCGTCACTGACATACCAACTTTTGCCAGAATAGTTGCTGATTAACGTGACCGAGTGATTGAGTAAACAAAGAAGTCAGGTGTATTTGCTCCCTTCTGTTTTAGTAAAATTTGGGCTCAGACTTGGAAAATATTCAGGTTTATCTAACATCATGAATACAGTATTGTATTATCACTATGAGAAAACGCTTTGGGATTGGAAATTTTTCAAAGCCCCCAAAGAAAGAGAGTATGCAGTATTGCTCATCACTTGGCATATCTTGGAAACTAACACACTTATTCTACTGGTGATGTAATAACATAAGTTATTTTTTTATTATGATGCTTTGGAATTTCTGAAGTTTATGGATAATCTCAATCGCTTATTAATACTGTATCATTAATTCTTTGTCTCAGAATACACTCTTGGTCCTTCAGGAATGACATTGGACACAGGCAGGTAAGAGTCCTGGCTCAGCCCGTTAGAATTTCTCAAGTTGCTTCCCTGAGGGCTTTCGTTTGGGTGAAGACGTGATCTCATAGGGATCCATCAAAAATGTGCATGTACTCAGGAGTGACCCTTTTAATAGTCACTGACAATCCTTAGCATAGTACCTAACATTATATGTTGAGCACTGGTAAACATTTCTCCAGGCCTTAAATGTCTTTATTTCACTTTCATCATTATTCAACCTATATTCCATGGTGTGTTGCCATAGAATTGCAACTCTCTTACTCTATAGTTCTTTGGCTGCGTTGACCCTGGAGCACCAACCATGTACTAATCCATCCAGCTGTCCTTGCAGCTCCTATGTTCCTATCTGATTGTCAGATAAAGTGAAACCATGGTGCAGGTCAGAGCCACATAAAGGTGCTGTCCCCAGCCCCAGCTAGATTCTCAGCATGGTCCAAGTAGTCCTACATTCTCTGGTCAACTCCACTCATCTTCCTGAGTGGAACCACTTCCTCTGAGTCCTCTACTCCCTTGTCACTTTCCCCCAATGACCACCAAGTCCTATTTCATTGCTAAGTTGCCTGCTTCACCTTTGGAAATATGGTAGAAATCTTGACATTTCTGCTTTTTTTCCTGTTCTTTGAGGTAAGTAATATCTAAAGCAACTTGTGTTTCCCCAAACGTGCAATGAGTTACTCTTACAATGCACGTCACTGTTAATCATTCATCCAGGACTTAGTGTCCTGGATTTTAATGACAGCTGTACCCGCTCTGAATTAGTCATATGTCGGATCTGTGAATCCTATCCCTGTATACATATGATTTAGAAGAGGAGGTTACTCAAATATCTCTAAAGCAAACCACTCAGACTCAAAAATTTCTAGGTATGTTAGTCAATGGGGTAATATTAAGAATGGAGTATAGACAGGAGCTCTTTGTGCATGTTACAGAAATTCAGTGCTGCTTATGTGAATTCCTGTACTCCCACCCTTTAAATTCTGCTATGCGCTTAATACTTCATGATAAAGCATTAAATATTTTTGAAGTATGTGTTTAAGGTAAGCAATTCAGTGAAACATTGGCTACTTTCATACATGATGGTTTGTAAAGTTCTCCTACTTGTGGGTTATGATATTGAGATCATCGTCAAAAGTATCACTAGTCAACATGATTCAGAAAGGTATTGACTTTTTTTCTTGTCTTTGAATGTTAGGAATCTTGGTTAAACTGAAACCAAACAATAAGCTATTAATTCTACAAAGTTGGTTATTACTTTTATTGAGAAAATGGCATGCTGACAGAAAAGAATCCACTGAATATCCTTGCACTATTTTAACTCTATCAGTCTGTTTTGTAAAATACTATTAGGCAGAGTCCCTGATTCATTCATGATAAAGGACTTGGGGAAAATGGATTCAGTCTAAAAACCTTTCTTAAAAGTTGCCTTCTGCCAAGAATAAAAGTATCAGCTATGAAATAGTTTATGTAGAATATTTTTATTATGTTAAATAATATTAAAATAACTAGAGGCCCGGTGCACGAAATTCGTGCACGGAGGGGGGTTGTCCCTCAGCGCAGCCTGTACCCTCTCCAATCTGTGACCCCTTGAGGGATGTCCGACTGCCTGTTTAGGCCCGATCCCGGGATCGGGCCTAAACAGGCAGTCGGACATCCCTCTCACAATCCAGGACTGCTGGCTCCCAACTGCTTGCCTGCCTGCCTTCCTGATTGCCCCTAACCGCTTCTGCCTGCCAGCCTGATCACCCCCTAACCACTCCGCTGCCAGCCTGTTTGCCCCCAACTTCCCTCCTCTGCCGGCCTGGTCACCCCTAACTGCCCTCTCCTGCAGGGTTGATCACCTCCAACTGCCCTCCCTTGCAGGCCTGGTCCCTCTCAACTGCCCTCCCTTGCAGGCCTGGTCCTTCTCAACTGCCCTCACTTGAAGGCCGGGTGCCTCCCAACTGCCCTCTCCTGCTGGCCATCTTGTGGTGGCCATCTGTGTCCACATGGGGTCAGGATCTTTGACCACATGGGGGCAGCTATATTGTGTGTTGCAGTGATGATCAATCTGCATATTACTCTTTTATTAGATAGGATAGAGGCCTGGTACAGGGGTGGGGGCCAGCTGGTTTGCCCTGAAGGGTGTCCCTGATCAGGGTGGGGTTCCCTTGGGGTGTGGGGCGGGCTGAGCGAGGGGCCTGTGGTGGTTTGCAGGCCGGCCACGCCCCCTGGCAACCCAAGGGAGGCCCTGGTATCTGGAATTTATTTTCCTTCTACAATTGAAACTTTGTAGCCTGGAGCGGAGCCAAGCCTGGAGCTCCCTCCGCGGCTGGCAGCCATTTCTGTTGGGGTTATAATTGAAACTTTGTAGCTTAAGCAGGTGGGCCCGGCCAGGGTGTTCGGAAAGCTTTGCTTCCCCTGTTGCCGCCGGCAACCCTGGCCTGCTCTCTCAAGCTCCATTCTGCCGCCATTTCTGTTTGAATTTGTTTGCTTTCTATAATTGAAACTTTGTAGCTTAAGTGGAGGCTTAGGCCTGGCAAGGGCAGGCGGAAAGCTTGGCTTCCTCTGTTACCTAGGAAACCTTGCTCTCTGTGGCTGTAGCCATCTTGGTTGGGTTAATTTGCATACTCGCTCTGGATGATGGGCGTGGCTTGTGGGTGTGTCGGAGGTATGGTCAATTTGCATATTTGTCTATTGTTAGGTAGGATAGCACATTATTGTGTTTTGTTTGTACCAACATATTCTATGCATTTCATCATTTATAATTTTAAGGGCTGTGTTTTCATGATAATATTTATTCTCAGAACTGGGGTATGTAGTTAATATATCTTTGCTCTGCTAGGCTTGGTGTTTTTGACTAAGGTTGATATTTTGAAGTTTTCAAAATAGAGATAAGTGTGAACTAAGGGCTTTATCTGTAAAATTTGGAAACTGAAAATCATTTATTTCTAAAATATAAATTAGGTGTTGCTCATATAAAGAGGTTGGGGATTTTTTTGTGTGCACCTAATTCTAATTTGAACCATCAAAATCAATGATCCTGCTTCTTATAAGAATGAATTTTACTAAATTTTAGCATTTCACCATGTCATTCTATATAACTTTGGGGTTTAGAATAGCACCGATAAGACATAATCCATAAGTCCTAACATCCAGGTGCTATCTTACCGAACATCCGTTGTATGAAAGGAAGTATTAAAATAATCTGAAGCCGATGTTAAATCTTTCTGGCTATTATTAGCTATTTGAAAAGATTGAGGTTATCTTTTTTGTGGAGATACCTCAGCGTATTAATTGGCAATTAAATGTTTAAATGCATTTGAAGATACCATTCTGCTTATGTAAACTAGAAAACAAAACAAAATACGTATATGAAATCAGGCTATGAAAAAAGCTGTATCGTATTGGCATGTGAATCTTAACATTGTGGCTCCAGAAATTTTAGTGAACCACAAAATCTAAAGCTACATTTCCCGTCTACATACAGATACTACCTTCAGTTATCTATACAATGCAAGCATGTCCAGTTCTTTGATAAAGTGGAATATAAAGGGAAAATAATTCATGTGAGAGTGTCATAAATCACAGAAGTCTTTTTATGCTACTGTAATACATTTAATTTGAAAAATCTTTAATTGATACCATTCAATCTGCTTTCTCATGAAAAAAAGATTTCAGTGCAGCCCTTAGTCCCTTTGCAAATCACAAAATTTTCCAGTCTTTCTTCCTGATTTGAAATTCACTAGTCTCAGTTTCATAATACACTGGCCAGAACCCATATCACTGTGGACATTCTTGCTACTGCAACAGGTGTTTGTCAGTTTCTTAAGTTGCTTTCCTTTCCCCTGAGGTGGTGTTATTTCCGGTACATTCCAAAGGCTCTGAAAAAAACGTTCACAGTCTCTTGCCAAGCCAAATCATTACTGGGCCTCAAAGTTATTGAGAATCCATTGTCTTTAGGCTTTTATTAAGTAGGCAAATTGTGTGTATCTTTCTCTAATTCTGATTTTTTTAGTAACTAAAATATTGAGGAAGTGTTTTGTAAAATTAAAAGTGAAAATGGAAATGATTTTTTCATTCAGGAGTGAACACTCTGGATGTCTGGGAGTAGGGTTGATTATATTCCCGAGTTAAAAGGTTTTCATCATCCATTTAGACCACCCTGAAGTTTAGCATAAACATAAACAAAACGGATCTTGATAACTTGCAGTCTAAGGTTTCTACCTGCTAATGTTTCCTCTACGAGTGAGGGCTCTGCAGGCTAAAGTTTTTACTGCAGACCTTAAGGCAGGGAAGGAAACGGGTAGAAAGGAGACCATCAATCAATTGCTTATTTATATAGCTTTCTCCTTCTCCACACACTCCACCCCTACTTTACCAACTAAAACCTAGGTCCACCATTATGAGAATCAGTCGTGAGCAGAGCGCGCGCATACACACACACACACACACACACACACACACACACACACAGTTTAGAACTATGACAAGGCAACAAGAAGATAAGAGTTTTCACACCAACCTTTTGGAAGTTTCTCAGTCCCGCTGAAGGCAACCAGGGTAAGAATATGTACCAGTGGAATGTTGACGAGCTCTCTCATGATTAATCCAGGCTCAGGCAGGAGAAAGTTTCTTCTGGACAATGCAAGCAGAATGCCCCACAGTTTACATTTTAAAGCATAGTTTGTTACAAAAGGGTCATCTGCTAATGACCGTTTGTGTCAGCAGCTCCACAGGCTCTAAGTATAATCAGGAATTCTCAGACTTGGCTGTAATGATGGACACGGCCAGCTGGTGAGTATCCACTTAGGCCAGTAATGCAAGTGTAGGGCTGGAAGAACAAGGGAAAGAAAATCCCTTTAGAATCCCTTTTAAGACAGTGGCAGAAGGACAATACCAGATGCCATTTTCAACCATCACTGTATTCTCTGAGGTATAGTTTGCCTGATCTTCTGATTCATCTCTCCACCTCTCCTGCACTCACACCAGAGCCCTGGGTATATCTAATTGTGACTCCTCCCCCTCTCTCATGCCACCTCCCACACCAACCCATTACCAATACCTACAGATTGTACCAACTCAGTATTCCTTGATTTCTTCCCCTTCTAGGATTTCAACTAGTGTCATGCTATTCCAGCCTCTTTTTTTTTTGACATTTATCTTCTCTGAACAACAGTGAGAGCCTCCTGCTTATTCTCTCTGCCTTGTGTCTTACCATCCTCTAAAATCTTTTCAGATAGCTTCTCCTGTTCAAAAGCCTTTAGTATTTCCTCATCTCATAAAAACATATTCAAACCTCCCTAATATTATGTAGGAGGCTTTGCTAGACTCCCTATCTTGTTAGTCTCCTCATCTTTTACAACCCATCCCTACCTCTTATTTTAATACTTAGTAACCCACTGGTGGTTCCCTGTATATACAGTTTTCTTGCCTCTATAAATTTCTCATTCAGTTTCAGTCTCTGGAATGCTTTTTCTTTCCTCTCCACCCAGTTAACACCTACCTCAGCTTGATCATCATCTCCTTCTGGGAGCCATCCCAGACCCCAAATTATGTATCTTCCCAAAGTTGGGTTAGGTAGCCTCCTCTGGGCCTCCATAATATATTGTACACATCTCTATCATTGCACTTACTGTGTTGCTTTAAGATTTGTTTCCTCTTGCCTTAGTGGCATCTTCATTCTTTGGCCTCATGAATCCACTGAGTTGGCAGCTGTGGGCTGTCAGCAAATTGCACTCTTTCCTGCAGGTTCTCCTAAGGCAGTGATGGGCAACCTTTTGAGCTTGGTGTTTTAAACTTCGCCAAAAAACTGCGCATAACTCGGGTAGTGTGCCCCTTTGAGGAAAAAAACATTATTTCGCGGTATTTATAGTTTAAATAACATAAATGTTTCATCCTCAGCATGCGGCCGCCTCAGCGGCCGCGTGTCATCAGAAATGGCACTGACACGCGTGTCAGAGGTTCGCCATCACCTAAGGCATACCTCCAATGGCTTTTAAAATTGCCACTTGAGCATTACCTTTTCCTATTGAACAAGTCTTGGAGACTTTCCTATGTTAATATATACAGCACTACCTCATTATTTTTATTGGCTACGTTGTCTTCTAAATCATGGATGTATAATGCTATATTTATTTTTTTAAATATATTTTATTGATTATTTACAGAGAAGAAGGGGGAGGGATAGAGAGTTAGAAACATCAATGAGAGAGAAAAATCGATCAGCTGCCTCCTGCACACCCCCCACTGGGGATGTGCCCGCAACCAAGGTACGTGCCCTGGACTGGAATCGAGCCTGGGACCCTTCAGTCCACAGGCCGACGCTCAACCACTGAGCCAAACCAGCTAGGGCTATAATGCTATATTTAACTACTTCCCAGCAGTGAGAGACCTAATTTCCCCACACGCTCATCAACACTTACTTTTGAATAAAATAAAATTGGTATTTCATTGTTTTAATTTATGTTTATTATACTGAATACTGTTGGTAATGAGAATTTTTCATATACTTATTGTTATTAATTTTTCTCTTCTATGGCTTTTGTCTAGTTTCCTCTTAGGTCATTTTTCTTTTTATTATTAATTTATAGGAGATTCTTTAATACTCTGGATATAAATAACTTATATCATTTGTCTACATAGAATACCTCTACTACTTAGCTATAATGATTGGTTCAGAAATGGGTTTATGGCTCAGGCTGGTCAGTTCAAGGTCTCCCTGGTATATTATTGGACCTATTGCAAAATACACTCTTCCTTCTTAGATCATCACCTGATGGCCAGGTAATCCTGGCCTGTTGGAGGCATTCATGCTCCATTAACAAGATTCAATGTGCAAATCCAGAGCTATCAATTGGCATCCTTGTTGTTTAAATTAATGAATCCTCTCCCTTTTTTGGCTCAGCTAATATTAGTTTGATTTCTTAAATTGCAATCAAAATAATCCCAACGTAATTTTAATAGAAGAGATATCGATTTAATCAAATTTCTGCTCTGGGAATATTCAACAAATGCCTCATACTTCATGGCAAATTTAGACATTAGCAGGATGAGCTCATTTTTTAAATGTGAAATTCAGGAATCAGAATGAACAGTGTGGCTAGCTCTCATTCCCATAAGTAGCACCAGATAAAGCAGAGGGTTCTGGAAATTGGGTTTAGACTTGTGAGCTAAAGTTCAGCTCAGGATCATGAGCAGCCAGCAATAAAGGGAAATCCAAGGCAAGCCAATCAAGGGGCCTCCTCATTCAAATGTCCAGGAGGAGGATGAGTGAGGGAACACTCTCCATCTTCTCATTCCCCCTAAAACATCAAACAAGCTATGGATGGTGCCCATTTTTAATCCAATAGAAACTATAGCCCCACCTGCATGGCTCAGTGTTGAGCATTGATCTATGAATCAGTAAGTCATATTGGTTCAATTTCTGGTCAGGGCACATGCCCAGGTTGCGGGCTCGATCCCCAGTGTAGGGCATGCAGAAGGCAGCTGATCAATTATTCTGTTTCATCATTGATGTTTCTCTCTCTCCCTCTCCCTTCCTCTCCAAAATAAATAAAAACATATTTAATAATAAAAAAGGAACTGGACCCTATAGACCCAGTGACCCCAGAAAATTATTCCCTACTTCAAATTTCACCATGACCTGAGACTAAAGTGATCACAGTCCTCTTCAAAGCTAAGGGAGACAAAACTCTGTTGGGGGGAAATGAATCCAAAATTTGAGGGAAAGTACTGGTTCAAAATGAATCCCTCCCTGGCCAAGAGAAACTCATGGAGAGTGTGGCTTAGGCATGATCCCAAAATGTGGCAGCTGGAGGCTGTCAGCCAATTATGTTCCTTGCTGCAGTTTCTTGGAATTTGGCTATAAAATGGCCTTCTATCCTATAATATAAGCAAATCTATTTCTTACAATAGTAGGCTCATTTAGCCACAGAGAGTGGAGACTGGGTGCTAGCCAGTTATTTGACTTCTTTCTGGGCATATGGAAAGTATATGGGTTGATGGCAGGTCTTCTCTTTAATAAAATACAGTCAGCCATCCATTAAGCTTATCTTGCTACCTCTAGTCTCTGCTTATTTATCTCAGAAGCTGGGCAAGACTCTTAGGAAGTAGGCTCAGAGCAAGCAGCACCATTCTGAGCCACATCTTGAACTAGACACCAGAATTCAGCTGCACAGCAGCTGATGAGACCAGTCCCACTTCTGCTGGAGTCAGCATATCACTAAGTAAGCTGTCCTGGTCTGCACCAGGCTTTCATACATCTGGTGAAGCTTGGCAAAGAGCCCCTTCTAATGATCACAAAGGGCAATGACCTAATTCTCTGCCTCACCGGTCAGCAGACAGTGGATCAGAAATGCCACATGGTTTGCCCTTTCCAGAAAACTCCTGGGCAGTCAGAAAAATATTGTGGGAATGTATTTTGAAAAAGGGATAGAATCTCCCACTAAATATTAGGATAGTGATTAGAGATATATCAGTAATTTGGAGGTCTACAAATTATAAAATTAAAGGGGCTCTTAAAAAATGTTTGTCCAATGAATGAATAAATTGTATTGAGTACCTCTATAAGCAATGTATCCTAATATCTGGTTATGGGGCAGATATTATACAATTACATAAATAATTAAATTATAACCTGTAGAGATATACTGTACTGTACTGTAAAATTATATAAAATTGAACCTGGTCTAGTCTGAGGGCTCAAAAAATCCTTCTCTGAGAAAATGTCACTGAAGTTATGTCCTGCAGGATAAATAAAAGTCAGACAGCCAAACTAGGGAGGTCTTGGGGTGGACTGTAACAGGTAATGGGGGGAGAATGTGGAAATGACCAGGAGGTGAAGGCACACAATGATGTGATGAAATGAAAGAAGGTCAGTGTGTTTGGAATACAGAAAGTGAGGGCAAACACTGCGAGGCAGGTAGGAAGGGTGGTTCAGGATCTTGTATATCTCAGGAAGAACTTCATTCTAACAGCAGTGAAAAGCCACGGGAGTGGAGATTGCAGTTAAAGCTATGAAAATGAATCACATGAGATATGCTAAAGAGAGAGTTTAAAAGAAGAGGAAGCCCTAGAAATGAGCCATAAAACATTCCAAGCTTTAAAAGTCAGTAATAGACAAAGAGTTAGAAAAAGAGATTGCCAAGAAGCAGCTAGTGAGATCGAAAAAAATAAGATCATTTCACAAAAATGCAGGGTGGGAAGAGAGCATTGCCAGGAGAGTGTGCTTCCCAGGAGCATGTTGAATGCTACTGAGAGGTTCGCTAAGAAAGAACTGAAAGGCTGCTATTGAATTTAGCCACTTAGATGTAATTGATGACCTTGCGAAAGGGCAGTCTCAGGAAACAGAAGGGCATAAGGTGAGAAAACAGAGGGGTATATATAGATTGAGGAGTGAATGAGAAGTGAGGAAAAGGAGACAGTATGTGAATATTATTCTCTCAAGAAGAGTAATTATGAATAGAAGAAGAAAGTAAGTAGTAGCTGAAGGGAGAGGTTTGATGGAGACAGAAATTACTTATTTTTTATTTATTTCGAAGGTGTGCTGCAAAGGATCCTATAGAGAAAAAGAGGTTAAATACACAGGAGGGAAAAGAAACAATAGATAGTTCAAGGTCTCAAGGAAGGTGGGAGGAACTGAAGTCCTGAGCATAGGATTTTGTAAGATGTATAGAAGAGGATAAGGAAGGGTTGAGTAGGGAAATTTTACAAAGTAGAAGGTGAGGTCAAAGAGAATTGAATAGTTATTTTGAAGAATAAGAGAGCACATAGTTGAGGTTGTTCACTCTGAAGTTAATACTGATACTTATACACTTGGTGTAATTTTTTTTTTCTCTCCAGCACTTCTCAGATTCTCAAATGACAGATGTTGAATGGCTAGGGTTATTTGTGATATATTAGTCCAAGGAAGCAGCATTCCTGAAGAGAGAGTGAAACATGATGCTAGGAAACAAAATGGATGTGTCGAAAACAGAGATGGTCAATAAACAGATGATGTTACTGGTAGGACAAAGGTAGGAAAATGGCCAATGGCAGCAAGGACTGTAAAGGAAGGGATTCAGTGATGTGGTAAGGTTTAAGCCAGTTTAGGAGTTCACTTTAGGAGCATAGCTCAGGACCTAAGAGCCATTTGGCTTTTGTGTAGCCGAGCTCATTTCTCAGAGTAGAGATCAGCTCTGAGGCTAGTGTTATTGCACATGAAAAACAGTGAAGTTGTAATAGTGTGGATGGAGAGGAAAGAATATATAGCGTTGAGACAATATGGAAAAGATTTGGTCATAAAGTCAAGATGAATACCAGATTTCCAACATGAAAAATTAAGTAGAGCCCAGCTGGTATGGCCTAGTGGTTGAGTGTCGACCCATGAAACAAAGAGGTCACCTGTTCGATTCCCAGTCAGGGCACATACCCAAGTAATGGGCTCTATCCCCAGTAGGGGGTATGCAGGAGGCAGCCAATCAATGTTTCTCTCTCATCGATGTTTCTCTCTCCCTCTCCCTCTTCCTTCTTCTCTTTCTAAAAAAATCAATAAAAACATATTTTTTAAAAGTAGAGTAGGGCTGCTGGAGTGTGGCACCACCATGGGGCCTGGGAGAGTCCAGGAGTGGGAAAACTGGAGAGGGTGGAGGTGGAGGGAAGAAAAATTGAGTGAATGTATAAAGTGGAGTTTTTAATTATATGCTAGCAGGAACTTCCAAAAGGAAAAATTATCTCCTGAAATGGTCAATGTTGTATCCTACATATCTTGAGCTCTGGCTGGGTTTCAAAGGGAAATAGCTGGCTCACTCAAATAGATTAAAGGGAGATATACAAAGGGATAAATTGTGGGGAAATCACAAGAATTAGTGCAGAAGCTATGAACCACAAACAGTTGATCTTTGCCATCTCTAGGCCTGAGGGCCAAAGCAGTTACTGGAATCTATACTAGTAGACAGAGATGACTATATGGAGAGAAAGCTTAGATCTTTAGGTGAGGGACTCTACCAGCTCATGAATATGCCTTTGATTTCCGGCAAATTCTCACCATTAGCCAAACCCAACAGGACACTGGAGGGCAAGAAAGCCCAGTGGTAGAGTTCATAGAAGCCATTTCCACAGACATAAAGCAAGAGAGAAGTGAACAAATGGAAGGACACCCTGCTGGCTTCTTTAAGGAGTTCTAGCTTTTCCCAGAGAACAAAGGAGATAACAGTCAAGAGAGGCATGCAAGTACTTCCATTCATTGGATCAATTACTTTTTGAATCATTCAGTCAACATGTCACACTTTCACCCACTTCTCTGCTTGTCCCAAAAGATGACTACACTGCTTCTGCATCATACCACCCCCTTGGCGAAATTCATCTTCGATACTCCACCATGTTACAGGGGCTTTTCCAGACCATGGAACAAAACTATTCTGAGACCTCTAACCTGTTGGTCATATCCCTGAATTCAGCATTTATTCCTGGTTCATCCAGTCCCACTGGCAGCATCAAGATATCAGTCCAAAAACCCTATGGAAAATTCTAATTTGGCTACAGTTTAAAGACCCTGAAGTTCTCATATCTGGTTTAAATAGTATTGAGGCAAGAAGCTTTCCACATTGTCTACTGGAGGTGCCAATTTCACCAGCCACCTGCTAGATAAAGCTATGGAATGGTAGATATTCTTGTAGGCTTTGTCAACTTTGTCTCAATCTCCTGCTACAGGCTGTTTATACCCTTAATGATGCCAGAAGGATGTTCAAGTAATTTTAAAAATTATCCACTACACATCCATTAGAATGGCCATGTCTGGAATATCAAATGCTGGTGAGGATGTGGAGCAACAGGAACTTGCACACATTGCTGGTGGGAATGCAAAATGGTACAGCTATTTTGGAAGACAGTTTGTGGTTTCTTACAAAACTAAACATACTCTTACCATACAATCTGGCAATTGTACTCCTTGGTATTTACCCAAAGGAGTTGAAAACTTAAGAAAACAAAAGCCTGCACACAGATGTTTATAGCAGCTTTCTTTATAATTGCCAAAATTTGGAAGCAACCAAGGTAAATGGATAAATAAATATAATATTCAGTGTTAAAAATAAATGAGCTATCAAACTATTAAAAGACATTAAGGAACCTTAAATGCATGGTATTAAGTGAAAGAAGCCAATATGAAAAGGCTTCATACTGTATGATTCCAACTATATGATATTCTGGAAAAGGGAAAAAAACAAAATAATGGAGACAGTGAAAAGATCAGTGCTTGCCAGGGTCTTGGGGTGTTGGGGAGAAGAGATGAATAGGCAGAGCAAAGAGGGTTTTCAGAGTAATGAAAATATTCAGCATGATATAGTAATAATAGATATATATCATTGTACATTTGTCCAAACCCATAGAATGTACAACACCAAGAGTGAACCCTAAGGTAAACTACAAATTTAGGTGATTGTGATCTGTCAATGTATGTTCATCCTTACTAAAAATGTACCATTCTGGTGAGTGATGTTGATAATGGGAGAGGTATAGTTTTATAGGGATGGGAGGTACAAGGGAAATCTCTCTACTTCTTTCTCAATTTAAAACTAAAAATGCTCTAAAAAAATAAACTCTTAAAAATTGATGTAAAAGGTCAAGTATAATGATGTTATTCAATTCATATTTTGATTAAAGTCTTTATAAATATTTTAAAAATTGTGACAACTACAGATGTCATTTTATGACCAAATACTAATTATAAGAAACTTGTTTGCAAGAAAGGCATTATCCTGTAGAGTGAAGATTTTTAAAAATTCAGTATTTGAACCTCTTTCTGTGTTTGAGTGAGTTTGGTAGGAGGCAGGTCCCTGCTCTCCCTACAAAAGCCAAGAGGGGTAATTACATACTCTTGTGAACCCTGGTTGCTGGATATGGATAAGTGACCTAAGCTCAGGTAATCAGACGCCTTTGCTGGGCCTCTGAATCTGGAACAAGTGACGCAAAGAAGACAGTAGTTAGGATTCATTCCAGTAGTAGTGGCATCAAATGTTCATGGCATTGGTGCCAAGAGCAGTGTGCAACCATGGCAGTGCCTCAGCAATATCCAGTATCCAGTGATGGCACTGCCAAGTGGCTGTGCCCCGTGCCCTGCAGCAAAGCTGTGTCACCCTGACAGTGCTGTTCCTCTGCTGAGATCTTGGCCATCGTGCTTGTCATCTGACTACCTTTGGTTCCTGCCTGGATCTCCAGCATTCCCCAGGATTCCATAAGCTTCCTAATATTCTTCCAGTAAATTCCCTTTCTCCTAGCTTAAGCAGGGTCATTCTCTGTTGATTGAAACAAAAATTTCTCTATTTTTTAGACAAGAAAATTAAAGCTCTAAAAGGTTAGGAAAGGTGCCCAACATTTTATAACTAGTAAATGATGGATGCAAAATTCTAATGCAGGTCTGTCTGACTTCTGAGTATGATTTCCCCCCAAATCATTTGCATCTACATTGCAGACATACACTTCATTTATAGGTTTTTTTTAATGTCCAATCAAGCTTAGAGGTTGAACTGGTCAAGATAAGTAGTAATCTTACCTTCTTTTTCAATGAGTACAACTGAGAAATCAGGGAAATAGCAAACATGGTTATCCAGTGACTCTGGAAGAAGAATGGGAATGGAAAATGGGAGACATCTATAATACTGTCAACAATAAAAGAAAAGAAAATGCTATCTCAAGATCACATGGGACATAGACTGCCATATATGGATGAGTCATCCAGGATTTTTTACAGATTGGTGTGAACAATCTTGGCAAGCAGCCTAGCTTAGATGGTGACCCAATATGTATGCATATCCACTAATGAGATCAGTCCGGGTTCTGGTGGTACTTAGCCTAAGGAACTTGGGAAGTATAAGCCTTCTTCTCTCTGGCACCAAAATTAACTTCCTCAGCAGGCACAGCTGAGGTATTCCTGAACTTCTAGGAGATCAGACAATTCATGCAGGGTTTTCATCTAAGTCACTGCCCCCCACACCCTTCTACTTCCTGGTGCCTAGTAAAAGAGAAACCTCAGGACTTACTACCTTCAAACTCAACCGTGTTCCCCCAAATATTTCAGTTGTTGATGGAGATGTGGAAGGTAATGATTTCTCTGCAAGAATAGGAGATGATAGCATCAGAAACTATTGGCCCTAGAAACCGGAGAGTTTCTCCATTGAATTACTATCAGCCACTGCTTTTGCCACTCATTGGATTATGAATGGCACAGTTGATTACTGGATTTATCTACTCATCTTACTGTCATCAAGTTAATTATGAACTTCTTTGGTACTACCTGTCTTGGTGTATTAGTACCTAAATGTTGCAAGTGATGGATAGATTTTGGGTTTTGTTTTCTTCTTAACATAAAGAAGAGTATGCTTCCCCTTCTGTTGAGACCTTAATTTCACATCAATCCTGTGCATGTAACCTTCCTTAGAGCTAGAGATCTAGGCACTAAAGGAAAGCTACTTGTACTAGGGTTTTATTTATACTTTAGCTTCTTCAAGCAAAGTCCTAGTGCAGTTTGTGAAGAAGAAAAATTTCAAGCCACAGTTTTAGCAGAACCATTGCTTCCTGAGATAGTGTAGTCTATACACTTAAGGTAAACCTAATAAAATTCCAATAGTATTTCTGGAATTAGAATAACTGACTTAAAATAATAATTTATTTAATAATTATTCAATAATTATTCAATAAGAAACTAAACAAAAATTATTGAAAAATACAGTAACAAGGGGGAATTTGCCTACCAAATGCTAAAATGTATTATAAAGCTATAATAGTTAAAATAGTGTTATACTGGACTACAAATAGGTAGATCAATAGAAATTGAATAAATTATAAAGATGACATTTTAAATTGGTGGGAAAAGGTGACTATTAGTTCAACTGTGTAGCCATCTAAAAATTATTTATATCTGTACCTCATATTACACCAAAGTAAAATTCCAGATCAATTAAAAGTACAAATATTAATTAGTACTTTCCCACAAAACAATATTCTTGTGGGGAAAGCCTTTCATATGAAAGAAAACATGGAAGTCATATAAAGATGAATACATTTGACTATGTAAAGTTTTTAAATCTGCCTGGGGAAACATGTTGACAAAAATAAAATATCAATATGAAAGCATTGCTAAGCTAATAGATATCTTAGTATGTATCTTATTTGAATTTTCCTCAACATATGATAATATTGGCCAGTTATTTTTACTTGAAGTTCTTTTACATTTTTATAGGGCTCTTTCCTGTTTTCCTGTTATTTTTATTGTCTTCTTCATAAAATCCTTTTTTTTCTATGTAGAATTTAAAATTTATTTTTCCCAAATTTAAGTTCTTGGCACTCCTCTTTTAACTGCACACACTCTGAGTGGTTTTGGCCATTTTACAGTATGAGATGCCATCTATGAATGTATGACTCCTACTGTAGCTCTGATTTAAATCCTTCTTTTGAAAACACCTGTATATCTGGTCACCTATATGGCTGTCCCACAAGCAACTGAAACTAAACAGTTGAGACAAAATATTGTTAATCTTAAAAATGTTTACTACATACCTAGAGTTAATGAGATCAGAAAGGACAGAAAACATTCAAGTTTTGCTTTCTCTCCCCATCACTGTAAGGGGCTCTTTAGGACAACATGCCCTTCACAGGCCATCTACACTAATAAAAGAGAAACATGCAAATTGACCTTACCTCCGCTACGCCCACAAGCCATGCCCACAAGCCAATCAGGAACGAGTATGCAAATTAACCCAACCAAGATGGCTGCGGCCATGGAGAGAGCAGGAGGCTTGGGTTTCCCTGGCAATGGAGGAAGCCAAGCTTCCTGGCTGGCCCTGGCCTCCGCTCAAGGCTACAAAGTTTCAATTATAGAAGATAAATAAATCCCAGATACCAGGGCCTCCGCTTGGGTCACCGGGGGGCGTGGCCGGCCTGCAAACCACCACAGGCCCCTCGCCCAGGTCACCCCATGCCCCAGGGGAACCCCCACCCTGATCCAGGACACCCTTCAGGGAAAACCAGCTGGCCCCCACCCGTGCACCAGGCCTCTATCCTATCTAATAAAAGAGTAATATGCAAATTGACCATCACTCCAACACACAAGATGGCTGCCCCCATGTGGACACAAGATGGCTGCCACAAGATGGCCATCAGGGGAGGGAAGTTGGGAGGGACCAGGCCTGCAGGAGAGGGCAGTTGGGGGTGACCAGACCTGCAGGGGAGGGCAGTTAGGGGCAATCAGGCTGGCAGGGGAGTGGTTAGGGGGTGATCAGGCTGGCAGGCAGCAGCGGTTAGGGGCAGGCAGGCAGGTAGGCAGGCAGGCGAGTAGTTGGGAGCCAGCAGTACTGGATTGTGAGAGGGATGTCTGCCCAAATGGGCAGTCAGACATCCCTCGAGGGGTCCCAGATTGGAGAGGGTGCAGGCTAGGCTGAGGGACACACACCCCCGTGCATGAATTTTGTGCACTGGGTCTCTAGTAGCTCCATAATGGCTTTCCATTGTTCTCCTTGAGATAAAATATTTCTGGAAATCAAAATGCTTTCCAGAAACTAATCCTAGTTCCAAACTCCTGGGGAAGTTGGAGAATATCTCTTTCCGCTTATTGGTGAGTTCTATGAAAACAAGTACTTTAGAACAGTGCAGTGATGGCGAACCTCTGACATGCGTGTCAGTGCCATTTCTGATGACACATGGCCGCTGAGGCAGCCGCATGCCGAGGATGAAACATTTATGTTATTTAAACTATAAATATCACGAAATAATGTTTTTTCCTCAAAGTGACACACTACCCGAGTTATGCTCAGTTTTTTGGCGAAGTTTGACACACCAAGCTCAAAAGATTGCCCATCACTGGAATAGTGACTGGCATATGGAATGTGTTTAATAAATAAAAGTTTAATATAAATTCAAATTTTTTTTCAAGAAAACATGGCTCTAAGTTGACCTGTACATGATTTTCAATGTTAAAGTGCCCTTAGGGATAAGAGTGTCAGACAAAGAGCTAATCCTATGCAGCTAGTTAAACAAGGAATCCTCCATTGTTTGTTCCCCCATCTGCCTCATTCCCTATATGGTTGTGGGACGTTATTATGAGGAGCTGTGGGAGAAAGCTTAGGAAGGTATTATGATTTCAGAGTTAATAAAATCTGATTCAAAACCTTTCCCTAAGGCTCTCAAGACCTAGAGTTTAAATTTCTACTGCCAAAGAGTCTGTCTTAATTTAAATAAATCTAAAATCCTAGCAACCGGGAAAATTGGTCTTAAGTCCCTTTAACATTAATATGTGCAATACTACACTCATCTTCCCTGAAACCTGGGGATTCCTTCATCTCTTGTTTCAGCGACTGTCCCATCTTCTACTCAGTTTCCCAAGCCATTAAGCTGTGAATCATCCCTGACAGCCTTCTTTTTTCTTAACGCTAAACTAATCTGAGTCTTATCAGATACACATTCTGAAAGCCTTTCTAATTTGCCCCTTTCTCACTACCCTCACTGCCTTACTTTAAGCTCCCTCTTTAATTCATTATCTACTTACTACAGCAGCTCCCTAGTGAGTCCCCTGCCAATCATTTCTCTACACTGATGTCAGAGAGCTCCTTTTAGGATATAAATTTGGCCACATCATTCTTCTGCTTGGAATGTTTTATGGCTTTCCACTTAAAAAAAACACAAAAAAAACTCTATACCCCCAATCATGGCACCCTCTGTCCACCTCTCCTCCCACTTCTCCCATCTTCCCTTCCTCACACTCTTTGTTCAAGGCATAACTCTAGTGTCTTGAAATCACCATGCTCTTTCTGGCCTCCAGGCTTTCCTTTTTCCGGGAATGCTACTCCCCTGTGGCTTGTCCTTCAAAATTTCCCCTGGCTCTTACTTCTCTGAGAAGTTCATTTGCTGCCCCAGACCAAGTAGGATATCTTCTCTGCTCTCATTGGGAGCCCCTCTATGTTTGCCTCTCTCTTAACTCACAACCCACTGTACAACAGAATTATTCTCTGCTCATGAGTCTCTCTCTCCACAGGAATGTGAGTTTATGGGTGGCTGGTTTTTATGTCTCTGCTCTCTGTGATTCCTGCACCTGGCAGAGTTCCTGATGTAGCACCTGGTACCTATTTAATGATGAACGTGTGAATAAATGAAGCCATATCCTCCTTTCTCCCTAGGAATTTTAGGCTGTGGTGGTGGATTCTTTTTTGTTTAAATTTTTATTTTTCAATTACAGTTGACATACAACATTATATTAGTTTCAGGTGTATAACCCAGTGATTGGACTTACTAAGTGGTCACCCTAATAAATCTAGTACCCATCTGATACCATACATAGTTATTACAATATTATTGACTATATTTTCCTGTGACTATTCCATAACTACCAATTTGTACTTCTTAATCCCGTCACATTTTTCACCCATGCCCCCCAGCCCACCTCCCATCTTTCACCCAGTCCCCCAAATCCTCTCCCTTCTAGCAACCGCCAGTTCTTTCTGTGTGTCTATAAGTCTGGTTTTTGTTTGTTTGAATATATTTTTTAAATTTATCTTTATTGTTGAGGGAAATAAGCCAGTCAGAGAAAGAGATGTATCATATGATCTCACTTATGTGTGGAATCTAATGAACAAAATTAACAGATGAGCAAAAAAGATCCAGAGATAAGCATGCAACAGACTGACGTATTTCAGCGTCTGTTTTAATTTATCATTTCTTTTGGCCTTTAGATGCCACATATCAGTGAAATTATATAGCATTTGCCTTTTTCAGACTGACTTATTTCACTTAATTTAATACTCCGTAGGTCCATCCATGCTGTTGCAAATGATAAGATTTCCTTTTGTTTTATGGTTGAGTAATATTGCATTGTATATATGTTGGTTTTGGATTCCTTTGATAGGGGAATGAAGCATTGAAAGGGATTTCCCTGGCTTGATGTCTTATGTCTTTCCCCCCTTTCCCTTTAGAGTAGCAGGTGGAGTGTAAAGTCATGCAGAATTGTGTTTTGCATCTTAGGGAAGAGATTGGAAGCACACTCGGTGTTGGAGAAAACCAGGACTGGAATTGCATAGTACTGGATACGTAAAGCCTAAGCCTTGGGCAGAACAGAAAGGTTATGTTATTTATCCAGCTCAGTAGGGGGATCTGGTGGGTAGGAATTCTGGGCATATTCTGTGTACAGGAAAAGAGTGAATTTTATTTGGGCATTCCCTGGCTGTTGTCATTTGGGAACCTGAAGGTGGTGGTGAGCAAATGTCTTACCTTGGTTTCCTTATAATAAATCTGGTACTTGAGTGCCCTGCAAACCTCCCTCCTGTATCCTCGTATCATCTGCTTCCCTCAGTTGTAAATCTCATCCAGATTCTCCTGAGGCATGAAGAGACACAGAGAAAACTAAAGTCATCATCTGAGCCTCTTCCAGGATGACAGATTCATTCCAATTCCTCACTGCCTGTCTCCTTCCTCCTCCTTTATTATAATACCCGGAGTGTTCCAGATTTCTACCATATGCTCCTCAAAAATATTGTGGAAAGGATAGGAAAACACTAAACTAAATAATCTCCAAAGGAAACATTCCGTCTTATGAGCTGTATTTCTCAGTGTAGTCCCAACCATCAGCACTGTTTATATGTTCTGCCCATGGCTTAGAAACATACAATTCAATTGAGTTCAGTAGGTCATTGCAGGCCCTATGCCAAGGCCTGGAATCCAAAAGAAACATTGACAACTGCTTCCACCAGGCCATTTGGCAGGGTAAGGAGAGAGGCTCTTGGCGGGGCTGGGAGCACTGCAGAAGGTCAGAGCAGTCCTTGCCAACCTGCCCTAACAGTGGTGGGGTGATTAGGCAGCCTCTAAGGTGGCCCTCAAATGTGGAATGCTTTGGTGTTGCATCCTTTCCTTGAGTGTGGTCTGGATTTAATGACTCACTTTAATTAATAAAATACTGCAGAAGTGATGGTGTGTCACTTCCAATATTGGGGTATAGAAAGACTGCTGCTTCATCTGGGGTATTAGAACAATAGGACTTGAGGAGGCAGATGGAGGTAAAAATACTGAAGATTGGATTAAAAAACAGTTTAAGGAGGAAAATGTTCTTAATCATGATTTTGGATTTGGATGTGAAGTTTAAGACTATATGATAATCAACTAAAACTGTCTGCTAAGGAGGTTGGATTTAGGTCGAGCTCAGAAAAGAACTTTGGACTTGAGTATCAATGTGGGAGTTTACAGCTCATTACAGTTAATGATGATTCATGAATCACGAGACAGCAGAGATGGTCATACGCTAGTATAGACGGAGCTAAATTGAGATCCAGGATTGAGCTCTTAGTAATGCCAATGTTTGGAGGCTGTATTGAGGAAGAAGAGGAAGTTAGCAAGTTAATAGGGCAGAAGAGAGTGAGAAACATTTGTCAGAGAAGTTGGAGGAAATCAAAGCATGTGCATTCCTGTGGGAAGGAGAGGAAGTTCCTCCAGCAGGAAGAAGTGGTCAGCTTGGTCAAAGGCTGCTGAGAGGGGGAGGGAATTTAGGAATGGGAATAGCCATCTAATTTAGCCACTGGTGGTTACTGGTGACCTTGACAGGAACAGTTCCAACTTGCAGATTTAAGGGATAACGTGAGCACAAAAACACAAGATTACAGACAACATTTCACCTGATGAATGTTTAGGAGATCTTTGCATCTACTAAATTTCAGTTTGATTTAATATGATTTATGGAATCCTCATTTCAGAAAACTAAAG
Organism: Cnephaeus nilssonii; assembly: GCF_951640355.1. Classification (NCBI taxonomy): domain Eukaryota; kingdom Metazoa; phylum Chordata; class Mammalia; order Chiroptera; family Vespertilionidae; genus Cnephaeus; species Cnephaeus nilssonii. Next base: position 18,469,062 of record NC_137085.1, read on the forward strand.
CCATTTTAAAAGTAGTTTTGCAAATTGCTTCCTTTAATTACTTGCCCTCATTTTTGCCATGTGATTGAAAGATCAGAAAATGAATACTATCAGCTCTTTCTTCCCCTTACCTAGAAATAATTGCTATTTGCACACATGGATTATGAAAATGCTTCTTTATATTGAATTCAACCATCTTGAATAACTCTAGATGATGCTAGATGCTTCTGTAAGTAGCACAGTACACTTATATGACTATGCTGGATAAATAAGGGCTCAGGCAGTATGTACTAATGTGAAGGCTGCCTGGAAAAGAATTTCCCAGTTTTGAAAATATACCACATCAGGGAAAGAGAATCCTTAATTTAGTCCCTCAGCAGCTCAGCAGCTCAACAGTATAAAATAACACTAGGAAAATTAGACTACACACTGAGTCAGTATGACGTGGTCCATTTATTCATAGTCTATTTTTGCAGTGATGTCGTTGAGTTATGCAAAGATTAATAAATATGGTTTATGCATAACTCTGACACTCTTAGGAGACTTAATTTAATAAAAATATAAACCCACAGATAAGTGTTATTTTTGTAATGTTCTGGTAATCACCAGGATTAGGATAGGCAAAACAACTGTGGTTCTGGCCCTTTCTCAAAGTTTGGGTGTGTGGCCCAGGGCAAGGCCTAGACTGAACTGTGCTGACTCAGGAAAGTAGTAGAGATTTTGAGTTGAGATTTACACAGGCCTTTATATATTACTAGAGGCCCAGCGTGCAATATCGGGCCAGACCCAGACCCACCGCACTGGCGGGACCCAGACTGACTCCCACCCCGCTGGGCAGGAAGCAGGACCCAGAGTCAAGTCCCCACCCACCCACACGTGCCTCACCATGCACGCAAACCCCTGATGACCAGTCTTTGGTTGTTCCATCGTTACGGCATCACGACCACAGGCCTTTTATGATATAGACTAGTAGCCCATTTGCAAGAAAAATCCTGCAAGTGGCCGCTGCGGCCGCATCCGCTGCCGCTGTTGCAGCCGCTGCGCCTGCACCCGCGCCGCTGCCAACCACCCCGCTCCGCCCCGCCCCGCCCCGCCCGGGCTTTCCCTCTGGCAGCCATCTTGCTTTCCGCTTTTCCTCCGTCTTCCTTCTAAGTTGTCTTCAGTCTTCACTCCTCCCTCCCTCAGCGTATGCAAATTAACCGCCATCTTTGTTGGGTAATTTGCATACTCACCCTGATTGGCTGGTGGGCGTGGCTTTTGATGGTGGGCGTGGCTTGGGCGTAGCGAAGGTGCGGTAAATTTGCATATTACTATTTTATTAGGTAGGATTATAATATGTACTCCAGGAGTCATTTTCTGTGGTTTTCTGTCTTCATGAGTGAAGTACAATTTTTGAGACGTTTCTTTGGCAATAATCTGATAAAAGTTATTGGTTGCATCTCTCTGGATTAGGAAATATTTGAGGATTGCAATAACAGGTATGATTTTTAAGCACTCTTTGTTCTCTGATACTTTCTTTTTAAAAATCTTTTTCTGATTTTAGCCATTCATTGTAAAAAATAAGAACAAGACAATCATAAAATATTGAGAACAATAAAAACAAATCAACCATTTAACAATACTACCCAAACTTAGAAAGCAAACATTATCACCATGTTTGTACATTTCTCAACTTCCTTCATATTAAATGTATAGAAAAAGATATGTTGAGCAAACTTTGAATTACACTGTAAATGGTTTTGTGTGCATTTCTACCATCATTGACCATTATAAATTTTATTTTAATATACAGATATACTATTATCTGTGTAATCATTCACCTGTTTTAGTTATTTCTGATTTCTGACCATTAGGAATAAACTGTCAGGTTCTCAATTCTATTTCATATAATATTTTAATTATGGCTTTCAGAGAAATATGTATGGAATTGCTGAGTCAAAGTATGAATATTTATGAGGCTCCTGGTGTGTCTTTCCAAATTTCCTTTCATATACTTTCAACAAAATGTACTCTATCATGGCATTACCATTTTTTAACTATCTATGATAATTTGATGGATTAAAAAGTATCTTGTGTTATTTTGTTGTTAGTGTGAAATGTAACCTTTTGCAATATGTGTATTTGCCATTAATACTTATCAATTTTATGAATTTGTTCTCAATCTATTTTTCCTCTATTATGTTTGTCTTTTTCTTACTTATAGTATACTAGAGGCCCGGTGCACGAAATTCGTGCATGGAGGGGGGTTGTCCCTCAGCCCAGCCTGTACCCTCTCCAATATGGGACCCCTTGAGGGATGTCCAACTGCCCAGTGGGATCGGGCCTAAACGGGCAGTTGGACATCCCTCTCACAATCCAGGACTGCTGGCTCCCAACTGCTTGCCTGCCTCCGCCTGATTGCCCCTAACTGCTTCTGCCTGCCAGCCTGATCACCCCCTAACCACTCCGCTCCCAGCCTGTTTTCCCCCAACTTCCCTCCTCTGCCGGCCTGGTTACCCCTAACTGCCCTCTCTTGCAGGGTTGATCACCTCCAACTGCCCTCCCTTGCAGGCCTGGTCCTTCTCAACTGCCCTCCCTTGCAGGCCGGGTTCCTCCCAACTGCCCTCTCCTGCTGGCCATTTTGTGGTGGCCATCTTGTGTCCACATGGGGTCAGGATCTTTGACCACATGGGGGCAGCTATATTGTGTGTTGCAGTGATGATCAATCTGTATATTACTCTTTTATTAGATAGGATAGAGGCCTGGTGCACGGGTGGGGGCCAGCTGGTTTGCCCTGAAGGGTGTCCCTGATCAGGATGGGGTTCCCTTGGGGCGTGGGGCAGCCTGAGCGAGGGGCCTGTGGTGGTTTGCAGGCCGGCCACGCCCCCTGGCAACCCAAGCGGAGGCCCTGGTATCTGGAATTTATTTTCCTTCTACAATTGAAACTTTGTAGCCTGAAGTGGAGCCAAGCCTGGGGCTCCCTCCGAGGCTGGCAGCCATTTCTGTTGGGGTTATAATTGAAACTTTGTAGCTTAAGCGGGTGGGCCCGGCCAGGGTGTTCGGAAAGCTTTGCTTCCCCTGTTGCCGGGGGCAACCCTGGCCTGCTCTCAAGTTCCATTCTGCCGCCATTTCTATTTGAATTTGTTTACCTTCTATAATTGAAACTTTGTAGCTTGAGTGGAGGCTTAGGCCTGGCAAGGGCAGGTGGAAAGCTTGGCTTCCTCTGTTACCTAGGAAACCTTGCTCTCTGTGGCTGTAGCCATCTTGGTTGGGTTAATTTGCATACTCGCTCTGATTGGATGGTGGGTGTGCCTTGTGGGTGTGTTGGAGGTGTGGTCAATTTGCATATTTGTCTATTATTAGGTAGGATTATCTTTGTATTTTAAGAACTTGAAGTGTCATATACATTGCTAACCTTTTTCTTGTTCAATTGGTCTTTTATGACTAAAAAACATATAATTTTTATATCACCTAATCTTTCAGGCTTTTTTCTTATGTACTCTCCCTATCCCCAGCTTTTATAATAGATTGTGAGAAAAGACAATATTTACCTCTTGTAGACCATCTAGGAATTTGTCATTTTTACATTTAAAGCTTTCAATCAATTCATAATTATTCTTAGCATATGATGAGAAGTAGAAATACAACATTTAAAATCTTAATAAGCATGGGAATATGGACATCTCTTATGGACATCACAATATCTCAAATATAGTGATTTTGTTTCCTTTGGCTATATGACTAGAGGTGGGATTGCTGGATCATATGATAGTTCAATTAATTTCTCAAGGAAGAGCCATACTGTTGTGAATAGTATGCATCAATTTACATTCCCACCAGCAGTGCACAAGGGTTCCCTTTTGTTCACATTCTTACCAATAGCTGTCATTTTTATGATAGCCATTCTAACAGGTGTGACATTATATCTCATTGTGGTTTTGATTTGCATTTCCCTGGTGATTAATGATGTTGAGTACCTTTTCATGTACCTATTGGCCATTTGTATGTTTTCTTTGGGAAAATGTCTATTCAGATCCTCTGCCCATTTTTTAATTGGAATTTGGGGTTTTTTTCAGGGGCTATTGAATTGTATGTGTTCTCTATATATTTTTGATATTAATTCCTTATAATATATATGATTTGCTAATATTTTCTTATATCTCATAGGCCTTTTTATTTTTATGATTGTTTTCTCTGCTGTGTAAAGACTTATTAATTTGATGTAGTCTCATTTGTTTATTTTTTTTTGTTGTTGCCTTTGCTTTGTTGTCAAATCCCCCCCCCAAAAAAAAAATCATTGGCAAACTAATGTCAAGAACCACTTCTCTTATGCTTTATTCTAGGAGTTTTATAGTTTCAGGGTCTTAAAGCCATTTTCAGTGGATTTTTTAGTATGGGTCCAGTTTCATTCTTTTGCATATGTCTATCCAGTTTCCCTAAAACCATTTGTTAAAAAGACTATCTTTGCCCTCTTGTATATTCTTAAAGCCTTTGTGGAAAATTAGTTGACTGTATATGCATAGATTATTTTGTCCCATTGATCTGTGTGTCTCTTTTTATGCCAATACCATACTTTTTATTACTACTACTTTGTAATATAGTTTGAAATCAAGAAATGTGATATCTCCAGCTTTGCTGTTCTTGCTCAACTTTGCTTTAAATATTGAGGGTCTTTTGTGGTTCTATACAAATGTTAGGATTGTTTCTTCTATTTCTGTGAAAAATGCCATTGGAATTTTGACAGAGATTACATTGAATCTGTAGATTGCTTTGGGTGGTATGGACATTTTAATATATTGATTCTTCCAATCCATAAACATGAGATTTTTCCCCCATTTATTTGTGTTTTCAGTTTCTTTCACTAATGGTTTTGTTTGTTCGTTTGTTTTTATAAGGACAAATTCAGCAACAGATTAGTAATTGTACAAGATCTTTTAGTTTGGTCCAATTCTGAGATTCAGTGCATTGGTTTGTTCTATGGGATATTCATATGGAAACAGGCTAAAATCTAGTTTTATGGACTGAAAATGGCAGAGCTCTTACATGAGAGAATAAGTTGGGGATTCCAAACAGAAAGAAGATAGGCAAGTTAAGCCTCAACATAGCAAGACACATTACAAAGGCCTAATTTGGGGTTTAATATCACAATGTCCTTACAGGTAGGGAAGAGGTAGGTTTTGACATAAATGGTTTTTAATTTCAAGTAAAAGTGCTCAATTGTGCATGAAAATGGACTCTTTGAATAGCAGCTACAATTAATGATTGAAGGACACACTTTATGTGCATATAGTGAGGAAAAATCACTGTTTTGGTGATTGCTTACTTTGTCCCAGTAACTGTTCCAAGTATTTTACACCCATTAACTATTTCATCCTCATTAGAATGTTATGAGGCATGCGCTATCACTGTCCTCATTTTACAGATAAGGAGTCTTCCTTTGTTTTTTGCTTAAGTTCACATAATTATTATGGGGCACAGCCAGGATTTTCATTGAGGAAGCCTGAATCCAGGACCTGTGTTCTCAGCCTCTACCTCATGCAGCTCCTGGATGAGCATTCATTTATTCATTTAACAAATATGTACTGGATGCTTGCAGGTGTGCCAGGCACTGTGTTTGGTACTGAGAACCTAGTGGAACTCAAAACAAACATGGTGCCTTCTCTCCTGGAACTTACAGTCTAAAGGTAGACAGAACTTAAGAGTAACAGATAAATATGTAAGTATAAATTGAAGTAAGTGCTATAAAGGGAAATTGCAGCATTCTCTGGAGTGTACAGTCAGGGCCCTTTCTTAGATCAGAAGACCAGAAGAGGTCTCTCTTAAGAAAGTGATAATTAAACTAAGATTAGATGGATTAGTGAAAGTTAGTGAAGAATGGGAAAAGAATGTACCAGTCTTTGGGAAGAGCATGGCCAAGTGTTCCTAATCCCTTTGACAAGACCTCATAGGAAGATGGACATATCAGGCTGCCAGTGCCATGAAAAATAAATTCCTCTGTGTCCCCTTGTTCTGACTTCCTGTTCACTAAACAGTCTTACTATAATCTGGCTTCACGTGCAGTTTAATAATGTGAAGAGAATATGCTGGTTGTGCAGACTTCTAGCATTATGGTCATGATGAGAGTCCTTTCTCCTTGTCAATTAATAAATTCACATTTATATCAATCTCCAGTACATTCTCTACTTGCTACCAAATTTGTCAACCTCAGACTCTGAGCCTTCAAAGCAGAAGACCAAATCCTCAAATGGCATGACCTGGATTCCAAGTTGAGTTCCCACCCAGCTCCAACCTGCTTTTCTTTTGACACTGTAAATGGTTATGTGTGATACCGCTTGTTCGTGAAGTTGTATTAATATGCAGTACTTGGTAAAGTAAAAGAAAGATGAGTGCTTTGAGAAAAAGTTGAAAAACAGATTTAGTGAGCTCATGATCCATGATTATTCTGGTAAATTTTACTGAAAAGAAAGTCCATCTGGAAGAGAGTCTGAATGAAATCCTGTTTTGAATATTTAGGGAATAAGACACCATCTTGTCTTAGTAGTCATGTGCTGAGTGAGTAATGCTGGTATTCTTTTACTAGATTGTTTTAGTATAAAACTGTAGTAAATTGTGCTAGTTAGTGTTTCCCCACTACAAGCATGGAAACGAGACTTACTCATAATATTTATTTCTTCTCCAGAGTGCCTTTGCAGACCTGAAACATCTGACCCAACAAAAGGCCTCCAACTTTTAATATAACACAGCTGCTCTGAGGATAGCGTGCATGCATATGTGTGTGTGCAATGGGAGGGGATTTCCTAATATTTATTCATTTATGTGCCCTCTGGAGAAGGGGCAAGTTTAGTCCAACAGGAATTCTAAGTGCCTTTTACTGGGCATTTGTTAGATGTAAAAAGCTGGCTCATGTCAAAAGTATCTTCCAGGCAGTTTGCAGCTGGGAGCCATAAAAGACAAGATTGTACATTGTTTAGGATCAGTAATGCTAATGGGTTGCATTTCACAGTGAACAATTAGTTTTTCTACCAATGCAGAATAGTGCATTGATTATGAAGAAATGGGAATTATATAGAAACTCTTATCAAAGATGTCTTAATTTAGTTATTTGCTATTAATAATCATTTATAATGAATTAGTTAACTTCCAACACATGCACTATGTGTTTTTTTCATCACCAATTATCCCCTCTATACCCGCTTCCACCTCCACCCACCCCAACCCCCACACAATAACCACACTGTTGTCTGGTTCCATGAGTTCTTTCTCTTTTTGTTCTTTTTTTTCTCAATCCCTCCACACACACACACCCAGTACCTCACCGCACCCACACCAGAGCTGTCTGCCTGCTCTCTAACTATGAGTCTGTCTCTATTTTGCTTGCTCATAAATTCCACATATGAGTGAAATCATATGGTATTTCTCTTTCTCTTACTGGCTTATTTCACTTAGCATAATGTTTTCTATGTCACTTCATGCTGTCGAAAAGGGTAAAATTTTCTTACTTTTTATGGCAGAGTAGTATTCCAGTGTAAATGTACCATAGCTGTTTTATCCACTCACCTCACACCTGTCAGAATGGTATCATCAGTAAATCAACAAACAACAAGTGTTGATGAAGATGGTGAGAAAAGGGAACCCTTGTGTACTGTTGGTGGGAATGCTGATTTGTGCAGCCACTGTGGAAAGAAATATGGAGTTACCTCAAAAAAATTAAAAATGTAATTGCTTTATGACCCAGCAATTCCACATCTGGAAATATATCCAAAGAACCCTGAAACACTAATTTGAAAGGATATATGCACCCCTATGTTCATTTCAGCATTATTTACAATAACCAAGATTTGGAAGCAGCCCAAATGTCCATGCATTGTGCTTTCAACAGAGCATAAACAACAATGGTTATCAGCTCAATAATCCAGCTTTTTCTTTATTCTTCATATTTGTCCTCCCAAATTGGTGGAACAAAGCATGAGACATCTTAAATGTTATTAATTTAGGAACAATCTAGAAGTTCTAAGGAAACTTTCCTTCTTGTCTTTTGTATCTCTTTTTCAAACCTGTTGATTCATTTAACTAACTGAACTTGACCCGAAGGAAACAGTGATGAGTAAATCTCCATCAGAGAACTCAGAGTCTGGCTAGGAATATGGATGAGTACATCAACAATTATGATGAGTGCAGTAAGTGATAGAGAGACATGTTTAGAGCACTCTGGGGGAATAGAGTATGGGCCCTTAAAGGGGTCAGGCTAATGGTGAGGGCAGTCTGAGATGACTCCCCAGAGAGAGTGCATTTGAGCTGAGCAGTTGTTAACTATGTAAATGTTAGAGCAGGGAGAAGAATAGAGCTCACAGGAAACAGTCTATTGAAGATGTGGGGAGATGAAAATGTGCTGTTTATTTTCTTGCCTGTTTCATTTTTGCCTCATACCTTTCTATGAATGCCAAGAGAAAGTAATGAGACAAGAATTCAGAGGAAGAGGTGAAATAAAACATGAAAAGAACAATTGCAGATCATGTTGCCTTGTGGGAAGGTGGTTACTTGACAACAGATGTCTAGCATTTCCCTTCCTAGTAACTAGTGATATCAACCAAAAAAATGGAAGAACAATAGCATTCATATAGAAAACTAGGGAAGGGTACTATCCAAATGCTAGAATTTCTGTTAGTCACAGGGCACAAGGGATCTATTTAAGAAGGTTAATCAGAATTGACTTGCAAATCATTTGCCTTAGAAATTAGAGCCTTTCAAAAATGTAGAAGAAATTATAAATGCTGTAAACATACATCAGTTTATATGGTCTAGGGCTTGAGTTGGAAATGGATCATCAGGTCATAGGAAAGCCCTCCTCCTGAAGGGCCTTTGGCAGCTGCTGCTCATGAGACTTTCATAGTATAGGTGCCTTGGGGGAGTCCAACAGGATTCAAGAGTAGCTATCCTGAGAGGTCTGAGCCACGGATGACTTTATCAAGTCACTGGTTGCTGGCAATGAGGACATTGTAAAGCTTTTGTCAGGCCTAGGCTGTTAACTGTTCAGAGTATTAAATGGGGGTGGGAGGCAGAGATGGGGAATGGACTCCTGAAGGTGGCACATTTATATCAGATTTCTGTGGCTTATGTCACACCAGGAATGGGATCCAGCCATACAAGATGTGGCACCTGATATATATATATATAGATATAGATATAGATATAGATATAGATATAGATATAGATATAGATATAGATATAGATATAGATATAGATATAGATATAGATAGATATAGATATAGATATATATCTATCTATATCTATATATATATGCAAGTTTTGAGAGATACAGATGTAAAACTCTCCAGAAAAGAGATTTACTTGTTAGGACTGCCCACTCTTCCAGATCCTTCTTCACTCTATTTGGGCTATTAGGTCACGGAGCCAGAGATCAGTCTTCCTTAGGGAAATCCAAGGGGATCCAAGCGCCTTATGTCTATGGAGATATACCAGGCCCTTATTCAAAAGAATGAATAAGCAGAAGATATCTCCTTCACCAAAAGTGGAAAAAATACTTTAATAAATATCCTTTTAAAAACCAATCACACATGAAATGAAAACAGATTTTTATTATATAAAAAAACAGATATTAAAAATGTTAAATTTTCAGGTATAGAAATCCATTGTTGATATATTTATGTGTGTGCGTTTTCTTTTATCTTCTTTTTCATTTTCTCTGCTACCCAACACCCAGAATCTCTCCCCTCTCACTCTCAGAGTCTTGCTAAGAAGTCAAGGCCCTGCCTTACTTAAAGAAACCCTAGTCTGGCCAGCGTGGGGTTGCCGGCTCGATCCCCAGTAGGGGATGTGCAGGAGGCACCCGATCAATGATTCTCTCTCCTCATTGATATTTCCTTCTCCCTCTCCCTCTCCCTCTCCCTCTCCCTCTCCCTCTCCCTCTCCCTCTCCCTCTCCCTCTCCCCCACCCTCTCCCTCTCCCCCTCCCTCTCCCTCTCCCCTCCCCCTCCCCCTCCCCCTCTCCCTCTCCCTCCCTTCCTCTCTGAAATCAATAAAAATATTTTTTAAAAGAAGAAACCCAAGTTTCCAGATTCTTCCCAAATGCCTTCATACCCAGGACTAGCCAATTAGATGCTTCTGACTAAGTCTCTGCATCTTGAGTGAGTCGGGAAAAACCAAAGTTACTTCAGAATTCATTCACTGTCAAGGTGTTCGGCAGCAGCAGAGTCCAGGACTGAATTGCTGGTGCCAAGATGGTTCAGAGCCCAGCTGCTCCTGGAGCATGAATTTCCTTGGTTTTTATCCATTTTTAAGTTTGAGTCTCTAGTCTTCCTATTGATTCTGTGAACTCCATGATATTCTTCCAATAATTACTTTTCAGCCTAAAGTAGGCAGAGCTGGTATCAATTTGCCATCTAATATAACAGATCAAGATTTTTTTTTTTAAAGCTTTGCCCTCTCTTATGGTCATTTAGAGTTTTCACAGATATAATAATGTGAAAATTTATTGTCATCACCCATGAAGGTTCAGTGCTGGGATCTCCCCACAAGATAATGAATGTCCTAACAATTGGTGTTCAGTTACCCTGCATTGTCCCTGCCTATCCAAAAACAGATCTCCTAGATCAAACATGTCAAACTCAAGGCTAACATGGGCCAAATAAACAAGGCTTAAGTTTATGTGGGCCGCAAAATCAATTTTCATAGAAACATAGGTTTATTTTGATAGAGACATGCTGAATACAAAGGGCTGAAATAAGTGAGTAATTGTTAACATAAAATAATAGAACATTTTAATTAAAATCAATATATTTTTTCTTGAACATTAACATTTTCTTGAACATCAGACACTGAATAACTGCACAAATTAATAAGCATAACGCAGATAAACCTATTTTTCTTGTTCTTCAAAAGCGAAATATTTCTTGTTGCGCACACCAAACAAGTCAGTACAAGACTAATGACGTGCCAACCGGCTGCTAAAATATTCGCTGCTAGTATTGGTGGAGAGAAATGGTGCGCCTGTGTGTAAGGCACATGAGGGAAATGAATGCAACACGATTATAGTAATCATTAGCAAACGTTGTAGTTCGTTATTAATAACTAGAGGCCTGGTGCACGAAATTCGTGCACGGGGGTGTGTGTCCCTCAGCCCAGCCTGCACCCTCTTTAATCTGGGACCCCTCGAGGGATGTCTGACTGCCTGTTTAGGCCCAATCCCGGTAGGATAGGGCCTAAACGGGTAGTCGGACATCCCTCTCACAATCCAGGACTGCTGGCTCCCAACTGCTCGCCTGCCTGCCTTCCTGATTGCCCCTAACCGCTTTTGCCTGCCAGCCTGATCACCCCCTAACCACTCCCCTGCCAGCCTGATTGATGTCTAACTGCTCCCTGCCAGCCTGATTGCCCCTAACTGCCTTCCCCTGCAGGCCTAGTCACCCCTAACTGCCCTCCCCTGAAGGCCTGGTCACCCCTAATTGCCCTCCCCTGCAGGCCTGGTCCCCCCCAACTGCTCTCCCCTGCAGGCCTGGGTGCCCCCAACTGCCCTTCCCTGCAGGCCTGGTTGCCCCCAATTTCCCTCCTCTGCTGGCCTGGTCACCCCTAACTGCCCTCTCCTGTAGGCTTGATCGCCCTCAACTGCCCTCCCTTGCAGGCCTGGTCCCTCCCAACTGCCCTCCCCTGCTGGCCATCTTGTGGTGGCCATCTTGTGGTGGCCATCTTGTGTCCACATGGGGGCAGCCATCTTGTGTGTTGGAGTGATGGTCAATTTGCATATTACTCTTTTATTAGATAGGATTATGTATAACAGGATATTGTAAAAATTAAGTTACAAAATTTTTATTAAAACATGACTTACATACCGTTATATTGGTTGGGCCACAAAAATATTCATTGTGGGCCACATGTAGCCCGTGGGCCGTGAGTTTGACATGCTTATCCTAGATGGTATCTGCTCTCTCAACATGCTCCTTGGTGTCAACCACTTCTGCATTCTTAGTTGATGCTGTATTCCTCTTATGTGATTAAAAACCCTAGTTGCAGCAGTTTTCATCATCATGACTTAAATACTAGGCCCTCGGCTACACCTCACAGTTCAACCAGATTAAAAGTGTGACCTCATTAATTGTGTGGAACAAGCAAGTCTAAATTCTCTTCTTGAATACAAGCCAACTGTGTCTCTCCCAAATGCATGTCATAAAAGCTTGAGCAAGACGTGCTCATGGCTCAAAGAGAGACATGCCTGATTTATGATTTCTTGATAGCACTTAACATTTTATTTGGATTTAGAGATAACTCTAGATACATCAATCAAGCAAGCTGTTTTCAAATCTTTCTTCTCAGCTGTTCCTGGTGCCAGATTGTCTAACAAATAGAAGCTTAAACACATGTAATTTGTGATTGGTGGAGCCCATTCTCAGTCATGCAACAGGCCAGCTGGTAGCACAATCCACAGTTTAGTCCATGGCCTCACTCACAGGCAATAGGTTACCTCTCCTCACACACATGAACATGTTGGAATATCACACTTATAAAATAATGAGAGTGTACAGTAGGAAATTAATTTAAATATTTGCTTACAAATTTGATAGCTGAAAATTGTGTCTTTTATTATACATATATTCACATAATCAGATTGCTCAGAGTAGAACTTTCCTTACCCAATTAAAAAAATATATACCGTATTTTCTGGCGTATAAGACGACTGGGCGTATAGAAGATTTTCCTGGGTTAAAAAGTCATCTTATACACCGGAAAATACGGTATTTGTAATTGAAAAATAGAACTTTGGCAAAAGAAGCAATAGAATGTATAATTGACAATCCATAGACATGACATATATTAATATGTATGTAAACATACACATGTATACATACATATCATGTATGTATATATAGTATATGTATGTGTATATATGTACATACACATATATACACAAATATACATATTTGGTATATGATAAAGTGATTGTAATTTTGTAAAAAAGTATTTGAAAAAGTTGTGCCAGAGTTTTTTCTTAATTATTTGTAAAAAGATATCTTTAGTTCACATCATGTACATAACCTAATTTCAAATGGATTTAAGTAACATATGAAAAGCTGGATAAAACATGTAATAGCGGGATAAAAATATAGATAACTCTGAGTGACCTTAGCATGGGAAAAGATTTTCTAAGAATAAAAACAATGTAAGAAATAAAGTAAAGCATAATAATTTGACTTTACAAAAATTTTGAAGTATTTCACTAAAAATTAAACACCAAATTATTGGAACTCAAAGGTCTATTCTATTCAACTTCTGAACCAATTGAAAGATAAAGGAAATGAAGGAAGACAAAACATAGAAGGAAGACAAAACATCATCTTCATTATTATTAAGTGAATGTTGGAGATTGTTGTTGGACAATGATAGACGGTGAATTTCCTAACATAGAACCTTGAATTACGCAGATGTGCCCACATACCCACATGGAGCCTGCCGCATGAAAGAGCCAAACAGAACTTGTCTCTCTTGTCTTAGTGAGAAGTTCCTCCCAAACTAAAAGATACTTAAAGTGAGTGCTGGGCTATGTCCTAATTCTCCTCCCCAAACTCAACAGTTGGATCATGATGCTTCTTCTTCTTCAGAAAGAAGTGATAATAATGTTTAGAAAATGCAATCTTATGCAAATGAATTTTACACATAAACATTAAGGACTAGAGGCCCAGTGCAGGAAATTCATGCACAGGAGGGGGTGTCCCTCAGCCCAGCCTGCACCCTCTCCAATCTGGGACCCCTCGAGGGATGTCCGACTGCCGTTTAAATGGGCAGTCGGACATCCCTTTCACAATCCAGGACTGCTGGCTCCCAACTGCTTGCCTGCCTCTGCCTGATTGCCCCTAACCACTGCTGCCTGCCAGCCTGATCACCCCCTAACCACTCCTCTGCCAGCCTGATCAATGCCTAACTGCTCCCCAGCCAGCCCCATTACCCCTAACTGCCCTCCCCTGCTGGCCTGGTCACCCTTAACTGTCCTCCCCTGCAGACCTGGTTGCCCCCAACTGCCCTCCCCTGCTGGCCCGGTCACCCCTAACTGCCCTCCCCTGCAGGCCTGGTCCCCTGCAACTGCTCTCCCCTGCAGGCCTGCCCCCCCTAACTGCCCTCCCCTGCAGTTCTGGTCCCCCCCAACTTCCTTACCCTGCTGACCTGGTCCCCCCCAACTGCCGTCCTCTGCTGGCCTGGTCACCCCTAACTGCCCACAACTGCCCTCCCCTGCAGGCCATCTTGTGGTGGCCATCTTGTGTCCACATGGGGGCAGCCATCTTTGACCACATGGGAGCAGCCATCTTGTGTCTTGGAGTGATGGTCAATTTGCATATTACTCTTTTATTAGATAGGGTAAGGTAGGACCATTCTCTGCATAACAAAAATTAAGAGTAGGCATTTGTTACAGAGATTGCAATTGATTACTAACTATAGTGCAAAAAGAGCTCATATAAACTAATAAGAAAAAATTCCAACAAAAAATGCAACAAAGGACATAAAAAATTAAAGCATTACACATACCTAATGAAATTACATAAAAACTTTCAAAATCATCAGTTTTCAAAGAAATACAAATAATTAATGTAAATATGAATATAAAGTTTCTTAGAGTTATTCTATCTTGAGAAATGAGGAGAGAAAAGCAGGTCTAGTAGCTTGTGTGCAGCTGGTATTGTCACAATAAAGTACAAGCAACAACTTTGTACCATTCAGCCACTGGTAACTATAAGAACACATTAATTCCTAATGTTATCAAGCTTTATCTAATCAAGGAGTTCATCAAATGCACCAGAAAGAATTGGTTCCCTGTTTCAAATTTGCAAATTGTAGAAGAATGTTAGTGATCAGCATTACTATACCATGCTCCTAACTCAAACCCTAACTGGCTTTGCTCCAATCTATATGGTGAGTAGTGTGATGATGTGACATGTGCTTAAGGCCAGAAAGAAAAACAAATTCAAGGGAGAGTGGTGGATGAGATGGTAGAAAACAGGGCTGGTTTGGTGGAGGGGTATGTGCAGTTAGGATGTAGACAGTTTATTTAGATACTAGAGGCCCTATGCACTGGGGGGGGGGGGGAGGGGGCGGTCCCGCAGCCCGGCCTGCGCTCTCTCACAGTCCAGGAGCCCTTGCTCCTTAATGCCCGCCTTCTCACTGCTCCTTACTGCTCAATTCACTCTCCTTAGTGCTGCCATAAAGGCGGGAGAGGCTCCCGCAACCACTGCTGCGCTTGCCAGCCATGAGCCTGGCTTATGGCTGAGCAGCACTTCCCCTGTGGGAGCACACTGATCACCAGGAGGCAGCTCCTGCATTGAGCATCTGCCCCCTGTTGGTCAGTATGCATCATAGTGACTGGTTGTTCCACTGTTGGGTCGATTTCCATATTAGACTTTTATTATATAGGATTGTATTAACATAGAACCTCTTTGTCTCCTTAATCAGCTACCTTTATTCCCGGGAGAATGCCACAATCTTAATTTCTGTAGATGATACAGGGCCTAAATAGAATAAAATATGATGTCATCATTTGCCTTTAAAATTGGAAAATTATATTTTCTAAGGATAATTATTGCTACTGATGGCAGAGATAGACACTCATACACAAATGATGGTTGTGTAAATTAACTGGAAATTTTTGTCAAAGGCTTCAAAAAGACAATATCTTTTGACCCACTAATCCCACATTCAGGACTCTATCCAAGGGAGAGATATAAAATATATTTACATCTATGTCTTATATATAATATCCCCCAAAGTAGAAATGACCTAAAAGCCTCCAAAGGAAAATATTTTGAAATTTTAGGATATCTATAGAATATAATGTTATGTAGGTAGATTTAAAAAAATAACACTTTTAGAAATTAAGTCTATATTGAGTTTTTTAAATATAAGAATAACACATTAAGTGCCCAGTCAGTCACCGGTGACTGACACTACACTTTTGTCCAGAAGACAAAACAGGCTGGGCACTTAACGTGTTAAAACTTGCCTATATAACATGGATTGCAACATGCATATATGTAACAGGAGGAAATACATGAAAATAAGATTTTTTTTCCCATAGGTAGAATTACAAATAATTTTTTTCTTTATAGCTTTTTTACTTCTAAAATTATCTGCTATGATTCTGTATTCATATATATGCATACCTAATTTTATAAACATATTTATGTTTGGTTTTATAGCTATGTTTACAAAATTCTTTTGACAACTGTATACATTACTCATGTGCTCATCAGTTCTATTGTAACTGAAACCAAGGTTCAGCTGCCTGCCACAAGGAAAGCCAAACCTGTGAGACAGGTGCTTGTGAAAAGGAAAGAGGTTTATTTCCGTTTCAGCAACCTGAGAAGATGGGGGACTTTTTTTTTTTAATTGACTTCAGAGAGAAGGGAGAGGGAGAGAGAGATAGAAACATCAATGATGAGAGAGAATCATTGATTGGCTGCCTCCTGCACATCCCATACTGGGGATTGTGCCAGCAACCCAGGCATGTGCCCTGACTGGGAATCAAACCATGACCTCCTGGTTCATAGGTCAATGATCAAGATCAACCAATGAGCCACACCAGCTGAGCAGGATCGGGAGGGGGGGGTGCTTTTGTGACAAAACCAATCTCCACATCTCAGTGCAGGCAGAGATTTTTATAAGGAGAGAGAAGGAAAGCAGAATAAAGAGATCAAGGGGAGTGGATTGCAAAGTTCTCTATGTGCAGACCAACACAGTCCATTCTGATAGGGACCTTGAAACAAGTCAGGTGATGGTCTGACATGTGTCATCCTGGTTTTCATCATCCTGATTTTATGATTGAAGTTCAGCAATTCTCCTAGAGCTTGGATGACTGAAGGTCAGGGTCTGTATCTTCTGAATTTAGTTCCTAGAATTCTTATTAAAAGATGCTGTGTGTCTACAAGCTACATATTAGTCAGAGTCAGCATTTTCAGAAACAATGTCAAAAGAATGGTGGGTTGGGTTACAATTCCCCTGTTACACTATGTCTCAAAATCACTTTAACTTGTGAATGTTGATTCATTTCTCTACTGAGTAAAATATTTTTCTTCCTTCTCAAGAAGGGTAAATAATAAGTATGTTTTCTGAGGCTTTGTATAATCAAGGATTACCTACTGAAGGCTCAATGTGTAAAAGACAATGGATTGAGTGTAGACTATCCTTCATTGTTGTCTGATATTCAGTATTAAATGGAAGTTTCAGACGAATCTAATTTTTGTGCCATTGAAAGTTATCCATTTTATTTTGTTTTGCTTTGCCTAGTTACTCTAACAGAATTTTATTATCATTAAAATTCAAAAACCTCTGGGTCCATTTGTCACTAATTTTACTCATAAGACAAACCATCATAAAGCATTGCAGACCAGGTATGAACTATGGCTGTGCAAACCAATTCTTTGATTTTGTAATCTCACCAAGTGGGTTACATTGCCTTTGCCTGCTCAGTTCAGCTTCCCCTTCATGGTAGAAGAATTCTTTATTTTTTCCAGCCCATATTAGCAGACAGGTAAAAGTAGGGTTATTTTTCAAGAAATAAGCAAACACTTTTGCTTTAAACTCTACCCTGTCATGTGGCATCTATTATATTCATTGAATGTCCCCATGGTGTGTATGTGTGTATGTGTGGGGTGGGTTTACATTGAATTCACAGCTGAGTCTAGTTGATTACCCCCACATTTGCTATTATCTTTTGTACTTGCACCAGCCCCTTCAATAAGGCATCTTGCCAAACCTCAGTTGTAAGAGCTGCTCATCACTCACTGCTTCTATTGCTAGCTATGATAATGTCAGCGGGCCTGCCAAACGAACTGTCTCTAATACTCCCTAAGCTGTCAAAACAATCTCTACTGTGGTTGCCTAGGTGCTGCACTGGGCACCACAGCTACAGGGCACCAAGCAATACTGTGTCACTCACAATCATCGTACAGAGTTTTAAATAAAACCAGCACTTTCAGTTCTTATTTGCAGGCCTCATTTTCTCTGGCTTGGTAGTGGAAATAAAACCACGAGCTCTGCCCTACCTAGCTGGTTTGGCTCAGTGGATGGAGTGTCAGCCTGCAGACTGAAGGGGCTTCCTGGGTTCGATTCCAGTCAAGGGCACATGCCCGGGGTGTGCAAGAGACAACCAATCAACATCTCTCATCATTGATATTTCTGACTCTCTCTCCTTCTCCTTTCCTCTCTGAAATCAATAAAAATATATGTTTATAAATAAATAAGTAAATAAACAAACAAACTCAGATGTTTTTGTTGTGTGAGATTGAATCCTGGGTGTCTTACCTTGAGCAAGTAACTTAATCTCTCTGTTTCCTCATTTCTAAAATGTTGTAATAATAACAATGATAATAATAATAATAGTAATAATAATACCTACTTCATTTAAGTTTTTATGGGTAAACAGACTTATTCTTTGCTCAAAAATTTTAAATTATTTCTGAAAACGCTGTCATTAAGTGAATGAACATTATATATATATATTAATTCATTAATTTAAATGGGAAATATTCTATTCCAACTAGGCAGCTCCTTAAACATTAAGCACATAAAAGACACTCAACATCTTTTATAGCAGTTATATATGGCACTGAAACCCTATTAATCCACAATATGTGATGACATGGACTTGTACTCGGCTACAATTTGACGGAAGCCATTGAAGAAATATAGGAAATATATATTTACTCACAGTGTAAATATAACCATTTACACTGTGAGTAAAATGTTTAAAGCTACTGAAAAATCAAACATTTCAATCATTTAAGAGCATCTAATAATTGATATATTAATAATGTACTAATTGAAACATTAATTAGGAAGTATACTAAATATAATTTGATTTTTAAAAAGGAATAAACAACTGAAATAGTGTTAAGAATTTTTTTAAAACAAAATGCAAAATCCACAATGAATATATGAGCCATAAGCTTTTATGCATCAAATCTACACAAATAAAAGAGAAATACGCAAATTGACCGTACCTCCATGATGCCCACCAGCCAAAGAGGAGTAAGTATGCAAATTAACACAACAAAGATTATGGGCTAATTTGCATACACAGGCATGGAGCGAAGACTGAAGGCTCCAGCCTGAGTGAAGACTGAAGACTGAAGATGACTGAAGACTGAAGAGGCTTGGCTTCTCTGCTGCGGCCGGAGTGAAGGCCTGGGTCCCAGGTGCCAGAGGAAAACCAGTGCTGGCAGCCAGGGGAAGGAAGGCCTATTGTACGAATCTTCATGCAGCGGGCCTCTAGTAATATAATAATGAAATATATAAATAAGAAACAAGTATAAATGAAAAGAAACAATTGTAAGAAATTCAGCATCTCTTCAAGAAAAAATCAAGTGGTCAAAAATAAGTAACATTATATAGAAAATTTGAGAAATATAATAGGATTGTAAAATTCTATGTCATAGGCCTGGCCGGCATGGCTCAGTGGTTGGGTGTAGACCTATGAACCAGGAGGTCATGGTTCCATTCCTGGTCAGGGCACATGCCCAGTTTGCAGGCTTGATCCCCAGTGTGGGGTATGCACGAGGCAGCCAATCAATGATTCTCATCATTAATATTTCTATCTCTTCCTCTCCCTCCTCCCTGAAATCAATAAAAATTTATATCAAAAAAACTCTATGTCATACAAATATAGACTACCCTTTTCCTAGCCTCTTTGAGACATTCATGAAAATCATAAGTACTCAAAGGAAAAGTTCAAAAAACGTATAAAGAAGAAATAAAATATATTCTTTCTAAAGTAATGTAATGTTCTCCTAAATAGTTATTGGGTTAATGGCATTGGGATATATAAGATAACATTAATGGTGATGACAACCTTAATTTATAAAGAGTGCTTACAAAATAAGTAGAAGAGTCAAAAATTATTTTGTTTTTAAAACGGAGTAAAAGAAACTCACAAAAATCAAGCTTATAACCTATAAAAATGTTTGAAAGTATTTAATCATTTTTAAAAATATTTTGTACCTATTTTGAAGCAAATTATTTTTTGATACAATATCCAATGTATATAAATAAAATGAAAAAGGAGAGTGGCAAATAGTATATCCTTTCTTGGGAACAATTTTAAAATAAAACTTTAAAAATATAGATATATTTTAAAACAAAAGTTCTACTTCTAGGAATTTATCCTGTGTAGACAATTAAGTATATGACCCCATAACTAAGGAATTAAGTATATGACCCCATAATTAAGGATGTTTGTGACAGTATTATTTATGAGAATAAGAAATTGGAAATAACCTAAATTTCAGACAGTGTTACTAGTTAACTAAATTATGGTATACTTTTAGAGTCATAAAAAATAATGTTGCTGAGAAAGAGTTAATTACACGACATTTTGTTTATATGTTTTTTATTTTAAAAGCCGTGTTACTAAGTTCTTATAAAATACTAGAGATTCGTGAATTTGGGGGGATCCCTTAGCCTGGCCTGTGCCCACTTGCAGTCCGGGAGCCCTTGGGGGTTGTCTCCCCCTCTCCTCCCGCCCCCGGGGATTGGGCCAAAGCTGGCAGTCAGACATCACTCTCACAGTCCAGGGCTTTCACAGTCCGGGGCTCTCGCCTTCCGGGACCCCTTTCTCCTTACTGCCTGCAAGCCTGCACCAGAGGTGGGGGAGGCTCCTGCCACCGCCACTGAGCTCACCAGCCGTGAGCCAGCTCAGGGCTTCTGGCTGAGTGGTGCTCCCCCTGAGGGAGTGCACTGACCACCAGGGGGCAGCTCCTGCATTAAGCATCTGCCCCCTGGTGGTCAGTGCGTGTTGTTCCACTGTTCAGTTGATTTGCATATTGGCCTTTTATTATATAGGATATCTCGTTTTTGTTAAATGTGAATATAAAATTTGGCTATGCACTGAATGTTAATAGTAATTTTATCTGCAATTATAGGTCATTTTAAATTCCATCTGCTTAATTTTCTCTTTATTTGCAATATACATGTGCAATGAAAAAACAGTGACTGTTAATAGTTTTTAAAAGTTATGTCTCCATTTCCTTCTTTTTTAATACATCTAGGAACTGGTTCTTCAAGTTAGCAGTGCCATCTGCTGATTGTTTGGGAGTGTTTCTTCAGAACCAAAAAAACCCAACACCAAAAACAATTCAGATATTAGGGATGTCAATAATTACCAAAATTAAACATTATAAAATAGTTAAGAAAAAAGAGAGATAAGAAGAAATCATGTGAAATTTACTTAATTTAACTCTTATGTATAGTGCCATTAAAATGGTTATCCAAATCTGAATATGAATTTAACCTTTCTTTTACCGTTCCATTTTATAGTTTTATCATCTTCAATTTATAAGCATCTTTTCCTAGAAACAATAAAAAAAAAGAATATGAATTCTAGCCAAGTGTATCCAGCAAATGGTAATGAGTAATAGTTCTAAGTTTCAAGATAAAGGCATAAATGGAAAAATAAATCAGGTCAGAAGTTGGGATGAAAATAACCATGAAAGAAAGAAGAAAAAATTGTTTAGGATATGGTCGTGAAAAATAATGCTCTGATGGCCCTCTCTCACATGGAGGGGTGAATATCTGACACAGAGATAGGTTTAATAGCTTGGAGGAAACAATAATAAATGGACGATTTTATAATACAGCCTATATTTTCCCATTTTGTTCTAAAGGATATAAAGATTTGCCAAATGTCTTCTCAATCCTGATACATTATATCTACAATAATTTCCAAGTTTATCTACCCTGTCTACAAAAATAGTCTAGATAAACCTGATAGGATTTCTTCACAATGAATGTGTGTTCAACTAGTAGTTTATCTTAGCAGTTGCAAACTACTTTTTAAATAACCATTCCACAATCCTATTTAGGCTCAAAATCAAATTTTCTGTAATTATCTTACATAATCCATCTTGCACTTTGCGAAAATTTCAATATTATTTACCTACTTGCAGTATCTTTTTTTTTTCTTACTTGTAGTATCTTTACAACTGTCTAATGTCTCCTGAATATCTCAAAGACCATTGGTGATTAATAGTGGGACTGGTATCTCAATTGAAATTTCTCTTTGAGCACAGGCCTGATCTACCAAGGTAGTTAAGTCCAAGAAAAATACCAAGACTGAACCTTCAGAGTCCCTTAAAGCCGTGGTCGGCAAACTCATTAGTCAACAGAGCGGCAAACTGCGGCTTGCGAGTTGTAAAGATACCTAAAGTAAGGATCTGTGAATGGAGGAGGCACTTGATTTTTCTCATTTGAGGAGTTTCAGAGTTAAGCATGTGAGCCACTGGAGGGCAGCAGAGACGGGATTTTAACACACAAACATTATTTAACATTCATTGACTAATTAGTGAATTTATTCGTTTAACACATAATGAGAACCTACTATGTGCCAGACATTCACCCTTTCCTCTGACCAAAGTTATATGTAAACTTCTTTATTAATTATTTATATTAGGAAAGAAAACTTGGCCTATATTTCAACTTGAATACTTACTATATACCATATAGAATGAAATCAACATATTTTTGCGTAGTACAATTAAGAAGTCATAAAATTATAGCAATAAATTTATAGATCATTCATATCTATTGATCTGTCTCTTGAACAATGTCATTATCTCTTCTGTGTGCAAAAAATGTTTATTAGTTTTCTTTTTGACCTGCTCATTGTCAAAATTTAGGAAAATAGAGGTATGCAAAAAATGAAAATAAAATACAACCAGAGATAACTATTATTAGGTTTTTGATGCAATTCTTTACAGTAAAATATGCCTGGATGTGTGTGTATTTAGTTTACAAGTTTGATCTTGGAATCTATAAACATAGTTAAAAATTGTTCCATAATACTAGAATGTCATATCGGTATCAATGAATATTTAAAGACACCAATGAAATAAAACTTGTTTAGTAGTTCAGTACTTTTTTTGTTATACTCTCCTAACCAAAACAAGTTATCCACAAAGTTCTCATCTTTCTACTAAGAGCATACTTATTTCTCTAGATTATTAGTTAATTTTTCAAAAATTTACCCTACTTTTTAAAAAAAGATTTTAGTTGATTTTAGAGATACCTTCTATTTTGATTCATCATAATACATCAAAGCAGAAGTGAGCTTTGCTTAATTTTCTCCAAAGGACAGATTGGGACATTACTGATTTCAGCACAAAACATTTTAATAATGAATTGGAATTAAAATGTGTGAAAAAAGAGAATATGCTTATGTGTGTGCATTTACCATCAAATACTTTAATCCATGTCATCAAATAGCGAGGCTAAGGATAATTTCCTTTTCCTCACACACTTGCTGCTATAGAATGACCTCTCCATACTTAACCTGGCAAGGGAGATACTGTGATCATAAAATGACTTCTCCAAAATAAATGGGAGGAATGCATGGTTCAGTTTTCCACTTATTCAACAAATTATCACCAAGATGTGCCTGGGCACAGTCCACATAATGAGATTTCCAGAGCAACCTAGGCATATTTCCTGTCCTCGAGGTGTATATAGTTTAGTAGGAGAGGCAGAAAAGTAAGTTACTTTCTATAATAGGCACTACATAGAAAGATCAAGTGTTATTTGGTTCCTCAGAGGCTCACCTGGAAGGTGGGGTGGGGGTGGGGGGCGGGAGGGGCGTAGTTTAGGGGTAGAAGGTAGAACAATGCGAAAGAGGCTCACACCTGACCAGGCCTTACAGAAGTCTTAGCTGAGTTGGTGCTTAGGCCAGAAACTAAAGGGCAAGTTGAACGAATCAGACCAGGAGAGGAGGACAAGGATTTGGGCAGTGGAAGCAGCATGCAAAGGCCGGCCTTCTTTGGTGAACACTTAGTAGCATAGCCAGAGAGTGAGGTGTACCATCAGGCCAGAGAAGTGAGCAAGAGTGAAATGCAAAGATCTTTGTAAGCTAGGTTAGTCTGAACTTTAACATGATATAATTGTAACTTTACAAAGTTAATTTTGGTTAGTATAAGGGAAATAAAATAGAATAGAAAATATTGGAGGGAGGGAGTCCAGTTATATCTGTAAGATGATGGCTAGATTTTAATTTATTAAGAAAATTATTGATTCATTACAGAATCTAATATGGAATCCATATGCTTGATGTATTTTGAATAATGACTGAAAGGATGAATATATAGGTAAACAATTCAACATCTATATTTGGACTTCCCTAAGGAGACTATCGGCCTATGGTTCACAATTTCAGCATCATTATCTTTTTTGTTAATCCTCACCCAAGGATATTGTTTCCATTGATTTTTAGAGAGAGTAGAAGAAAGGGAGGGAGGAAGGGAAAGAGAGAGAGTAAAAAACATCTATGTGAGAGAGATACATGGATTGGTTGCCTCATATATGTGCCCTGACCTGGGTTAGGGATCCAACCTGCAACCCAGGTACGTGCCCTTGACCAGAATCAAACCCGTGGCCCTTCAGTGCACAGGCCAATGCTCTAACCATTGAGAATACTGGCCAGAGCATCATCACTATCTTAATACCACTTATTTATATTTTCTAATCAATAGCAAACTGGGAGTATATAAATTGAAAAAGTGAGCCACTTAATCCTCAATTACTGATGTCAAAACTTGGAAAAAGGCTGATATATCTCTGGGTGTATGCTTTAATCTTATAGAGGAAGAATCTATTTACTTTATTGGATTTCTTTTACTGGTATTGCTAGTCTATCAACTTCCCTTGAAGAAATTATTTTGGCAGCCTAATCATTTGTTTCATGATTATCCATAAAATGGATGAGACAACATGAAAATTCATCATTTCATAATTCAAATTATAAACTGGATCTGTCTATTTCAAAGGAAAATTATTGCACAAATTATTTCAGATTATGCACATAGAACATACAATATTGTTTCCTTAGGCCAAATATAGCCATAGGGTCAGAGGGGAAATGCCTGGTGATAATAAAACATTCATGCAGCTCTGTGTTTCTTCAGTATTTGCCTGCTACTTGTTAAAAGAACAAGCTAGGAGGAATGAAAATTCCTTTTCCAATTTATTTTCTTTAAGAAACTTTCATGGAGGTATTTCAAAAGTATAGTCTGGATGTGAAATGTTTTAAGCATGCCAAAGCATTATAGGAACAGATGGTACTAAAGAATTTTTTCAAAATATGAAAGAAAATCACATCAAAACAGAAGACAGTAAGTCAAGGAAACATTTGAGTCATCTACAGCTCTTAATATTTTAGTTTGATTATATGACATTGGTGATGTTCACTTGGAAATGCTTCAATACAAGCCTTCAAAATTTTTCCTTTTGAATTGCAAGTGAGTTGTAATCTACTGCCTGAAAAATAGAAAGGAAAACAAATCTAATAAATAGCATTCCTTAAATAATTTTTGAAATGAAAAAAAAAGTTTTCATATGTAATTATCAAAAGCACATTATATCTCCAAAACCCAGGTGGCTTGAGCATAAATGTGAATGTTTTCTAAGCCAAATTTGTTGGTAATTTCTCAAAAATTATGGGATTTTTTTATATGTATTTGTGTAATGATAATGTAAGTACAGTTGAAAACATCCTTCAAATTGGTGCTTTGGTACTATATTTTTCTCACTGTTTTTACAAAATCATATTTTATTTAATTAACTAGAGGCCTGGTGCACAAAATTCATGCACTTGGGGGGGAGGGGGTTCCCTCAGCACGGATTGCAAGAGGGCACAAGCCAGGCTGAGGGACACCACTGGTACATGATCAGGGCCTGGGAGGGATGCAAGAGGTTGGCCAGCCAGGGAGGGACCGCAGGAGGGCTCCAGGGTGTGTCCGGCTCGTCTCACTCAGTCCTGATCGGCTAGGCCCCAGCATCAAGCTAACCTACTGGTTGGAGCATCTGCCCCCTGGTGGTCAGTGCACGTCATAGCAAGCGGTTGAGCAGCCTTAGCATATCATTAGCATATTCCACTTTGATTGGTTGAGTGGCCGACCAGACAACCAGACACTTAGCATATTAGGCTTTTATTATATAGGATTCCTTTCTCTTAATATAGTGCTCTAATCTTTTGCTGTATGAAGTGTGATCCATGGATCAGCAGTGTTGGTATCACCTGAGAGCTTATTAGAAATGCAGAATCTCAGGTCCAAGTCCATATGTACTAAGGCAGCCCTGCCTTTGAACAGTCACATGCACACGAAGGTACCCTGCAGTGAAGTATGGCCTCCAGAGCAACCATTTCATCTGGAGATGTGTTTGAAATGGAACTCATCAGGCCCTATCCAACCCTACTTAATCAGAAACTCTAGCCACCTATGTTTTATCAAACTCATGTTTCTGATCATGCTAAAGTTTGCTGCACAAAAGAGTCACTTTGTTACACAATAGTCACCTGGGGGAAAATTTTTGAGCTCAGGTTGCATCTCATACATGTTAAATTCAGAGTCTTTGTGGGTGAGTCGTAGGTATTGGTGTTTTATAAATTTCCTGGGTGATGCCAGTGTACATTCACATCAGTGTTCTTCAGAAGAAAGACTATGCAGATTCACTTGATTGATTACAGGTATACCCTGTTTTATTGTGCCTCACATTACTGTGTTTTTTACGAATTGAAATCAAGACCTCCAGCACAAAGATAATGTCTTGCTTTATTGTGCTGCTCACTTTATTGCAGTGGTCCTGAACCCAACGCGCAATATCTCCGAGGTATGTCTGTACTCAAACTGGCTATAGTTCTCAGAATTACTATAAATTAATGGCTGCTCTTATGTTTATCAGAAAATACTCATTGACTGGCATTTTGATTTATCTGTTATAGGAGTTTTTTCATTCTTCATCGCATACTCTGTCTTCATCTTCAAGTAATCTATAAGTCCTCTGGTGACATTTATGGCACAAACGTGGAAAACATTTACAGTGAAAATCAAGCCCTAAAGTTAACATTCCTAGGGACTTAGAAGGGGAAACAAGAAAACAAAAAGGAAAATACCTCTTTAGAATCTGAAACTAAAACAAAATAATATTGAAGGTAAACTGTAATTGAAAAATAAAATTTAAAAAGCAATAAAGGGGTAATAAAGTATTCTCAGATGAAGAAAAATTAGAAAAAGAAAATACCTGTCTAGAGAAAGGGTAAAGCATAAAGAAAGTGGTAATTATGTGAAAGAGGTCAGGGTGTGCAGTGCCTGCTAGCTGCTGAAAGGTAGGAAAGTGGGGAGTAGGAGTTACATTTTCTTACAGAAGCAAGGTTAGCACACACCATAGATTCTGGTTCTGCAAGGAAAAATAAGAGCGAGAGGGAAGGGCTCAGCTCAGAGAAAGGTTGGTGCCAGAATTGCTATGTTTCTGCAAAGCTGGGGTCACTTCAATGAGAAACTAGTAGCTAACAGGTAACTACGAGGAGAGGTCCAGTTTGGGAGAGACCATAAACATCATATCCTCCAGGTCTTGGTGAGAGGGAAGGTCTTGGATGGGAGTCAGAATTCCCAGGGAATGGGGGAGGAGAATAATGCCCAACTTTGGTGGTTTAAAGAAATTCCTATTAGTTGTGGGGTGACTCTTGGGAGGTTCAAACATTGTAACTTTTTGGCTTGATTAGCGAATCTATTGCACACGCCACTGCTTTTGTATTGTCTCAAAGTATTACCAGGAATGTACCTTGCCATACCTATCACAATACTGGCAAATGCTTCCTGGCAGTATATATTTGTCCCTCACAGGCAGTATTAGTTTGCAGATACCACTCCAAAAGTATAAGAAATTGGTAAAAAAAAAAAAAAAAAAAAAAAAAAAACACGACTTAATCACTTTCAGACAGAGATGAGAACTATGTTTTTGGTGTATGCATTTTCCTTCTTATAAACACAAACTAACTGGAAAACTGACAAGAGAGGCGGGGCGCTAGATGTTAATCCATGAACCAGAATCTATGGACAAAAGCTGTACAAAACACATTGACATCTTCCTCGAATTAGAAGGGAGAGCTATAGCAGATGTCCTTTTAGTGGCCTGACCTTGCCATTGTTGTTTGGTCAAGGATCTTAGTGCCTCAAGCATCAAACTGACTGTCAAATTGCAGCGGGAAGGTTAGGGAGAGGTGGGGGAGATAAGAGATCAACCAAAGGACTTGTATGCAGGCATATAAGCATAACCAATGGATGCAAAACACTGGGGGGTGAGGGCATGTATGGGAGTGGGGGGGGGGGGGCAATGGTAAAATATGTACATATGTAATACCTTAATAAAAAAAAATTAAAAAAGGATCTTAGTGCCTCTGAGGACTCAGTTGGTCCTTTAAAGCAGAAAGTAAAGCTTACATAACAAGCCACATGCTATTGAAAACTGGTTGAATTGGGAAGTAGTGTTGCTGAATGAAGAAAGGCCCTTGATGAAGGGCTTGGCCATAGAGAGAGCAGCAGGCAAGTGCTTTGACTCTTTCTGGATGTGCACAAATACAAAGTACACAAATCCTGCTGAGAAAGTGTTGTTGGAGGGCAATGGGAGAGGGGATCCTGGGAAGAGAGGCTAATCAGACACTCTTTAAAATTTTTCTGCAGAAGCCTAAACTGTCCAAGGTTCTTTAAGATTATACAAATTCTCCTCTCAATCAAGATGGTCTGGGAAGGGGAAGGGATGGAATTAGAGATTTATAGGAAAAAGGGTACACCAAAGAATCACCAAAAGTTTGGTTTGGGGTGACTTTTGATACTTGATAGTTTTCAAGGAATTGATCCATCTCATCTAAGTTGTGGAATTTTTGTGATAGAGTTGTTTGTAATATTCCTTTATTCTCTTCCCCCGCCCCCGCTTTTGTTGTTCTTGTAATGTCTGTGAGGTCTATAGTGATGATATTTTCCCTTTCAGTTCTAATCTCGAAAACTTGCATCTTTTTCTCCCCATGGTCTGTCTGGCTAGAGTCTTAATAAGACAACCATTCTTTGGTTTCATTGATTTTCTTTATTCTTTTTCTGTTTTCTTCTTTACATATTTCTGTTCATTTATTTAGGGTTTATATGCCCCTTATAATATATACATTATATATATTTTAGATTTAATTTGTTTTTCTTCACTAGTTTATAAATATAAGGTTAAATAATTAGCTTGAGACCTTTTTAAATATAAGCATTTAATGCTGTAAATTTCTCACTAAGTACTGTTTTAGTCACATTGCATAAATTATGATGTGTTGTATTTTCATTTTCATTCAGTTAAAAATATTTTCTAATTCCTCTTGAGATTTTTCTTTGGCCCATAGGTTGTTTAATTTCCAAACATTTTTGAGATTTTTCCAGATGTCTTTCTGTTATTGATTTCCAGTTTCATTCCATTATAGTGAGCACATACTTTGTATTATTTTAATTCTTATATATTGATTAAAGCTTATTTTATGGCCCAGGATATGATCTATTTTGGTGAATATTCATTTGAAAGGAATGTGTATTCTGGTATTGTTGGGTGGAATATTTATAAATGGCAATTAGTTTTTAAGTCTTCTATACCATTGCTAATTTCTGTCTAATTCTATGGATTACTGATTACAGATATTTCCAACTATATTTGTTAATTTACTTAGTTCTTATTTCAGTTCTTGCTTCATGCAATTTGGTCCTTGTTGTTAGGACCTTACACATTTAGGACTGTTATGTCTTCTTGGGGAATTCACCCCTTTTCCAGTGTTTAATAACTAATTTACTGTTCCTTGTTATCTCTGATAATATTTCCTTATTCTAATGTCCACTCTGTCTGATATTAAATAGCAACTGCTTTGTCTGATACTATTATAGCAACTCTTTTTATTGGTGTTTTTATGATATATATTTTGCCTTTTACTTTCATCCATATTTAAAGTGGATTTACATAGTTGAGTCCCTTTTATTTATTTATTTATTTATTTATTTATTTATTTATTTATTTATTTTTGGTTCATTTATTTATTTTTCGTTGAGCCTTATTTAAAAAATCTCTTTTTTAATTGGAACATGTGAAAATGTAGAAACCTTACATCCACATAGGTCCTTTTGCACTCCCTTCTTTATATTACAGTTGTAAATTATATTCATACACTCATATTGATAACCAGACAATGTTACCATTGTTGCATTTAATAGTTATACTTATTTAAATTTTTTTAAATAAAAAAGAATGTCATCTTGATATTTACCATTTCTGTTACTCTTCTCTTATTTCTGGAATTCCATGTTTCCCTCAGGTATCATTTTTCTTCATCTTTTAAAGCTGCCTATAGTATTACTTTTAGAGTAGACCTGCTGGTTTCTAATTATTCTAGCCTTTCATCAGCTAAAAAATTATTTATCTTGCTGTCATTCATGTAGGACATTTTATTGAGTCTAGAATTGGAGGTTGATAAGTACTTTCTTTCAGAAATTGAAAGTTGTTATTTCACTGTATTTGTCCTCCATGGATTTTGATGAGAAATCCTTGGTCATTCAAAATATTATTTCCATGTATATAATGTGTAATTTGTTTCTGACTGAAATATATATACATATACTGATATAAATAAGTATATACACTGATATATATATATATATATATATATATATATATATATATATATATATATATACACAAATATATACTGATATATCTATATATATAAAAGCCTAAGCAACTGTTATGACCGAACAACCAGAACAACTGGGACAACTGGTCGACCAGTCACTATGATGTGCACTAACCACCAGGGGGCAGAAGTTCAATGCAGGAGCTGCCCCCTGGTGGTCAGTGTACTCCCACAGCCAACCACCCCCCAGCCAGCCGGCCCCACCATCGGCCCCAATCAGGGGGGCCAGATGGCCAACCTCCCACGGCCCGCCCCCCAGTCCCCAATCAGGGGGCCGGCCGGCCAACCTCCCAGGGTCCCTCCCCCGAGCCAGCCAGTCCCCCAGTATGCCTCAATTGCCAGCCAGGCCAAGAGACTCCACCTGTGCACAAATTTGTGCACCGGGCCTCTAGTATTTAAAATATACTGATATGTATATATATCTGCAAATGCATTATATTTCTATATATTTAAATATAGTATACATTTGAATCTTTGATTTTCAGTAGTTTGACTATGATGTATCTAGGCATAGTTGTTTGTTGTTATTTTTTAGTTTATCCTGTATAGGGCTCTCAGAACCTGTTAAATTTGCAAAGTTATGTCTTTCACTAAATTTAAGAAGTCTTCACTTGTTATTTTTTCATATATATATATATATATATATATATATATATATATATATATATACACACACACATATATATATACACACACACACTAGACGCCTGGTGCACGAAATTCTTGCATGGGGGTGTGTGTCCCTCAGCCCAGCCTGCACCCTCTCCAATCTGAGACCCCTCGAAGGATGTCCAACTGCCAGTTTAGGCCCGATCCCGGTAGGATCGGGCCTAAACAGGCAGCCAGACATCCCTCTCACAATCCAGGACTGCTGGCTCCCAACTGCTTGCCTGCCTGCCTTCCTGATTGCCCCTAACCGCTTCTGCCTGCCAGCCTGATCACTCTCTAACCACTCCCCTGCCAGCCTGATTGATGCCTAACTGCTCCCCTGCAAGCCTGATTGCCCCTAACTGCCCTCCCCTGCAGGCCTGGTCACCCCTAACTGCCCTCCCCTGCAGGCCTGGTCATCCCTAACTGCCCTCCCCTACAGGCCTGGTCCCCCCCCCCAACTACTCTCCCCTGCAGGCCTGGGTTCCCCCCAACTGCCCTTCCCTGCAGACCTGGTCGCCCCCAACTTCCCTCCTCTGCCAGCCTGGTCACCCCTAACTGCCCTCCCCTGTAGGCTTGATCGCCCCCAACTGCCCTCCCTTGCAGGCCTGGTCCTTCCCAACTGCCCTCCCCAGCTGGCCTGATTGCCCACAACTGCCCTCCCTTGCAGGCCTGGTCCTTCCCAACTTCCTTCCCCTTCTGGCCATCTTGTGGTGTCCACCTTGTGTCCACATGAGGGCAGCCATCTTTTGTGTTGGAGTGATGGTCAATTTGCATATTACCCTTCTATTAGATCAGATATATATCTCCTATCTAATAGAAGGGTAATATGCAAATTGACCATACCTCCACTGCACCCACAAGTCACACCCACCAGCCAATCAGGAGCGAGTACGCAAATTAACCCAAACAAGATGGCTGCAGCCACGGAGCGAGCAGGAGGCTTGGGTTTCCCTGGCAATGGAGGAAGCCAAGCTTCCCCGCACACTCTGGCGGGCCCTGGACTCCACTCAAGGCTATAAAGTTTCAATTATAGAAGATAAATAAATCCCAACAATAATGGCTGCGGCCACGGAGCGAGCAGGAGGCTTGGGTTTCCCTGGCGATGGAGGAAGCCAAGCTTTCCACCCGCCCTGGCCTTTGCTCAAGGCTACAAAGTTTCAATTATAGAAGATAAATAAATCCCAGATTCCAGGGCCTCCGCTTGGGTTGCTGGGGGCGTGGCCAGCCTGAAAACCACCACAGGCCCCTCGCCCAGGCTGCCCCATGCCCCAAGGGAACCCCCACCCTGATCCAGGACATCCTTCAGGGCAAACCAGCTGGCCCCCACCCATGCACCAGGCCTCTATCCTATCTTATAATCTAATAAAAGAGTAATATGCAAATTGACTATCACTCCAACACACAAGATGGCTGCCCCATGTGGACACAAAATGGCCGCCACAAGATGGCCAGTGGGATTGGGCCTAAACAGGAAGTCGGACATCCCTCGAGGGGTCCCAGATTGGAGAGGGTGTAGGCTGGGCTGAGAGACACACACCCCCATGCACGAATTTCATGCACCAGGCCTCGTGTGTGTGTGTGTGTGTGTGTGTGTGTGTGTGTGTGTGTGTATTTGCACCAATACATTTCTCCTCTTTTCTGGGACTCCAGTGACACAAATATTAGAACTTACATATTGTGTCATGGATGACAAAGACTTTGTTCTTTTTTTATTTCTAATGTTTCCCTTTGTCCTTCAGATTGGATAATTTTAATAGATTTATTCTCAAGTTCACTGAGTATTTCCCTTGTCATCCCTTTTTGCCATTGAGCTCCTCCAGTAATTTTTAAAAGTTTAGTTATTGAATTTTTCAGTTTTTAAATTTCCATTTGATTCATTTTTATAGTTTCTCTGCTCAAAACTTCTACTTTTCTATACATTTTAACAGTGTTCACCTTTACCTTATGGAGCATATTTATAATAGCTGCTTTAACCTTTTGCACTCGGATGTCGAGTGTAACTCGACACGGTTAGCATCGGTAGCAGGAATCGAGAAAAAGCAAGCGAGTGCAAAGGGTTAATATCTTTTTCTGATAATTCAAATATCTAGGCCATCTTAGGGTCTGCCCTCCCCTGCTGGTCTCTTCCCAGTCAAAAGTGATCAGGTTTTTCTTTTTTTTTAAATGTAATTTTGAGTGGTATCCTGAACATTTTGAATATTACGTTGTGAGAGTCCAGGTCTATTAAAATCATCTGGAGATGTCAATTTCTTTTGTTTAGTTTTGTTCAGTTTTAGCAGTCGATCAAGCCAGTTAAGTTCAGACCACAAATTTTGTCTCTCCTTCTGTGGATGTCAATTCCAATGTAAGTTCAGTTTTCCAAGCCCTTTCTGTGCTGTTTGAGCTTTCTCTATGGGATTCAGGAACTATGTTGCTGCTGTCATGGCAAATTACCCTAAAGCTTAGCGGCTTAACACAGCAAACATTTAGTATCTGGCATTTTCTATGGGTCAGGATTCCAGGTGTTGCTAAGCTGGGTTTTCTGGCTCAGAGTGTCTCATAAGGTTGCCGTCATGGTATTGCCCAGGGCTGCAATCATCTCAAGGCTTGACATTGGGAGGGTCTGCTTCCCCGCTCACTCATGTGGCTATTGACAGCTTCAGAGTTCCACTTCAAAGCTCACTCCTTGCCTGTTGACAGGCTGCAGGTCCTTGCTGGCTGCTGGCCAGAGATATCATTCCTTGCCCTGTGGGCCTCTCCATGGGGCATCTCACAGCAAAGTGAGTGAGAGAGTGAAAGAGAGTGAGTAAAACAGAAAACAGACATTGTGTAACCTAATTTTGAAAGTGACTTCCCAACCTTTTTGCCATATTTTATTTGTTGGAAGTTAGTCATTAAGGCCAACCCACATTCAAAGGGAAAGAATTGTAAAAAGGCATGAATATCAGTAGACAGGATCATTAGAGGACATTTCAGAAGTTGCCTACCACTTTCGTAACTAAATGCCCATGTGTGCATGTTTTTTAAGAGCATCTATAATAATAAAAGGGTAATATGGTAATTAGACCAGACGTCCTTCTGGCATAATTCCGGACGTCTTTCCTGACAAAGCCGGGGTGGAGGGAAGCCAGCCCGGGTCTTGGGTGCTGGAGGGAAGCCGGTGCCGGCAGCCGGGGGAAGGAAGGCCTATTCTTGCACGAATTTTCATACATTGGGCCTCTAGTATTATATATCTTCAGACCTTTCCCATATAGTATGGAAGAGTATAAAATACTGTCACATGTTTTGTTTTCTTCCTTTCTCAGCAATCGTAGATTCCATCTGGGTTCAATAGAAATTAAGGATGTTGAAAAATGGAGGGCAGATCTAGAAAGAGCCAAGGGTCTGGAAAATAAATGTGGGTACGTTTGGTGCATCGTTTTAATGCTAGGATGATTTCCTAGTCTGAATATTGTTAGGCAAATTAAGCGTAAGAAACATCTGTCTGGAGGAAAACAGCACAAATTAACAGGATGAACAGAAGTTAGTGGAGTATGTTACCTCATTTTATTATTATTATTTTTTAAATCTTCACTGGAGGATATTGTTTCTCCATTTATTTCTAGAAAGAGAGTGGAAGGAAGGGAAGAGGGGGAGAAAGAGAGAAACATTGAGGTGAGAAAGACGCATCGATTGGTTGCCTCCAGCATGCCCCCCTACCAGGGTTGGGGAACCTGCACCTCAACCAAGATATGTGCCCTTGACTAGGAATGGAACCTGCGATCCTTTGGTCTGTGGGCTGACGCTCTAACCACTGAGAGAACCAGCCAGGGCTGTTATCTCATTTTAAACCGTTCAAGTTTGCAAACATTGTAAGTCTGAGATCAACTTACATTCCACAAGGGATCCATTAGGCTACTGTAAATTGGTCCTTTATCAAGTAGTAAAATAAAAAGTAATTTTTAGCTTTTATATCAGCTTCAGACCCATTGAGTACATTAAAGCTCTATAAAGAATTAGAATCATTGGGTATGAGCCTGGCAAGTTGAAGAACAGGTAGGAGAGTCCTAAAAGTGACAGATTTGCTTCTAATATTGAATGGCAGAGAGTATTTTCCAAAGAGGTCCACAGTAATATTTTTCATTCCACATGATCTTCTGCAATGTGATCTCATTAATTCCCTATAAAGAAGTAAATCTATTTCCTCATCCCCTTGAATCTAAATAGGCTTTGTATCTGCTTTCACCATTAGAATATGGCGGAAGTGATGCTATACCATCTCCAGTCGTCACTCTTAACAGAGCCAGCAGCTTGTGCTTCCTGCCTCTTGGAGATGTGAACACTGTATTAGACATCTGGGCTATTCTCTTAGAGAACCACATGGAGATGCTTTGAGTTTCATACATATGGGCAAAGAAGCCATCCTGGACATGCTGCTCAATTGAGCCCCTAGGTGACTCCAGCCATGGCCTCCATCTAACTGCAATCACATGAGAACCAAGTGAAACCCAGTCAACTGATCCCAGTTAACCCACAGAATCATGGAAGGCAATAATAAATGATTGTTTTAAGTTATTAAGTTTTAAGGAGGTTTGTACACCACAATAAATATTTGAAAACCATTCTTCACATAAAGCCAGAATTTGAAAAAACACCTTCCTATTATACAAAGACATTTTAGGAAGTTTATAATGTTAAACTATTTAACCATGGGATACTATTGATAAATATGTATCTCATAATATGTATCTTGTGGATTCACAAACTCAGGAATTTCCCGGGTGAAATATGAAGCTGACCCCCATACACGGAGTGCAAAGAGAGACCATAGGAAGAGGCAGACCACTCTAGACTGGAAGGTAGCAGGTGTAATAAACAAGGGGTCTTCCATCTGATGCTTGTCTTGGGCGGCTGCAAGACAGGAAAATCCTGCATCTCTTGGCCAGAATTTTAAAAGTTTATACAGAGGCTTTAATGAAGGGTCAGTCACATATACTGTCCTGATGGTCTCAACAATACATTTTCTCTCAAGGCTCATCTGTGAAAACAGTTCCTACTATGGGAATGGTGGGCAGACATACATTCCAAGAACAGGAGAGGGTGAGGAGCCTCTGAATGCTTGGGTCCAGCTTGCGAATCACTTGGTGGTCCCATTCTCTCAATGATCACCCCCAACACTACTTAGACATGGATACAAAGGTATATTCTGTAGCTTAAAGTATAATGAATAAGGTAATAATCAATAGCAATTGCTCCACCCTAAGATAAACATATTATTACATATTTATGATTTTTTTCTAGTGCATTTTGAAAAAATTCATGTTACCTGAGTAATATGAACAACAAACTTGTTTTTTTCCTCCCCTCACAATTTAACAGGGTGTATTGAGTATGTTCATAGCATTGAATATTTTTGAAAACAAGCATAATGACTATGTAAATATTTGTATGCATTTACTATGCTTTACCCAACCATTCTCTTAGGATATGTTAAAAATGTTTCCAATATTTCCAATGTTTTGCTTTTGTATTTAGTACTGTAAATTCCAGCCTCATACATAAATGTGTGTGCTCATCTCTGATGATCTCCTTAGAAAGGATTCCTAGCTAAAGGATATGATCATTATCAGACCTTTAAAACAATCATACTATTGGATCAAGCTGCCAAGGACTAACCATGTAGAACAGTTCCACTTTCATCAAACTTTAGAGATGGCAAATAGATTCCATCTGGAGTACCAACCCCGATTAATTAGTGGTGGTGACCTGGTACTCCCTGATGAGAAGGCCTGCAAGACCACATCTGGGTCCAGCAGCAAAGAATGCTAAGATGAATTAGTAATGTTGAACCTTAATGAGGACGGAAGAATGGAAGCACATGTGCTTTGTGTCTGCCAACCCAGCCTTAGGCAGTTCTGGTACTGAAGATATATTCATAAATTTTTGCCAACATGAAATGCAAAAAAGAAAGTTTCTTGTTTTGGTTATAATGCATATTTCCATAATTACACATGTGGTTGAATGGTTTCTCTTCTGCTTGGTGTCCATCTACATTTATTCTTTTGTGAATTGCTTTTCCATTACCCTTTGTCCATATTTTCAATTGTCTTGCTAATGTAGACGACTTACAAAAGTGCTTTATATATAAGGATAATAAGATTTTTTTCTGCCATTTTCCAGTTTGTCATTTTTCTTTTAATTTGTTTGTAATGTTTTATGATGAATAGAAGTGTTCATTGCTACATGGTCAAGTAAATTAATGTTTCTCTTCATGGTTTCTTTGTTTGTATGCTTACAACATTCTTCCTTACCCTATAATCTCATAAATTTTCATCTACATGTTCATCTGATTTATTATGATTTAATTTATATTTATCTCTTAATTTTATCAGAAATCTAATCTAATGCATCTCAAAGAGAGACATATTGAAAAAGGGGATAAAAAGACTGAGCATGGAAGTATCAAACAAATTGAAAATAGTGATACTGATGGTGATGCTTATATTAATAATTATTATTATAATTAAGTTGAAGTGCCATCCAGACACAGTAAAATTCAAAATAACTATATTAAATAAATAAAAGCTAATATTATGTTGTTGAAATTATGACATTACTTTGTTAATAAGTGGATCTTTATTTTTAGAGAATATACAACTATTATGAACATTTATGCATAGAATTTAATGTATTACAAAAATTAAAAGCAAACCCTAAAAGTAAAAATATAAATTGTCAAAGAATAACTTTACCAGAATTAAACATACTTTCAGTCATGAACAGATGGAATAGATTAAAGATGGAATATAGCATTTGGCTAATGTATACAATAAAGTTGATTTATAAGATAGAAGAATTTATATCTTACATCCAAAAAATGCTTACTTTTCTCAAAAATCTAATGGTATGTTTCACGTTATTCATATATTAGGTCACAAGACATTTCAGTAAGAATAGTTCTATTCTTTGACCTCCATAAAATAAACTTGGGAATTAATTTAAAAATAGGTTAAGCCCTAACATGTTTGGCTCAGTGGATAGAGTATCGGCCTGCGGACTGAAAGGTCCCAGGTTCGATTCCGGTCAAGGCATGTGCCTTGGTTGCGGGCACATCTCCAGTAGGAGGTGTGCAGGAGGCAGCTGATCGATGTTTCTCTCTCATCGATGTTTCTAACTCTCTATCCCTCTCCCTTCCTCTCTGTAAAAAGTCAATAATATATATATATTTTTAAAATAGGTTAACAAAACATACAAGCACTAGAGTTAAAATAATAACATAAAAATAAAATAAATCACTGGGCCAAAGCAGAAGTAAATAACAAAAATAAAATAATTTCTGGGCCAAAGCAGAAGTAAAAGTCCAGCTATAGGTTGTTTAGAAAATAATAATAACACTAAAGCTAATACTCATGTGTAAATAGAAAATTATATCTGCAAGAGCTTTATTTAAAAAGCAAATTAAATGAAAATAAATGAACAAAGGTTTCAAGGTAAGGAACTACAAAACAAATTGTCAGTATAAAAGTGTAAATTAATGTATCAGAAAACGAAGAGTCTAAGTGTTGGTTCTCTAAAAATCATAAAATAGATAAAATGTCCATAACAGTAATCAAAAGAAAAAAAGTAAAATTGCCAATATATAACATAGAAATTAAATAACACCTTACATATGGAGGAGCACATAATTAAAAATGTATGCTACTTAAATCTTTATGCTAATAAATGTTAATATCTACATTTAAATTAAAAAATAATTTCCTAAAAAATGTAAATCTTCAGAAATATAAAACTTTAAGTGAACAGAAAACCTTGAAAGAGTAGTGGAGGAAAATAAAATTATTTAAAATATAAAGTAATGATTCTAATTCGGAGTAAGATGGAATAAGTATTCTCTACCCTATCTCTCCTATGGAATACAACTATAAAATCTGTACAGGGTGCATGGAGCCACTATTTGAGAACTCAGGACAGTTAATAGTAGCAGGTAGTGTGGGGAAGAAGATCAGAATTTAAAATACCACTGAACCACCAGTGAGTTTACCATTTTCTTCTTCTCCAAGATCACTAGAGCTTAATGCAATCGTCCGAAACCCAAAAGTAGGCAGAGGTGCAGACAGAGAGCGCTCCAGAAGAGGCATGTAAGTTCAGGCTTAGAGAGTGGGAAGGAGAGAGTGTTTGTGTTTGTTTTTCCTCTCACTGTTTCCACACTTTCCAAACTTCAGGCAATCTCTTGGCAGCAGCAGTGATGGCAGAGGCTGCAAAGTGACAGGATTCTTCAGGAGGCAAAACTTGGAGGAAGAACTATTCTCAGCAATAGGAGTTATAAATCCAGGAAGATGAGGCAAAGCTTCCCCAGAGCTATTCAATCACAAACTCTTGCTAGAATCAGGCACTATAACTCACTATGGTTATATGTAAGAATAGCATGGTTACATAGTAAATAAACGTACTGTTCCAAACTAAAGATCAGAAAGTCCTTGTAGAAACTGATTTCTAAATCTTTCAATAGGAACCTCCAAAACGTTAGGCCAGACTTAGCTTCCCAGGGTTTTGCCTCTACTTTGCTTTTTGAACTCAACTGTCTTCCCATTGTTATGTGACCCAGTATGGTAATTATTTGTGGCATTCACCAAATATTTCTCGCTTTTTGCTTTCTGGGAATATGGTAGGATTGTTGTTCCCTACTTCCTTGGGGGTTAGACATGGCCATGTAATTTTCTTTGGTCAGTAAAATGGAACAGAAGTGATCTGTGTCGCTTCGGGGGTAACTTCAGGAGACAGTGAGAAACTCTGTCCCCTTTGCTGTGCTGTAGCATTCATGAAAGCATATATTGAGAGTGTACCCTCCATGGCTACAGAAGTGGGTTTATTAGTCAGGATCAAGTTTGGCTGAATGTGACAGTAAAACTCAAAATAAAAGGGGTAGATTGGCCATCTGAGATGGGTCTAGTGGTTCTGCTCTCTGAGGTCTGCAGGAACCCAGGCTCTTTCCAGTTTATTACTCACCCATCCCTAGAATGTGACCTTCAGTCTCACGGTCCAAAATAGCTGCTAGCATTCTGCACCACATTCAAGTTCCGGGTGGAAAGATCGAGTAAGGGGAAAAAGGAAGAGACAACAGATAAAAGATAGCAGCTGCCTTTTAAAGGGGTTTCCTGGAAGCTGCCACACAAAACCAGTACTTACATGTCATTGCCCAGAACCTAGCTCCATGGCCACATCCATCTGCAAGGGTGGCTGAGATACGTAGTTTTTCTTTCAGGCACCACTGTGCCCAGCTAAAACTTAGGAGCTCCATTGCTGTTCAGGAAGGGAAATCAGATGTGGTAGGTAGGTGACTAGGTGTCTCTGCCACAGTGAGTGTCTGACCTAAATTAGGACAATTATAATGCCCCATCCCCTCAACCCCAGTCTGGGTTAAGGAATAGGCATACAGCCCAGGCCTGCTCTAGTGGGGCTTCTTTAAGATGGTGGTGGTGGTGCTATTGCTGCTGGTGGTAGTTTGTGTTAATATTTTTTAACTTGACCTCGTGAGAAAGAATCTCTCCTTCTCAGATCATAAATCTGAAGACAGAGACTAAATCTAACATGCAAAGAAAAGCAGAAGCAAGAGAAAAATACAAGACCTAAGTAGTTCTTGATTTCCTTTTCTAAGCCTTTTTTTTTAAAAAAAATTTTATTGTTTGAAGTATTACAAATAGTAGTGCATATGTCTCTCTCTCTCTCTCTTTTTTTTCCTCCATTGGCATTTTTGAGATCAGTCTATCCCTGCTTTTTCTCCAGTGTAGTTACATGCACCAAGAAATCCCTTTTTTCTTTACACAAGAAGTTGGGTATCTATTCCTTGCAACCAAAGAGTCTTAAGGTAATTATCTACCTCCTTGGGTTTTTGTAGGGAACACATGAGGGAGTACACATAGTAGTTGCCATGGTGCCTGGCACATAAGAGTCCTGAAACATTTGTGCTTGGTGATATGTTAGAATAACACAGAGCAGATGAAATTTGTACAAAAAGTTTTCTTTTTCCAAGTCTCGACTCAAATGAGATCTCGCTCATTCCCCAGGAAGATTTAGATCTTGCTTCCCTTTTTCCATTCTTGCAGCCATCCTACTGCTTTGTAATTGCTTGCAAATCAGTGTTCTCTTATGATAGCCCTTGAACTTCAGGAGGACTGGAACTGAGTCTTACTCATCTTTAAATTGTCAGTATTTGACTTTCTGGCACAGTAGATAGTCTGTAAGTATTGTTAGAAAAAATAAGGATTTGAAGAGTATTCATGATTAAAGGTGGCAAAATAGCAACCAGCATTTATTCTAAGCACTGTCCTAAGAACTTTGTTTTTATGATTAAATCCTCACAATAACTCTTAATATGCTATTACTATTAATCCATTTTATAGATGAGCAAACTGATGTCACGTTCATACAGCTAGTTAATGGCAGAGCCCAGGTTTCATCCCAGGCAAAGAAATTCCAGAACCCTAACAGTTCAACCAATACACTGTGCTATCTCTCACTGAAGGTATTTCATTAAATATAGATGCAATTAAATCATCTTATATTAGAGACAGGAAACTGAGATCAGTGAATTCCATCACGAAATAGATGTAAAACTGAAGCCAAGGATTGGAAGTGACTGAGTTCAGGTGGTTTTTATAACGGCAGAGGCTTATCTACACAGGACTCCTGACTCCTATCTGGAATCTCTTAACCAAAGACTCCACCTCTTACGCAAAGTGTGCTCTTTCTTGCACAAGCACCACCCCCTTTAGGAGCTTGCTGCACTCCCAGGTGCAACTTGTTTCAAAGTAGCTACTTGCTGAGTATCATTCAAAGGCATCTCACATGTTGAAACAAACCATGAGCACCTGAAGGGGGCTGGGGAAAAGGGACGCCAACTCATTCTTCAGAGTTCAGCACACAAACGTCATGTCCTCGGAGAAGGCTTCCCAGGCTTCTCCAAGGTCAAGTTTGTCTACCTAAACTTTCCTTCATAGCACTTAGAACGGTCAGTTGTGATTATATATATTATTTGTGGAATATCTGGCTAATGGCCACCTTGCTCATTACCCTATAAATTCTGTGAGGACAAGATCCATGTCAATTTTTGTTCCTCCTCCTATACCCAGTGTCCTGGCACATAATAGGCACTCAAAAATATTTGTTGACTTTGGATAGTGAGCACACAATGCAATATATGTATCATAGAAATGTACATTTGAAACCTATATGGTCCTATAAACCAATATCACCCCAATAAATTTTAAAAATATATTTGTTGAATGGAAAAAAAAGGATGAATAAGTAAATGCATGACTGAAGCACCAGGACAAATCATCCCAGTGGGGCAGAGACACCCCATATATGGTGTGATCTGAGGGCGCCCTCAAGAGTCTGCACTCACACACACCAAGGCCTAGAAACCCCCACCCCCCACCCCCCCGCCCCCAGTATAGTCAAACATGTATTTGGTGAAGACTTTGGGGCACTGAGGGGGAGAAAAAAGACGCAAAAGGTGAGCAAGCAGTTTTCAAAGGATGCTTTCAATTCCCTGGCCGGTCCGTGTGTGTGTTTTCCTCTACAAAGTGTTTCCAATTACTGTGGCACTCTCGGTATCTGGATCCATCTCCAGTGAATTCCTCTGCGGCTCCTGCCAGACATGTGGGATCAATCAGGCCTTGGGCGCTGGTGCGCTTGCTGCGGGAATGTTGACAGCCTGACAGACGCGCGGGTTCTGGTGTCATGGAATCTCCTAGCCTCTGGCTGGATCCCGGGAGAAGAACCAGAGGGGGAGGAGAGAGACCGAGGCAGAGATAGAGGCAGGAGAGGGCAGGGGGGGGAGCGAGACAGCGCAGGAGGGAGAGAAGGAGGCAAGCGGGAGATTTTTCTTGACTGCCCCCTTTCCTTCAAACATTTTATAGGCTTCAGGGAGAGAAAGGAGGAGGAGAGAGGAGAAAAAAGACGGGGAGGGGGTAAAGAGGGCGCGCCGTTTCCTCCCGAGGCCCCCCGCTGCCGGAGGAGTCTGGATTGTGTCCCCAGTGTCAGATGAAAGGGCGGTAAGGCTCCTGGCCGCCGTCCCGCGCCCCGCGCCGCGCACGCCCCTCCGCGAGCCCGGCCGCCGAGCGTCTCCGCGCCAGGGTCGCCGCCTGAGCTGCGGGGCAGCCGCTCCGTCTCCAGCGCGATGTGGCCGCGCCTGGCCCTTTGTTGCTGGGGTCTGGCGCTCGTTTCGGGCTGGTCGACCTTTCAGCAGACGTCCCCGTCCCGCAATTTCAGCTTCCGCCTCTTCCCCGAGACCGCCGCGGGGGCCCCGGGGAGGCTGCCCGCGCCGCCCGCGCCCAGCGAGGACGCGCCCGAGAGCAAAGTGGAGCGGCTGGGCCAGGCGTTCCGGCGGCGCGTGCGGCGGCTGCGGGAGCTCAGCGAGCGCCTGGAGCTCGTCTTCCTGGTGGACGAGTCGTCCAGCGTGGGTCAAGCCAACTTCCTCAGCGAGCTCAAGTTCGTCCGCAAGCTGCTGTCCGACTTCCCCGTGGTGCCCACGGCCACGCGCGTGGCCATCGTGACTTTCTCGTCCAAGAACAACGTGGTGCCGCGCGTTGACTACATCTCCTCCCGCCGCGCGCACCAGCACAAGTGCGCACTGCTCAGCCGCGAGATCCCCGCCATCACCTACCGGGGTGGTGGCACCTACACCAAGGGCGCCTTCCAGCAAGCCGCGGTAAGGCACCCGCCCCTCCGCGGAACCCAGCCCCCGCTTCCCCACTTCCCCGCTCCCCACATCCCGGGCCCTTCCCACCCACCACCGCCTGCCCAGCTGTTACCTTGGGCAAGCCACAAGCCACCTAAGTCTAGTGTTCCCCTGCACAAAATCAATCCATCATGCTACCTTCCTGTTGTTGTGGGGGTCCCATGGGATAACGGATTTTAAATGCTTGCCTGGATGTTAGGCCGCATTAAGTGGTCATCTTTGAGGACCCCATTGGGAAGGTGTCTTTAAGATGCTGTCCTATTCACACTTGTAAGAACAGACCGTGCTTCAGCTGGAACAGGTGAGTGTGTCTTATGAAATGTCTCTAAAGATCAGACATGGAGTGCATATGTCCCCAGTTTTCTTATACGCCGTTTATGCTTTCAATATGCATTTCATTGCATACCCTCTGCGACCTTTGCAGGATTCTTAGTATCTGGAAGAGGAAGTCAGGCTTAGATGATGGGCTTTTACAAAATTTAACTTTGACTACAAAGTAATACATATTCAGTTGAAGAAAATTTGGAATATATAGAAGTATTTGACACATAATAGCATGCCAGTGTTTGTGGAAATCATGAAAAAGAAAGGAGGAAAAGAAAAAAAAAAAGCCTGTAATCCCATCACCCTTAAAAAGCCACTGTTTACATAGTGTTGAACATTTGCCCAGTATCACATCTGTACATACTTCTAACCAAATTGGTGTCTGGCTGTGCTGTAGCCTACATTTTTCATTTGTTATATCATGAAATGCTATACATTTTACCATGTATATAATATAGATATGTTGTTTATCTGTGTTAGTTTCATACTATTTTATTGAATACCTGTGTCATAACTTATTTTACCTGTCACTATTGTTGGACACAGATTTCTTTTATTAGCTAAGTCATAGTAAACACATGTATTTTTGGACCCCTTTTACTCCTTTAGGAAGAATTCCTATAAAGTTTCTGAATGAAAGGATAGGAAAATTTATGAATTTCTTGATACATACTGTCCATTCTCCCTTGGAGGGCTGTATAAATGTACATTACCACCAGTACAGTATCACAGCAGTAAGTTTGCCACATGGTCACCAATATAACATGTACTATTATTTTTAATATCTTTGCCAATTTGGTAGGAGATTAGAGGTGCCATT
Organism: Cnephaeus nilssonii; assembly: GCF_951640355.1. Taxonomy (NCBI): domain Eukaryota; kingdom Metazoa; phylum Chordata; class Mammalia; order Chiroptera; family Vespertilionidae; genus Cnephaeus; species Cnephaeus nilssonii. Next base: position 18,514,035 of record NC_137085.1, read on the forward strand.
TTAGCAAAATCATTTTTTTTTTTTTTAGTTTTATTGAGGATGAACATTTTTCAGTACATTTATTGGGCATTTGTATTTTTTCTGCTCATAAGTTTTGCCCATTTTACAATAATGGAATGTGTTTTTTTCCTTAATGATTTGTAGAAGCTCTTTATATAGTAAGACTGGTAACTTTTTTTTGTATATGATGTACATGTTTTTCCAGTTTACTGTCTTTCACTTTGGTTCATTGCAGTATTGGTAGATAGATGATTTGAGTTTTTATATATTTAAATCTATCAAACTTTGTTCTTAAGAACCTATATTCGCTTATATTCTTAGAATGGTATTCCCATTTCCCAAATTGTATAAGTAGTTTTCCATTTAACAGTTTAAGTCACCAAAAACTTATTTTAGTGTATAGTATGACAAATATGTCTAATATTACTTTTAATAAATGGTTAACCAGTTGTCTCAGCAACATTTGTTTAATAGCCATTCATCCTTTTCCAATTTAATTGAGTAGCACTTTTATCATGCTCTAACTACTCACGGGGAATTTGATTTCCTCCTGGTTTGCTATTAACTTTAGGTTTTCTATTATTTTTAAGCTTTGCAGATATGATTTAATTATTATAACTTTATAGTATACTTAAATATCTGGTACTGAAAATTCTCCTTTTTCTCATCTATTTTTAAAAAATCAACTCTTATGTATTTATTTACTTAATAGAATTTTATCTCATTTTCACATATTCCAAATGAAACCATCCAGGATTTTAATTTCAATATAAAAATTGTTAACTTGGGGATTATTTATATTTTACAATAGTAGTCTTTCCACATCAAAAATATGGCTTATCCACTTATAACCAGTTTATACCCTTCAGTAAAGTTATAGATTTCTAATAATTAAGTCCTGCATATATTTTCAAAATTCAGACCTAAATATATTCTATTCAATACTGCAATTATGAATGACATCTTTTCAAATTAAAATTTAAACATTTTTTTGTATAGAAACATTGTTTTTTTTTTACTGTCTTCAGTAGCTGCATGCTTGTTGAAGTCTCTAGTTCATTTGTTTTTCTTTTTTTTAAAATACATTTTATTGAAACTAAGTGTTTATTGTGTAAAATAATCAGAAAAAGTTTCTGAAAGTACACTATAATACTTTGGTACATACCCTTCTTGACTTTTTACAGTTGTCTAGTTAATAAGTATGTTTTTGTGCATGTACACCTATTGTACATACATGATGTTTACCAAAAAGGATTGCACTGTACATCTTCTTTTGTAATTTGATTTTTTTCCACCATATTTTCAGTCTTTTCCCATAATAAGAAATACACATCTACTTTATCGCTTTTCCATAGTCACACAGAATTCCACTGTAGAATTGTATTTATTTTTATCATGCAATTACTGATTATTATATATTTAGGCTGTTACAAACAATGCTGTGTGACTAACTCTTTGTCCAAGTCTCTAAAAATTTCCTTAATGCAAATTTCTAAAGTGGTAGGTATTATTGCATCAAAGAGTATGCCCATTTTCTAAGGACTTTGATACGTGTGCCAAGTTTCTCTACAGAAAATTGGTAGCAAATTGTACTCTTAGGATCAGTACCTAGACAGAACAGGTTAGTATCATTTAAATATGCCTCCCCAACTTTATATGTAAAAAAAAATTGAGTCACATTAAAAAAAAATACTCATCTGAGGACATGCTTAGAGAGAGGAAGGGAGAGAGAGAAAACAACATCATCAATGTGATGTGAGAGAGAAACATTGATCAGTTGCCTTCTGTACATTCCCCAACGGGATCAAACCTGCAACCCAGGTATGTACCCTGACTGGGAATTGAACCCTCAACCTTTCGGTGCATGGAATGACACTTCAATAAACTGAGCCACTCTGGCCGGGCAAGTGAGTCCCATTGTAAGTTGCATTTCTTTACCAGTGAGGCTGAATACATTTTTTTATATATTATTTGTCATATAGAACTCTTTTTTGGATACTCATTAAAATATTTTGGGATTATTATCTATTTTTTTATTCGAGGGTGGTTATTTTTCTTACTTATTTGCAAATGCTCTTTAAATCTTCGTAATATCAACCATCTGCTGCTACATACGAGGGAAATATTTTTTCTCGGTGTTTCACTTGCCTTTTAATTTTGTTTGTGATAGCATCTATCCTTTCATCAATCTATTGAATCTAACTTTCTTTTTATCTGTTCATTTCTGGTCTCTTACAAGGTTTGAAAGACTTTTGCCTTTCAAAGCTGAACTAATTCCTGAAAGATGCTCTCTGTTTATCGAAGTAGTTGCGCCAGGCAGGGTTCAGTTCTGCAGACCCATTTCTCTGTTGGTGTCCACTCCAAGTGCTCCTGAGGTCCCCATGCCTGGCCTTCTTCCTGGTGTCTCTGCCCACTCCATCAGAGAAGAACCTCTGCATCAGGGGAAAACTTGCCATCTACTAGCTCCTCTGTTTGGTTTGGCCAGGTTTGTCGGGGGCCTCCGAGTACTGTTGATCCAAAACAGTTAAATGGGTAATGAGTCGGGTATGCACTGCTCGCCTCAAGACCTACTCTGTCTTCAGCCTCTTCCTTCCAAATATTACATCCTGTCTTGGAAAGTGGAACTGCCAGCAAGGTTCCCAGTGCCTTTCTTTAGTCTGGATCCATGTGTAATCTAACAAGCGAAGACTTCTCAAAAGTTTGTGTGAACTGAACTTGCCCTGGATTTTATTTTGCTTTTCTCATTTTGGTTGGGTTCTGAGCAGATGCAGCTGGACTCAGTCCCTGTCTAACCTGGAAGCTGACATGTCTTTATTGTAACTTTTCCAAACCTCTGTTGAGCACGCTTAGGAATAATTAAAATATGCTTGGAGAAAATTGATAGAAGATGACCAGTGTTTAGAAATGGCATTGGTGGAGGTTTGAATATGGATTTTTCCATAGAGATCAGGCAAGCTTGTTTCATCGCAGAATCAGTTTGAGAATGGTAAGCTATATACCTAGTTTGGGTTTGAATATGAAACCTATATATCATGGAAGTGAGGCAGTTCATCAGATTCCCATGTGTGGGCAGAATGCTAATATTGGAACTGACTGTGATCTGGCCTTTAGGAGAAATGGAAAATCCTAGAGACATTTTGGAGGTTATTAATTACTTTCTCCAGAAAAATTAGTTTTTCAGATCTTTTCCATTTGAAACTGAATGCCCCCACAATTATGCACAGATACAAACACAGGCAGACAAACATACAAACACATAGAAGTACACAGACACATGCTTGCAGATACACAGTACCCATCACAATTCAGATACCTTACTCCTCTGATGTAAAATCTCAAGATGTAGAGTTTCCTTTACCCATGCCAAATTTACTGTTATCTTTCAGCACATGTGAGAAACTAAAGAAAAGGGATAACTATGTTGCTTTATTTAGTGTCGGGATTGTACCACTTGATGGGGAGTATATGTGTGGACACTATTATCACACTTTATTTGAATAGATAAACTGCAGTGTAGACCTTTGCTTTTTAGACATCATCCCAGCATTCAGCAAAGGTGCAAAGACTAAAGAATAAATCTGTAGTTGGCAAAGGTTTATTTTTTTCAGAGACACAATCAATATAATGGGGAAAGATTTAGCACCTGGAACTTAATTACATGAAAAACTTTTACAAAATTAACAGAAAGTTCTTCAGGGTTTCCTTCCCAGGGAATGAGTGTTTTGTAATGCCTTATCTTCTTGGCTTTTCTCCCAACATGAATTTATAAATTGCCTTCCTAAACAGCACACTTTATATTGGGCACTATGAATGCTTCTTCCAGGCCCCAGGAAGGAGGAACCGGCAAAGACAGTCACATCCTTCTTTAAGGACTCTCTGGCAATCACACAATACTTCCATGTAGCTCTCATTGGAGGAAAATCGGTCTCATCCCAACCTTTAGTTTCATGGCTTTATTGCTAAAGAGAAACACAAGGATGGATGCTGAGGAAGTGAGGAGTGGTCCTTGCCATACCAGTGTGTTAGGAAGAACATCTATCTAACCAAGGAAATGTTTGGAAATCCCACTTCATTTCTTCCATCAAGGGCGGTGGCTTGGGACTGCTCAAGATGGAAGGGCCAGGCTTTGCCTAAGTAAAAAATACCTTAGTCCTTGTGCTATATTATACTTCTTTAGTAAAACTATCCAAGTTCCAGAGCAGTCCACTTCAACTCGGCAACAGAGGCTTCCTATGTTAGTTTCCCAGAAGCCAGAAGCTTCTAAATAACAAGGCATTCACTCCTGAATGAAAGAGTATACCGAGAGTGATGGGGGAAATGCACACTACAAAATAAAATTGATGTTTCCTTGCTAATCACACAAAGCCACATGACATTTTTCAGGACAACCTGGTTCTTTGGCTTTTCCTGGGTAAGTGCTCAGGTTAGGAGACCTCTGCAGTAAAATGAATTTAGATTGTTCTCTTGCCTGGCTGGTGTGACTTAGTCATTGAGCATCAACCTATGAACCAGGAGGTCACGGTTTGATTCTCAGTCAGGGCACATGCCCGGGTTGTGGGCTCGATCTTCAGTGTGGGGCGTATAGGAGGCAGCTGATCAATGACTCTCATCATTGATGTGTCTATCTCCCTCTCCCTCTCCCTTCCTCTCTGAAAGCAATAAAAATATATATATATATTTTTAAAAGATTGTTCTCTATTTAGGCCATATGAAGAGTGGACTTCTGGCAGAGAGTCTGCTTTACACAGTAACCTGCTGTAGGCTTGGAGGCCGATTGTGAATAGGAATGCTCTGTGAGAGCTGTTGTCCTCCACGTGTGTGGTTACAATATTTCCCTTGACGTGAATGACAGTGGGGAAAAAATCTGTAATATGCGAGTAAGTGCATTATCTTATCAACCTTTATGAAAAGGTTTAGAAAGAAGTCATCTTCTTTGCTATCTGTGTTTCTCATGAGGTAATTCAAGCAGTTGCTGTTTTATTTGCGTAAAGAGTTTTGCAACAGAGATTTTTCAAATCCAGGGCACATTTCTTTCATAGCTCAAGTACGTGTGGAAGCTTTGAACATCAGGATAGGTTATAATTACTATACCTGTTAAATTAGTGATAGCTACCTTCTTTCATGTGAAGATGCCATTCAAAATTAAGGAAATATAACTTCCTATAAGATTAATATAAACATTTTGAAGAAAGTTTTTTAGCAGGACGTACTACATGATTGAGTCATTTATTAAATAAGGTTAATTATTTAATAAATTGACTTAGTCATTTACAAAGCAAAGTCCAAGGTGGACATTTTTCAAGTTGTAAGTTCCTGATGGATTATATAAAATATATTTTGAGGGTTATGGGTTCTATGCACTACTTTCTTAATTCCTGCTGAAACGCTCCTAATTGCCTTCATTATATAATTCCCACTATACTGTACCTGGTTATTGGGTATACTGTTGATAATGCAGAATACAGATTTTAAAAAATCAATGATGATATTGGTGATGGAGAATGTGGCTTTTGCTGCACAGCTTCCTAATACTGACTCTCTAAATGAGAGTGACTGGCCTTCCCAGGAACAGGCGGTGCTGGGCGCATTGGAGCCTGGCTCTGTGAAACAGGCTCTCCTGGGCAGCAAACGGCCAAAGAGAAGGGGAGCGGGAGGGCTGAGGAAATCCTCCTCTGCAGGGGAAGAGGGAGAAATGAGTGAGAAAAGGAAGTGCAGGGGCTGGAGGATGTAAGGGGACTAGAGGGTAACTCCCCAAAAAGCTAGAAGCAGCAACCACAAGTTCCAACTTTAATCAAATAAAAATATATCCATCCTGGCATATGTTGTACTCAATAAAATCACATCCTAAAAACTGTTTAATGACATAGTAAATTGTCCAAACGACATATTCAGTGAGCTGAAGCTGTGTGTGTTTACTGTCAGTATGTAAAACTATCCATAGAAGTCCAGTTTCATAATATAAAATATATGCACTCAAAATAAGCTGGGAAGAAAATTTTCAAAATGTTAATGGTAGTTATCTACAGGCAGTATATTTACCTATTTAAGTATATCCATTTCTTCTGCTAATAACTAATTTGGAAAATTAGTTGTAATGACCATGTATTGCCTACTAGGAAGTGAAGCATTGCTGTCTACCTGGGAAGGTGATTGAAGACATATCTTTGGGGCACCTGAAGGCATAGCCTGAAGTGACTGGTCTCCAGTATAACAATCCTTTTACATCTCAGGTTTTATCTTAAATATTCCTGAGAACTTTGGAATTCTATTCCACAATACAGCTCTGTTTAGGAAATAAAATGATGCTTTAGTTTCTTATCAGGAAATTGAAATGAAACAATTTCAACCTTTTTTTGTCCAATGCCAAGGGCTTTAGCATTGAGTCCTCCAGGATGTGAGAAATGTGTGCTGGGAAATCACTGACCCCCTAGCCCATGGTACTCACTCTCCTCTCTTCTAGTGTCACACTGGTTCTTGAGAATCCAGAGTCACATAAAAAACTGCGTTAGCGCGCAGAAACACACACACACACACACACACACACACACACACACACACACACACACACACAAACTGCACACAGTTGGTAGTGGTTGTTTCACTGCTTGCCAGGCTACCTGTGGGTATTCACTGAGGAAAGGAGCCCAGACAACTGGCCAGGAGGAGACACAGAGGCTGCAGAGGGTGGAAGTAACTGACTATCACCTTGATAAGAGGTCAGGAGAACGTGGCTTCCTTTGGCTTGTCTCACAGAGAGCGATGCTGACCCAGTGGTTTCTCAGTCTCTCTCACTCTCCCTGGTAATACTCATCAGAGAACAATCTTGGGGAAGAAAGATGTGCTCTAACCCACTGATGTTATCACATGTAAATGAAATAATTGCCGTAAAGGACCCATTTCTACAATTAATTCATCTGTAGCATTCAAGCTTCATTTCTTAGTGTGATATTTGTCCTCAGCAGTAAAAGGCAGCCTCTTTGCTGTTGTTGATCGAGAGGGTTCAGGCACATCCCAAAGTGTTGTTTGATAGTGTATTTTGATATCGGCATCTCTTTCAACTAGGCTCACTCATTTTGACTTACACCATTTGAGTCATACCTGCAAGTAAGGCCTCATTTTAATCCAATTTTATAGGCTTTACCTTTCCAGATGAATCTAATATGGACTTTGAAAGAAATTAAGCAATTTTCATTTGTTTATTTGTTTGTGTTTTTCACAGTGCTATTCCCAGCCAAGATTTCTCTCTTTTTAGTCACTATTTCCTACAAAATATGCATGCCTGGCTTTTAAACGTTGCTCCAAAAGTGATGGCTTCAGGCAGTTATTGTTGGAATGTCCTAGCAATAAAGATACCAAAGTGTAGGCTGTTTGTATCTAATCAGCAGTAAAAGTTTGCATGTTAAATACTCATCTGTAACAGGATGTTATATGTGACTTCCTCTGTTGCCCCAGAGTTGGCACCAGGACCCATGGCTTCAACTGAGAAGCACTGAGTAGCGCACATTTAAAGAGAGCCGCCAACAACTGAGACTGTGCATTCCCTCTGAGGTCACAGACAATGTGCAGAACAGGCCCCACCCATCATCCTGCTCTAGTTTGTACCACCCCATGTCTGGGGAGCAAGAGGCAGAGACAGAGAAACAGAGCAGACATTGGGATCTCTGGGGAGAGCAGTGCTCATACTGAAGGGTGAATCCCTCCCGAATCTCCAAGAGAGCTTTCCTCTTCCAGCAGCTAAGCAGTGGGAGACCAGCTATCTCTATACTAGTTGGCAGTTTTTTGGGGGCGGAAGACTTGGTTTGCCCCTGTGCCTATTTAATGGAGATAAAGCCAGCCAGGACAGGGCCAGTGTCCCGCTTTGGATTTTTCTAGAAGCAGAGCCTAAGATGAGGATTCAAGTCCAAGTACTTTATTTGGGAGGTGATCCCACTAAACATTGATAGGACAGTGAGACAAGAGAACCAAGAGCAGAAAAAGTAACTGGTGTTTAACCCCAAGGGGGAAGATGGGAAACCAGTCTAGAATTCAAACTTTAGAATTATGACAACTGAGAGGGATTTGGGATTATTTAGAGACTAACTTCCATCAGTCACTGTTGAGAGTTGCTCTCTGGAGGGTATTCACTCTCTGTCACTCCCACCTTCCCTTCAAGTGGATGGAATGTTCTCTAGGCACCCCCCCCCCCAAAAAAAAAAGTCCTCAGAAAAAGAGGCACAGATGCTGGGATATGGGGATGGGGGCATCATCAGTGTATGCTGTTGTAGGCAGAAAGGAGGAAGCCTGCACTACCAACTTTTGGCAAAGCCAGGGTTTTCCATGTGTGAAGGAGAACCATGGGAAATAACGAATGTATCGCCCACTAAGTGCGACAGCTCCAGGAGTAAGAAGTTGTGTGTCCTGCTAGACATGGGATCTGAGAAAGTTGGTGAATTCTCCAAAGAACACACACATGGACCAGCATTGAGTAGTCCACAAACACAGAGAGCACCAGTGACTTTTCCCCATTTCCTTTCACTTTTTGCTCTTTTGAAATTTTCTCTTTTATAGTTTCAAGGCATAGGACCCAATATCAGAATTTAGTAGACAGAAGTGTAGTTATTTCAGAATCTGTATTCATGCATTTGCTATTTTCCCAAAGTGTTTATTAATACTGTGGAGAAATAGTTAATTAGATAAGGAAACTGGGTACATAGCTCTTTCCTAGTACTTACTGTTCAGGTGAAGTCTGTTTCCCCTCTGCTTGTTGAGGGTAGAGATCAAATCTTATTTGACTTTCTATTTGCTACAAGACCTAGAAATGGGTATTCATTATAACTTTAGAGTTCTTGAAAAGATATATGTTTAATTATTTAGTGTTTTTATTTTAGTATAGCATTGTACTTCTCCGATTTCTTTTCTAACTAAAACAAGAATAGTTATAACATCTTCTCAAAGGACTATTCAGTGAATGCTTGACTTTTTAAATGATAGATTATAACAGGGGTGAATAGTAATTCACACTTCAGACCACTTTTTCCTGGGGGCAATATAAAATATTGAGTAGAATCTCAGATAGGTGTGAATCCCTGCCTTCCTCCCCCCACCCCCCTAAATCTGGTCAAGGAAGCACACACCACCTCTGGAAAGAACTCTATCCAGTGTGTTCAGAGGGAATCTGCAGACATCTGTTTTCAATAATGTCCCCTCTCCATATTATCATCAGCGCTGTTCTTTAACCACTCATAATGTTATCCTCCCAACAGCACAGCATCAAGTAGGTACTGTTCTGTTCCTCTCCCCAGGACATTATCACCCCCTTCGTGGCTCCGATAGAGTTGTGTGGTTATTGGTTATAGGTCACAATTTTCCCGAATCCCCTGTCCTATCTTCTCAGCCTCTGCAAAGATGATGACCTGTTTTAATTCACAGCTCAGACTGACATGTTGAATTTTATTATAATTGGTTTACCCACTTGACAGACATATTCTAGAAATGTGTTAAAAGTTCCTTGAACTCATCCTGATAATGGTAATGAGTAATTACTACTTGTCGGGTACCACTCTAAGCATTTTCCCTATATGAATTCATTAAATATTTGCAGCAGAGCCCTGACTGGTTTGACTCAGTGGATAGAGCTTCAGCCGGTGAACTGAAGGGTCCCGGGTTTGATTCCAGTCAAGGGCCTGTACCTTGGTTGTGGGCACATCCCCACTAGGGGGTGTGCAGGAGGCAGCGGATCGATGTTTCTCTCTCACTGATGTTTCTAACTCTATCCCTCTCCTTCCTCTTTGTAAAAAATCAATAAAATTTTAAAAAATATTTAAAAAATATATTTGCATGCAGCAGAAAAACCTGCTTAGTTAGGTTATTGTTATTATCTGCAAAGTACAGATGAGGAAACTGAGGCACAAGAAATGTAAGTAACTTGACCGACGTTACACTGCTGGTAAGTCAAGGTATTAGAATTCAAATTCAGACAGCCTGGACCAAAGTTTAAATTCTTTTTTTTTTTTTTTCCAATTTTTTTATTAAGGTATTATATGTGTACATATCTTACCATTGCCCTCCCCACACCCCACTCCCATATATGCCCCCACCCCCCAGAGTTTTGCATCCATTGGTTATGCTTATATGCATGCATACAAGTCCTTTGATTGATCTCTTATCTCCCCCACCTCTCCCTAACCTTCCCCTTGTAATTTGACAGTCTGTTTGATGCTTTACTGTCTCTGTATCTATCTTTTTGTTCAAGTTTATAATGTTCTTTATTATCCATAAATGAGTGAGATCATGTGGTATTTTTCTTTCATTGACTGACTTATTTCACTTAACATAATGTTCTCCAATTCCTCCCAGATTGCTGCAAATGATGAGAATTCCTTCTTTTTTATGGCAGCATAGTATTCCATTGTGTAGATGTACCACAGTTTTCTGATCCAGTCATCTGCTGACGGGCACCTAGGCTGTTTCCAAATCTTAGCTATGGTGAATTGCGCTGCTATGAACATAGGGGTGCATATATCCTTTCTAATTGGTGTTTCTAGTTTCTTCGGATATATTCCCAGGAGTGGGATTACTGGGTCAAATGGGAGTTCCATTTTCAGTTTTTTGAGGAAACTCCATACTGTTCTCCACAGTGGCTGCACCAGTCTGCAATCCCACCAGCAGTGCACGAGGGTTCCTTTTTCTCCGCATCCTCGCCAACACTTGTCGTTTGTTGATTTGTTGATGATAGCCATTCTGACAGGTGTGAGATGGTACCGCATTGTTGTTTTGATTTGCATCTCTCTGATAATTAGTGACGTTGAGCATGTTTTCATGTGTCTCTTGGCCTTCCTTCTGTCTTCTTTTGAAAAGATTCTATTTAGGTCTGTTGCCCATTTTTTTATTGGATCATTTATCTTCCTTTTATTAAGTTGTATAAGCTGCCTGTAGATGTTGGAGATTAAACCTTTATCAGTGATGCCATTTGCAAATATGTTCTCCCATGCAGTGGGCCTTCTTGTTGTTTTGTTGATGGTTTCTTTTGCTGTGAAAAAGCTTTTTATTTTGATGTAGATTCTTAACCACCTTGAAATACTGCCTCTGTGCTATATTGTCAGAAGATCTAGTAGATGCAAGACCCACTGATACATACTCATTAGTGAAGTCCACTGAAAAGGCACAAGGCAGAGAGGCAGCCATGAGCCAGACTTAGGTATATAGATGACTAAGCAGAAGGCCAAATGGAACAGTCATAGAACTAAGACATTTGGAGATTGTTAATTTGAATAGACACTTTTTAAAGTAGTTAATAATCCCAAGTGATCACCCTTATCTTTCACTCCTCTGTACAATCAATCTGGGGAATTACTTCTCACATGTCATTTTATGCAGCATAATTGCATTGGCTAGCACCACCCCGCCCCCCCCCCACACACACACCACCTCATGTACCTTAACAGATGTATCTACCAATCATTGCAGATACCAAGCCACTGAAGCAACTGGTCATACCTTCTCCTTGCTACACATCTGGCTTCTCATTTACCTAGTTTCTGAATTCTTAGATTCCTTTAATCCAATATCAATACTCAACCTCAGACCCTTTATTAAAATAGAAATATGACTCAAATAAAATCAGTTTTTCTAGTCTAGGTACATCTAGTCTCTGTCTCAAAATATAAGCCAGTGTAAACTTAAGTTTATAAATTTATATGCCAGACCTCATTATAAAACTTGGTCTTACACCTTAATTCAGTTTATCCTAATCTGGGAGACTCAGTATTCCCCTCCATCATAATATTCTTCTTTTTTCCATATGCCATCCCATTTCACAGAAGAAGAAAAATATCTTCTTATGAGTATTTTAGTAGTTTCTTCATGTAAAAACAAAACAAACTCTTTTTAGCAATCAGCTCTATGGTCATTAATACTTAGAAAAATATTTTGTCAAGTACTTGAGCTGATGAACTAGATTTATTTAATACCCAATACATATTTAAGAAACAATGTCACTATTTTAAGTGTAAGTGTGTAATTAAATTGTAAGAATTGGTTAATTAAACAGAGACTATATTATATTCAAAGGAATTTTAAAAGTCAATACCTTTGGCCGAAACTGGTTTGGCTCAGTGGATAGAGTGTCGGCCTGCGGACTCAAGGGTCCCAGGTTCGATTCCGGTCAAGGGCATGTACCTTGGTTGTGGGCACATCCCCAGTAGGGGGTGTGCAGGAGGCAGCTGATCGATGTTTCTCTCTCATCGATGTTTCTAACTCTCTATCCCTCTCTCTTCCTCTCTGTAAAACATCAATAAAATATATTTTAAAAAAAAAGTCAATACCTTTGAATGATGACATATATAAATATTACTAGAGTCATTGATTGATAACTTAAGCATATAATATAATATATATGATAAATAGTCTAATCTCTGAAAACTCAACCATTAATCATTTGGGGTTTAAAAGATATGAAATGCAGTTTTTTCTCCATAATGGTAATTGATGTGGTCATTCATATAATCTAAAATACAAAACAAGAAAAGAAAAACAAGCCAAACTCCAAATCTCATTTATTTGGAATGCTAATAAATGTCACAATTAAATGTGTTTTTTATAAATTTACAATAACTATAAAAAATAAAATACACGATAAGTTCATGAACTTAAAATCTCCCCTCAACCCTCACGCATATGTGAATACAATTGATTTGAAATATATCTGGCTTTTGGAGAGTTTTAGAGCTATGTTGTTGCTGAAACTCAAATATTTGCAATATAATGATTTGATTCTCTGTATCTTGCATGTATTCTAAACTCCTGCTAAACTTTTTCTTCATAGTTACTCTTAAAATACCTTGTAAAAAGAAATAATTTCTTTAACAGCTTTGAATCATAAATTGCATGAATATTATTATACTTGCATTCTCCCAGCCTCGACACCATGTTTCCTGGTATTTGGCACTTTTTTGGAAACACAATTTGACCTGATAAATTTCCAAAACAACTTTTCTACTGGATAAGTGTAGGCATAGCATTAAATTCTTTCTTTTCTTTGAAGCTCTTTTCTCCTGTAGTCCATGTCTGTCAACAACCACTTTCACTGAGAGCAGTACCCCTTCTCTTCCTAAACTGCTTGCTCACCCATGGGCGTCATCCCTTTCTATGTGGATTGAGGTGGCAATGCAGAGATTCAGATGGATCACTTATATCCTTTTTCCTGGAATCTGGACTAGGGCACAAAGAGTTCTGAGTGGGTAGTTTGGATTGTAGTTTTGTTTTGTTTTGCTTTGGGAGGAGGGATGTTTTTTGCCAGTAGGTAGGGAATATAGTGTTACAACTGCACAGAAACCAGAGAAATCCTATCAATGCAAGGAGTGAATGAAGACGTGCGGACCGAAGCTGAGAAAAGGAAACAGATGGAAGGCTGGAGGGAGTAACCACTATGTTCCTGTGCTTTGGTTGTTCCTATTTCAGTCCCTCTTGAAGCTCAGTTCTTCTTTCCACTCCTTGGAAGATATTTCTATATGTTCCCAAAATATCTCCCACTTTGGTTAAGCTAATTAAGTAGATATGTTTCTTGCCTTATTATGTTGCCTAGACTTCCCACCAGTGATGGTGCATTCTTGGCTTGTTCCTGAATTTAGTGAGAATGCTTCAAGCATGATTTTGCCCATTGGTTTATGATAGCTCTCTTTGTCACATTGAGTGGCTCTCTATTCTTTGCCTAAGTCAGTGGTCGGCAAACTCATTAGTCAACAGAGCCAAATATCAACAGTACAACAATTGAAATTTCTTTTGAGAGCCAAAATTTTTAAATTTAAACTTCTTCTAACACCACGTCTTCAAAATAGACGCGCCCAGGCCATGGTATTTTGTGGAAGAGCCACACTCAAGGGGCCAAAGAGCCGCATGTAGCTCTCGAGCCGAAGTTTGCCGACCACGGGCCTAAGTGATTTACAAAACTAGTATCCAAATATCATCTGATATTATTTTACTTACTTTTTCCTTTGACCTCTTGATGTGAAGCATATGAATAAATTTTCATCTTTGACTTTATGAGCTAACTGCCACTTGGTCATATTGTGTAGGCATTGAGCATGTCAACTGAAATAATTTTATATATTTATTCATAACAATATTAATAGTGCCTTTGTTATCTTGTAGTAAATCAGCAGTTTTTTTAATAGTGATATGTCAGTTAGCCCTCATTAATTTTTGTTTGACTTTTTGCTATCCAGATCTTCTTTACTCCTTGCATGTTTATAGAATGGGAGATGGAATTTGGCATTATTAGAAAGTTGATTTGTCTTTTGCATGTTTGTTCTGTTGTGTTTTTGTAGTCTGGGTTAAGTCTGCTACTCATCAATTCCTGTGCACACCATTTCACAATTTGATGTACTGTCCCTATGGGTCCATTTCAAAATGATCTGTGTCCATGTTTAATAACTAAAGCATGTATGTGGGTGGAAAATTCTGCATATAAATCTGAGATTAAGTTCTTTTTTGACCCTCTGGTTCTTCTGTGATTTGGCTAGACTGTAATAAATAGCCTAAATGTTACTTGAGCCAACTTTTTTTTTTTCATTCTCGAATTTCAGTCTATGAAGCCTGAGTAAATACTTAAAATAAATGAGACATACTAAGTATGATTGATTTGATGTTAAAGTATTAATAAGAAACCTTAGTTATGACAAAAATACTCTTCCCAGTTGTATATTTGCCATTGTTCTATTTTTTGCTTGTTTCATTAACATTTTTATTGTAGCATCAAATACAGTAATGAAAAATCCCTAGGACAGTGCCTGGTATATAATAGAGGGTCAATACAGATTTAGTGAAACAAGTTTAAATATTATATTTATGAGAATTTTCATTCCGCAATTGTAGAACAGTACTCACTGTAACAACAATGTTGAGCCTAAATTTATTGGTTTATTCTGCATGTTGGACATATAGCTAGTGGAAATTAAGACATTTGTTTATTCTTTCAACCACTATTTCAGAGTTGTTTTTTGTTAATCAATAGAGTGAAAATATAAGGGTCAATCCTTGCAGTATAGTATCTTGCAATCTAATTTGAGATACAGCCAGATATATATGCATTAACTATAATTATGATGGGATTAGCATAATGCAATGTAGTGGATGCTATTGGCGATGATTTAGTATTTTCTGCATAGCAGAAGAATTTAGGATAGCTTCAAAAAGGAGATGAACTTTGATCTTGATTATGAGGAACTAGTAAAAAGAGGGGGTAGACATATGGGGAGATGAGAAAGAGTTGTTCAGAATTTCCAGGCAGACCCCGTGGGTTTCAACCTAGTTCGCAGCGACATGGCTAAACGCACAAAGGTCAGAATTATCAGTCAATACGAGGAAAAAGGGGGAAATAACCTTCCACCTGGCTTCCTGGAACATTTTCTGCTAAAAACAATTGAGTGTAAGATACAGATATAAGGTTCAGTAATTCACTATGAGAAACAGCCCTACATCCTAGGAAGTGTTCGTTATATACACTTAAGTAAATAAAACATTGAAGTGGAGATGAGATGTGAGGAGATAAATAAAGGAGTGAAAGGACAACAGAACTGGCTGAGAAGCTCAAAGGAATGCAGAGAACTGTGTACAATGAAGAAGGATTTTAATGTCATCATAGGAAACGTCCAGACCTCTAGAGAATTTCTATGAGTTTGAGCCAAAAATGACAACAGATTCCAGGAGTGAAAATCTCCAGGGATTGAGAAAATGTTCCTGAGAATGGCAGTTTTGAAGCTTATCTTATACATTAGAATCAAGGAGGAGACATAAGCAGGGTTATAGAAAATCGTTTGGTGGTAGGTTAAGGGAGTGGGAGAAAGCAAAGGGGGGGAAAATCTCTAAAATTGGACAAAAGGCAAAGCAGAGAGACAAATAGTTCTTTCACATGGGTGGGTATAGGATAGTGAATTAACATTTACAGCGCATAGAGATGGTGCATGGGCAACAAGATAGCAATGAGGGGACCGTGGTCACATACTCTGGTGCTGGCCGTTGTGCCTGGGAATAGGAGATTACTCTGACATTTCAAAGGTATGTTAATTTTAGATGCAAAATAGACAGGCTCACTTAAGTAAAGATGGACCTTTGTCAAGGAAGCTACAGGCCTAGGATATCACTGCCCTCTATAACCCGCTTTTACTTAGGAATTTCTATGTTCAGACCATCCATGTTGTTCAGACCTTCGCTCTCTGAGTTTGTAGGGCCTGTCATCTGGTCTCCCCTGCGCTTGTTGGGTTCAGTACGTGGCCCCTCTTTCATCCACAGTAGCAAGGGAAATAAATGCAATGCCAAGATTAATTCTTCATTAGAGGGAAAAGAACCAACACTGCATAAAACCAAACAGTGACATGGAAGAAAAACTTGAGACATTTACACCAAATCCAGAAGGAAGGAAGATGAGATAAAAATGAAAAAAAGGAATAGAATATATGAAGTCCAGGCAATGAGGAGCCAACAGAAGCATACATAACTTCTTTTCCCAGAAATACAATTCAAAAATATTAAACAATAAACATTCCTTAAACTGGAGACTATTTGACTATTCAAATTAAAATATTAACTAACAGACAAAGCTTGGTGAAATTTTAGAATTTGAAGGATGAGACAAGTATTATATGTATCTTATGGTGCCTTGTTTATAGTTCTTGTTTCCTAACAAAGAAAAAAAATGTGGAAAACAAGTTGGAACCCTGGCATCATTTACTAGTTTTCTGTTCCCTGGAGGAAAAAGGCTCTGATATAATCACAGTAGGTGACAGTTCATGGCGTCCAATTTTTATTTTTATTTTTTTAAATTTCTTTATTGATTATGGTATCACATAATTGTCCTCATCCCCCCATTCCCATCCCAAACCCCTCCCCACGTATGCTCCCCACCCCCCTGTTGTCTGTGACCACTGGTTAGGCTTATATGCATGCATACAAGTCCTTTGGTTGATCTCTCCCCCTTTCCCTCACCCTCCCCTACCTTCCCTCTGAGGTTTGACAATCTGATCAATGCCTCCCTGTCTCCGGGTCTGTTTTTGTTCATCAGTTTAGATTGTTCATTATTTCCCCTAGACTAGATGCGTGAGATCATGTGATACAAGAAATACACTTATAAGAACCGAAAATGAGACAAGCCATAATGGTTATGCTGAGAGGCAAATGAATCAGTCTGTAGTGAGTTTCTTTCTGGGCCAACAGTTCTTTTGAGTCCCAATTTCAATATCGAACAGTTCCTTATGTGTACATGTCAGCAATGATATTTCAGTTCTGGATGGTGGACAAATGGTGGTGATGCAGGTCCGACTGTCTCTGGTTTGGTCCTGGGCATCCTTCAGCGACGCACAGCTGTCTGCTAGTATGGCAAGGCATCGTCAGTGTCTTCCATCTCTGAACTGTTTCTCTTCTGTCTTCATGGCTGGAGCAGTTCTGTCATTTCCTCTCTGTTGCAGGAATCCACGTGGTCTTGGAGTTGTTTTCTGAAAATATACAAACATATTCTCGACCAAAAGTTAATAAAGGAATAGGCTCATAGGTCATCTTTTTAAAAATTGGACGTGGCATCCAATTTTTAAAAAGATGACCTATGAGCCTGTCTAGCATGGCTCAGTGGTAGAGTGTTGACCTATGAACCAGAAGGTCATGGTTCAATTCCTGGTCAGGACATACTAGTATGCCTGGGTTGCGGTCTCCATCCCTGGTCTGGGGCAGGCAGGAGGCAGCTGATCGATGATTCACTCTTTTCATCGATGTTTCTAAGACTCTCCCTCTCCCTTCCTCTCTGAAATAAATAAAAATATATTTTAAAAATATAAAAAATAGTCCCGGGTCCGGGTGAGTCCGCGGGCCCCTGGATCCGGGTGAGCCTGGCCCAGGATCGGGGTGAGTCCGCGGGCCCCTGGATCCGGGTGAGCCTGGCCCCGGGTCCGGGTGAGTCCGCGGGCCCCTGGATCCGGGTGAGCCTGGCCCCGGGTCCGGGTGAGGCCGTGGGCCCCTGGATCCGGGTGAGCCTGGCCCCGGGTCCGGGTGAGGCCGCGGGCCCCTGGATCCGGGTGAGCCTGGCCCAGGGTCCGGGTGAGGCCGCGGGCCCCTGGATCCGGGTGAGCCTGGGTCCCGGGTCCGGGTGAGGCCGCGGGCCCCTGGATCCGGGTGAGCCTGGGTCCCGGGTCCGGGTGAGGCCGCGGGCCCCTGGATCCGGGTGAGCCTGGGTCCCGGGTCCGGGTGAGGCCGCGGGCCCCTGGATCCGGGTGAGCCTGGGTCCCGGGTCCGGGTGAGTCCGCGGGCCCCTGGATCCGGGTGAGCCTGGGTCCCGGGTCCGGGTGAGTCCGCGGGCCCCTGGATCCGGGTGAGCCTGGGTCCCGGGTCCGGGTGAGGCCGCGGGCCCCTGGATCCGGGTGAGCCTGGGTCCCGGGTCCGGGTGAGGCCGCGGGCCCCTGGATCCGGGTGAGCCTGGGTCCCGGGTCCGGGTGAGGCCGCGGGCCCCTGGATCCGGGTGAGCCTGGGTCCCGGGTCCGGGTGAGGCCGCGGGCCCCTGGATCCGGGTGAGCCTGGGTCCCGGGTCCGGGTGAGGCCGCGGGCCCCTGGATCCGGGTGAGCCTGGCCCCGGGTCCGGGTGAGGCCGCGGGCCCCTGGATCCGGGTGAGCCGGGACCCGGGTCCGGGTGAGGCCGCGGGCCCCTGCATCCGGGTGAGCCTGGGTCCCGGGTCCGGGTGAGGCCGCGGGCCCCTGCATCCGGGTGAGCCTGGGTCCCGGGTCCGGGTGAGGCCGCGGGCCCCTGCATCCGGGTGAGCCTGGGTCCCGGGTCCGGGTGAGGCCGCGGGCCCCTGCATCCGGGTGAGCCTGGGTCCCGGGTCCGGGTGAGGCCGCGGGCCCCTGCATCCGGGTGAGCCTGGGTCCCGGGTCCTGGTGAGTCCGCGGGCCCCTGGATCCGGGTGAGGCCGCGGGCCCCTGGATCCGGGTGAGCCTGGCCCCGGGTCCGGGTGAGGCCGCGGGCCCCTGGATCCGGGTGAGCCTGGCCCCGGGTCCGGGTGAGGCCGCGGGCCCCTGGATCCGGGTGAGCCTGGGTCCCGGGTCTGGGTGAGGCCGCGGGCCCCTGGATCCGGGTGGGCCTGGGTCCCGGGTCCGGGTGAGGCCGCGGGCCCCTGGATCCGGGTGGGCCTGGGTCCCGGGTCCGGGTGAGGCCGCGGGCCCCTGCATCCGGGTGGGCCTGGGTCCCGGGTCCGGGTGAGGCCGCGGGCCCCTGGATCCGGGTGGGCCTGGGTCCCGGGTCCGGGTGAGGCCGCGGGCCCCAGGATCCGGGTGGGCCTGGGTCCCGGGTCCGGGTGAGGCCGCGGGCCCCTGGATCCGGGTGGGCCTGGGTCCCGGGTCCGGGTGAGGCCGCGGGCCCCTGGATCCGGGTGGGCCTGGGTCCCGGGTCCGGGTGAGGCCGCGGGCCCCTGGATCCGGGTGAAGCAGTGCCCCTGGGTCCGGGTGAGGCCGTGGGCCCCTGGATCCGGGTGAAGCAGTGCCCCTGGGTCCGGCCGAGACCAAACCAGAGGGAGTCGGACCTGCATTACCACCATTTGTCCACCATCCAGAGCTGAGGGGTCAGTGCCGACATGTACTCATAGGGAACTGGTGGACATTGATATTGGGTCTCAAAAGAACTGTTGGTCCAGAAAGAAACTCACTACAGACTGATTCATTTGCCTGTCAGCATAACTATTATTGCTCGTCGCACATTCAATTCTTATAAGTATATCTCTAGTGACACATGATCTCGCTCATCTAGGGTAAATGATGAACAACATAGACTGATGAACAAGAACAGAACCAGAAACAAGGAGGCATCGATCGGACTATCGGGCCTCAGAGGGAGGATAGGGGAGGGTGGGGGGAGGGGGGAGAGATCAACCAAAGGTCTTGTGTGCATGCATATGAGCCTAACCAATGCTTAAGTTCAACAGAGGGTTGGGGCATCCAAGGGGAGGGGTGTGGGATGGGAATGGGGGGATGAGGACAAATATGTGACACCTTAATCAATAAAGAAATTTAAAAAATATATATATATAAAAAATAAAAGATGACCTATGAAGTTCTCTGTCTTGAGTTATCCTCACTCAAGGTTGGCGGTTTATCATGGCTGAGGTTGGGTTGTGCTTGGAATTATATCCACATGTATTTAATTACCGGAGCCCAAGGGCAAATATTGTCCCCAAGTCAGATATTTTGTGACCTCTATTTTTCTTTCAAGACCGTTTTTCAAAATAGTTCTCTTGTGGCCTGACTTTTGGGGGGAAAGGGGGAGGGTTGCAGTCTTGTGTAATGGTGATGGATCTCGGGTGTTAGAACGATGTTACACAATCCTGCATTTTTATCATTCTAATGACTATTGCTGGACAAGGGGAGCTTACTTCCCTGCCAGAGATTTATACAAGCTAATCAGAGGCTTGATACAATACAGATGGCGATAACCTTTTACCATACAAAGTTCACGTTGAGTTTTTCTTTGGCAGCAAAGGGTTTGCCTCATTCAATATCCTGGACCCAAAAAATTCTATTTCTTGAATGCCTTACAGAGTATAGCAGATGATGTAAACTATTTCAGGAACACTGCAAGGAGAATCACGTGCGAGGCCTCCGCCACATTCCACAGAAGTTACCACAGACCTATTTGCTTCTTAGAACTGTGGGATGGAAAATGTTGTGTGTTTTTTATGTTTTTTATTCAAGTACAATAAAGCACAAAGATTGGGGAGGGGGACAGATGATTTTCAGTAAGTTCTTCACTCCTCCTCTGAAGGACATTCCAAACCCAGACCTTGTGTAATTCTTTGCTTGAACTACTAGTCCTGCTATTCTTAGTATTTTAAGCTTAATATATTGCCTTGCCAACAGATGTAATGGTTCCTGTAAAAATTCACCCATTCCCCGCAAGAAGAGAAGAAAAATAGAATCACACCTTAAAGTGTTGTTTATGTAAGGAGCA
Source organism: Cnephaeus nilssonii (assembly GCF_951640355.1). Lineage (NCBI taxonomy): Eukaryota > Metazoa > Chordata > Mammalia > Chiroptera > Vespertilionidae > Cnephaeus > Cnephaeus nilssonii. The sequence continues at coordinate 18,534,988 of NC_137085.1, forward strand.
GTACAGCAAGAAATCCCTGCTCAATCCTTTTCCTGGATGTGAGGAATGTTATTGAAAATGAACTAAGATTAATATTACACGATAGAATTTGTTCATGTCAGGACAATAAAGGCACAAAAAGGAAACATTTTGGTACAAGTTGTACAAAACACAGTGCGTGTGTATGTATGCACACACACACACACACAGATATTTCATACATTCCTACTGCTCACTCAAGGCCAACATGAGTTAACGTGAGTTACGTAACTCTTGGTAGCGTATCCTAGAGTTCATCCATTCCACTCATTCATGGATTAGTTCATTGAATAAATATTGATGAGCACATACTAGTACTCTAGGCCAGGTACTGTCAAGAATAGCATACTGGGGTGAAAAACAATTGACTTGCTCTTTCTCCTTTCCATCAACGTTCCCATTTGTTTAGTGTCTTGTTTACAGTGAACTGCCATGGTTTTGCTGGAGGGAAGAGTAATCAAAATGAGCAAAAGCTTAGGGGAGCTGAGTTATGATTTCAGAGTGGAACAACTCAGAAAGAAAGAGTTTATAGCTTAGTCAAGAGCACGAATGTTGTAAACACAACCTGCCACATCTTGGAGCCCTGGAGCTAGGAGGTCTCCTTTGAATACTGACACACAACTTTTGGGACAAATAAAGTAATATCTAGCTTCATGCCATCCATAACAGATGGTTGAATTTTTCCTTAGAGGTGGTACTGAATGAAAAAGAGTGTGTGTGTGTGTGTGTGTGTGTGTGTGTGTGTGTGTTTCAGTCCATTCCAATTGCTAGGGCTTTTGCCTAGGGTGTGTACTAACTGAAAATGTTTATACCAGTAAATACATATATATATATATGTGTGTGTGTGTATGTGTGTATATGTATATATATGCATATGAATATATGTATATGTATATATTCATATATATATATATATATATATATATATATATACTTCATACTTTTCAAGCCCCATTCCAATTCTTATTTTTATTAATACTCAAATTATCCTTTATTCAACTAGAAGGAGTTTCAGATCGTTTCTGGTTCTCTTTGGTGTGCCCTTAGTAGCCTTTAATAGCCATGTAGTAGGCTTTTGAGAAGGAGTGGGGTGAAGTATTTGACTATTTCTTCTCAATTGCGGCTTTCCAAATGTTCCCCAGAGTCATTTTTTTTTTAGTTTAATTTGCCTTTAAATTCAGACTTAATGGTTTTATCTCTAGCTCACAAATACTAACAAATTTGGTAAGGATTTTTTATTAGAATCAATACCTAATGACCATATATTTATGAAACATGCTTTCTATAAGCATGACTTTTGTAATCTTAAGAGAATCTGGATCTTATGGCTGAATCTGTCCCTTAAAGTGAATTGAGACAAAGTTATTATTTAAATTATATCATCACTTTTAACTTTAACAAAATCTAGGATATCATTGTCGTTCTTCCAGACTACTTTCTGAATGTAGTGTTTCTTGAATTACTACCTAATAAGCATTGAATGCCTTCTAAAAACTTGCCAGAAAATATACTCTGGCACTTTATTACCTTTCTTATCCAACTATAATGAAAAGCAATAAGAGGCCATTTAGCTACAATGCCAGACTCACCCCTGGGTTCTTTGTGCCTTTTCAGTTTGATGTTACAAAGCATCATTGGCAATAAATAGATACCTTTTTCAAAAGTTTCATTTCTTTTATCTATAGAGAAGGAATAGCATATAACATTTATAAAGCAGAACTCACTCATCCTAAAATAATAAAGCCCAGGTGTCAGGTTGAGTAAATCAGTATTTTCTCATGAAGATAGGACACCACCACCAACAGCTGATTTTGTGCTAATACTGGGTGGTCCCAGTAAGAAAGTTGAAGTATTGAATCCATTCTACAATATTGGAGGAGCAGTGGAAAAACAAATATCGAAGGCAGGCTGGCCATTATTAACTCTGAAAAACACATATTCACTTACATTTTCCTCTGGTTAGGCTTTTAGTGTATGATCATGAGGTGGAGGGAGATAGACAAACAGACAGGTGATTATACTTGGAAGTAGATTCATGGGACTCAGATTTGGTTCATGTTTTGAGAGCTTGAAAATTTTAAAAAAAAAGTTTAACAATAGTGATACTATTAATAAAAATTCATTCCATAAACACTTGCTGTTCTTCATTAGCGAGGTCCATGGCAGTGCTGTTGCTGAGACATTTTAAATGCCTCTAAGGTTTATTGTGGTTCTGCGAGACCCTTGTAGGCTCTAGTATGTGCGTATTTCTCTGTGATCAATGTTCCTTCCCCCATTCAAGTGAAATGCTAATGATTGTCACAAACACTATTTTATTTTTTAAAATACATTTTTTATTTATTTTTAGAGAGGAACGGAGAGAGAGAGAAAGATAGAAACATCAATAATGAGAAAGAATCGATTGGCTGCCTCCTGCACGCCCCCTACTGGGGATCGAGCCGGCAGTCCAGGCATGTGTCCTGACCAGAATCGAACGGTGACCTCCTGGGTCATACCTAGGTCAACGCTCAACCACTGAGCCATGCCAGCTGGGGTCAAACACTGTTTTACATAAGAAGGGACACAGTTAGTAGGTCAATGCACTACAAACTCATGCTAACTTTCTCTCTTTTGTTACAGCAAATTCTTCATCATTCTAGAGAAAATGCGACCAAAGTTATATTTCTCATCACTGATGGCTATTCCAATGGTGGCGATCCTAGGCCAGTCGCAGCAATGCTGCGAGACTTTGGAGTGGAGATCTTCACTTTTGGCATATGGCAGGGCAACATTCGAGAACTGAACGACATGGCTTCTCCCCCAAAGGAGGAGCACTGCTACCTGCTGCACAGTTTTGAAGAGTTTGAGGCTTTAGCTCGCCGGGCATTGCACGAAGGTACTGGAAACCTGATGGCATAGGATGATGCATTTGAATGGGGTTTCGGTATCTCTTACTGCCTGAAACCCACTAGAGAGTAATATCCAACCCCGTGAAGTCCTCACCAAGCATGCTGCACAGGGGTCCTTGCTGTGTTATGAGATATGTTGAACTTCGTACACAGAGATGGCATTCTGAACTTGCAACAATAGTATCTGTTTTGTTTTTTTAACAGCTGTGATATATTTTCACTAAAATATCCATATGCTCCCACCAGGAACCGTTAGCATCAATGGAATGCATTTAGGTGTGTGTGGAGGCCACACACAGAGTGGGAAGCCTTGACTGAGATCTCATTTACAGTTACCCGGAGAGATGAAGTAAACATTCAGAGATATGCCTAGTGAATCTTACCAGAATGTTTCCAGAAATACACATGAAGATATTGGGACAGTAAAATGCTTAACGCATACTTCTTGACCTGACAGTTTGAAGATACATGAGCTACGTAGAAGCTGAAGACCATTGCCCCAACAGAGAATACGATCAGCAAATCCATTCATTTGAACTCTTTGTACACATTTATAAAGATGTTTAGTTGTACGGGTTAAGTTAGATGAACTTCCAGGCAAAACACGGGCATGGGTCTTGGTGAGCCGCAAGAGAAAGTGTAGACTGAGGAAATGACAGGAGATCTGGCCTCAGACCGAACCCATGTGGCAAATAAGCATGTTCCTGGCAGGTATCGGTGCGAAAGATTCGCTTTGATGGGAAATCACGGCATCATGAGATTTTAAGCAATTAGGGATGTTTATAATAAGCAGATCAGCCCCACTGTCATTCCAAGGGACGAGTCCAGGGCAAGACCTCAGGCTAGCTGTGGACACAGCAAAAAATCCCACTTAGCCATCCACTAGCTGAGTGGCTTTTGGCAAATGATTTCACTTCTGAACTCCTTAAGTTTCTTCTTATAAATGAGGGAATGAGAATAGTACCTACTATATCAGATTACTGCAAAATTTAAATGGGTTAATGCATATGAAACGATTCCTAATGATACTGAGAGCCTGTGATACTAAGCCCTCAATAGCTATCCTTTTTTAAAAAATATATTTTATTGATTTTTTTCAGAGAGGAAGGGAGAGGGATAGAGAGCTAGAAACATCAATGAGAGAGAAACATCGATCAGCTGCCTCCTGCACAACCCCCTCTGGGTATGTGCCCCGCAACCAAGGTACATGCCCTTGACCGGAATCAAACCCGGGACCCTTGTGTCTGCAGGCCGACGCTCTATCCACTGAGCCAAACCTGTCAGGGCATAACTATCCTTTTTTATTACCTTAAGTAATTTATCTAACATCTATGAGTTTCAGTTTTCTCTATTTTTAAAATCCTGTAATATATAACATAATTTTATTAGGAGGATTGCATAAACTATTTAAAATTTCATCAAGGATAGTGTTCAACACATGGCAGTTCAGTAACTGGGGGTTTTCTTCATGTCTCTTTTACATAAAACTTAATGATTTACTTAAAGTTGAGAGGCAAACCAGATCCTCCTTCTATTATTCAACTTGTGTGGTACAGTTATTTAAATCTTTAATCCAATGACTATACAAGTGGTGGAATTAAGCCTTTAGTCAGTAGCTCACAGCACCACCCTTATGCAGCCGTCAGGATTGTAGTTCATGTATTTGGACAAGGATTTTGGAAATACTGAAGCAGAGGAGCACTGCTGGTGTGGACCGACTGCCTTACTTCCTGCCGCATCTGGAGATTCCTCCCCGAAGTACTTAATATCTGCCTGACCCCGCATGGCCTCCAGAACTCGTGAGGAGGTCCCGGACTAAAATAACTGGCTGAAACAAATCCCCAGTCTGTAGTAGTGCAAGTAACACAATTTCATTTTTGGGTGGAAGTGGGGAGCAGTTGGGAATTAGATATGAAAAGATATTTTCTTCAGCTTGCACTTACATCTTAGTAACTAGAGCTGTAGCATTCAACCGTTAATTCATTTTTTATTACCTTCTGTCGTGGGTAGATCTGCCTTCTGGGAGTTTCATTCAAGAGGATATGTCCTATTGCTCACATCTGTGTGAAGCCGGCAGAGACTGCTGTGACCGAATGGCAAGCTGCAAATGTGGGACACACACAGGTCAATTTGAATGCGTCTGTGAAAAGGGATATTACGGGGAAGGTCTACAGTATGAGTGCACAGGTGAGTCTCCAGTTTGTGTCTAACTCTCAGTTGTCTGTTGCCATGTAAACAATGATCCCAAAACTCAAAGGTTTCAGTACTTATTACTCATGAGTCAGCTAGACAGCTCTTTTGGTCTCAGCGTGACAACTCATGCATCTGTCATGAGCTGTGAGTTGGGTAGGCTGCGTGGCTGATCTTAGCTGGGTTCTCTTAGCCGGCTGGAGTCTGGTCTAAAATGGCTTTGTCTAGGACCGCTAGGTGGTCCTTTATGTGGCCCTTCAGACTCCATCCGGCCAGCCTGGGTGTGTCCGTGTGCTGGTAGAATTCCAAGAGGAAGAATGGAAGCTTGCAAAGCCCCTTGAAGCCTAGGCTCAGAACTGAGAAGGGAGGATGTGGGGTGTCTTGTGTGTAGTCAGTCAACAGCCAAATCTGTCCTCAAAGCACATAAACCAAAATACGCCTCAGTCTCTGTATGAGATAGAAGCCAGTGGGAGTCTTGTCCTCCGGCCCCATGAACTCGTGGGATTGTCACAGAAAAGTGTAACATGCACTTGATGGTACTTGAGCTCTTCACAAGCCTCCGTAAAGGGATTTCAGAAAGCTCTAAAAGTGCTGTCACTTCAACATGGAATTCACTTCATTGATATTTGTAATTTTACCTCCTCTAGCTTTCTTTACCAGAGGCTCTTGATATTTTAAATATTTTCTTAGAAAGGCAAGAAGATCAATGCAGGATTTGTGTGTCCTTCATTATATTTTAGGAAATACCTAGTATTTAGAAGTAGTATATAGTTTTTCTATGATAGCATTTTGTCTGTTCTTCTTTTTTTTTTTTTTTAACCTAAAAAGCAACATGATTTTTTTATAAGTCGCAGCTCTTCCATGATTTGATGTTTGGGAAAAATGTATTCCTGTGGAAATTAAGATGCACCAGGAGCACAGTAGGTTTACTTTATACTGTGCCATGTGGTCTGTCATTGCTTGGGTCATGTGGACATTGCTCTGACATTTGGGAGGTAGGCCTTCTGCCACACAGAAGCATGGTCCTCCCCTGTCTACCTGACCTGCTTTCTCTTTCTTCTTCTCCTCCGAGGCCGTTTCCTCTTGTGCTCTTCTTTTCCTCTCTTTAATCTTGCTGCCCCTCTTCTTCCTTCCCTCAATTTCCCCTCCCTTCCCTGGGCCTGATCCCAGCTGGCAGACACATCCTTCCTGGGTCCACCATCCTTCCCCCCCGCCCGGCAAAGTCACTCCTATCTTGGCCCTGCTCCCACTCGACCCAGCAGGATTTCTCATTTAAGCTGAAAAAAGGGGGGAAATCAGCCTGACTGCCTCTGAGTTGGCAATATGCCTCCCCTTGAATCTTCCCACACTTCCATCAACAGCCCTGCTTGGCACTGTCCCCAGCACCCCTGCTTTCTTCCTCCCAACCTCGCCCACCAGACACAGGCAGAAGCGCTCATTTTCTTGCTCCGGGCTGCAGTCAGCATGTCTGCCTTCCGTGTGGTCCCAGGCTGGACTGCTCCCTGCCAACAAGCCACTGCCGAATGGCCGCCCAGCAGCCTCAGGCACGCTGGGCGGCAGCCCCCTCTGCTCCACGGCTCTGTAATCTTGCATCCCAGGGGAGCAGCTGCAGGAAGAGAGGGGGTGGCTCACAAACCCACTGCCCCCAATTACCCAAGTAGCTGTGGCTGTTGCCAGTCGTACATTCCCGGCCGAAAGACACAGCAGTCTGTACAATGTGTGAGGGGCAGGCCTGTCAGTAGAGCCTCAGTAGAGGGCACAGGAGCACTTGTACTGCTGCTTCTAGCCAAGGACACCAAGCACAGAAGGAATCGTTTATCCGCCCCTTTTTTAAATTAGTAAGTAAGCCTCAGCTTCATACTTTCTCCCATGCAATGTATAAACTAGACATAGTTGCATCGAAATAAATGTGCATATTGTCATCTTCAGTATTCATCCCCAAGATATTAGGAAAAGTGGTATCGGAACTCCTAGATGTGCGTGGTGACTGAGTAGAATTGCAGGAGGCAGGGCTCATCCAGGGCTTCTCCTGCATGCCAGAAACTAAGAAAAATAAACAAAGTTGCCAGGAACTAAGAAAAACAAATGAAGTACGTCCTCCCTATGTCATGAAAGACTCATGACCAAGCTCTTTTCTTCCGGAAAGACAGAAAGAAATATTAGCTTGAAATCATACAGTACTGAAAACCTGGAAGCCGTGAGCCCCTTTAAAATCTATGCAGTTGACAGATGTTATGGAGTCCCTTCTCCATGCCAAGTCCACACAGGGTTTCAATGGTGAGCAGACAAATGAACTTGTAAATGCCAACTGTGATGTATGCTATTAAGAAAAAATGCTCATGGTATGAAGAGGGGCCTACAGGGAAGGATAGACTAAGATCATGCCTTCTAAGCTAAGATCTGAAGGATGACTAGACCATAGCTATTTATTGCTGAAGGAGAGAATGTTACCTTTCATTTGGAATAGTTGGAATTCTGAGTATTTATCCTTATTGTAGAAATGATGCCTTTCAGAAGCAAATCATTCCTCTTGAGAGCCAAAAGAAACCTTTGAGATTATCTACTCTAAACCCCTCATTCTGCAAGAGGAAATTGAGGTCTCAGAAAATATGAGTATTTCCCTCAAGATGGCATATCCGGCCATCAACAGGACCTGGGAAGGGTCCCAGGACACTTTTTCCTAAAGTCCTATGTTATTTCCAAGATAACATACCACTTATTTTGCAGTTTTGAAAATAGCTTCTTGTATACATTGCTTTTCCATAGACACTGAACTGTGCTTGAAGTGTTTAAAAACAAAGAAGACCTGGCTCAAATGTAACCTCTGCTGATTACAAACTATGTGGCTTTGGATGATTAATTTCTTCTGATTCTCAGTTTCTTTGGTAAAATGTGCTAAATAATGGTGTAGTTTTACATATACACGTGCGCGCACACACATGTATATATACAGATATCTGTGTACATAGAAGTATTTAGATATGTGTGTGTATATATGGGGTGGGCAAAAGTAGGTTATAGTTGTGAGTATGCAAAACAGAATTTATTCTTTAAAAATTTGTTATTTATTGGTTTTAAAGAGAGAGGAAAAGAGAGAAAGCTTATAAAACATTGATTTGTTGTTCCATTTATTTATGCATTCATTGGTTGATTCTTGTATATTGCTCTGACCTGGATTGAACCCACAACCTTGGTGTATCAGGAAGACGCTCTAACCAACTGAGCTATCTGGCCAGGGCCAGAGTTTGCACTTTTATTATTATTTATTAATTACTGTAATATTTACCTATAAATCTACTTTTTATCACCTTATATATACATTACATGTATATAAAGACATATATATGTATAAATATATATATAATTATGTAATTTAGAGAATATATACTTAGAGTGCTTTTGGATAATATCAGGCATATCAATTCTCAATGGTAGCTTTTAATCATTGTGAAATAATATAAATATAAGAAAGCTGATAGATGAACCTTAAGATAATTATCTCAAGAATGAGATACTTGAAGATAGCTGACACCATATATTTTGTAAATTTTACTTTTTTTATCTTCACCTGAGGATATTTTTCCATTGATTTTTGTTTTATTTTAAATTTTTTATTGTTTAAAGTTTTTTATGTTTATTTTACTTATTTACTTATTTATTTATTTTTATTTTTTTCTTTATTGATTAAGGTATTACATATGTGTCCTTATCCCCCCATTGACTCCCCCCCACACACACACTCATGCCCTTATCCCCCTGGTGTCTGTGTCCATTGGTTAGGCTTATATGCATTCATACAAGTCCTTTGGTTGATCTCTCTCCCTTACCCCCACCCTCCCCTACCTTCCTTCTGAGGTTTGATGGTCTGATCGATGGTTCTCTGTCTCTGGATCTGTTTTTCTTCATCAGTTTTATGTTGTTCATTAAATTCCACAAATGAGTGAGATCATGTGATATTTATCTTTCTCTGACTGGCTTATTTCTCTTAGCATAATGCTCTCCAGTTCCATCCATGCTGTTGCAAATGGTAAAAGTATTACTCATGTCTCCTTTTTCCCCTTTCCATTGGTTTTTAGAGTGAGTGGAAGAGAGAGGGAGAGACAGAGAAAAATATCAATGTGAAAGAAACACATCTATTGGTTGCCTTCTGTACACGCCCAACCAGGGCCCAGGCCAGGGAGGAGCCTGCCATAGGAATCGAACCTGGGACCCTTTGGTCCGAAGTCCGATGCTCTATCCACTGAGCCAAATTGGCTAGGGTATAAATTTTACTTTTCTAAGCTAGACTAGCAGTTGTGCTCTGGGGAGGAGAAGGGAGAACTGTGCATGCAGGTGAATACCATCAAGAAACCTTGCACCTACTAAAGGTGACCTGATGAGTATCCAATGAAAATCCAGAACACCAAGAAAAGGCAGTGAGATAATGTGCCATTGGATGTTGAAAAAAAGTAGACTGTTTACCTTGATTAGGGGAAAAGTATATGCTGAGGCAAATTGTATTTGTTAATGACTTTTACAGAAGAGTAGAATACTAGAGCTAGCTATAAGGATTTCTCATCATTCTGGGAGACTAGTAAACTCTATCCCATGACCATATAGGAAATTTGACCAGAAATAGAATTAAGGTTTTCTAATTCCTAGTCTGGAGTCCTTTCTTTATACTAGACTACTTTGAAGGGTGCCTGGGAGACTTAAGTAAAGCTGATCACCATAATGTTCTGGGGCAGTGGTCGGCAAACTCGTTAGTCAACAGAGCCAAATATCAACAGTACAACGATTGAAATTTCTTTTGAGAGCCAAATTTTTTAAACTTAAACTTCTAACGCCACTTCTTCAAAATAGACTCGCCCAGGCCGTGGTATACTGTGGAAGAGCCACACTCAAGGGGCCAAAGAGCCGCATGTGGCTCGCGAGCCGCAGTTTGCCGACCACAGTTCTGGGGGATTGGCAACCTGGGTTACACAGGTACTCCCAATCCTGTCCAAAGCAGTGGCTTTACTTGAAATGGCCTGAGCACCATCATCATCACCAGGAAGCAGCTGCTCATGGATAAGACCCTGATGCACACACAAATTTTAATGATTGTGGATTTGTTCCATATCATGAACATCACTTCAATGCAAGCCTGAAGATACTTATTAGAAATTACTAACAAGTAATACTTTGCCAAAGAGTTCAATTTTGTAAGACATCAGTATGTTTGAACTGGTTTTTAATTTCCCTTGGCTCAAAACTTTTGAGTTGGTTTCAAAATAATCATGTTCTTTTAGCTGGTGGTCTTGAAGAGAGTGTGGTTAATAGGTTTTACAGAAGCAAGGACCATAGAATAAATAGATAATTCAAGGTAGAACGATGCTTTATTCATGTATATGTCTTTTAAAAAATATGTATTGATTTCAGAGAGGAAGGGAGAGGGAAAGAGAGAAACATGAATTATGAGAGAGAATCATTGATTGCTGCCTCCTGCACACCCTCTACTGGGGATCGAGCCTGCAACCAGGCATGTGCCCTGACCAGGAATGGAACTGTAACTTCCTGTATCATAGATCAATGTTCAACCACTGAGCCATGCTGGCAGGGCTGTTCGTGTATGTCTCAATCACTTATATAATGGCACTGAACATGGACACCATATTTGACAGAATATAACACTAAAAATATGCTAGGAAAAGTTGTAATACTTAGAAAGCCACCCACCATGTGGTCCAGTCTAAGAGAGGCATTGCAATGAAAGAAATCCAGTTCAGCAACCAAGATAAACTTCAAAATAGTGTAAGTCATTTACTTGTTTTTTTCTAACTCCATTTCTTAAAATCTGCCTTTTCTCATCATTGTTTCCCTTAGAAACCATAACTCTTTTGCACATATTTCTTCAAATTCTCACACACACACACACACACACACACACACACACATACACATTCGCCTCCCAAGCCTTAGCTCAAATCTATTGTCTTTGCTCTTTCTTCTTGATTTTATATCACTCCTTAGGGAATTAGAAATGGAGAAAGGCCAGGAACACTTGCATATCAATTTTTGTTGTTTTAAATCAATGCTTTATAAAAGGCATATGATTAAAAAAAGAAAATCCCACATAACTCAGTTTCATTTCCTGCAAATATTTTGTATGATTCAGAAATTGTGTGGGACTTTAACACTACATTCGAAAGTTTAAAGGGCTGAGAAAATATCTTTCTAGGATTAGTCATTTAACTTGAGCTAAGGGAAGATTACTGAAAAAGTATAGCATCTAATCAAAAGATGGTGCTTCCATTTCTAGCTCTAGTATTTTCTTCATCCTTCACATTTAACATAGGCTTTTGGACAGTGATGATGACGATAATGATGATGATGATAACTAATATTAAAATAGTGCTCACTCTATTCCAGATACTTTCCAAGCATTAATGTATATTAGCTTGTTTAATGTTCACAATAACTCTCTGGAGTATTGTTCCATTAGAGACAAGGAAAGTAAAAGTTTGAGGTTAAGTAACTTGTCCAGGGATATACAGCTATTAGAACTGTTTTATAAACCCAAATTGTCTGGCTCCAGAGTCTACAGTCTAGCCATAGAGATAGACATTCAACATATAAACACAATTAAAAATATAATTTCAAATTATATTAAGTATTAGTTTGACCCTTAGGAGATCATCAATATTTGATCCTTTTCAACCCATGAAATAGCAGCGTCACATGGTTCAAACTAATACTAGGAAGGTAAAGAAGAAAATGAATTATATAAAATGCAAATCTGCTTAATGTTTTTCATTTGTGACTCATTCATAAAATAAACTTAAGCTCCTTAGCATGGAATAAAGGCTTTGCATGACTTGATCTCTCTTTACCCTTTGAGCTAAACGCTGGAACTAGTTGTAGTTTCCCCTAAATAACACATTGTTTCATTCCTCAGACCTTTTTTCATGCTTCTTCTGTCTCCTTTTCCCACCACACCAACTATTGTCTTTATTCCTAGTTCATCAGACTAGTGATTCTAACAAGCGGGGACTCTCTAATTCATTTTGTATCCCCACTGCCTGCTTTCAGTGCCCATAGTAAGTGCTCAGGAAAAAGGGTTTGGTAAGACATCAACTTGAATATCAAAATCTTAGACGGACAAGAACTCATGGTTGAAATCTTAGGCCATTGCATGGTTTCCACCTCTGCCTTGTGAACCACAGGATCCCTAGCAAAAAGGCACATGGTAAGAAGTTTTTAAAAATGTATTTAATTCATTTAAATGTAAAATATTTACATGTGGTTTAACTTTGTCAACAATAAGTCAAATGCAGTGAACCATGGATGCACTAGATTGGTCATTTTTAAATGGCTGGATCATCCCATCAGTTGTGAATAGTCTGTGAACTTCTGTTGTAAATCCAAGCGGTTGCAGCTGTTCTGAGTTTCCCCTGAAGGGATTTGAGAGACAGAGCATGGAAACAATAGGCATTTGAGGACACTGCTCTTTGCAGATATGGACTCCATTTCAGTGAGTTTGGAATAATTAGCAGATTGAAAATTATAGCTAGATGGGGGCCAAGACGAGGGCTAGATACGAGCCAAAGCCCCAGTTCTATTGTTTTTTATAAAAGGAGGATAACTAGGAAATAGAAACACTTGAATATTTACTTGGGAATATCTTATTATATATGTAAACATATGCAGATAAATCCGCACTCCCAGTCTACACACACACACACACACACACACACACACACACACACACACAAACACTTTCCTTTCTAAGTATTATTATATAATTTCTTTGGAAAGAGAGAGGACAGAGAGCTCTAGAAATTCTTGAATGAAAACCAAAACATTTGGAAATCTTGTTCTCTGAGCAGAGTTTAGTTGATTTCCCCCAAAACATCCCCAGAGGTGACTAATAATGGATTTGTAAGGTGTAAGGAATTTGTAGAATGTATTCCTACTTGCTTTTTATGAGGAAATATTGCTAGCATGTTGACATGGGTTTCCAACAACTTAAGGACCAGAATGGTTAACTGCTTCCTATAGGAGGCTAGTTTGCTCAGATATTACAGTCCTGGGAGTGTATTTTCCAGTCATCATGATTTTGTAACAGGAAAACACATAGAATTAGACCATAAATGTGAAATATCACTAAATTCCGAAGTCAGTCCATTGTATTTCTAAGCTTAGTTGTTGTGTTCTTCAGCTCTGTGACTTACATTTGGTACTTTTTTGTATTTCTCACTCTTTATTGAAGTTCTCATTGTGTTCACCTAGTCTGCTTCCAAGTTCTATGAACATCTGTATGACCATTCCTTTGAACTCTTTATCAGGTAAATTACTTATCTCCATTTCCTTAAGGTTTTTTCCCTCGAGGTTATATCTTGTTACTTTGTTTGGAATCTATTCCTTGTTCCTTCATTCTGCTCTCTGTGTTGGTCTCTGTGCAGTAGATAAAAACAGCCACCTCTCCCAATCTTGAAGGAATGGCCTCCTATAGGAGAGGAACCATGATTCAACCCGACCTTGGTTCTTGGTTGTCTTTCAAACCTTCGTGATTCTGAAGGAGCCTATTTTATTTTTAATGTCTCCTAGGGGTTGAGGGTATGCCAAGACCCTCAGGTAGAAGCTTTTGAAGTCTGAAAATATATACATTCCTATGGGACCATAAGCCTAAGAGCTAGGCAATGTGGAGGTCTCCCCTAGGCAGAAGTCATATATATTGGGGCTCCAGACAAATGTATAAGCTCCTTTCTGGGACATATCAGCTGTAGGGAGGTGGAGGGAGAGAGCAAAGATGGCATCCATCTGCCTTTGTTACCTGAGAGCACCTGCAGGCCCATGGTTGTGTCCCAAGCCTGAAGCCTGCCCCCAGGCCAGAGCTCCAGGACAAACACATAGGAGGCCTCTTAAGCAGAAGGACTGTTTCAGTCTGCTGTCTGTGCAGTGCCCTGGGGTGGTAGCTTGCCTTGCTGACAACTGTCTCTCCAATTGTTACAGCCCCTTGGCACCAAAGCACACAGCTCCCTGCCCACTACAGCCAGGCGATCATGGGGTATCCCCTGGGCGGTAGCAGCAAAAACTGGGGCACCACATGTGTGTCAAAGCCTCCCTCAGGGAGATACTGGCCCTTTGGAGTGTGGCGAAGAGAGAGAGCATCTAGATGGTGTCTGCCAGGACAAAGAAGGGGGGGAAAAGCAAGATGGTGCCCGCAGGCTGAAGCAAGGCAGAGAGAGAGCATGAATATGCTGCCCACCTGCCCATGGCCCTTAGATGAACCATGTCATTCAACTCTACCTTGGTTAGATGTCTGCCCCTCAGGCCCATGCCTTCAGGAGCAAATGAGCCTCATTCACATAAGTCTGGGCACCTCTGGACCGGCTGCCTCTGTGCTGAGCCCTGGTGCCGGTGAGTAGCCCTTTAAGAGACATTTGTGGATGTTATGGGAGTTCATCTCTCAGGTGCAGGGCTTTCAGTTGGGATGCCAAGTGTGGGGTTCAAAGCTTTTGCTCTTCAGGGAGAAGCTTTGGGTTTTGAGTTCCCACCCAAATGTGGGGCTCCACACCAGGGATGGGATTTAGGGTGAGACTGTGTCTCAGCCTCTTCTCCCTGCTTCCACCTGGGCCTTCTTTTCTTTGCCTGATGCTCAGACAGTTTTTAGGTGTGTGTTTTTCAGAGGCAGTTGTTCCATATGAAGGTGCGTATTTGGTGAGTTCTTGGGAGGGGGTGACCCAAGATCTTCCTACATCGCCGTCTTGAACTGAAACCTCCCAAAGTCAGAATACAGCGTTCTTTAGAAATACATACAAAAATTTACCCAATATTCTAAAATTGTCAAAATCAGTATTATGACCAAATCCCGCTTATTACTGTAAAATTTTCCTTTTTTCTTCTTCTTTACCCCATCCCCACTATTGGTAACTCTTTCCAGTAATAATGAAAAGGACACACACGGAAAACATCATCTGCCAAATCAGTAGTCTTCAAGGGTCTCTGCTCACGTAACTCCTAAAAAAAATCGAAAACCCATGTACCCCTGAGCCATCTAAATTTTTTTTGGCAGGATTTTAAAAGATGGGATCTCCATAGTACTGTTTTGACATTTTAAAATGAAACTATTTTATCACTTTGGAATGTACCCACTGAAATTAAAATGCCGTAGCAAATTGGATTCCTTCTAGAAGTATGCATTTGTGAACAAGCGAGTTGTTTAAAACTTGGCATGGCTTCTTTTCTTAAATCTCTTCCATTCTACTTCCATCACATAATTCTATTTGAATGCAATATATGTTTATGTCTTAAAGCCTTTTATTGAACACAGCATTCTACTTCTCTGCTACAGAAATTGTAAATATAAATTGAAACTAATTTTTAAATTTTCTATGACAAAATTGCTATTAGACTGAGTTATTATTATAATTGTGATTTGTATATAATTTGTCAAAGTGTACATTTTGATACTTATTACACATAAAAAATAAGATACTATTGGAGCTTCATCTTTTAATGAGATGGATTATTAATTCATGTACCCATGGATTTTTTTTCTTTATTGATTAAGGTATTACATATGTGTCCTTATCCCCCCATTGACCCACCCTACCCCCCTACTTATGACCTCAACCCCCTGGTGTCTGTGTCCATTGGTTAGGCTTATATGCATGCATACAAGTCCTTTGGTTGATCTCTCCCTCTTACCCCCACCCTCCCCTACCTTCCCTCTGAGGTTTGACGGTCTTATTGCTATTAGAATGAGAGCATACAGCATCAATTTTATTTCTATTTTTATAGGTTTTAGTGCTGACAAACTTCTTCATACAAATATGTAGATGGGACTTGAAAGAGTCGTGTTAAACTGATGTCACTAAATTCTCTGAGTTCCTCCTGAGTTCCATGCCAAAAATAACATGAGTTATCTATCATCAAAAAAGTATTATAAATGATCTATTAAGTGATGATTCCCTTAGGTCCTTTTTCAATTTGATTGAAACTGAAGAATTGGAAAACTTATAGCTTACAAAAGGAGTTGTTACCCAATCATTACAATCATTCACTTTCTCAAATTTCTGGAAAGTCCTCCAAAGAGACTTTAAAAGGACTTAATAAAAGACTACCCGTTACTATTCCACTTGGAAGCAGTTTGTTCAAATGAATCATGTTTGGGGGGAAATTAAAGTATTACAAGTTTTTATAAAAATTTACAATTCAACAAGTGTTGATTAAATTATTTTATGTATTTTTATCCAAATCTTGAATAGATTACATCTTCGGGCTTCTTAGAGGACCTGCTTATTGTGCCTTATTTAAAGAGAGGTGTGATTGGTTGGAGGTCAGGGATATTTTTTCATGCCTAAACATTGCTTTATGGACACCTTGATACATGGAACAGAATATGATGAACAGTATACATGAGTATTAGAATGACTGGAGAGGTATATTCCTCCAACATAAATTTGTAAGTTGCTCTTCTTATTCATATATCAGTTTCAGAAAAATTTTACACTACTCTCCTTCAAATTATTCTTAGCAATATATAGATTTCTTATTATAAATGGGATTTCATTGCATTTTTTAAACGTTTTTCTATACAAAGTTATTGATTTTGAAGTATTTACCTTGCCACCTTACAAATCTATATATATAAAAGCCTAAGTGACCATTACGACTGGTCAACTGAACGACCGGTCACTATGATGCATACTGACCACCGGCGGCAGACACTCAATGCAGGAGCTGCCCCCTGGTGGTCAGTGCACTCCCATTGCCAACCTCCCGTGGCCCTGGGCCAGCCAACTTCCCATAGTCCCTCCCTCAGGCTGGCCAGCCCCAATCGGCCCAGATCACTGGCCAGGCCGAGGGACCCCACCCGTGCACGAATTCATGCACTGGGCCTCTAGTCTGTCTTATAACATTTTCCATAGTTAATGATTTATTTTCATTTAACTGCTTCCATAATTTAGCAAAATTTACAAATATCAGGTAACAGAAAATTTCCCAACCACTAACATTATGCTACGTATAGTATAGTAGTACTGGTTTACTTTACATATTTATTAAATAATTACTTAAGTCTAAAAATTCGTAATACCCTGGAATGCTATCTTGCATTGTTACATGAATTGAAACACTACCCCACACCCTTAATCATCAACACATGCAAATAGCTTTACACAGGTGCACATACACACACACAAATACCATGGGTTTAGGGCTAAATGTCAAAAATAATCTCAGTAACTAGAGAACATGAAATAAAGAAATGTGTGATTAGCCACTTCCTATTGCTGAACGCGGCCTTCCAGATGGCTGCCTTTGATTCTAAGCCAGTGCTTCTCAGGGTCAGTAGACTTGTTCACCTTTGCTTCTCCAAAAAAGGAGTGGAAAATTCCCAGGAAGTTGGGAACCAAGCAGAGTTTCCATATGCTGTGTTCTAGTATCTAAACATGCACTTTGCTTTATATATTTACTTATTCATTCACTCAAAATTTATTAATGCTTACTCCAAGTCCATGTGCTGTGTAGTGGAGGCATAAAAAAAAATACCCCAGTCCCCAAGAGGCAGTTTCTATCTCTTGACTATTTCTGAAATACTTAGAAATTGTGCTTCTTTGCCTTTTGCTTTTTGTTTTTCATTACACCTTTTCTTTTGAGATCATTATAGTGTCACAAGCAGTAAGAAATAATACAGAGAGCTCCCCTATGTCATTTTTCTAGTTTCTCCCAAAGCTAACATCTTGCAAAACTATAGTGTAATATCCCAACCAGGATATTGTCATTGATGCAGGCAAGATACAGAATGGCCCCATCACCACAAGGACCCATAGTATGCTCTTTCCTCCTACCCCTATTGGCCCCCTTTACCTCTTGCAACCGCTAATCTATTCTCCATTTCCATAATTTTGGAGAATTTTAAGATGTTATGTAAACATTCCTCTAAGCAGAGGAAGAGGAATGAAGAACACTGCCTTTGTTTCTGCCAGGTTCCTCATTTTGCCCCCATTGATAAGTATGTGTATCCAGGGTCCTCATTACCACTGGATCTGGATGGAAGTTCTGGCTCCTTGCTAAGCTGCCACTGACAGCATCCTGGCTGGGAGGGCTAGGAGGGCCTCTTTGTGGCTCCTCACATGGCCTCCACTAACACTGCAAGGCGGTGACCTCTTTGCTGGTTGGTGGTGGAAGTCCTGACTCTCCTACCATAACACCACTACAGTGGGACCCCTTGTTACTTCTGGGTGAGCGTGGAAGTGAGACACAATCCTCACCCCTATGGTCTCCGTTAGCATAAAGGACCCCTCTGTCTACTTAATCTTCTCTGGTAGCACTCGGGCAGAGTCCCTGGAGTGCTCACTAGAGCTTTGCAAGAGTAGAAGTCTAGGTTCCACTTAGCCTCTGCCTGGTATGGCTGAGGTTGGACCACAGTTTTTCTGTGGTGTTTAGCTAGAGGAGAAGAGTTCAGTGGTTATTGTCTAAATGTGTTCTATCTTGCGAGGCTGCTATTTTCTTTGCCTTTTGTTGTTTGGTTTTTGGGGTGTTTTTCCCATTCCTATTCATGCTTTGGGATGGCCACCTTCTTCTCTGAGTCTGGGATATGCAAGGAAGAAGGAAGCTCAAGGAGCACCATCATGAAGGTTCTTGGATCTCTACTTCCCTCACCGGTCTGCCTTCTTTTATGCCACTTTCTGTTTATTTTATATATAATGTTAGGGCTTTTAGTTGTACTTAGTAGGAAGACTAAGAAAAGTTTATCTACTTCATCTTTCTGAGAACAGACTCCTCTGCTTTTGTGTGCACCATTTCTTCTCTGTGGCCAGGTTTTTCCTGGTGCTATCAATCCAACAGCGACACTGCTCTGTGTGCGTTAATTAGGAATAGCCTTTGTGGAAGCATAGTGATCTCCATTTATCACATATCTTATGTCCCATGATGACTTTTGTAAGAATTACGGAGGAAAACATAAACACAATTAAGCAAAAACATTACTTAATCATAGGTCAAAGTTCTTAAATCATCCTTATCTGTAGGGATACATGGGAGTGAGTGAAGCATACCATGTGCTTGAAAATGAAAAATTATATCCTTCAAAATATTTCTCCAGAAAGTATCCAAAATGATCTTGACACATACCCTAAATGAAAACATTGTCATTGTTCTTATTGTTTTGAGGATAAACTTGAAGCTTTTGAATGTGACGTCTGGCACTCACTCACTTTTCTAGGCTCACTCCTCTGCACTCCAGCCAGAGTGAACTCTTATTTTTTCAAGCGTTCTCTCTCTTGCCTTTGGGTCTACACATATTGATCCCTCAGTCTGGAATGTCATCACCCTGCTTCTACACCTCCCTTCACTTCTATTCATGGTTCTGGTCTCACCTCTGAAATCATAATGATCAAAAAGAGCTTACCTGATCACCTGCACCTGCCTCAAACCTAGATAACATCCCTCTTATCTGTTGTCATATAACATGGTACTTTCTTTTTAATCATCTATTTAAGATTAGAATGGCGGTAAGGGTACAGACTAAGTTCTATCTTATTCTTTTCTGTATCCTTATTACCCCTTTACCCGTCATATCCTTTTCATCCCTACAGAGGGTCATGAAATTTTAGTTTTACAACTACTTAGATACAAACATAATCATCCATGTTGTCGTGATGGAAAATCCAATTCTCCAATTGGTTACACAACTTGGAGAAGGTAAGACAGTGTCAGAGCTAGTAATAATTAGCAGAATTCCCATCTGAGGATTCTCACTTGATCCTGAGCACCACACCCTACTTGAATGGATGAAAGTGGAGAAAGGTGGTGGCCTGGTAAAATTTAATATGTTAAAAGCATTACAGTTGCCAAAGGAAAATAATTGCAATTTTATTTATACACACATTAATCAGAAAATAATCCAAACATTTTAATATGGGAATATGGGAGGAAAAAAATTACTAGCTGAGTGGAGTACTTCAAGGTGCAATAGATTAGACCACACAGAATGGATCATTTTGAATCAGCTTTTATGGACACTACAGAAGGAAGTCATTTAAATATGTTTGTTGGCTCCTTTAACTATTTATCAAAGATCTTTTAGGTACTTTGGAAAATATGATTGCTGTATAGTAGTTGCTTTAAAGTAGCTTATTATGAAAAAAAGCTGTGATTACTATAAAGAAGTCAGAATGTGTGTCATGAACTAAGAACTGTGGTTTAATCCAATTCTAAACAACTGATGTTAAACAAAAATAAAAGTGATGTGGAATATATGATATACAGAATGCTATAGCTGTTCAAAAAATATTGACATTTAGTTATGGAGGTGATGTGATTTGAACTGAGCTTGAAAGATAGAATTTGGACAGTTAGAAATGGGGTGTAGTATTGTGGAGAAAGGAAAGTGCAGACTTGTGATGGTGACTAGAGGTAGCTTCTATAAATGGAAAAACAGGCTAATATATGAACATGATGGTATTGGGGGCAAGAAAGGAAAGGGGTAGGGACCAGACTGTGCTGGGACTTAAATTCCGGGTTACAGAGATGGCCTTCGGTTAATGGGCAACTGCAAACCATTGAAGATGTTTGAGCAGGAAAGTGGCATGATCAGAGCCTTGTTATAGGAAATGTAATTTGGCATCTGTGGCCAGAAAAAGAAGAGGTTGTAGGTATGGAGGTTACAGAATCAATCAAGTCATAAAATAATGTTTTAAATTAGTGTAGCAACAAAGGACATGGAAAACAGCAACTGATAGTATCCACATTTCCAAATCCCCAAAGACCTTAAAGTCTTATGGAAGTGAGGTGGAGGCGATGAGGAAAGGAAATACCAAAGGCAAATAAGGCCTGAGATTTTACTCATAACTTACCACTCTTTATTTTATTTTTAAAATAATTTTAAAAAATATTTTTATTGATTTCAGAGAGGAAAGAAGGGAGAGAGCGTGCGAGAGAAAGAGAGAGAGAGAGGTCAATGAGGAGAGAGAGCTGACTTCTGTATGTTCCCTACCAGGAATCAAGCCCACAACTCAGGCTTGTATGTGCCCCAACTAGAAATCAAACAGTGACCTGCTGGTTCTTAGGTCAATGCTCAACCATTGAGCCACACAGGCTGGGTATAACTTACCACTCTTTAAATTAAGACCCACAGGGAAACAAATGTGTCAACACCGAACTATACTGACTGCTAAGTTCAAATGTTATTAGGTCCAATGTGCAGCAGTTTTCTTGTTCCTTCGACAGGCTGATATTCAGCAGATATGCATCAGTACAGTTGTAAAAGTTGATACAATATTGAAATACTTACGTACTGGTGGGTAAAGAGCTGCTGCCCTGAGCCCCTTGAATGCCCCTTTACTGACCCAACCCCTTTTCTAGGTTCATTGGCAGTCCAGTGCATTTGGCAGATAGGCAGGCTTGCAGAACTCTGCTTAATGTCACCACTATGTCTGTTTCTCATTGGTCAAAGGTCGTGCCATTCTGGCCTGTAACACTCGGAATATTACTCCTACCATGTTGGAAGTTTTCTCCCATAAGGCTCTCAAGTCCTTTTTGCAAATAAACTTTTGTTGGGCCTACACACGTCTGAATCTTCACTCTGGGTTTAAGTAAAAACGCTGTTACCCTGAAATTCACAGGACTTCACGTTTAAATAATGATCAATTGGTAGTTTTAAAAACTGTAATGCCCAGTGCTAATGAGAGTACAGTAAAACGTGTACTTTTATTCCTGGTGATGGGAATGTAAAATAATATGAGAATGAGCTATTGAGTTTAAATTTTTTTTTCGTGTATTAATTCTTAACATATGACAGTTAACTGCTGATGCATCTTCTTTTAGACACAATCTTCTGAGGTTTTTGGTTTTTGATAGACTCGTCCTAATCCATCAGTAATCTTTCTAGTCTGAGCAGGTGTTTAGGTTTGCAACATGGTGTCCTGCAGCTAGGGCCATTTGCTGCTATGGCACCACACAGTTGCTCAGATTCACAGTTTTCTCCCAGTAGTCTGTATTCCAGCCAAATGAGCTAAGCAATCTCGGGGTGATTTGGCAGGATGCTAATTCATTTCACACAGATTTGGATATGCAGAATCCAGGGCAGTTACAAGTCTCCTCACCTAATTCATTCATGAAAATAGAAAGCATCTTGTCTGTCTAATAAAAAAACCAAAACCTCCTCGTATGTATGTCTAGGTTCTTGTCTCTTATACTCTTACTAGAGGCCCGGTGCACGAAATTCACACAAGAGTAGGCCTTCCTTCCCCCGGCTGCCGGCACCAGCTTCCCTCCAGCACCCGGAACCCAGGCTTCCCTCGCAGCCCCAGCTTTGTCCGGAAGGTCATCTGGAAGGACATCCGGTCTAATTAGCATATTACGCTTTTATTATTATAGATATTTGTGAACATATTGGCTCAGCTTTGGAGAAATTGTTTCTCTTCTAGTGCAGTGGATTCCTGTGCTCAAAATAGTGCCAGGGGGAAGGGGGATTGGTGACTGGATAAAGAAGGTGAAGGGATTAGCTAAAGAACATATATTCATAGCCCATGGACAGGGACAGTAGTGTGGTGAAGGCCAAGAGAAGGGGAGGCAGGGTGGGTGGAGGTGGGCAAAGGGGGTGGAAATGGCGGACATCTACAATAGTGTCAACATTAAAATTTTTTAATAAAAAAACAAACAAACAAAAATCCTAGCACAACTATTTGTAGGAACAGATTCCTTATTCAGAACAAATCCACAAGGTTGAGAAGCATAATATGGTAATAATAAAGAGCCTTTCTCTGGGGGCCCAGGAACTTGCTTGGTGCCTTACTTAGGTATGCTAGGAACTAGGGCTTTTAAGTGGCACAACTCCTGGATACTTTTGTAATCTACATGAATGAGCACCCTTGGAGTTGTGTAGGGCACTGCCTAGAGGCAGCTGATGCCACTGGTCCTTTATGCAAGGAACAGAGGCTGTTAATATTTATAAAGATTTTTTTAAAAATGAATCTTAGATTATGAATAGGAAAGATTTTAATGAAATGTAAGTTATTGTATAATGTAATTAATATTAACTAAAATAGTCATTTAAGAAATTGATATTTAATGGGTAGGATAGATTACAGAGAATGAAGACTTCTTTGTATTTTACATGTTCCAAACTTATTGATGTTTTAATTTACTACCGCCAAAGAACTGAGTTATCAGTTGAAGAAAAACCTAATGTTAGCTTCAAGAATCACACTTCCAGTAATAGTAGCTGGTAACCGCCAAGATGTTTCTGAAAAGAGAAAGTGCTTATTTTAACAACAACAAAAACAGCAATTAAGAAATAATATTTGGTTCATTTCCAGGAAGGAAACATTTCATATTAAAAAGAAAAAAACATACCCTAGCCATTTACCATCACTTGTGGAACTTGTTCAAACCGCAGTCTGTTTCATCTTTTCACTTTTGCCTGGTTTTAGATGAGGAATTTTTCCCTCTTGGGAATCAGAGAGTTTGATTGCACCTCTCCACCAGAATTGTGCAATGCCTTTAAATAGTTCTCAAATCTGTTTTCCATTATCATTATGAATTTCACAATATATTTCCAAATGTGCTTTTGTATATTTTTATCCAAAACACTGCTCTCCAGTGTTGTAAATTCTTGATTACTCAAAAGGTTTTGGAGAGTAAGAATAAGATTAGTTCCTTTTTGTGTAATATTATTTTTAGATAAATTATAAAATCTGTAAACATAATCTGACTGCTAATATGGAAGGCATTTTTAACTTACTTTTCAGTCTTTTTCTATTTATAGAATCACCAAATGTTAGCATTGGAAATGTCATAGACATCACTAATTGTAACTTCTGTATTTTGTAGGAAAAGAAAACAAAGTCACTTGCCAGTGACCCACAGCTTGTTAGTGGGAGAGCCAAGATTGCAACTCAGTTGTCTTGACTCCAAGCCTAATGTTCTTTCATTCACCCTGTTGTTAGTTTCTCTGACCTCAGTCCTCCTTCCAACTAAACCCACCCTCCACCTTCCAACAGAGCTTGTTCTCCTGCCCTCCTTTGATTGATTGACTGCTGGCTCAGGCTATGGGATGGGTAATGGTTGGGGTCAGAAAACTGGAAGACTGAACTTCCAAGAGCATGTTGGCCACTAAAAGAGAGAGACAAGTGCTTATGTTACATACAGTGTGACGTGTGCCAGAGCAGAGGTAAGGGTAACGTACTCTGGGGGACAGACATAATGACTGATGAATTTGATACTCTTCCATCACCTTTGTTTCTAATGCTTTCTGATATTTCTTCTATTTTCCTATGTTTTTTACCTTTGTCCTTTTTTCCCCTCCCCCGATTTGGGGGTTATGCATTCTTTTTCTGTTCATGCTTATTTGTATTTTTATGTGCAAATTTGAAGCTATGATTTTCTTTCAGTTTTATCACATTGATGTATATGGAAAGAAATGAGAACATCACCTTCTTCATCTTCTCACCCATCTCCGAGTTTATCTCGTATTTTAAATCTTTCTTCTTTATATTATACAAAGATGATTATTTTCTTTCTTGGAGCATATGCCCTTCTTTATAACAATGGGCTTTATTTGGTATTCATTCTCACAGTTATGTTAGTAAGAGATTTGGCAATAGATTATATGTTCCACTAGTTGCTTAATCTCAAGCAATTTATTGTCATTTCCCCCATACCTGAGTTCTTTATTTTCAATCAGTGAAATACATCTTTATTTCCAGAAGTCATACATATCCTTGAATGTCTTTCTCTTTCCTCATATTTACCAATAACTTGCTCAGATATGGAATTGGGGGCTTATAATATTCTCCCCATGTAGCTGTATATCTTTTTCCTGGCATTTGTTTTTGTACAGGAAAAATGAAATATCAGTTTGACTGTCCCATTTGTAAGTAACTTGTTTTTCTTACCTAGATGTTTGTAATACTTTTCTTTATCCTGGATGTGAATTACTTTTTATTAATTTTGCCTGGAATTTGATGAGGTGTTTTTTTTTTCTCTTAAGCTTCAGGTAAGGAATAAATAATTGCATTAATATCACAACTATTACTTCTCCTGAGTCTACTCAGTTCTGTTGTTCTGGAGCTTTACGGCTTCTTTTTACTGCATCCAATGACAATTTTAATTTTGCTGTTACAGTGTATATTTTCTTTTACATTTGTGCATTTACAACTTAATCATTTTCTCCTACAGCTGCTGATTCCTGTTTAAAGGAGACCATGTAGTTTTGCGTCTTCTTGAGGGTCTGCACAAATATTTACTGAACTTTTTCTAGAAGGAAATTCTCAGTAATATGAATAATTCAATATTTAATAATATGCTTTGCAGCAATGTTCCCTTTCTGCTGAAGCATTTTGCATATTATCATTATAATTATTTTAAAATGTTTCTTATTCTTAAATAATAATAAATTGATCTAATTCTAGAATTTTCTACTATATGTCATGCAAAAATATTATCTTCTGTTTTAAAATATAATCAAGAATTTTAGAATGTTATTTTTCTAATAATTAAACCTTGTCTCTCAATAATGATAATTTATATTTTTAGCATATTACAATGGTTAACACAGGAAACCTTGGCTTGAGGCACAGCACATGTAGTAGTAAAGAACATGCTCTTTGGGCCCTAGCTGGTTTGGCTCAGTGGATAGAGCGTTGGCCCTCGGACTGAAGTGTCCCAGGTTCAATTCTGCTCAGGGACATGTACCTCTCAATCCCCGGCCCTGATTGGGACTGTGTGGGAGGCAATCAATGAATGTGTCTCTTTCACATCATTCTCTCTCGCTGTTTCTCCCTCTCCCTTCCACTCTAAAAATCAGATGAGGATTACCAAAAAAAAAAAGAACATGGCCTCTGGATCCAGATGATCTGGGTTCAAATTCCAACTCTTCCTCTTACTCAGTGTGCAACTTGGGCAGTGATTTAACCTCTTGGCGCCTTACTTTTCTCATCTATAAAAGGAGATTAATAATATTAGTTAATGCATAGGTCCTTAAGGAGATTAAAAAGAT
Source organism: Cnephaeus nilssonii (assembly GCF_951640355.1). Classification (NCBI taxonomy): domain Eukaryota; kingdom Metazoa; phylum Chordata; class Mammalia; order Chiroptera; family Vespertilionidae; genus Cnephaeus; species Cnephaeus nilssonii. The sequence goes on from NC_137085.1 coordinate 18,561,052, forward strand.
AATATGTAGAATAGTCCTTGGGACATAATAAATGTTGCATAAATAGTTTCTTTAAATTACAACTGCATCCTTTATTTCAATTTTATTGTAAACCTTAAAAAAATAAAGTCTTTAAAAAATAAATAAGCCAGATCTTATTACCCAGAAACAGACCTTAAACAAATAGCAATAGAGAGAGAGTATGCTACCATTTAAAAATATTTGACTTGCTAATTAAGAACAAGATCCATGTAATTTTGAATTTTTGTCATAAAAATTCACCAATAAATCAATGTTATGGTCTAAACAAAAATTCTAGTTCTGTCACTTACTAATTAACAGTCAAATCTTCACATCTCTTTAAGCTTCCATTTTCTCATCTTTAAAATTGTCATAAAACTATTACATTAATGCATTCAGTAATAACATATTATAATTATTAATATTACTTACTAAAACTGTGAGGATTAATTGAGTTTATATCAGATGTCATCATAGTGGAGCACATTACTTAGTTGCTGTTGTTTTTAAATAATCAAATGCATACTTGACTGAGCTACATTTAATTGACTTAACTGAGCACTGGCAGTCCCTTTATTCCACAATTTCTTCATTATTGAATTCTTAACTTGGAGTTATTTTACAGATATGTAACTCCAGAGAGAGTAAGTGACAAATTCAAAGCCATGTTGTCAGTGCAAAGGAAGGCTTTGAAGCAAGGTCAATTAGATCCTGCTTTTAATCTTTTTTCTTTTTTTTTTCTTCAGCCTGGGAAAATCAAGGTTCTAACTCTTGTTTCTTCAAAGGGCCTATTTCCCATCAGTTGAATTATCTTCCTCAAGCCCTTCACTTTCTCCTGTCCTTTGTCAAGGGCTCAGAACAGAAAGTATGGGCTTAGTGCCTTTTGCGTATCTGCTGGGAGAGGGTGCTGGGGGTGCAGTGGGGAAGATGAAGCTACGCAGGTTGGGGGGCGCAGAGATGGAATATGGAGCATACCTATTATGATGATATTTTTATATATCCAGTGTCATTCATTTATTTTAGTCCCTTTAGATGCATTGCTATTTGGAGTTTTCCCACAAAAAAGCTCAGACATATCATGCTGTGCTGTGTTGTAATTGTAACTAATTGTGGGACAGAAGAGGCCACTTCATAACCTGCAAATAACAAACTCCATCATTCTTTAAAAAACAAAACAAAAAAAGTGGCAGCTGTCCTTTCTTGAATTATATGATTTTTACTATGAAAAGCTGTTGTTCGGTTTTTCCTCTCTAATTAGTCTCAAAAATGTTGCTAATTATCAATTGATATACCACATAAAACGGACTTCTCTGGCCTGCCCACAGCTTGCCCGCCAGGGACATTTAAACCAGAAGGTGTGCCAGGGGGCATCAGCACTTGCCTTCCGTGTCCTGATGAAAATCACACCTCTCCACCCGGAAGTACGTCCCCTGAGGACTGCGTCTGCAAGGAGGGCTACCGGGCATCCGGCCAGACCTGCGAAGGTAAGCCTGCCCCCATTGGCAAACAGGAAATAGAAAAGTGGGTCTCTTGGAGGGATAAGATGCTGGTATTTTCATCCATTTCATTTAAAAATGATCTTTAGTATTTCTTTCTCTAATCATATCTGGGTGGGGGGAGTCCTTGCTCTTATTAAGTAGCATTTCTTATCACTGAATACACCCATTTCTTGCTCCAGAGAAAGGAGATCTGAGCCAGGAGTAATATAACTATGAAACCAGAAAGATTTACCCACTTAGAAAAGTTCTAAAATGAATCTAAATGGAAAAAGCCAAAACTTTTTAACAACAAATTCGAGTAACAAAAGAACAAATTTGGGCCCCGGTGATAGTTAAATCCATTTAAAGAAAGTGTTTTTATAAGTAAAGTGTCTTAGTGTTATTCATATCAAAAATTAAAAACATTTAATTAGCCTATAACATATACAAGAAGCTGTGACTCTTGGGATTTGAAGCAGACACCCCTTTGCTGGCCTTATCTGGTTTTTATTTCCTGCCACCTTAATTAAGAAAGAAGATAGCTAATGGCATAGGAAGGCTGAGAACTAGAAAATTTTGTATCTACATATATATCAAAATAAAAAATGTTTCAAGCATACCAAATAATATTTAATTTGTTTTTAAATTTTAAGTGGGAGTAAATACCTAATGGAAGTGAGATATATGGGTTCTTCCAGGTACAGTACGCACTTAGAAATTCAAATGCAAGTGGGAATTCTGTGGGTAAATTAGCTGTATCTATAAACTGTCCTCTTAAACCAAAGAAGTGTGTGTGGTCTGATGTCACCCTAGATTTGTCCCCCAAAATGGGGGGTAGTGGATGCTTCATAGGTAAAGACTAACTTTGCTTTTTCATTTTACTTTTATAAACGTTAGTTGTGCACTGCCCTGCCCTGAAGCCTCCAGAAAACGGTTACTTTATCCAAAACACTTGCCACAACCACTTCAATGCTGCCTGTGGGGTCCGTTGTCACCCTGGATTTGACCTCGTGGGAAGCAACATCCTCTTGTGTCAACCCAATGGTTTGTGGTCTGGTTCAGAGAGCTCCTGCAAAGGTATGCAGATTGCCAATTCACATTGTTTATTGATTGTCTTGCTTGAGTTTCTTGACTTAAACTCTAATGGACCAGTAAGTTCTTTGTTTCTTTTAATTTCATAGACCACAGACCACAGAAAGGAAAAAAAAAAATTATAGGAAGTTTGAAGTTAGAACTGCTAAGTTCAATTGACCACATCATTATGAATCATGCCTTTTATAATTCTTCTGTGAGCGAGCAAAGGAAGGGCCTGCCTGGGAAGGAAATAGACAGGTTACCCCAAACCTCAGATTTTAAGCAGCCAAGACTGGGTGCCAGGGGAAGTTTGGGGATGATCAGAGAGGGGATTTTGATGCCTGCTGTGATTGCAGGACTTAGGAAACCACAGCAATAGCCTGCAGTAGAAGCAATGAGCTAATTTATCCATCTTTAACCTGCACTTGGAATAGCAGTATGCTAGAGAAAGTGGGAGTTTGCTAAAGTGAAACCTCAAAGAGCATAGTCAGGCCCATAGAAAAGGGGACAGTAACTCAGGTAGAACCTAAGGATCCCACATTAAATACAGGGAAACAACAAACAGAATGGTACCTAAGTTCACTTCCAATCTTGCCATATCTGTGATCAACTTCCCTACTTACAACTGTTGCACAGGCAACGTCCTAAGGTTTCACCAGTAGGGTTGGAAGAGAAAGCTATCAAAGAAAAGGTAAGAGGGGAGCAAGGTGCAGGACTTGAGAATCCCTGCCCATGAAGCTGCTGAAGACAGTATTTAGCCCCTGTCTAGGGTTGCCAGATGAAATACAGGACCTCCAGTTAAATCGGAATTTTAGATAAACAACAAATAATTTTTTAGTATAAATCTAATACCAAATTTGGGACCTACTTATACTAAAAATTATTTGTTGATTTTTGTGAAATACACATTTAACTAGATATCCTAATTTGTTTGTGGTGTTTTGTTGCTGTTTTCTGAATCTGGCAACCAATCCCCATCCCCTTGGCATCCTTTGGCAATACACTTTGCTGAGGATTTGACTGCGCCCAGACCCCCCATCGCTCAGCTCACTGGATTAGAGTAAGGAGTTCTGTCTTCTGGTCTTCTCTTGGCTCCAGCCCCCAAAAGGGAAGCCCACCACCGCAAGGTCATATGTGAACCCCAGGAGACCTCCTCTGTTTATTTTTATCAGCTACTGATATGAACCCAACTATAAATGTGGATTTGCCTAAATCAGGTCCCAGTCCAGATTCTCATTTACATCTACGAAAAAAACAAGGAAAAAATGAAGAGAATCAGAAAATTGAGCAAAGGAGATCTGAAAGAAAGGGGGAAAACATGGAATCTCTGAGATTCAAAGGCAATTACATTACTAAAATAAGACCAGAATTCCAAGAAATGGAAATAATCTGAGCGCAAAAATATTTCTTAGGAAGCAAACAAACAAAAAGATTGCTGACACAATGAATGGACATAGTTAAGAGTCAAATTAATAAGTTAGAAAATCAACTCATGAAATTCTGAAAATAGGGCAAAATTTCAAAGATTAAAATAAATATATAAAAGTCTAAAGAGACATGAGAATAGTCACAGGAAATAGACTCTTCTTGTGTTAAGAATCCAGAAAGAGAATGGAGTGGAGAAGAAACCCTCACAGAAGATTACATAATATATCCCTAATCAGAAATCTTGAAAATATACACAATTAAAAATCTTTGATCTTCAGTTTAAAATCACTTACTATGTACCAGAAAAAAATCGTAAAAACAGATCCATGTCTGGAAATAATCTTAGTGAAATTTCTGAATGCCCTGGAAAAAATAGAAACTTTTGCCCCTTACTAGCCATTCCAAATATTAGAAGACCAAGAAAAACAGTAGACTCTAGATCTCTAAACTCAGACAAGCTGCTTTTTATGGGGGAAGACATTTTCAGTCACATGATTTCTAATGGTAAAAAGTCACATCCCATTACTGAAAAAGTTAATCATAGAAAATCTCTTAGTCAATAATATCATAACTATGTATGGTACCAGGTAGGGACTGGAAATATCAGGGGGAATACTTTGTAAAATATGTGATTGTCTAACCACTATGCTATACACTCAATACTAATATAAAATAATATTGAATGCGAACCGTAATTGGGGGGGAAAGAAAAAGACATTTAAATTTAAAAGAAATATTCTTGTAAAGTCAACAGTTAAAATCTCTACCCCTTCTTCCAAAGACCTCATTGTAGAGGGTGGAAAACATTACATTTTAACTTTTCACTTACTGGCCTTCCAAAGAGAGTGAGAAAAGCAGATGGACAACCCCCTTAGGATAAGGACTGGCCCTTTCTCTTTATCCCCCACAATCCACATTCTACCCTAGCATCCAGAAGACATGGCCACTCCCTCTCAGGAAGCCACCCGTTTGTTCCCACAGCTTTGATTGTTCAATCATCCAGCCTTTGCTCTTGGTTCCTATGTAGAAACCCTCCCTGTTGCTAACCTCCTCGGCTTAGAGGGCCCTGTCCTCCACCCGTTCTAGCCCTTGTGCTCTGTGTGTCAGGGTCAGGCAGGAAAGCACAGGAAACACACCATGCACGTTGGGGGATAAGAGACTGCTTTAGGAATCAGACCTCACACAATTTTGGAAGGATCTGGAAAATGGAAGCTCCAGAAGAGAAGTTGGAGTATCAGAGAAGTTAACTGCCAGTCCAGTATGAGAATCCAAGCCGTCCAGCTGCTGAAATGGAACCACAAGGGAGAAATGTGTTGGAGAGTCTAAGAGAAGTTTTGCCTCTGTGTAGCCACATCCTGATGCTCTACAGCCACGAACCTGGCCGGCCATGAACTTGGGGCCACCTTTGGTTAATAGGGTCAGCAGTCAGGATGTGGGATGGAGAGGAACCAAGACAAGCTGGGACCCATAGGACATGTCTGCATTTGTCTATCATTGAGTCTAGATACAATGGCCACTCTTCCTCCCACCTTGCAAATCTAGTGAAAGTTTTTTTGATCAACCCTTACCTGATCCACATAAGGGGATTCTGACAAGGTGTTTCTCAGCTGAGCCAACTTGTTACAATACAGACCACCACACTTACTTTTATTACTTAACTTGTCTATCACTTCAGCTAGACAGAGTTCATTGTGAGCACAGAATGTACCTTTTCCCCTTCAATTCTTGCTTATACCTCTTGTGAATGATTGAAAACTTGAACAAATACATATATTGATAAGTACATTGATAAACAGACACCTTGATGATCTGCTTGTGTCACTTCCTATTATGCATTTGCATTTTTTAAATGCAGGCTTGTTCTCTTTTATATTATTTGAGTTGATATCCTATTATTAAATAAAAAAAATGTCAATCAAAGAAGGCCATATGGTACAGGACCATGGATCTTCTTAAGATCCCTTCAATTTCACTCCCAAACACTACCTAACTTTCCAGTGTAAAAAGTTGTCCTGAATGGAGATATTTTCTATTCAGACTCTTCCTCTGGCTCATCATTAGTGGATTTAATTACTTGCTGTTCTATGAAACAGCATATTTCATTAATTCTCACACACTTCCCCCGCACATTTAAATATCTCTAAAACTGGGATGCATCTTATAGTGGCATTAAGTGTTTATAAATATTATCATTTCTTTATTAGTGGCTCAAAATTATGGTGTGCCTTACAATTTGGGCATCTGGAATTAAATGAAAAGTGGCCATTGTGTGGCCATTCACTTCTTTTCAGGCTGGGTAGAATGGAGAGAGTAATATTTTAAAGATCTAATTTAAATCTAATTATAAGGACAGAATAATTTTAGTGTATTTTTTCTTAAAAAGGTTTATAAAATTGAGGCTGAAATGAAAGACCAGTGTAAAATATAAAGCCTTTTACACATTTAATGTTACATCATTAATATTTTATAGTGTTAGATACTAATTGATTCTTATTCCTCTCATATACTCTTCATAAAGACTTACACTCTTTTTCAATTTTATCTGAATTATACATCTCATTACCAACTTGTAAGGATTCTTTTGTGGCTTCTCAATAACAACTAGCTATACCACAACATCACAGTACATCAAATTTTGTGGAGGTTTTTTTTTTTCTGAGAAAAAGGTTCAAATAACAATGAGAGTCCTACACTTCACATCAGAAATATTTTATTTTTAGTATGGATACTATCACAATTTGAGATTTACAGAAAGTGTGTGTCTGGGGAAAATCGAATTATCTTTTAAATGAGAGCCAGAGAGCAAGTTTTTATATTGTCTACTACATAGTAGATTATTCTCTAAAAGACTATATTGCTATTTTCTAAAAAGACTGTATTTAAGGATTGCTTTAACATGAATGTAAGTCAAGAAACATTTGTAGAGTTTTTCAGCTGTTGAAATAAGAAAATATAAATGGATACTAATAAATAAGCATGTTCCTATTAAAAATGATAATAAATGGCCATTCTTGATTGACAAGGAGTATAAAATGTTGATGACCAAATAGGAATTATTGAATCCTTTGTTTTCCCTGAGGAGCAATGAAAACTTATTAAAACCAACATTTGAGAAGCAATATAATTTGCATGTGTATGAAACACCAAATGTAATTTACTCTCAGTACTCTTGAGAGATGTTGTAAATCCATCTTGTCTCCGCTTGGAAAGTCAGAGTGATTTAAGCAGTATATTGACTCCAAAATCAGTTGTTTAATATGTTTTTTCAGATTTTATGTATCCTGATCATAGGAATTTATCTTATTTTTTTAGTTTTTATTGATTTCAGAGAGGAAGGGTGAAGGAGAGAGAGGGAAAGAAATGCCAGTGATGCCTCCTGAATGCTTCCTACTGGGGATTGAGCCCCACAACCTGGGCATGTGCCCTGACCAGGAATCAATCAACCCTCCTAGTTCATGGGTCAACGCTCAACCACTGAGCCACACCAGCTGGGCAGGAATTTATCTTATTCATCTTTTAATCCTTCCTGGCACCTGGCATTATGCTACACATGATGGACACACTCAGTGAAAGTCAGAATGTGGAAGGCTAAATAACCTTGATATACACATTTAATAAAGATTCTACTTATGTGATGGACACACACACTTAATAAAAATCCAGTGTGGAAGGCAAAAGATTTCTATTTTGTTGTCATTGGTAATTGACTTTTTTCAAACCATCCCAGGGACTGAAAAACTAGGCTTTATGGCTTCACCTAACATCTAATTCTTGAATTTTCTCTAAGGAGCAATCAATCCTAAACATATATTTAATGCACCCAGTATTTATGCTCTGCTGACTAATATCATTTGAATGGGTTACTTCAGAGTATATTTTATTTTAAAAATTACTTCGGTTGAATATACACCGAATATTTGCCCCAGCTTTCTTCCCTATTATTTTAAAATTAAGCTTTCATCATAAATAAATATGTGTTTGATATTTAAAAATTGGAAAATGCAGAAAAGTAAAAGAAAGAAAAAATACATCTTATCCAGAGTCCCAATAAAATTGAATCCAAATGATTTTGTTCAAAAATGTCTAGAGATTGCTGTGTCGCCTTCTGGCCTTTTGTGTTGCAGTAGTGCTATCTGAGAGCAAACTGAACTTTGTTCCTTTGTAGGAATTGTCTTTGTTTTTTGTATAATTCCTGATGCCATAGGATTATATCTGTAAACTATTAAAATGATTATATGCACCCACCCTTTGACATATTCAACAGGAATCCACTCTTTCCCTCCTCATATCTCTGTGTATGACAGGGAGTCACATGCCTATACTTACACTATAATACGCTGGAGTACTATCCCTCATATCTGTATTTTAAGACAAAAAAGGAGAAAGAGGGGGAAGGCAAAAAAGTACTCTCTCAATTAAAAAACTTGTCCAGAAATCCCACACAACTTCAGCTTTTATCTCATTGACTGTCATTCCTTATGATGGAGGGGGGGAATTGTCTTCTAGCTGTGAATGTTATTATGCTGAATAAACTAGGAAGAATGGTTCTGGGGAGGGCAAGTAGCATTCTTCGCCCGAGTAGCAAAAAACAAACAATTCAATGTTAATGCCTACATCAAGATCAGCATCATGAACTAGGATTTACAGTAAAGGTCTGGGAAAAGGGAGTGAAAATGCTAAAAGGACAAGAGTTGTCGTCAGAGAATAGAATACTGGAATTTTAAGATTGCAAGGGTTGGGCTGCTTTGCAGATCCTGGGATCATTAAAAGACCCAGGACATGCCCATGAGATCTGAGAATTGAGTTGCTCATCAACCTGGAATCTCTGTTCCCTTCCTTTTGTTGGAATACAGCCTGGAAAGTCACAGCCAAGGCCTTTGTCAAGCACCCCCTGTCTATAGGCATCATCATCCACTTAGGTTAGGGGTGGGGAATGTTGGGCCCTCGAAATCATTTAGTCTGGCCCTGCCAAGGCATTAGGGGTGAGTTAACTAAATGTCTGACCAAATACAGCAGGCTAATTTTTAAGTTGATAATTTGGTATGGTCTGCAAGTGATGTTATAAATATCCAAATGGCCCTTGGAAGAAAAAAGGTTCCCCACCCCTGATTTAGGACCAGACTCCTTAGAGACAGTTTAAGTTCCCCACCTATGGGTAGATGGCTGAACACAGTGAGATCGCTTGGGCAATGCATTTGGTAAAACACAGGCTATTAATTGTCTAGCACTCACTCAAAAAATAATGGTATGTTTTACTCTTTGCCATTTTAAGAAAAGGAGAAAAGGGCCTTTTCTTGCATGCAATGTGTCAGCGTTATTAAACTTATAATTATCATTTTTGTCCTTATTCAGTAACAAGTGATCTAATAGTTTTCATTTTATATAGTAAGAACGTGCCCTCGTCTCCGCCAACCCAGACATGGCCACCTGAGCTGTTCCACGGGGGAAATGTCCTACAAGACAACGTGTTTGGTTACCTGCAATGAAGGGTACAGACTAGAAGGAAGTGCCAAGCTGACCTGTCAAGGAAACGCCCAGTGGGATAGTTTAGAACCTCGCTGTGTGGGTAAGTTTCTGGAAGCTATGGCGCATTTCATGATTCATTTCTCTTGCTCTCTGATTCCCCTGTTTTCTGTGAAGACCTAGAACTAAAAATTGACTCATAATGACTATAAATACAAAATCATATATACAGATGCACAGAGATATAGGCATATAAATAAATGTTGTTTTATTCCCCTCCACTGGTGAAATTCTAATTTTCCAAGTCACTGAAGTTTACAGCTTTAAATCATTTTTTTTAAATGGGGCCAATTTTGATGTGTTTTTTTTAAAGGAAATGCTATATAATCCCATTACTTTGTTAAACACAATTTACTTTCACCTTGTTGATGAGAGGACTGAATTATGAACCAATGAATCTTAAGATGGACCATAAAATTCATTCTATATTCTGCCTTGTCCTTCACTAAGAGCTGTGACATCTCGCTATTGCAGTTGGGTCCCAAATGAATAAATTCAGTAGCTTTTTCAGTTTTCTGCTTCTTATACACTGTAGATACAAATAACAATGGTTATGATAATATGATGAGATGTTGATAACTACTATTTAGTGAAACCTTACTCTGTATCAGATACAGTAACCTAGGAGCATTAGCAGGCATGTAATGAAATAAACAACTTCCCAAATAAGGAGAAGAAGAACTACATGTTTGGAAAAAATTGAGATGTGCCAGGACCTCAGATGGGAAAGCGAGATGCTATAAATATGCCAGGTCGTCCAAAATTGATTTACAGCTTTGTTCTAGTATAATCTAGTACTCGATTCTTGGGTGATCATAAGGGAGGGTGTGGCCAGGAGGGACGTTGGACTTACTAGGGGATTCATTTACAGTTGACCCTCACTATGCAGGCTCAGAAAAACTGATATTATAATACCGAGAAGAGATTATCTCTCTGATACAGAAGAATAACATTTACTATTAAACAAAGATTCAGCCGAAACCGGTTTGGCTCAGTGGATAGAGCATTGGCCTGCGGACTCAAGGGTCCCAGGTTCGATTCTGGTCAAGGGCGTGTACCTTGGTTGCGGGCACATCCCCAGTAGGGGGTGTGCAAGAGGCATCTGATCAATGTTTCTCTCTCATCGATGTTTCTGACTCTCTATCCCTCTCTCTTCCTCTCTGTAAAAAAATCAATAAAATATGTTTTTAAAAAATACACAAAGATTCAGTGCAGTAACAATGCCATACCTACTGTTATAAGTACTGAAAGACATTGGCCTGACCAACATTGTCAGTACTTTTATTGGGTAAAGAGAATGTGTGGCATTTGCAATTTGTGAGAACGCAAAGAACATCTCTCGTTTTCTTATTCCTTACCATAGAGCGCCAGTGCTCCACATTTCAGACGCCCAAAGGTGTCATCATATCCCCCCCCAGCTGCGGCAGGCAGCCAGCCAAACCTGGGACAATTTGTCAGCTAAGTTGCCACGAAGGATTCATTTTAGCTGGAGTCAGAGAAGAATTGCAATGTACCACCTCTGGAAAATGGAGTGCCAGAGTTCAGACAGCTGTTTGTAAAGGTAGGTCTTCTATGTTGATCAGATTAAAAACCAAATTCCCATGTAAATACAAGTTGGTGGATTGTGGAACTGTCCTTTGCAACTTCTGCTGCAAACCCATGATAAATGGTGGATTTACAAAATCCAATTGCAACATGCCAGGCAATGACAGAAGACATATGAAAATAAGGATAATATAGGAACTGGAAGTCAGGTAAGTTTTACATCAGTAGATGCAGAAATTCTTTGAGGAATTTCTGACCCATATAAAGAAGGTGAGACTAAATGCATTTTGAGACCTGCATCCATTATTCACAGGAGAACATTGCCATCTTCCTTGCAGCAGGGAGAAACAGCTATGAAGGGGTGGGTGTTGAAAACAAGAGTTCTTAAAGGTAAAAATATGAATATCTCTAAGAGAAGGGCAAAAACATGAAACAGATGTTGTTGAAAACAATATTCGTGATTTGAACAACCAAGTTGAGTGTTCCTTCAGAATCAGAACTAATAAAGAACTTGACTATTCCAACTGATGAAACTGAATAGATGGAAATTAAGAGATACCAATGATTAATTGAGAAACCTAATATCCATTTAACAAAGAGTTCCAGAAAGAGAGAGAAAAGGGGGGTGGAAGAGAAGAATTTTCCTACCAGTAAAAGAAAGTTTCCCTGAGATACACAGAAAAGCTTGAACCTTTAGATAAAAAAATAGCCCCTAAGTATAAGGCAGGCATGTTTTCACTACTTCTGGTGAAGTTTCTGAGGTCCAAAGTTAATGACAAAATATTAAATAAATAAGTTTCCAGTGAGAAATTGAGCAAAAGAAAGAAGAATCTGACTCACTTCTCTTTTAGAACTCTAAATGCCAGAAGGAAATGTAGCAATGTCCAACGAATACGGAGAGAGAAATGGCTGTAAACTTTAAATTTCAAATCTGTCAAACTGTTATTCAAGTATGAATGAAAAGTCAAATATTTTTTCAAATTTTCAGAGGCAATATCCTCTCTATAAAATGGTAATATGCAAATTAACCATCACTCCTCTACATAAGCCACGCCCACCAGCCAAGCCACGCCCACCAGCCAATCAGGGCGAGTATGCAAATTAACCCCAATCCAAGATGGCTACAGCCACAGAGAGCAAGGTTTCCCAGGTAACAGAGGAAGCCAAGCTTTCCATAGCTGTTGCAGGCCTAAGCCTCCACTCAAGCTACAAAGTTTCAATTATAGAAGGTAAACAAATTCAAACAAATGGCGGCAGAATGGAGCTTGAGAGAGCAGGCCAGGGTTGTTGGCGGCAACAGGGGAAACAAAGCTTTCCGCACACCCTGGCCGGGCTCACCCGCTTAAGGCTACAAAGTTTCAATTGTAGAAGGTGAATTAACTGCCACTGAAATGGCTGCCGGAGCCCCAGGCTTGGCTCCGCCCCAGGCTACAAAGTTTCAATTGTAGAAGGAAAATAAATTCCAGATACCAGGGCCTCCCTTTGGGTTGCCAGGGGGCGTGGCCGGCCTGCAAACCACCACAGGCCCCTCACTCAGGCCGCCCCACACCCCAAGGGAACCCCCACCCTTATCTGTGTCACCCTTCAGGGCAAACCAGCTGGCCCCCACCCGTGCACCAGGCCTCTATCCTATCTAATAAAAGAGTAATATACAGATTGGTCATCACTGCAACACACAATATAGCTGCCCCCATGTGGTCAAAGATCCTGCCCCCATGTGGACACAAGATGGCCACCACAAGATGGCCAGCAGGAGAGGGCAGTTGGGAGGCACCCGGCCTGCAAGGGAGGGCAGTTGCGAGGGACCAGGCTTGCAAGGGAGGGCAGTTGGAGGTGATCAACCCTGCAGGAGAGGGCAGTTAGGGGTGACCAGGCTGGCAGAGGAGGGAAGTTGGGGGCAAACAGGCTGGCAGGGGAGCAGTTAAGCATCAACCAGGCTGGCAGCAGAGTGGTTAGGGGGTGATCTGCTTGCCTGCCTGCCTTCCTGATTGCCCCTAACCGCTTCTGCCTGCCAGCCTTGGCAGGCAGAAGCGGTTAGGGGCAATCAGGAAGGCAGGCAGGCAAGCAGTTGGGAGCCAGCAGTCCTGGATTGTGAGAGGGATGTCCAACTGCCCGTTTAGGCCCGATCCCACCAGGATCAGGCCTAAACAGGCAATCGGACATCCCTCCAGGAGTCCCAGATTGGAGGGGGTACAGGCTGGGCTGAGGGACAACCCCCTGCCGTGCACGAATTTCATGCACCGGGCTTCTAGTGCTAATATATATTTGTGAGGGGAAATAGTCAGATAATTATTGGAGAAAATATAAATTGAATAAAATTGCAAAGAAACAAGAAGATTAATTAAATCAGTTTGGATATATGTACCCCACTGCAAGTTACAAAAGACCTAATTTAATGCAACTTCAAATGAGGGTATTTATTATATACTAGAGGCCCGGCACACAAAATTTATGCTCTGGTACGGTCCCTAGGCCTGGCCTGCGATCAGGGCCATCTTCCCCGGCTGCCCACAGCTGTCCCCGTCCCCCCCCCCCCCGCCACTACCCACCCCCCGGTTCCCTGTTCACTATCGGGTGATCAGTGCCTGACAGCGGGGGGAAGGGACCGAGAGGTTGGCTGTTTCCGCCTGCTCGCCGGTCCCACCCCTACCACGGGTAGCCATCAGGCGATCAGAGCCTGCCAGCTGGGGAAAGAGACCAAGAGGTGGTCAGTGCGCCTCATAGTGACTGGTCCAGCAGTTGTTCTGGTCCTTCTGCCGTTAGGGTCAATTTGCATATTACCCTTTTATTACATAGGATATAATAAGAACTTAGCTCTACAGTAACTAATGTGGATATGTATAATGTTACCACTTCTAATTCAGTATTTGTACTGAAAGTTTCACACTGCAGGAAAATTTCATTGACTGTAATTTGTTGTTTGTTTTGACAGTATCTTTTTGCACTACTAATTCATCCTACTTGACAGCCCTTGTTTTAAAGTGTAGTTCCTTCCTGCCAGTCAACATTCATTTTTCTGTTTATTTCTTTATTTCATTCAAAAAATATTTATCAAGGTCCTATTCTATGCCAGATATATATAGCACTATGGGACAAAAGATACCCTGGCATTCAAAGGCCTTAAATTCTTTTGGGGGAGACAATTCCACTTCAAACTGTCATGATGAGTTTTATGGTTAGGAAGGACAGAGAGTTGTGGTAACTTGAGTGAGCACCTAAAATGGACCAGGGGAGTCAGAGGAGCTTGTGTCCAAGCTGAGAATTAAAGGACAAGTAATAGTTACCTAGGTAAAGGGTGAAGGGGGTATTGATTCAGGTAAATAAAAGATCACAAGCAAAGGTTCCAGAAAGACCATGGAGCTTTCATGGGATTGAGAGTATTCATCGTGGAGAGTGAATTCCAGTAGGGGATTTATAAAGGCAAGGCTGAGGTCAGCCGGTAGTAGCTCTTGGAGGTCCTAGGAAGCTATGCTGAGATCAATTATCCTGAAGGCAGTTGTGCATTTCAAATCAATCAGGAATCGATATGGAAATGACGAGACACAAAGTATTAATATATTCTTATCTAATCCTTAAGTGATATAGACTTACTTAACATATTAAATGATTTGTGTATTTTCTGAGTCAGATGTGGAGGCTCCTCAAATCAACTGTCCTCCGGATATAGAGGCTAAGACGCAGGAACAGCAAGACTCTGCTAATATCACCTGGCAAATCCCAACAGCTAAAGACAACTCTGGGGAAAAGGTAAGGTTTATGCAAACATGTGCATACTTTTCAAATGAATTCTAAATACACTATAAATATGTGTGATATTGAAGATTTACTAATACTCTAATGATAGCATTCTCTCTATATACATATACACATTGATACTATCAAATATTGGCAGTGAGAATGCAAATTAGTACTATGCTTTGGGAAATAAATTTTGTAGTAGCTACATTAAATGTTAGTAACTTTGAGGTTAATAATCCCATCCATGGAAATTTATTATAAGGACATAATAAAAATATTTTTAAATTCTTTATGCAAAACTGTTCATCCCAGTGCTGTTTACAGTAGTAAAATTCAGGACCAATTTAAGTGTCTGTCAATGGATTTTTCTTAAATTATCATATATTTATTCTACAGAATATTATGGCTACAATTAAATCATCTTAAGTTCTAAAGACTAGGCAACAGCATAAAAGGTGTTTTAAGATATGTTTAAAAAACAAGAAACATTTCATATTATGCCAGTGCTACACACTATGCAAATAGAATAGTCTGGAAAGAAATACACCAAAAGACTGTGCCTGTCTTTTTTTCCTTTTCCCTATATGTGAAATATTGTGTCATTTTAAACTTTACAAATAGTATATAAGTAACAAAGAATAAATGTACTGTTGATACTAACTTTAAATTTCAAAATATTATCTCCAAAAGCTGTCAATCCATGTTCATCCAGCTTTTACCCCACCTTACCTTTTCCCAATTGGAGAGGTTGCTATCACGTACACAGCAATTGACCTATCCAGCAACCAAGCCAGCTGCACTTTCCATATCAAGGTCATTGGTAAGTCTTCAAATTACTTGGGTCAGTTTGTGAAAATAATCCAGTTCCTCTAGGACTTTGCTTCTTTGGCTTCAACAACTCCCTTTCTATTGATTCTTCCTACTGGCATTAAAACCTGCTCAAGCCGCCCTTTTGAAACATACATACTCTTTAACTATCACTGTTTCCCTTTGATTTCCTCCCATCCAAGCCTTTTCAAAAGTTCCCAATGGTTGTCATCTCTTTTGACTTAACTGCCATTTATTCTCAAAGTCACTCAAGTCTGGCTTCATTCTCCTTCACTCATATAAGCTACTCTCATCAAGGTCACCAATGATCTCTAAAGTCATTCCTACCACGTACTTTTTAGTCCTTATTTTACATAATCTTTCAGTAGATTTTACATTATGAACCATACTCTCCTTATTAAAACTGTCTCCTTCCCAGCTTCTCTGACACCAGTATTTTCTGTTTTTCCCCAGTTTTTCTCATTTACCCTTCTTTATTGCTTTCCTGGGCTTCTCTTCCTCAGAACAACTCCCAAATGTTTAATATCCCCAGGATTCCAGCCTTGGTTCTCTTGTCTTTCTCTTCATAGTTTTCCTGGTGACTTTGTTAACTGACAACTCCTAGATTTCCATCTCCAGATCAGATCTTTTTTTCTGAAATTCAAATCACTATATAAAACTGCCTACTGTGAATATCTCATATGAATGTACCACAGGCAATTAAAATTCACCCAAACATAATATATTTCTCAACTCAGAAAATGGTACAACCAACAACCTGGCCACCAAGCAGACATCTGGAAGTCATCTTTGACTCTTCTTCCTCCAGCACCAGCACCCAATAAGTTTTCATCTACTGGTTTCATCTACTTAATGTCTTTGAAATCTCTCCCAGTCTCTCATATTCTCCCAACCACTACTATAGATCAGTCCTTCTTTTTTTTTTTTTTTTTTTGGCCTGGTTTACTATTTCATTACCCAATTGGTCATTGTGCTTTCAGTCAATTTGGTAGATATTCAATAGCTACCAAATACCAAGACTTACTACGTGGAGAAGTAGGATGTATAGTCATCTACAATGGTCAAGACCACAGACTCTGAACCCAAACTGTTTGACTCCATATCCAGCTTTTCCACTTAAAGGCAATGTGACCAGTCACATCTCTGTGCCTCAATTTCCTTATCCAAAAAATAGAATTAATAAATATATTACCTCATAGAAACATAGTGAGGTTTTTAATTAGTTAAGTTATATAAATTCCTTGAACTAGTGCCTGACACATTAAGTGCTATATAAATATTAACATTTTGTGACATTTGTCTCTGATATATTTTAATGTGTTTATTTTAAAGCTCAATATATTAAACTTATTTTAAGAGTTCTACATACGTTCTTGAAATAACTAATGTATATTAAACTGGCTTTTTACCCTCGGAATTATAAGTTTTTGGCAAAAGCGGATAAAAAGACTCAAGTAAAACTCAGTCTAATTCATTTCATAATAGTGTTTTTACATTGCCTTTTCAATGTTTTCAACATGAACTTTAGCAGAAACATGGAAAATACATTGGATTTGTGGTTCAAGAGTTTGTGAAGTTTTAATTTTTCACAACAAAGAGTCAGCATGTTGAAAGGTAAAATGTGTAACTCAAGTGTCTAGCTAGACACTAGCTGAATTTTCAAATTAGAAAGAGAGAGAGAAAATGGGAAGGAAGAGGGATCAGGGGAAAGAAAGGGGTTGAGAAAGAGAGAGAAGGAGGGGGAGGCTAGGGGAGAAAGACAGAGCGACAGAGTCAGAGAGAAAATGTTCCAAAGCCTGCCTTTTCTTGTTTACCTCAGTTGACAGGGTGTTGGTGTCTTACTGATAAAGAGAAGAAGCAGGATTGCTTTTGCTTAATGTTCCACAGTCGCCTCACTTGCTTGGGAAGTTGTCTCTCTCTTTTGGAGACAGTGCATCTGCTGTACCTCCCCTTCTATTGACAGTATTTTACTAGTCTGACTGCAAGCATCTTGTACCTCTGATTCAGCTTTAAAATGTGTGGCTAAAATCAGATTTTAGAAAATCTTGTAAATATCAATGTATAATTTCTTTAGGAAAATAACAAATACTGCCAAATTTTTCAATTGAACTATGAATTGACTTGATTCAACAACCTCAAAGTGCACTGACCTCCTATGAGCATCCCTTTACTCTTTTCTTCATTCAACAATGTTTTCTGAGCACCGATTATGGGCCAAGTTCTGTGGAGACCTAACCATGTGCAAAAGAAACTCCATTTCTGATTACCAAAGCTTACAGCCCAGGAGGGTAGTAACCCAAAGCTACAGCTCTGATGAAATGACAAGCATGAAGAAAAGAGAAAAATTGAACATTTATTCATAAGACTTAACTTAAAACGGATATCTATATGTTCTCACAGGTGTAGCTCATTTAATTTTAGAGTATGTGTTTTCATATATTATAGATAAAAATACCCTAGACTTGATGCCTGTAACAGTCTCTCTCAAAGACATGCGATTATGGACATAAGGACATTTCAAATGTGTAAAATAATTAAAATTACCTTCTATCCACCTTCTTTGTTGTTCTTTACTGATACCCTAAAAATCCTACCACATCCAATCAGAGCTTTGAAAACTGGCTCACTCAGGCCACCTCAAACTACTCCTTCAATGTGGATTACAGTGCTCAGCAACACCTATTCGTAGTTCTTGAACTTCTACTGTGGCTTTCACCCCTCTCCACTGTAGCACCTGACTTCCATGTCCACACCACACTCTGTTATTTGTCTTTACCTAGAATTTATCAACCTTAGAACTCTTAGACTCCAGTGTCCAGCTTTGCACGTAATTTCCTTGCATTTCAGCAATATCAAATCCTCACATCTTGCATATTCTGAAACATGACTCAGATCTTTCTACCCAGTGTTCCTTACCTTTAGCCTGTGTTGCCCCTTCCGATAAGAGGAGGATCCTGGGAGTGATCCGAGGGCAATGACTAAGATTGGTCATTTCTCTCCTGCTTATCTGGGAAGGTTCTTATCACTGGCAGGTATATCAGCTTAACTATTGCTGGTGGGACACACAAATTAAATGCCCACCACATCTGTATTACCTTTCATACCACTGTGCTCACGTGATTTTAGTAACCTGGAATTTCTTCTTCAACAGGCAGAGGGCAGTATGCAAGAATCAGCTTTTTCTTTTAATGTTGAGACCAGGGCTAAAACATGCCTCATGAGGAAGGGGGCCCCATGGTCAACCTTGTGTTTAACAAGGTCAGGGTTCCTTGCCAAACACAAGCAGACATCAGTTCTCTCTGGCAACCCCCTCATCATTTTTTAATGTCAACTGTGACTTCTTTCTCTGATTTCATGTTTTTTAGATGTGGAACCACCCAGCATAGACAGGTGCAGATCCCCACCTCCCATCCAGGTCTCCGAGAAGCAGCATCCTGCAACCTGGGATGAGCCTCAGTTCTCAGACAACTCCGGTGAGAGTATAGGCATTTTGTTCTCAGTACGGTAACACGGACATATTTTATTTTTAAAAACTTTCAGAAAACACAAGAGAAATGAAAAGTAAATTATATCTAAGTGGACTGAATAATTATAGAAGGTAATATGTTTTAATGCTAGGACAATTACAAATGTTGGCAAAGTAGGTTTATAGTTGTTTGTGTGGAAACATACATGCAGGTTATGATCATTACAACAGCTTTTTTAGCTCAAAAGAAGGTCACAGTGCAACTGTAAATCTACTTTTGCCCACCCCTGTGTATATAAGTTAACATTATTAATCTAACCTACCCCTGGGGTTTCCCTTCCTTCAATATACAATGGACATTTATTAACCTGTGCTAGGTGTTGTACTTGAAAGGGGATCTAATAAATTTACTCAGTCGCTAAGCTTACTTTGTCCTGAAGGCACAAACTACGCATTGTATTGGTATCTTGAGTGGGATTCTATTCATACTCATTTCTTAAACATTTGACAAAAAAAATTAGAGACGATCACAGGAAAGCCAAAAAATGAGCAAGTACAATTAAATTTCCCTTTTAAGATTTCAGCAAAATCTAGTCAACAATATTAAAAAATGAAAATTAGAATTTTCCATATTCAGATAGACTGACCTTATTCAAGGAAAATCATTTATTAAGCAAGAATGCCTTAACTTAATGAGGTTTTTGAGTCTGCTGTTTCTATGTTATAATATGGACTAGAGGCCCAGTGCATGATTGAATCATGCACGTGTAGGGTCCCCTACACGCTTTTGCTTTCCGCGGTGGAGCTGGGTGCCTGTCCGCTGGTGCACCAGGCCTTTCAGAAGCCTCTGCTCGGCGGAGGCTTCTGAAAGGCCTGGTGCCGGAGCAGAAAGGCACCCAGCTCCCCCACTTTTGATGGTCCACGGCTGCTGAAGGAGGCTACCCTGCTGTTGAGAGGCACAGGGGGAGGGACTCCCGCCCCCTGTGCCTCTCAACGGCCAGATCCGCGGCCTCTGAGGGGGCCTGCCACGGACACCCAGCTGCGCCTCTCAATGGCAGAGTAGCCAGGTGTCCGTGGCAGCCTCTCAACAGCAGGGTAGCCCCCCTCAGTGGCAGCGGATCCGTGCCTCTCAATGGCCGGATAGGCCACCCCGAGTCCCGCCCCCCAGCCTCCTGCCGCCCAATCGTGGGCATAGCAGAGTGATGGTTAATTTACATGTTACTCTATTATTAGATAGGATATTACATCTTTTAATTTCTACTAGTGGTCAAATCAACATAAATTGAATGCCCAACTGGTTCAATCTCTCTATCCCTCTCCCTTCCACTCTCTCTAAAAATCAGAAACTGAAGAGTAAAATAAGGTTGCTAGTGAAGTGAGTGCACACCAGTAACCCCAAAATCGGGTTCCTTCTTTCCTTTCCAGGGGCTGTGTTGGTCATCACCCGAAGTCATACACCAGGAGATCTCTTTCCTCAAGGGGAGACTGTGGTACGGTATACAGCCACTGACCCCTCAGGCAATAAAAGAACATGTGACATTCACATTGTCATAAAAGGTATGCTGTTCCTAAGTCTCCAAAAATCTAGGTGACATTTGATATGTATAATTGCTGTTGTGAAACAAAATAGGCTATAAGAAATAGATTTTTTAAAAATATGTTTTTATTGATTTTTAGAGAGAGTGGAAGGGAGAAGGATAGAGAGATAGAAACATAGATCAGAGAGAAAAATCAATTGGCTGCATCCTGCACTCCATGCCCTCCCCCCCACCCAACTGGGGATCAAGCCTACAACCCGGGCATGTACCCTGACTGGGAATTGAACCAGGGACCTCTTGGTTCATGGGTTGACGCTCACACTGGCCAGGTTATGAGCAGCAGATTTTTAAAGTTAGAATACTGACAGATTTTATTTAGGTTTCTAATTATTATTACTTCACTTCATGATAAACAAAAATATTTTCTTCCAGGGTGATCTTTAATGAACATTTTATTAACATTTTCTCTAAATGTACAAAGTATTGTCATGATCTTATTTTGAATGCTTGAGGAGACAGATTCTGAAAATGTATTTGCCATATAATGTCGTTTTTATTTTTACTAAAGAATGCCAAAAATAACAATCCCAAACCAGAAATACTTTTTGTAAAATATGCACAACTTTTAATTACATGTAGATACAGCTTTTCAACTGTGTCCACCTAGGGATTAAAAGGCAAGCATTGTGCTAATCCAGCGTGGATCAATGGTTGAGTGCTGACCTATGAACAGAATGCCATTAAATTAAGGCATTCGATTCCGGACAGGGCATGTGCCCGGATTGCCGGTTCGATCCCCAGCAGGGGACATGCAGGAGGCAGCCAATCAGTGATTCTCTCTCATTTTTTATGTTTCTATCTCTCTCCCTCTCCCTTCCTCTCTGAAATTAATAAAAATATATTTTTAAAAAAGAAAAGAAAAAGCAAGCATTGCTACAATACCATGCTAAGGCTTTGTGATGAAAGTCCTTCTAGGAATATGGTGGACAGAAGGAATCTTTCTAATAATTCAACTCAGACTCCTGGAATTTGATTTATTTTTCTTCTATCACTGTATTTTTTATACAGGTTCTCCCTGTGAAATTCCATTTACCCCTGTAAATGGGGATTTCATATGTACTCAAGATAGTGCTGGAGTTAACTGCACATTAAGTTGCCTGGAGGGCTATGATTTCACAGAAGGGTCTATGGAGAAGTATTATTGTGCTTATGAAGATGGTATCTGGAAACCACCATATTCCACTGAATGGCCAGACTGTGCTAGTAAGTGTTGATTATTTTTCTGAATTCCTTTAGTATGTGTGTCTGCCGGCTGATTGTGTAGATTTCTATGCATTTAAAGAGGGAAATTGCCTTAATTTTAGGGATTAGGTTTTGTGAGTAGAAAATAGTGCCATGAATTTGACATGTTTGTGGATAAATGTTCATTCATCCATCCATTTAAAGTATTACCCGACCAGAGTACTGCTACAGGACAAGATTCAATTTAAGGCAAAACCATATAGACCTTCTCCTTGTTATTTACCAGAAATATCTGCAGAGACTTGTCAGTATGTTGTTCTTGACTTGTGAAATTGAACGTGAGGTATAATCTTATAGACTGGGGAAGATATAACATTTAAAGAGCCAGGATCTGTGATGGAGTGAGGGAGGTCAGTCGTATATTCCTTAGCTCTGATTTAAATTTAGATCATCTTAAATATGTATTGTTATAAAAACAGCCAACCGAATATCTTTGGTGTAAATAACATTATCTGGAGTGAATATTTGATCCAGTACCATAGATGGAGTTTAAGTGTCCTGGAAAAAGAATAAAAGCTACTTAACTGAGCTGTTTTTCCCCAAATTTGAGAAGTAAGTAGAAGCAGTATCACTTGCCTCTACCATAGACTATCAGAAGGTAGGATTTTAATGGTGATACTATTAGGAGGCCTTATCTCAGAATATTTTGAGGCATCTTGCTGAGTCTAATTTCCCCAAAAGACAAATTTGTCTCTGTGAAATTACACTGTCAACAAAGGTAATTTTGCATAATATTCAGAAAAAATTTTAAATGTCTAGTGGTTGGGAATATAAACATGTATGTTGTAAATTTAAATAAATATGGAATAGAATATCTTTGATCCAGCCATGATTTTTCCCAGGAATATAATGAAAACAATTTTTATTTATTGTTTTTCCTTAAATGGTAGGAAGGTAAAGAATAATTTATCAAAGCAAATTCATCACCTGGTAACTAGGTACAGTGCTTATTTGGCTTGTACTTGGTTTTCAGTGATTAATTAATACCTAAAAACTTTCCTTGATGCTCGTCTCTTGTTTTTATAACAATCCACAAATTATGTTAAGTTTACAATACTAAGTTACGGTTATTCCAGGGAAAGTTAAATCTCTGTTTTGAAAACACTAACCAACTGAAGCTGTTTTCCCCAACATTTTCCAGTAAAACGGTTTGCAAATCATGGGTTCAAGTCCTTTGAGATGCTGTACAAAGCAACTCGTTGTGATGACACGGACCTGTTGAAAAAGTTTTCAGAAGCATTTGAGACGACCCTGGGGAAAATGGTATGTCAGAGTCCTCCTCTATCGTTTGCGATGTTTCAAAGGACGCTGTTGAGCTTTTCAGAGCCTCTCTGGGTCACCTGCAACAGAAATGTCTTGTCCTAATGATTTGCCTCTGCTTTGTGAGCCAAACTTGTTCTTAATATTTAGAATTATTCATGGGTTTTGCACTTATGCAGTGAATTATAAGTAAATCTGTATTTAAAAGTTTTGAATGTTTAGAAAGTGATGTAAACAGAAGAGGCATGAGAATAACCCTGGTGGTTCACAGGGAGTTACAGGAGGGTCAGGAGTGTTTGGGAGAACACGTGGAACTCCAAGCCCCCTCCCTCCTACTGACGGAGGTGTGTAGGCCAAAGCACACGGAGACGTGACTGCTTTTTCTCCTCTTCATTTTCTATTTGCAGGTCCCATCATTTTGTAGTGACGCTGACGACATTGACTGCAGACTGGAGGACCTGACCAAAAAATACTGTCTGGAATATAATTATGACTACGAAAATGGCTTTGCAATTGGTAATTAAATGATTTAGTGTTGGTAGTTTGCAAGACTGATTTGCAAAATTAGAAAATAATTTCAGAAGAGTAGGGCAAACTAGAAAAATGAACTTTAATTAATTTATTCAAGGTATTCTTAAATGCTTGGATAATGTGTTACTGTACTTCGTGATCTTTAGGGATAGATTAAATTTTAGGGATAGGTCAAATAAATTATTCCAAACTCTTAGCCAAAACTCTTCAAGATGATAAAAACTAAGAAAAGTCACATTCAAATATTGATATGATGCTTTAGAAGAGGATAATAGTTACAGAGTTCTAACAGCATTTTTCATATGGCATTCAATTTAAATTGCAAATTTAATTTTAAATAGTTACACTTGTGAAATGTTCAAATTCCTCACTCAGAATATGTTAAGATTCAATCCATTCAAGTCTAATATACCATCAAGTGGATTTTTGATGTTTGCTTCAGGTGGGCTCTGAACAGTTTGTTCCTCTCATTTTTTTTATTGAGATATAATTGTCAAATAACTTTTATTAATGTAATTCCAAAGTATAACTTGTGATTTTTTTTTGTATCTCTTGATTAGCAAAATCATTGTCCTCTCTAATACTTTTTCTTCTTTTTTTATTTCATTTTTATAAAACTCTCCAGAACTTTCAGAGTAATGTTTTCACAAAGTGATAACAAGATAGTGTCATGGTCAATTTAAGTACATGGACTTTATGATATACTACTTGGATCCAGAACCTGGCTCTACCACCTACTAGCTGTGTGGTCTTGAGCAATTTATCACACTATTCTGTGCCTCAGTCTCCTCACCTATAAAATGGGGATATAAGAGTACTGAACTCATAGGGCCGTTGTAAAGATTAAATGAATAAGTTCAAGTGAAGTGCTTAGAAAGTTATTTGAGACAGTATTAATTCACATACAGTAGACATCCTTTTTCTTTCAGATGCTAATCATATTTGTAATGTTATTAGTAATTTAGCATTAAGAGTGATGTTGACTATTGGTTACACTTTTTACATTTAAAAAATATTATTTGTGCATATATGTTTATTGCAAAAAAAAGAAAATGCTAAGAAACAAAGAATGAAATCAAGATAATCCACAATCCCAAAAATAATTCTATTCATATGTTAATATTGATAACCATATGTGTATGTGTATATATCCCCATTCTATGTTATAAACACAAATTTTTAGTTGACATTATATTGAGGACATTTTTATGTCATTAAATATTATGCTTCAATATAATTTAAATGTCCACATTGTTTTTCATTTTTAACTATATGTACAACTCTCAGTGAACATATTGGGCATTACAGTTTTAGAAAGAAAAGTATAAAGTGGCATTGGTAGTGGAGTTGGCAGTAGCACATGTAGAATTACAATGCCTATTCTGTCACACGTGACCAGGTTTCCCATCCCAGATTGTTGAGGTAGGTTGTGAGATACAAGAATATACACGGAGGGAGTCAGCTTTAAGATGGGTGATATTTGTCATCCAAGAGGGATCCAACTGTCAGTTTTCTAGATTCAAACATAGGCAGAGGTACAAGGGATCCTAAGAGACAAGCTTTTCTCCTTGAATGTCTTTACAATAGTCACAAGGTCAGTGTAGTATTTATAACAACACCTTCACAAATCGTAATGTATGAAAGACAGAGGTCCCATAAATATATTAAAATGGTTTAACCTCATAATAACCATGTAATTCAAATTAAAACTAAAATGAGATGCCACTTTTGACCTGTCAGATTAAAAGAGTCAAATAAGAATCCTAATACCCAGGTTGGCAAATATGTAGGTACAAAAGCATACTCACAGATTACCGCATATGGGTAATTTAAGCAGAGGTCAAGGGTCATTGGACTTGTGACTTAACCTTTGAAGCTAAATGCTGATAAAGATGCAACTATAGAAATCATTTGTTTCTCTGCCCCAAATACCCAGGACCAGGTGGTTGGGGTGCAGCTAATCGGCTAGATTACTCTTATGACGACTTCTTGGACTCTGTGCAAGAAACACCTGCAGGTGCTGACAAAGCTCGATCTTCACGGATTAAAAGAAGTGCCCCATTAACTGACCACAAAGTTAAGTTCACTTTTAACATTACAGGTAAGAACAAACAGTCCATTTGAAAAAAAACAATATGTGAAATTCTTGGTTACAGACCTATTCTTTTTTAATCCTCACCCTAGGATTTGTTTTTATTGATTTTAGAGAGAGAGGAAGGGAGAAGAAGAGAGAGAGAGAACCATCAATTGGTTGCCAACCAGGGATCAAACCAATAACCCAAAACCTGGGTATGTGCCCTGATCAGGAATCGAACCCGTGACCTTTCGGTGTACAAGACAACGCTCCAACCAACTGAGCCACACTGGCCAGGGCAAGTTGCAGACCTATTTTTCAAATCTTCTGTTTGTTATTATCAGGAAATGATCCTGGAACTGAAAATTAGGGAGAACATGGTCACCTAAGTCTAATGATATTTTTGCAAATCAGTGTCACAGATGTATGTTATGATTCTGACAGCAACAAACACCCTGCTTTGTTCTCATCTTGGCATGATGAACAAAGGCATGCTTTTAAAAAGCAAGAGCTTATAAGAATTTAATATGCTATAATGAAGAACTCTGAACAAAGGTGGTTCAGATCCAGAATGGGAATGAAGGATTAAAACAAACTGTATAGTTCTTAATATTATCCATGTACTAGTTGTTTTATAGGTAGTGGTAGAGTTTGAGGTTCTTTTCCTGGAATATTTTTAATATACCATTAAAAACTAACTACAAATGGCTTCCTGAAACCCCATGTGCGTGTGTGTTTTATTCTGTGTTGTTTTTATCTCAGCTAGTGTGCCTTTACCTGATGAAAGAAATGACACTATTGAATTGCAAAATCAGCGACGACTCCTTAACACATTGGAGACCATCACAAATCACTTGAAAATGACCCTTGATAAGGAGCCCATGTATTCCTTCCAGCTGGCATCTGAAATACTTGTAGCTGATAGCAATTCCTTAGAAACAGAAAAGGCTTTCCTCTTCTGCAGACCAGGCTCAGTACTCAGAGGGCGGATGTGTGGTAAGACTTTCCCCTGCAATCAAAAATATTTGGTGTATATTGGGTTAAATGATATAGGTAGAGCGGTTTACAACTATAACGGGATATTGAAGTGAAACATGTTTTGCTGTTGTTGTGAGGTTGTTATTACTATTTTGTTTCAAAGGTATAACTGACCACTATTGATTAGGACAAGAAAACTATTTTAATGAGGAACTCAAATATCAGTTTTATCCATAGATCTTTAGACCTCACAGCTTTCAGCAGCAGCTCCAATAATAATAACTAATAGTTTTTTACCACTTCTCTATGCTGGCTGAACAGGATTAAACCTCTCATGTTTAATGTTGTTTAGCAGCTCTGTGAGGTGCCATTATGATTAAGCACACTTTACAGGTGAGAAAACTGAAGCCAGGGAGGCTAAGAACCAGCCCAGTAAGTCTAAACCCATTAAAACAATAGGTGGTGTCGCTAAGATTCCCACTCGGGCAGCCAACACCAAATGCACATGGCACAAAATTAACCACTTTAAAGTGTACAGCTCAATGGTACATTGACAATGTTGCTGAACCATCACCTCTCTCATAATTTCCAAACATTTTCATTACCCCCAAAGGAGACCCCACACCTATTAAGCAGTCACTCCCCATTCTTCTTCCCCCCAGTCCATTAACTTTTAACCCTTGTTCTAGACTACCACAATCTGGATCAATTCCAGCCTGTTTTCCAAATAAGTCACCATCTATAGATAGTGGAATCTCCTCTAACCAATCTCCTTAAACTCAACTGAATCAAATGACATGAGTCTTCTGTTAATCTCTCAGCAGTTGAGGGATCTTGGAAAACCTTCCTCAACAGTTCTTAGTGCTATTCCCAGAACTCAGTTGGGTTTTCCATAGTGAGATCAGTTTGGCCCAACAAAAGCACATTGAAATTGTCATTCTGAGCCTGCTCTCCCCCTCCTCCCCCCCACCTTGTGAGTAAAAAGCAGAAATTGCCAAGAGCAGTGTTCCACATTTCTCGATAAGGTCTTCAGATGACCTGTATCAGCATCACCTGCAGTACTTGTTGAAATGCATCGTGACTTGGGCTCCATCACAGAACTAATGCCTCTGGATCTTTGGGAGCAGGGCCTTAGAATCTGCATTTTAGTAAGTTCCCAGGATATTCTTACACACTTTAACACCTCAGAATCACCTAGGTCCTAGTTTCAAGTGTCCTCCCTATAAGAATACTTCCTTTGCTAGGAGTCTTTCAGTGAGGTTAATGTTCTACTTTGGTCTCAGAAATTCAGAATCACTCCAAGCGTGGCAAATAATAGATCAAATCTTCTAGGAAGTAAGGTCCTAAAATTTGCCTTTTTCCTTGGGGTCATGGCTCTGAGGATGCCTCAGACTTTCCTCCCATTGGCAGTTATTCTTGCAGTCAGAGGCAAGGGTCTACTTAACTCACCCATGCTGTTTTCTACTATATTCAGAGTTTCCTGTTTATTTTCTCTTTAGTCAAATGCCCTGTGGGAACCTATTATTCTCTGAATCGGTATGGCTGTGAAAGCTGCTTGATGGGATCGTATCAAGATGAAGAAGGGCAACTTGAGTGCAAACTCTGCCCAAATGGGACTAACACTGAATATCTCCATTCAAGAAACATCTTGGAATGTAAAGGTAGAGGCTACGTGCACATTTTGAACAGAAGAAGCCTGAATTTTGTCTCCAGATATGGAATCTAAATGGCAAATGGGATTAAATAAGAGCATCACTGAAAGCCGTTGCTTTAATTTTTCTTTCTCTTAATTATAAAATACTAGAGGCCCGGTGCACGGATTCATGCACCAGTGGGGTCCCTTGGCCTGGCCTGCAGGGATCAGGCCAAAACCGGCTCTCCGACATCCCCTGAGGGGTCCCAGATTGCAAGAGGGCACAGGCCAGGCCGAGGGAGCCCACCGGTGCATGATCGGGGCCAGGGAGGGATCATGGGAGGATTCCAGTGCATATCTGGCCCATCTTGCCCAGTCCCAATCATCCGGACCCCAGCAGCAAGCTAACCTATCGGTTGGAGCGTCTGCCCCCTGGTGGCCAGTGCGCATCATAGTCACTGGTTGAACAGTCCAACAGTCGGACACTTAGCATACTAGGCTTTTATTATATAGGATTACCTTAATGTTTCCCATACTTTAAAGGAGTCTATTTATCTTTTCTTTTGAAACATTCTATTGCTCTAAGTTAAACTCCACTCTAAGTCAATAATTTCAATCCACATTCAGTAGCTACCCTGGATGTTTTTATTGAATCTCACTTGAATTGGTAGGAAGGACTTTGATAACACTTAACAATCATTAGGTTGCTTTTCTTGTTAGAACAGCATTTGACTTGATGGGATCCATTCTCCAATTTACTTGGAAATTCATAACTACAGATACATATGCATATATCCTTGCTACTAAATAAGACATTCAATATTTTCAAAATATTTCCTGTTATTCTCAGTGAACATTTTTAAGGAGACATTTTGTTTCATAATTGAAGTTATAGTAAGACACACCTAAAAAAAGGAGTTTGAAAATTGGGCCTCTTTGCTGTTCTTACAAGTGCAGGTGTGGATATACACTGGCAAATATGAACTCCAGAGCAGCGCTGGGTGACGGGAGGTACACGAAACATGCTAGCAGTCCTGAGAGTGAGAGTCATGTGCAGGACAAGGGCAAAGGGAAAGGACAGCACCTGGATGGAGTCAGGGAGTCTAACCCTGACTCCTCTACTACAAAACCACCGTGATGAATTTTAGAATGTTGCTTAACTAGCCTCGCTGGGCCTGGTGCTAAGACTATTTTCTACTTTGTACTCCTCCAGCCCTCCAATGAAGTAGTGTCTGTAGGTAGGAGGTGGGAGGGTCAGCTCTTAACTAGAGCAACAGAGGTGCCAGCTTAGTCATGAGGCTCTAGCCCAATTTGGGGTTTTGTTTCTGTCACTCCAGAGAGCAGTGGACAAGCTGAGAACTTGTACACGAACAGATCCCCCCACGCTAACTTGTTCTCATAACAGTGACTTTCCGAGATACAGATTTTGAACTTCACTCAAAAACTACTTACCGACACCTTCTCCGTGTCAAACACTGTGCTGGGTAATACCGGAAGTAACTGGAAATGAGTTAAAACTTACTACTATACAGAAGCATGAGGAAGACTAAAATACATTGTGTATGCCTGGAGTTCCTGTACTTCATTCTGTCCTCAGTAGATTAAAATGAAGAAAACCCTATCCTACACAGAGCTAGTGTTTTACAGCTTAATGTCATTGGTATTAACCATATTACTTTTTCCTTTTTAGCTCTTTGTAAACAAGGCACCTACTCATCAAATGGGCTGGAGACTTGTGAATCGTGTCCACTGGGCAGTTATCAGCCAGCCGTTGGTGCCAGGAGCTGCCTCTCATGTCCAAAAAACACTTCAACTGTGAAGAGAGGAGCCGTGGACATTTCTGCTTGTGGAGGTTATCAAAGCCTTAGACATTGATATTTCTTCAAACCTACTAGGTTCCATGCAAAACCAAATGTCTACTGTATGAAAAGAATGTAAATAACTGTCCCTTTTATCCAGCCAGCCAATATGAACTATAAACACCGGCAGAATAAGCACTGTGCTAGTGCTGTTAGGAATGCAAAGAAATACGAGACTTGACCCTAAACTCAACAGTGACAAACGTGTGGCTTCCTGAGATGGTAGAAATACATCTCAGCGAGGAACTGTGTTTCCTCATTTATAAAATGAAGTCCTGTCCAATGTTCCTTGAAACTCTAAAAATATATTCTATGGATTATGGCATTTCATTCCCTGCAATGGGAAGATTTTCATGAGCAGTTATCCACTCTGGCTACACACACAAAAATATCAGCACATTTACATCTGTATTTTAAAAATACTGAAGTCCAATCTCTATCCTCAGACATTCTGATTTAATTTGTCTGGTTTTCTTCCTCTTTTTTTTTTTTTAAGTTTCCCCAGGTGATTCTAAAACAACAGGAAAAGTTGAGTACAACACTAATTTTGATTTTCAGGTATTAGCATGGAGGGCTCGTTGAGGCAGTTTCTAATTTAGCGTGTCTAGTGTGGGCCTGCATTTCTAACTGGTTCTGCAGTGAAACTGATTCTATTTGGTCCAGGGAGATCATGTTGAGAGCCACTGGTTTAAATATAAATAAAAAGATTGGAGTTTCAATTTTCAAATAGTTTTAACATCCATATCGAGTACAGATTTCCAGCAGTGTAAAAACTGGAAGACAAAAACAGAAATAAAAGATGAAAATTTAGGATGACTGTGAAAACCAGAAATGAAGTCAAGGCCAGCCTATGTCCAGATATTCCAAAAACTGCAACTACTTTGCAAAATCAATGGAACTGGATTAAAAATAAAAAGGTTTTGTCCTCCCTCTGATACATCAGAACAAAACAAGCATGCCTTTTTAAAAAGTTGCAAAGTGACTTTTTAAAAAATTGTTTATTCTCTTCATTCTCTACATCCTTATTTTAAAACCTACAGTCTGTGGCAATCTAAAAATTAAAAAGCTGTTCCCTTATTAAATAGGTGATATTTTTAAGAAGCCAATCCGCTGGTTTCCCATTTCTCTCAAGCGGTACATGCACACACACACCTTCCACCCTCGTTGCATGCTAGTTATATATACACACATCTCTATTTAATTAGAGACGGTTACTCCTAGAAAGCAACTGCTTAGGTTACGAGGACCTTTGAGTGTAGTAGTGGCCAAGGAAGTGTCCAGCATTGCATCTTGGGAGATAATAGTCCTCATAAGTTGAGTGCCACAGGAAAAACATACTGTAGGTTTTTATATGCTCCATCCATTAAAATTATCTCAGTCTAGTAGGATCACTGTGGATGAGTCTGTTAGACCTGAGGAATGGGGCGAATAGTGTTCATCAATTTAATGTTTCACTGAAGAGTTGAGAATTTAACTAGGATCTAATTGAAACTCATAAACCATGTCTGTTGTGTAATACCAGCTTTGGATTTTTTTTATCTTAATAAAAGTCAAATAAGACTTCACATTATGGTTGAAACAGATCTAATAGAGACTCTTATTTTGTCAGTATACAAACTAGTTTGGGGAGAAAGTCTGCAGTAAAAAATTCTCTCTCCCTTTCTCTAACCACAAAAGCAACTAGGATTTTTACAGTGAAACAAGTTCGCATTTGACAACTTTATTTTTCCTTTAGCTTTCCAAAAAAGCCTTGGGGTTTGTCTAATACCAAATTATTACAATTAAGCAATTATAATTTCCAGAAAGTCTCCAAACTTCTGGTAACTGGCCTATTTCTCCTAATATTCCTAGCACGAGTTTAACCACATTCTGTTTGTCATGAGTGAGAATTGGAAATGACTGAACTCAACACTCTCCTGCGGTGCTGGATAAACACCATTTTACTTTAAAATTAAATTTGTAGGAGTTCTAAAACGGTCCCATATATATTTTCTATTTTTCAGTACATTCTCTTTCCTTTCTCTTATTTTCTTTCTCCCTACCTTCCTTTTTTATTTTTTTCCTTTTTCTTTATTTGCTTTCTTTCTTGATTGATTGATTTTATGGGCATGTTGTACAGTTTACCTTATTTTTTCTAAGATATTACTTTATGCATTCTTTAGTATGCTGAACTTACAATATCTTTCACCAATATAGCAATTATATTTCAGTATATTATTATGTTAAAATAATATTACTTGCTTTATACATTTCATTTTTTATCGTTTCTTAGCCTAGTAAATATTCTTGGTGTGATTACAACAGTCTGAATTTTTTTCATTTTTTAAAATGATTTTTAGCTGAAGGATAAACCCCCCACATATGATTTTTTAGGTGGTGGTGTGTGTACACATGGTCCCTTAGGAGAAGGGACAGGAGGACAACACTTCTTACCCTCATCCTCGAGGAGAAAGTTTAAAGGAGACTCAGAATGGGAGTAGAAAATTTCACATCAGCATTATTTATAATAGCAACCAAATAGAATCAACTTAAATGTCCAATAGTAGATGAAATGTTAGATCAGTGATGGTCTGTCAATGTAATCTTTTTCATTTATTCAAAACCCTGTTATTTAATAATTTGGCAAATGATTTGGGAAATGCTTATTATATAATGTAAAATAGAAAAATCAGAATATAATATATGGCCAATTCTAATTTTTATTGAGTTAATACCATTCAACACATAACAGATTGACATAAATACAATAACTCCCTAGTGTATTGTTAAAGACAGGAAGGAAAAACAAAACATTTATTTGGGTGATAGAATTGTCTGGGCAGTAAATATACACAAGAAAATGTATTAGCAATTCAATGGCTTTCTTACAACCAAAGGTTAAAGCATTTCTTTTCAATATAGGCAGTGTTACTTCACTGCACAAATGGTTTGTTTTTACCTTTACAGTACCTTGTCCACTAGGAGAATTCTCTCGCTCTGGGTTAATGCCCTGTCATCCTTGTCCTCAAGACTACTACCAACCAGATGCAGGGAAGTCCTTCTGCTTGGCTTGTCCCTTTTACGGAACTACAACCTTCGCTGGTGCCACATCCATCACAGATTGCTCCAGTAAGATCCTCTATTTTATTTCTACACTAGAAGCCCGGTGCACGAAATTCGTGCACGGCGGGGGGTTGTCCCTAAGCCCAGCCTGTACCCTCTCCAATCTGGGACTCCTGGAGGGATGTCCGACTGCCCGTTTAGGCCCGATCCTGGTGGGATCGGGCCTAAACGGGCAGTCGGACATCCCTCTCACAATCCAGGACTGCTGGCTCCCAACTGCTTGCCTGCCTGCCTTCCTGATTGCCCCTAACCGCTTCTGCCTGCCAGCCTGATCACCCCCTAACCACTCCGCTGCCAGCCTGGTTGATGCTTAACTGCTCCCCTGCCAGCCTGTTTGCCCCCAACTTCCCTCCTCTGCCAGCCTGGTCACCCCTAACTGCCCTCTCCTGCAGGGTTGATCACCTCCAACTGCCCTCCCTTGCAAGCCTCGTCCCTCTCAACTGCCCTCCCTTGCAGGCCTGGTCCCTCACAACTGCCCTCCCTTGCAGGCCGGGTGCCTCCCAACTGCCCTCTCCTGCTGGCCATCTTGTGGTGGCCATCTTGTGTCCACATGGGGGCAGGATCTTTGACCACATGGGGGCAGCTATATTGTGTGTTGCAGTGATGATCAATCTGTATATTACTCTTTTATCAGATAGGATAGAGGCCTGGTGCACGGGTGGGGGCCAGCTGGTTTGCCCTGAAGGGTGTCACAGATAAGGGTGGGGGTTCCCTTGGGGTGTGGGGTGGCCTGAGCGAGGGGCCTGTGGTGATTTGCAGGCTGGCCACGCCTCCTGGCAACCCAAGGGGAGGCCCTGGTATCTGGAATTTATTTTCTTTCTACAATTGAAACTTTGTAGCCTGGGGCGGCAGCCATTTCTGGGGCGGCAGCCATTTCTGTGGCAGTTAATTCACCTTCTACAATTGAAACTTTGTAGCCTTAAGCGGGTGAGCCCGGCCAGGGTGTGCAGAAAGCTTTGCTTCCCCTGTTGCCGCCGGCAACCCTGGCCTGCTCTCTGAAGCTCCATTCTGCCGCCATTTGTTTCAATTTGTTTACCTTCTACAATTGAAACTTTGTAGCTTGAGTGGAGGCTTAGGCCTGCAACGGCTATGGAAAGCTTGGCTTGCTCTGTTACCTGGGAAACCTTGCTCTCTGTGGCTGTAGCCATCTTGGATTGGGGTTAATTTGCATACTCGCCCTGATTGGCTGATGGGTGTGGCTTGGCTGGTGGGCGTGGCTTATGTAGCGGAATGATGGTTAATTTGCATATTACCATTTTATTAGAGAGGATAATCCTGTGTCAGGGATTTTTTTTTTCCCAATTTTTTTATTAAGGTATTATATGTGTACATATCTTACCATTGCCCTCCCCACACCCCACTCCCATATATGCCCCCACCCCCCAGAGTTTTGCATCCATTGGTTATGCTTATATGCATGCATACAAGTCCTTTGATTGATCTCTTATCTCCCCCACCTCTCCCTAACCTTCCCCTTATAATTTGACAGTCTGTTTGATGCTTTACTGTCTCTGTATCTAACTTTTTGTTCAAGTTTATAATGTTCTTTATTATCCATAAATGAGTGAGATCATGTGGTATTTTTCTTTCATTGACTGACTTATTTCACTTAACATAATGTTCTCCAATTCCTCCCAGGTTGCTGCAAATGATGAGAATTCCTTCTTTTTTATGGCAGCATAGTATTCCATTGTGTAGATGTACCACAGTTTTCTGATCCAGTCATCTGCTGACGGGCACCTAGGCTGTTTCCAAATCTTAGCTATGGTGAATTGTGCTGCTATGAACATAGGGGTGCATATATCCTTTCTAATTGGTGTTTCTAGTTTCTTCGGATATATTCCCAGGAGTGGAATTACTGGGTCAAATGGGAATTCCATTTTCAGTTTTTTGAGGAAACTCCATACTGTTCTCCACAGTGGCTGCACCAGTCTGCAATCCCACCAGCAGTGCACGAGGGTTCCTTTTTCCCCGCATCCTCGCCAACACTTGTCGTTTGTTGATTTGTTGATGATAGCCATTCTGACAGGTGTGAGATGGTACCGCAGTGTTGTTTTGATTTGCATCTCTCGGATAATTAGTGACGTTGAGCATGTTTTCATGTGTCTCTTGGCCTTCCTTCTGTCTTCTTTTGAAAAGATTCTATTTAGGTCTGTTGCCCATTTTTTTATTGGATCATGTATCTTCCTTTTATTAAGTTGTATAAGCTGCCTGTAGATGTTGGAGATTAAACCTTTATCAGTGATGCCATTTGCAAATATGTTCTCCCATGCAGTGGGCCTTCTTGTTGTTTTGTTGATGGTTTCTTTTGCTGTGAAAAAGCTTTTTATTTTCATGTAGTCCCATTTGTTAATTTTCTCTTTAGCTTCCATTGCCCTAGGGGCAGTGTCAGTGAAGAATTTCTTTTGGCATATGTCTGACATTTTGCTGCCTGTGGATTGCTCTAGTATTTTTATGGTTTCCCGTCTTATGTTTAAGTCCTGTATCCATTTTGAGTTTATTTTTGTGTATGGCGTAAGTTGGTGATCAAGCTTCATTTTTTTGCATGTATCTGTCCAATTTTCCCAACACCATTTATTGAAGAGACTATCTTTATTCCATTGTATGTTCATGCCTCCTTTGTCAAATATTAATTGAGCATAGTGGTTTGGGTCAATATCTGGATTCTCTATTCTGTTCCATTGATCTATGTGTCTGTTCTTGTGCCAGTACCAGGCTGTTTTGAGAACAGTGGCTTTGTAATACAGCTTGAAATCTGGTATTGAGATCCCTCCTACTTTATTCTTCTTTCTCAGGATTGCTGTGGCTATTCGGGGTCTTTTTTTATTCCAGATGAATTTTTGGAGAGTTCTTTCAAGGTCTGTGAAATATGCCGTTGGTATTTTAATGGGGAGTGCATTGAATCTATAGATTGCTTTGGGTAGTATGGACATTTTAATGACGTTGATTCTACCAATCCATGAACATGGTATGTTCTTCCATCTGTTTACGTCTTCCTCTATCTCTTTTTTCAGTGTCCTGTAGTTTTCCGTGTATAGGTCTTTTACCTCCTTAGTTAAGTTTATTCCTAGGTATCTTAATTTTTTTGGTGCGATGGTAAATGGGATTGCCTTTTTAGTCTCTCTGTCTGTAAGTTCACTATTGGTGTATAGAAAGGCCATAGATTTCTTGGCGTTAATTTTGTATCCTGCTACATTGCCGAATTCATTTATTAAGTCTATTAGTTTTTTGACGGAGTCTTTCGGATTTTTTATGTACAATATCATGTCGTCTGCAAATAAAGACAGCTTTACTTGTTCTTTTCCAATTTGGATGCCTTTTATTTCTTCTTCTTGTCTAATTGCAATGGCTAATACTTCCAGTACTATGTCAAACAGGAGTGGTGAGAGTGGGCATCCCTGTCTTGTTCCTGTTCTTAGGGGAAATGTTTTTAGTTTTTGTCCATTGAGTATGATGTTTGCTGTGGGTTTATCATATATAGCTTTTATTATGTTGAGGTATGAGCCATCTATTCCCACCTTGTTGAGAGTTTTTATCAAGAAAGGGTGTTGGATTTTGTCAAATGCTTTTTCTGCATCAATGGATATGACTATGTGATTTTTATCTTTCAATTTGTTTATGTGATGTATCACGTTTATTGATTTGCGGATATTGTACCATCCTTGCATTCCTGGGATAAATCCTACTTGGTCATGGTGTATGATCTTTCTGATGTACTGCTGGAGCCGATTTGCTAGAATTTTGTTGAGGATTTTGGCATCTATGTTCATGAGGGATATTGGTCTGTAATTCTCTTTCATTGTGTTGTCTTTATCTGGTTTTGGTATTAGGGTGATGCTGGCTTCATAGAAGGAGCTTGGAAGTGTTCCTTCCACTTGAATTTTTTGGAATAGTCTGAGGAGGATAGGTTTTAGTTCTTCCTTGAATGTTTGGTAAAACTCTCCTGTGAAGCCATCAGGCCCCGGGCTTTTGTTTGCCGGAAGCTTTTTGATGACTGCTTCAATTTCGTCCATAGTTATTGGCCTATTGAGCTGTTTAGATTCTTCTTGATTG
This sequence comes from Cnephaeus nilssonii, assembly GCF_951640355.1. Lineage (NCBI taxonomy): Eukaryota > Metazoa > Chordata > Mammalia > Chiroptera > Vespertilionidae > Cnephaeus > Cnephaeus nilssonii. The sequence goes on from NC_137085.1 coordinate 18,598,462, forward strand.
ATTTTTGGAAGGTTATATTTTTCTAGGAATATGTCCATTTCCTCCAGGTTGTCCAGTTTGTTGGAATAGAGTTGTTCGTAGTATTTTGTAACAATCCTTTGTATCTCAGCAGGGTCTGTTGTTATTTCACCTCTTTCATTTCTGATTTTGTTTATTTGGGTCCTCTCTCTTTGCTTCTTGGTGAGCCTGGCTAGAGGTCCATCAATCTTGTTTATCCTTTCAAAGAACCAGCTCTTGGTTTTGTTGATCTTATGTATTGTTTCTTTGGTCTCTATGTCATTTATCTCCGCTCTGATCCTTGTTATTTCCTTCCTTCTGGTTACACTGGGCTTTTCTTGCTGCTCTTTTTCTAGCTCTTTGAGTTGTAGGGTTAAGTAATTTATTACCATTGTTTCTTGTTTTTTGCAATAGGCTTGTAGAGCTATGAACTTCCCTCTCAAGACTGCTTTCGCTGTGTCCCATAGATTTTGGATTGTTGTGTTTTCATTGTCATTTGTTGCCATGATGTTTTTTATTTCTTCCTTGATCTCTCTGGTGACCCAGTCCTTGTTTAATAGCATGCTGTTTAGTCTCCATGTGTTTGATTTCTTTGGATTGTATTTATTGTAGTTGATTTCCAGTTTTATGCCACTGTGATCTGAGAAGATGCTTGATATAATTTCTATCTTCTTGAATTTGAAGAGATTTTGCCTGTGACCCAGCATATGGTCTATCTTTGAAAATGACCCATGTGCACTTGAGAAGAATGTATATTCTGTGGCTTTGGGGTGAAATGTTCTGAAGATGTCAATTAATTCCATCTGGTCTAGTGAGTCATTTAAGATTGCTGTTTCTTTGCTGATTTTTTGTTTAGAGGATTTGTCCAGTGGTGATAGTGGGGTATTAAAGTCTCCTACTATGATTGTATTGCTATTAATCTCTCCCTTGATATCCTCCAGGAGTTTTTTTATGTATTTGGGTGCTCCTATATTGGGAGCGTATATGTTTACCAGAATTATTTCTTCTTGTTGGATTTCTCCCTTTAGTATTATGAAGTGGCCTTCCTTATCTCTTGTTATGGCATTTACTTTGAGGTCTATTTTGTCAGATATAAGTATTGCTACCCCTGCTTTTTTTTCATTTCCATTTGCCTGAAAGATATTTTTCCATCCCTTCACTTTCAATCTGTGTAAGTCTCTTGTTCTGAGGTGGGTCTCTTGTAGACAGCATATACATGGGTCGTGTTTTTTTATCCATTCAGCTACTCGATGTCTTTTGATTGGAGCATTTAGTCCGTTTACATTTAAAGTTATTACTGAAAGGTATTTGTTTGCAGTCACATCTATTTTTGTGTCTGTATTCCTTCTTACCTGTTTATTTCTTCTTTTTACAGTATTCCCTTTAGCAATTCTTGCATTGCTGGTTTGGTGGTGATAAACTCCCTGAGGCTTTTTTTTGTCTGCAAAGCTCCTGATTTCCCCTTCAATTTTGATTGATAGTCTTGCTGGATATAGTATTCTTGGATTCAGTCCTTTGCTTTGCAACACTTTGTATACCTCCTTCCATTCACTTCTAGCTTGTTGTGTTTCTGATGAGTAATCATTTGACAATCTGATGGGTGTTCCTTTGTAGGTAACTCTCTGTCTCTCTCTTGCCGCCTTTAGGATTCTCTCTTTATCATTTATATTTGCCATTGAAATTATGACATGTCTTGGTGTGGGTCTTTTGGGGTTGATCCTGCTTGGGACTCTCTTTACTTGCGTAACTTTTATCTTTCCCATATCCGGGAAGTTTTCTGTCATTATTTCTTCAAATAGATTTTCTAATCCCTGCTGCTCTTCTTGTCCTTCTGGCAGCCCTATTATACGCATGTTACTTCGTTTCATGTTGTCCCGAAGCTCCCTTAGGCTTTCCTCCTGCTTTTTAATTTTTTTCTCCAATTGCTGTTCATAATCCTGTGTCAGGGATTTTTGCTTGTCTCTGTGATAGCTTCAGTTCTGAATATTAACATTTTCAGTGGATTTTGGTGTCTAGACTTGTTAAATTGTCCTTTTGATGTCTTTTTTATGACAGTGACTCAAAGATTCTTAATTTGGGAATTTTGATAACTTCCAATTTCTTTCTAAGGGTCTAGAATTTAATGACATATCACATCCATCTCTGTATTTTCTTTTTTAATAAAACAAAATATATGTGGCTTTGTCTATTCTGAGAACCTGAATCTTTTTTAAAATATATTTTTATTTCAGAGAGAAAGGGAAAGGGAGAGAGAAATAGAAACATCAATGATGAGAGAGAATCATTGATCAGCTGCCTCCTGCATAACCCATATTGGGGATCAAGCCCACAACCCATGCATGTGTCCTGACCGGGAATTGAATGGTGACCTCCTGGTTCATAGGTCAATGCTCAACCACTGAGCCATGACAGCCGGGCAAGAACTAGAGTCTTGACTATAGTACTTAAATAGAGTCTACATATTGGCAAGATCTACCACACAACAGTATGTTTCTCTAATGCTTTCCTATTAATTTCATCAGGTTTTGGTTCAACTTTCTCAGCAGCAGAGGAAAGTATAGTGCCCCAACCTTCTCCAGGACATATCAAAAAGAAGTATGAAGTTGGCAGTCAGGCAAGTCCATTTTCTATGTATAAAATTTTCTCTAGTGGGATGTTTGGAAAACAATTTGTCATTATACATGCCACACAGAGGAAAATTATCAGAGTTGAAACTTTAAGTAATAAAGACTCATAAATATTATCCATGAGTAATTGTATTTGTGACTTCTGATAAGAACTTTCCAAAAATTTAGTATCAGAAGTACCAAGTACCAAAAATGGATTTTTTCCAAGCAATTTTTAGTATAGAGAATGTATATATATGGGGAGCCTTTTGGCTCACTAATAATTAACTTACCATAAGCATAACCTATCATTTGAGTAAGGGCATTTGTATTAGCCAAAGGCCTTTTCTGATTGGCAGGAAGAGTTAGTGAACTTTCATGAAAATTATTTAAAATCTTTTTGTCTGCAAAAAAAAATCATTTGTTGGAGAACGGCCTGGGTTTAAAAAAAATTAAGCATAACTCATGAACATAACTAAATTAATTGTTCAGCCATTACTCTGAATTAACCCTGCCTAATGTCATGATAAATTCCTTGGCTCTAAGTATTTTTAAGGAGGATAATAAGGTTTTATTTCTTATTTCAACTTCCTACAGCCTCATCCAAACATACTGATTTGTAAGGGCTTCATAAATCATATTTGAAACTAAGCTTAGTGGACACTGATTTTGTAAGGACTTCTAGAGCTGGAGCCATCAACCCTAGAGACATATAAGAATCCACTGGTCAACTTTTAAAAATAATGATGCACAACTCCCACTCCCAGAGATCCTGATTTAGCCGGCACTATCCTCAGCATACTTTTAAAATACCTCAATGGATGCTAATGTGCAGCCAGCATTTAGAAACACTGGTTTACCAGAACATCACCAACATATATGCAGACCATTGAGCTTGAGTGAACTCACCTGAAGTCAGGAATCAGCTGTCTAATGTTGCAAACCTTCTGACTCCCTAGTCAGGATCTCTTTGAAATGAATAGAGTGTTTTGTCTCTGATGGATTTCTTTTCTGTCAAGGGCAGGTTTTCCACGAATGCTTCTTAAACCCCTGCCACAACAGTGGAACCTGCCAACAACTTGGGCATGGTTATGTCTGTCTCTGTTCACCTGGATATACAGGTAAATACAGGAATGCAAATTTTAATGTGTTTTTCATAATATGAAATGATTGTGACTTGCAGTGTCAAACTTTGGAACATTAAAAATAAACCCTGTAAGATACATTAGGCCGTATCAATGCATAAAAACTTAAACAAGATAAACTAATAGGTGAAAAAACATATACATATCTTACAAATGACAGTTTTCTTTGCACATTTTGGAAGAAGAATAAAGAATTATATTTTCACCCTGACCGGTTTGGCTCAGTGGATAGAGCGTCGGCCTGTGGACTGAAAGGTCCCAGGTTCGATTCTGGTCAAGGGCATGTACCTTGGTTGCGGTCACATCCCCAGTAGAGGGTGTGCAGGAGGCAGCTGATCGATGTTTCTCTCTCGTCGATGTCTCTAGCTCTCTATCTCTTTCCCTTCCTCTCTGTAAAAAATCAATAAAATATTAAAATGTATTTTTTAAAAAGAATTATATTTTCGATGAAAAAGTCTCATTATATCTTACAATTTAAATTGGAATACAGTTCCAAGGTTTCATTCTAACACAAAATGCATGATACTCAACACAGAGCAAATTGGCCAGCATAAACATTTTAAGCAAACTCTAGTTTCCCTCATTTGCTTCACACTAGTGGACATTCTTGTGAATAACTATGGTTAGTTGCTTTGTTTCTCTTTCCGGAAGTTGTGCTTAGAAAAACAATATGGCTTTGGACTTGATTATGTAGGAATTATGTAAGAATTACGTTTCCTTGCAGTTTGGTTCTCTTTCTGGCTCAGTCCTGAAACATCATTTTTGATGGGAAATAAACAATATCCTACAATTGCAATTTATTTAAAATCATGTTTTCTTCTAGAAATTAAGTTATGAGTGGGAATGCAAATTGTTATAGCCACAGCCATCTTTCTGAATTTTGTCCAACCAACATAAAACCTTTTTAATGAGAAAAATATCCAAATAAAAGAATTTACCACAAAATAAACAAAAGGAAAGTTGGAAAACAAAACATAGTCCAAGGCTATCAGGAGTATTGGCATTCTACTTACCATAGCTTGCTTGTGTGTGCCCGTTTTAATTTTTATTTAAAAAATTTTCCGGACATTTTATAAGAAATAATGGATCTTTTCCTAGAATTGTATAGATGAGTAATGGTTGAGAAAGGTCAAACTATAGGACAGTGGTTCTCAGACATTGATGTGCATCAGAATCATCTGGAGGGTTTGAGAAAACAGATTTCTGCACCACTACCCCAGACTCTCTGACTCAGTAGCTCTGGGGAAGGTCTGAGAATTTGCATTTCTACCAAGTCCCAGGTTATGCTGATGCTGTTGATCCAGGGGCCACACTTTGAGACCCTGTGGTAGAGAGGAAGACATGGTTTCCAGCAGAGCTAGCCCATAGATTGCCTATCTGCACTCTGTAGGAAGATGCAGTACCACTCGGGCACCTGGCATGTGAGTTGAGTTCTGGTAGGATTTAGCTCCACCTCTACCCTTCAGCCAAGTGACCTGGTAGCAGGTATATTTGACTTTATATTTTCCACTTGAAAATTAACCAAATTCCTGGCTCCATTTTGTGAGTCCAGGTTTTCCTCCCCCTCCCAGTACTTCTGTTAGTAACTTGAGATAGTTTGCTATCTTTTATATAGCCTTCTAAGGATATCTTAAATCTGTTTAGAAAGAGGCAGTACCTTTATGAAATACTTACCTAGATGGTAACACTTAATATGAGTACTGGCCTTTTCTTTTCCACCACCACTCTCCATAAATTCAGATTATGGGGATAAATACCTTTTAATGATCCTGACTCTACTTTTCTTACTCCCTCCCTCTGATTGTCCTTCAGTGTTTGGTTTGCATTTTAGGCTCAAAGTGTGAAACAGACATTGATGAATGCAGCTCACTGCCATGCCTCAACAATGGAATTTGTAAAGACCAAGTAGGGGGATTCATTTGTGAATGTCCATCTGGTTACACAGGTAAGGGGAGAGTTTTTTGTTTTCACATTAAACCTTGGAATCATTGACATTTCATTGCTGAAAATCAAAACCATAATGAGACATCACCTCGTACCTGTTAGAGTGGCTTTTATCAAAAGATAGGTAACAGTGTTGGCAAGGACATGAAGAAAAGGAAGCCCTCATGCACTGGTGGTGGGAATGCAAATTGTGATAACCACAGCCATTATGGAAAACAGTATGGAGATTCCTCAGAAAGTTAAAAGTTTAGAACTACCATATGATCCAGCAATTTCACTTCCCAGTATCTATCCAAGGAAATGAAGTAACTGTGCCAAAGGGCTGTCTGCAGCCCTGTGTTCACTGTAGCATGGTTCACAATAGCCAAAATATGGAAACAACAGACGTGTATATCAAGGGATGGAGGGATAAAGTAAATGTAGTAGATATAGATACATCTTTGTGGGCACTATCTAAGTGAGATAAGTCAGACAGAGAAAGACCTATGACCTCACTTCTATGGAATCTTAAAAAGCCAAACTCAGTCTGTTCTCCCACCGCCCTCATGGCGGGTCCAAGCAGCTTGGACAGTGGGAGAAATGGCAACTCAGGTTCTGAAAGGCTCTCAATGCCAAGCAGCCTGCAGGCACTGGGCATACACCTGCCCTGCTGCCAGGGTGCCCAAGGGGAAGGTCAGCTCCATTACCGAGGGGCAGTGAGGAGGAGCCCAAAAGGAGATCAGGAAGGTTGTCAGCTAAACCTGCTTCTGCAAAAGTGGAAGGGAGGCCAGAAAAAGCAGCAGGAACGATAAAGACAAAAAAGTACAAACAAAGGGAAAAGGGGAGCAAGGGGAAAGCAGGCCGAAGTGGCTAACCAGGAACCTGCAGAAGATCTACCTGCTGAAAACAGAAAAGCAAAAACCAAGGGAGTGCAGCCTCGGATAAAGCAGGAGAGAAAGAAGCCAAGTCTGATCAATGTCATGTACCATGTCTCATCAGTAGTCCCTATCCCCCTTGTTGTATAATCCACAGGAATGTTTTTAGCAACTATTTGGGAAACAAGTTTTTTAGTAGCTCTAGAAACCTTTCTTAGAAGGGAATTCCAGTTCATTCCATTTTTTGAAGTATAAATGTTTTGTAAGAGGTGAAATTATTTGCTGGTTGTCTATTTTATTTTATTTTTGTACAACCAGAAAACAGTGGGATATTGAACATGGGAGGCTTTAATTGTCTTGGACAGCAGCTTAACCTCCCATAGATGGGGGTAATTTTTTATCCTTAATACCTATCAGTTTAAATGGCAATTTGAGATTAGTTGAGCACTTCACTTGTCTTTAACATTTTAAACTACTTTCATTCTCATGCTTTTGGTAGAATTGTTTCCTAAATAAACCACCCTTGACCTTGGCTCTCCCCATCAGAATTTTCTGCAACATCTTTGGTGTGATAGTCCAGTTTCCCTAGTAACGTTGTTAATGTGCTGTGAAAGATTGAAAATTTGATTATGTATATATGATATTAAATTGTGAATTAGTGGGACTTTGATGTAACAGCATATCAGCATTTGAAGATACTGGTACTTGATATTCTATTAAGGAAAATTAGCCTCCAAATTTTAAGCTGGAAAGTCACTGGGCTAACTGTGTAGAAAATAATCACAACTATACAACTTTTGGTCTTTGGTACATATATTAAGAATTGTGTATAAATTGAAATGTCTGTGTACTTATCCTCAAAACAACCAATAAAATCTTAATTAATTAAGAAAGAAAAAAGCCAAACTCATAGAAACAGAGTGGAATGGTGTTTGCTGGGGGTAGTGGATGGGAATATTGAGTCTGTGTTACTTAAGAGTATAAACTTGCAACTAGTAGGTAAATAAATCATGTTAAAGATTCAAGGGATAAACTCAAAAAAGGGTGAACAACTAGCTAACAATATGATAAAGTTTAAAACAAAGTCACATTTATCTACTTAACTAAAAATAGCTAGATATTTATGGTTGTCATTTTCCATTGCATCCTGAAAATATCAGATTTCTTGCTAGTAAAGTTTTGCAGTTCACACAATAAAAGAAAATGTTTTAATTCAATATATTTGGCAAAGAGCAAAATTTTTTACAAACACATTAGCCATGATTTCTAATTATTCTGCTTTATTCCTGAACGACTCACTTGGGAAGTATTAGTCTTAAACTTCTCCAGTTCAGATATTTTATGATTCTTTGCAGGTCCACTCTGTGAAGAAAATATAAATGAGTGCAGCTCCAGTCCCTGTCTAAATAAAGGTGTCTGCGTGGATGGTGTGGCTGGCTATCGCTGCACATGTGCGAAAGGATACATAGGTAGGATGTTTCCATTCTTCCTGCATTGTCTTAAAGTCCTATAAAGCACCACAAATTATTACATTTACTAACATTATATATGTTAATTTTCTGATTTTATAAAGGTGTCATGATTATATAAGAGAAAGTCCCTTTTTTTGCCATGAAAGCCCTTATTTTTGAGAAAATTCTGAGGCATTTAGAGGTAACATGGCATCACATCTGCAATTTACTCCTAAACAGTTCAGAAAAAAAATAATGTCTTTGTGTATTTCTAAAGAAAGGTAGAGACATAGACAGAGAAAGAGAGAGAGAAGATAAGAGTTTATATGGTAAGACAAGTATTCAAGAAGGAACTGGAGATAAAGCATAGAAGATTATATTGAAATAGATGCTAAATAATATGGTTAAATATATAATTGATAAAGAGGAAGTCCAAAAAATGGACAATGAAGAAAAGAGGCAATGTCAAAGAAACAGAGGACATTTTTTAACTAAATGTGCTAGTTTTCCTTTTTAACATTATTAAAAAACTAGAAGCCCAGTGCACAAAATTCGTGCATGGTGGGGGGGGGGGTCCCTCAGCCCAGCCTGCAATGACGCAAGCATTCCATGCCCAGCCTGGCCAGGCCGCGCCCCCCACCCTCCCTGCCGGCCGCTCTGTGCCCGCTGCCCAGAGGCCCTCCGCGGCCAGGGTGGAATACTTGCCTCATCGCCATGGCGACAAAGCAAGCATTCCGCCAGACCGCACACGCTGCCTGCTCTCAGCGGCCACCCCCTCCCCTGGGACTGGGAGACTCCTGTGGGGCTGAGAGGACTGGGCGTCGCCATCTGGTGGCTATGGGTGCCACCATCTTTGTGACGGAGTGATAGTCAATTTGCATATTCCCTCTTTATTAGATAGGATAGCTTACTATTTTTTAAAATATTTTTTTTATTTATTTCAGAGAGGAAGGGAAAGGGAAAGAGAGATGGAAACATTGACAATTAAACAGAAGCATTGATTGGCTGCCTCCTGCACACCCAGTACTGGGGATGGAGCCCAAAACCTGGGCATGTGCCCTGACCGGGAATCAAACCATGACCTCCTGGTTCATAGACTGATGCTCAACCACTGAGCCATACCAGCCAGGCTAGTTTTACTTTTTAACATTATCTCAAGTAGATGTCTACTACTGATGTTAGTTTCAGAAAGACATAAGGTAAAAAGAGTAGATTATCAAAAACGCAGTCCTAAATGACTTAGAAAAGCCAGAGCTCATTAAGGAATGAATCTCAAACCAGTTTGATAGGCAGTGGCTCTGCAGCCTCCCTTTAGAAGCAGCATCTTCCAAGTCAACATTTGGATCACAGTCCTCCCAAGGGATTAACACTGGGCTCTTTCTCCTCCTCACCATCCCCAGGCCTGCACTGTGAAACAGAAGTCAATGAATGCCAGTCAAGCCCATGCTTAAATAATGCAGTCTGTGAAGATCAGGTTGGGAGGTTCTTGTGCAAATGCCCACCTGGATTTTGGGGTACCCGGTGTGAAAAAAACATGGATGAGTGTCTCAGTCAACCATGCAAAAATGGAGCTACTTGTAAAGATGGTGTCAATAGCTTCAGGTATAAGACTAAGTCTGATTCTTTCTACTATTTTTATTTACTTAATTGTTCAGTCATTATGTAGTCTTTATGGAGTATTATTCTTGAGTCCCAGGTCAGCTATTCCCAAATTCTACCCCAAGAATAGGCTACAGTAGAATCTCCCCACTACCTGCGATTCTGATTCACTAAGTCTGGCATAGAGTATATAATTTTAAAATAGGCAAACTATATGATTTAAATTTCCCAATCATTGTGGTGCTCAGCTGCATTTGGGAACTGCTGTTTTATATAGTCATCTCTCCATAGCCATGGGGAATTGGTTCCAGGACTCCTAGGGATGCTCAAGTCCCTTATATAAAACTAGAGGCCTGGTGCACGAAATTCAGCCCGGCCTGCACCCTCTTCAATCTGAGACCCTTTGGGGGATGTCCGATCGGGCCTAAACCGGCAGTCAGACATCTCTCTCACAATCTGGGACTGCTGGCTGCTAACTGTTCGCCTGCCTGCCTGCCTGGTTGCCCCTAACCACTCTGCCTGCTTGCCTGATAACCCCTAACCATTCTGCCTGCCTGCCTGTTGCCCCTCACTGCTCCCCTGCTGACCTGGTCACCCCTAACTGAGCTCCCCTGCTGGCCTGGTTGCCCTAACTGCTCTCCCCTGCTGGCCTGGTCGCCCCTAACTGCTCTCCTCTGCAAGCCTGATTGCCCCTAACTGCCTCTGCCTTGGACCCCGCCACTGTGGCTTTGTCCAGAAGGACATCCGGAAGGATGTCCAGAAGACATTCAGTCTAATTAGCATAGTACCCTTTTATTAGTATAGATGGCCTAGTATTTGCATATAATCTACATACATCCTCCCATATACTTTAAATGGTCTCTAGATTATTTACAATACCCATTACAATGTAAATGCTATGGAAATAGTTGTTATACTGTATTGTTTAGGGAATAATGACAAGAAAACAATCTGTACATGTTCAGTACAGATGCAACCATCAACCATCGAATGCCTAACTGCATAGTACATGTCAGCCACACATAATAATTTTTTGTAGAATAGTTTCCATGCATGATAGACTGAATCTACAGATGTGGAACCCATGGATACAGGCTGCCAGTGTACTTGGGAAGGCAATAAAAGATGAAAGAAAACACAATTACACAAGAAGCAAATACAGAAGCACTGGACTTTTAATATTTTTTTCCTAGAACATCTATGGGGAGAGAAACTCCCAGTGTGTGAATAATACTTCATCTTGATAAGAACTACCTCCTACTAAAACATTTCAAATAAATGTTGTATTAAATAAGTTTATTAGATGAACTAGCAAAAATAACTAGCAGTTAAAGTTTTGATGTGGAGCATTTCAGTTTTTGTAGTCCTTGAGACACGTTATCATAAGTGGGAGACATCCATCCTCTACTGCCTTTCTGCAGCTGTTCTCATTGTTACATTTTGTTTTCCTTCAGGTGCCAGTGTGCAGCTGGCTTCACAGGGCTGCACTGTGAACTGGACATCAACGAATGTCAGTCTAACCCGTGTAGAAATCAAGCCACCTGTGTGGATGAATTAAACTCATACAGTTGTAAATGTCAGCCGGGATTTTCAGGCAGCAGGTGTGAAACAGGTATATATGGATGTAGTATTAACAACAATACTAAAAATACTGATATAACCCAATCAATTTTTACCTGCACCAAGCACCACCTATGTAAAAAAAAAAAAAAACACTGTAATAAGCATTAATTATTTAATCTTCAGAGCCCTCTAATAAACTAGGTAATCTTATCTGCAATAGCACAGACAAGTATATAGAAACTTAGAGGTGTAAGGGGGAAATGAGAAAAATTTAGTAGAACTCTTCACATTCTATAGGTTTAGAAGGGACGCTTTGATAAGCTACTTGATTAAGGAGGTCACAGGCCATGGACATATTTGAGAATCAATGCTAAACTGCTTGCTCGGGGCACTGCGGCCTTTTAACCGTAGGACTTTTGTTTTGAGTGAGGTATGTAGGATTGAGGCAAAGCTGAATTGGTCATGAACTAGGGAAGAGCCAGAGCCCTGAGTCGGGATGGAATGGTGCCCTTAAGTTAGTTGCCTCTCCTTCTCCCCTGCATCAGTTACTCCACTCTACTGGGTCATTCCCAACAGCATCCAGCCATGCTTTAGTGTCTCTCATCTTTAGTAACTCCCCAGTCTCACCTCTCCTTCCAACCACGCCCTATATCTCTGTTCCTTTCACTACTGAGTGTTTTTCCTATCTTAGATACTCACTGATTATTTTATTTAAAAGAATGTGTTTTATATTTTGTAAAGAATATATTTTTAATTTTGAAACCACTTCTCAGGTCATCCTATTTACTGCAGTGGCTGCTTTGACAGTAGCCCTGTGTACCTGCTGCTTACTTTAGACCAGTGGTCGGCAAACTCATTAGTCAACAGAGCCAAATATCAACAGTACAACGATTGAAATTTCTTTTGAGAGCCAAATTTTTTAAACTTAAACTTCTTCTAACGCCACTTCTTCAAAATAGACTCACCCAGGCCGTGGTATTTTGTGGAAGAGCCACACTCAAGGGGCCAAAGAGCCGCATGTGGCTCGCGAGCCGCAGTTTGCCGACCACAGCTTTAGACGATTGAAAAACGCCCTGCAAGCACCATGGTCTACACACTTTCCTTATTTGTTGCAGAACAGTCTACGCGTTTTAACCTGGATTTTGAGGTTTCTGGTACCTATGGTTACGTCATACTAGACGGTGTGCTTCCATCTCTCCGTGCCATAACCTGCACATTCTGGATGAAATCCTCTGACATCAACAACTACGGAACGCCAATCTCCTACGCACTGGAGAATGGCAGCGACAATACCTTCCTCCTGACGGATTACAATGGGTGAGCAGAAATGGCAGGAAATCTTATCCCAGCACCAAGTTAGACCTCACACCGGGGACTGGGGAGCAGGGGAGTCAGGTGCCTCGGCAGGATAGCAGGGTGACAGTAACCAAATGGTGCATATGGACAAGTTCTATAAGAGGGCAATTTTCGTGATAATACCTTATACATGTATTTTGCTACTTACTAAGCATCTTCTTCTTGTTTTACTAAGTACTGCTGATTACTAAGTACTTCATTTGATCTTCACAGTGTCCTGAGGAACTCATGCACATTTAACATATATTAAAACAGTTTCTAAGACTCTAAATGGTGTACCTCAAATCTCACACTCTGGGAGTGGCAAAGTCAAGTCTCAGACGCTGACTTGTAGAGCCTTGCTCCTTCTTTTACAAATCAGGGCCTCCAGGCATTAAGGGATATCATCGACATTGCTGACCTATGAGAGACACGTATTGAGTAGGAAGCAGTCTACAAACTCGGGTGTGCAAGATGACATTTCTCTTTTCTTTTTGGATCAGTTAATTTCAGTCACAGGGCCCCATCCCTCTGGGCTATCAGGCCCCTCAACCTCAGCTATTGCTCTCACTACTGAGTGGGTTCTCGCAGATTAATTCATAGAACCCAGAGTTTTTATAAAACCCACAGACCTGGACAAGACTCCCATCATTGGTCATCTGTCCACAGTACTAATCCCTGAGCTGTCCATTGCCTCAGCTCTGTGGTCCCTTCAGAACCACCGCTCTTCACCGCATGTGGAGTCCTTGGCGAGGCTGAGGTTTATACCTTCACTCTGGATAGATTCTGTGGTTCACTGCATGGCCTGTTCCTCTCAGACGCCTCCAAATTTGTGGCCTATCGCTACTGAGAAGGTTGCAAGCCTCAAAGACCCACTGAGCTCTCTTTCCAGAGGAAAACCAATATTATAAAAACATTATTTCATCATAAAGATCATGGAATAGGGGCTAAGAAGATGCCGAGACAGATACGTAATGAGTTCTTATCTTATCAGTTTTCCCTGATCTTTTCTTTTTCTCCATTTGCTTTTGAAAATATTTCACTTTAAACTGCTTATTATCTTTGACATTTCCCTAAGTGACGTGGTTGTTGGAACCCTCGTGTGTTGGTCACCTTTGTTTCATTCTAGTTATTCTTTTCTTTGGATCCACGTGCTTTGTCTGCCATGTGATAGCTTTGGCAATGGAGAGACAGACTTATTTTCTGAAGTTTATTCCTGATTTTAAGAACATACATCTAGAGGAAGACAACCATTCTGTGCTTGTACAACTCTCATTCCTTGCATTTTATTTTTGCATTTTACTTTTTAAAATATATCTTTATTGTTGAAAGTATTACAGATGTCTCCTTTTTATCCCCCCATTGACCCTCTCCACCTTGCCTCCACCCCCCAGCCTTCACCACACTATTGTCTGTGTCCATAGGCTATGCATATAGGCATATAAATTCTTTGGTTAATCTCTTCCTGCCTCCCCACCTTCCCTCTGAGATTTATCAGTCTGTTCCATGCTTCCGTGTCTCTGGATCTATTTTGTTCATCAGCTTATCTTGTTTATTAGATTCCACATATGAGTGAGATCATGTAATACTTGTCTTTCTCTGACTGGCTTATTTCACATAGTATAATACTCTTCAGGTCTCTCAAAGAGTAAGAGATCCTTCTTTTTTACAGTTACATAGTAACCCATTGGGCAAATGTACCACAGCTTTTTTTATCCACTCATCTACTGATGGCATTCCTTTCATTCTTGGCTTACTCTCTCCAGAGTGGATGGTCAGTTAAATTAGACCAATGTGTCCCAGCTCATCCTAAGACTTTTTCCTAGTTCTCCATGTTTAAGAAACACAAATATTCAGTGAGCTATGATAAAGCATAATTAGTAAATCAAATCTGCTTCTGTGAAATATGACCAAATCGGGGGGGGGGGGGGGCAGGCGGAAGGGGGAAGAAGTAATGGCTTTATATACCCACATGGAAAGAGAAGAAAAAAACAGTAGCATGCCCCACAGGTGGGATTACAACATATGACTGATGACTCTGTCCCCTGGAATCTTTCCACAGCTGGGTTCTTTATGTGAACGGCAAGGAAAAGATAACAGATTGTCCCTCCGTGAATGACGGCAGTTGGCATCATATTGCAATCACCTGGACAAGTGTGGATGGAGCCTGGAAAGTCTATATTGATGGGAAATTATCTGATGGTGGTGTGGGTCTCTCCGTAGGTTCGGCCATACCTGGTATGTCTTAGCAAAAGAAATAGAATTGTGTTAATCACTAAAAGTGGTGGTGCTTAGGTGAACATGGAGTTTGCTAGCTTTGTTGTGTTAGGTTTTAGACAAAGATCATTAAGTCTCTCTTTTATTTACTACCCCCTGACTACCCAGCCTGTAAATTATTAGAAGCTTTTTCTAGGTGTGCTTTGTGACCCTCGGTGTAAGAAATGCCTTTGGGGCTTTAATAAGGCTATCAAGAAGCATTCTGAACTAATGTGTCTTCCAAGGAAATTAATTGCTGGTGTTATTTGTATGTTGATTTTGTTTTGTTTTATGATCAGTCTTCACAGTATACAAATATATCCAGTGCATAAGCTGGAGCACTAAAAATCAAAACTCCCCTCTATAAACACTTTTAGGAAAATATTTGAAGAGTTTTAGTTTGAAGGAAAGCAAAAGTATTAGGCGATCCGGGGTTCTCAGCATTGTACAAGGCAATAAGTTTGCTCTATATAGATTTTTCTATGATGTGCATCAAATGAGGAGGAATGGTTGGAAGTTTAATAAATGTGGAAACATTGTAAGTGTTTCAATGGGAAGTGGCATTACCAGGTAAAGTAGGGTGGAGATTTCTTGTTTTCAACTATCTCTTCTCTGAGTGGTGGGATGGCAGATATCTTTTATTTTCTTCTTTATTTTTTCTGATATTTTCATAATGATTTAATTTATAATTTTAAAAACAGCATTTCTATCTTATAAAAAATTAAACCCTGATGGAAGAGTGAAAAGTAGGTTAAAGGAATAGGGAGCGGGGAGGAAGCTGAAATAGTATCCACCCAGGGAGATGGTTGTCTGATCTCAGCAGTAAGAATGAATTGGAGTCCATAAATATTGCAAAACTCATTTAACAGAGCTCAGTGAATGGCTGGTTTCAGTTTGGACGAAGAAGCTTATTGAAGAGTCTGTAAGCTGCGATAGGAATTCTAGGGGAAGCACAGTTATCAGAGCAAGAGTTGGAGTCAGGGAAGATTCTGTATTTGGTTTTAGACATAATGAATTTGAATTCTGATCACAGGAATACATGCAACCAAAGATATAGGTTGACACAACTTTATATCAAATTGACAGTTGTTTTTAGTGATAAGGTATGACTGGCAAGGATTCAGCATAGTTGAATTGTATAAAAGGTTGTGATACAACCTTTCTGGGAAACAATTTAGAAACTTCCATCAAGAGCCTTAGAGAAACCTTGTGCATGCAATCAACAATTCAACTACCAAGAATCAAGTATTTACGTACTAATATATTTATCTCAAGGTATCCAATTAGAAGTGGTTTAGTTAATTAAGCAAATTATAGATTATTGTACATTCATATAAAATAACTTAAAATTCATGAAACAAGAGCTGAACATCAAGAAAACAAGATTGAAACATCATGTATATTGTGAATCCTGAGTTGTGTGTTTTTAAATATCACATACACACACACTAAAAAATAATTAAAATAAAAATATAACCTAGAAGGAAATACACAAAGTATTAAATGATTATTTCTGGGTAGGGTGAATTCTTTATATTTATTTTTTTCAAATTTCCATCCAGGTGTATGTATTAATTTTTAATTATTTATTTTATAAGAAATAGATGTAGGTTGGGAAATCTTAAAAGAGGGATCTATAGACATTGATCGGCAGGTGAGTGAGGTCAGATAAGGAGAGCGGTTGAAGGAAGAAGAGAGGAAGCGGGGTAGGATCCTGGGGCATCAGCATCTAAGAGGCAGGCAGAGAAAGGAGCAGAAAGGTTCGAGGAGAACCAGGAGAGGATGTTCTCATGGAAACCACGTGGCACCACAAGGCTCCTGGCAGGGAGCAGGTGGCACACCCAAGGAAGCTAACTGAAGAGTTGAATGAAGGGACTCTTCAAAAGTATGACCAGCGTTAAGAGAACCAATATAATATAGTAAAACACCCCGTGAGTAGCATCAATGGAAAGTCAGGAGGGACGGGCCTGAAATGACAAGGAGTGAGAGCTGTTGCCAGAATTTAGGCCAGCCTGTAGCGATGGAGAGAAATCACTCAGCGGGAACAGTGATGTCAGACAGAGGAAGGCAGCCACTACCCTCCGTTGCCTGGGAGGAAAGTATCCAGGATATTAAACTTCCTCATCTCATTTTCTTATCTCGGGCTGGTCCTTCCATTTGCCACAGGATCAGAAAGAAGCCAGAGGGACAAGGAAATGATGTGGTGCAGTCCATAGGTGTCAGCCTTTGGGGGCACAAAGTAGAGTGGGGAAGGGTGAAGGTTAGCTCTAGAGGGACAGACACAGACCACCCAGTGCAAAAAGGACAGACAGTTAAATAGAATGAAATGGACAAAAGAAACATGGTACAGAGAAGTCACCAGAGGTGAATATTGAAGAATGTCCATTGGATTTGGCAACTTTAGAAGATTCCTTGGAATCTGTGAAAGAAATGTAAGCATTGTAGGTTTAAGACATAAGAAAAAGAGTATCAACTGATAGTCTACTATGGAGGATAATTGCCTAGGACAGTGGTCGGCAAACTCATTAGTCAACAGAGCCAAATATCAACAGTACAATGATTGAAATTTCTTTTGAGAGCCAAATTTTTTAAACTTAAACTTCTTCTAATGCCACTTCTTCAAAATAGACTCACCCAGGCCGTGGTATTTTATGGAAGAGCCATACTCAAGGGGCCAAAGAGCCGCATGTGGCTCGCAAGCCGCAGTTTGCCGACCGCGGGCCTAGGAGAAAGGAGGCCAAATAGGACTTACTATTTTGTTGACATAAAATTATATATGCATATACATGTATACCTATATTAGTTTTATAGTTAAATTTTTATAAATCTAATATTTAAATACAACTTTATTTTAAGTTGTTTTATAAAACATTGAATTTGTCCTTATTGATAAAACATGTAGTAAATGTACATAACTGAGTTTTTTAATAACTTAGCCTAATACATTTATGTTGGCTGTGCTTTTGTTAAGTTAGCATTTTAGGAATAACCATCAGACCAGTTTCCCTCCTTTTTTCTCTTCCCTCTTTAGGTGGTGGTGCATTAGTTCTTGGGCAAGAGCAAGACAAAAAAGGAGAGGGATTCAACCCAGCGGAGTCTTTTGTGGGCTCCATAAGCCAGCTCAACCTCTGGGACTATGTCCTGTCTCCACAGCAGGTCAATTCCATTTTCAGTGTATGACAGTAATGAGATACAAAGGTACAAAACTAGTAAAAATGTGAACAGCCTAATGATGCCCTATCTTATTGCAACCTCTGGGTTTTCAGACTTTGCCGCCAGTATCATTTGAGGCTATGATCGTAGACTAAGCCAGCTAGAGGTTATCTACCGTAACTTTCAATAAATCCCCTTTTCAGTTTCTCGGTGATGTTTTTAAATTGTTTTGGACATGATTATTTTATAAAATCTTGTCATTTCAGAGCTGGAAAAGATCATAGAGAATAATACTTCAAACCCGTCTCCTTAAAGTGCAGGAATTTAGGAATGGCATAAAATTATACATAGAGAGTTACAGATGAGTGAGTAGTGAAAGCACTACAGTGGCCTGGGTTCAAATCCCTGTTTTACCACAAACTTGCCATGATGATTTTGAACATATTACTCCCTCTCTCTAAGCTTTAGGGTGTGTGTGTGTATGTGTTTTTATCTATGAAGATAAATAGAACGGCATAGTGGAGCTTGGGATTTAACCTAATCCGGCATGTACTATCACGGTGGTGTTTGTCACATACTAAGGGCTTGATAAATGCTTGCTCTTATTATTAGTGGCAGAGCTTGTCTAAGCTTTTATTGCCTCAACTTTAGATCAGAGATAGCAGACAGGAAAATGGAGAGAGGGGACCTCTACAGCACCTTAACAGACTGCAAAGCTTTAGACAAATTCTCTGCATAGAATTTCAGAATTTCCAGCAATCATAAAATATTTGGGAAAGGGAAAGATGGAGGTGAAGAAGAGAATTTTCCTGTTGCCCCAAAATCATGTCTTACAAAAGCCTGCTTCCCTCCACCCCACCCCATCCAAAATCTGCAGATGTTTTTAATAGGACTACATTAAGACATAATAACTCTGTCTCAGGGAAACAAGGAAGGTTTATCTAAAGATGTGTTCTTAAATCTTCAGGTGAAATCATTGGCTACCTCATGCCCAGAGGAGCTCACTAAAGGAAATGTGTTAGCCTGGCCTGACTTCCTGTCGGGAATTGTGGGGAAAGTGAAGATCGATTCCAAGAGCATATTCTGTTCCGGTTAGAGTTTTCTTCTTCCGTAGACTCTACTATCTCTTTGACTACTTTGGGTTTCTAGCAAAAGGAGACACTTTGAAATTCTGTTAATCCAAGAGTGTGTGCCCTTTAGTCTATTGGTTAACAAATAGTTCATTTTTACCCAACTTCATCCAAAGGATTTTTTTTAACTACTAAATACATTCTGAATAACAGGGTACAAATTAATTGTGGAATAAACAGCGAAGTCCTGTCCTCCCATTTGAGATGGGCACTCTCTCGGCTCTACACTTGCTAGCAGCCCTCCAGGGGTGGGTAGCACAGTGGATGTTATAACCTGCACATTTGATAGTCAAACTCTGAATGATCAAAACTGCATCCTAAAATTCAATGTGTTTAAACAAATTTCTAAATATATCCTACATTCATAACTTATAAGAACATTTTAATTATTCCTATCATATTTCCTTTAAAGTATATATATTTCCCCCTGAAAGAGGGTAAGTTGTTTGTTGACTGGAATATTTTTTCTGGCAATTTTGCTTGCCAGTGATTTTAATATCAGTAGAGTGGCTCTCAAATGTTGGTATAACATACAATTTGAAAACCTTGACGTGGCGATGCTCCACTGTTGTTGACAAGCTCTCTACATGTGTTGTTTGCCCTCAGATTGCCCACCCTTAGAAGGATCCATACCTCATCTGCGGACTGCATTAGTAGACTTAAAACCAGGCTCCAGAGTGAATCTGTCCTGTGAACCTGGCTTCCAGATGGTCGGGAACCCTGTGCAGTACTGTCTGAATCAAGGACAGTGGACACAACCACTCCCTCACTGTGAACGTGAGCTGCCTTTGTTGAAGGCATTTTAGTGCCTCTTGAAAAATACTGGAACCATAAGAACACTTTTCAGGAATGCTATGTAAAAGCTAGACACTTTACAGTAGCAAATATAGAAAACATCCATTGAGTGCTTCCTTTGTGTAATGAGCCCTGTATGCTGGGCACCAGGAGGGTGGTGGGCAATGAAGATCCAGAGAGACCACCAAGCTGCAAAGTGAGGCTGGCTGCTGCTAGTGCCGGGCGTGGGCCACTTAGCAGGAGGTACAGGGCCAGATGTTGCTTGTATGGGGTTTCTGGACCTTTAAGAGATTTTAAGAAAGTCCGCAGCAAGAGTCAAGACAGGTCACTTATATGGAAATGCCATTGGAAGTGGCTTAAGTGGGCCCAAAATGTTGATGGGTGAGTTGTCAGGGAATCACCTGCGAGGTGTTAGCTATGTTGATGGAGACTCAGAAAAGGTGCAGTCCTGCACCTGCAGGGGGCGGTCTCAGCAAAGGAGCAATGAATGGCCTCTGCCAGCACTTCTGTCTGGGAGAAAACTGCCCCTCCAGCCCTCACTCTGAAGCCAAACAATTTAGTTCTTCTGGTTTGTCCCTGGTGCTTTTGGAGTTACTGCCATAGTGGCTGGGCCTCAGAGGTAGTGAGTCTATGTAAGTCCATGTGTGGGCCCTTTAAGAGAAATGCCTGGGACTCTAACAGCCCTCCATCTCACTCATCCACAATCCCTGCCGGTTTTCATAGCCAGAAATTATGGGACCTCTCTTCCTGGCACTAGAACTCTGGGCTGGGGGCCTAGAGTTCTGGGACCCTTTGCTTCTCAGGGGGACCTCTGCAGCCAAAATATCCCTCCCAATTATTAACCGCCACACATGGGTGTGGGACCAGTCCATTCTGCCTCTCTACCCCTCCTTCCAGTCTCGATGTGGGTTTTTCTTTATATCTTTCAGCTAGACTTCAGGTGGTTTTCAATGATGGTTGTGCTACCACCCCTAGAGCACTCTCCATCTAATGTGTGTGGGCAATGAAAAATTCATGCTTAACTCAACTATCTGTCAATATAAAGAAAATGCCCCTTAAGCACTTTGTCCCTAATGTAGTTGTGTTCTTCCTGGTCACATTATAGGCATTAGCTGTGGGTTGCCACCCTCTTTGGACAATGGCTTTTATTCAGCCGAGGACTTCCATGCTGGCAGCACAGTGACCTACCAGTGCAACAACGGCTACTATTTGTTGGGTGATTCCAGGATGTTCTGTACGGATAATGGGAGCTGGAATGGCATTTCACCATCATGCATTGGTGAGATAAATCTTGACAATTACTGTGTTGATTTATTCAAATTCTATGGGAGACAATCATCCCAAACCCCTGAGACTCTCTCATGGTATTTCTTTGTTAATTTCATCTCATCCCAGTAAACTCTGGGCAAACCACAGTGGCAAAACAGCTGTCCACAGAGGTGCCAAAAAAGTTTAAATTTTTACTAGGCTCCATATTAAGAGTATCTTTATATTGTTGTTGTTCTTCTACTTACCCATCTATAAACTAAAGAAATAATAGCTTTTATTATATATCTGAATGTGATTATGATTATATTTAAAATTTATATAGATAATATAGTGTTATACATTAAGTGATATGTAATGATTTAAAAATAAAAACAAATGCTTGATACGTAAGAAAAATTAACTTTGCTCTTTGTGATCTGTCTTCATTTTAGATGTTGACGAATGTGCACTTGGGTCCGATTGTAGCAAGTATGCTTCCTGCCTGAACACGAATGGGTCCTACACTTGCTTGTGTAACCCTCACTACACGGGAGATGGTAAACACTGTGCAGGTAACTAGTATATGTGTAATTGGCAAGTTTATTTAAATTTTTTCAATTATATATATCTCCAATGTATGTTATTTGAAAATAAGACAATATTTTCAGCATCAAAGGGGAGATGGGGAAGATAAACCAAATTTAAAAAGACACATAAGTAACAACTAAAGGTGCTTTAAATTAGCACTGTGCCTCTCCCAACCTCCCAAGTTCTGAACAACAAAACTGAGAGCCAGCTATATCACCCAACTATTGAAGAAATGCCTACAGAGTAAAAGAATAATAGGGTGAATTTAGAAATATAACCAATGGCTTCCACTGCCTCAGTCAGAACAAGAAAGATGCATTATCACATCTTCATCATCAGTATCTTTCTTCTGCCTCAGCCACACAGAATAATATCATTGGAAAAAAATAGCCATCTTGCCTTACCACATCTCTATATGTTGTGATAACTTTGATAATACTGACCCATCTCTCCACTCATCAGTATTTTTCTACATTTATTAGAGAAAGCAACTACCAGAAAAATAATAAAGAATAATTCTCAAAATCTGTCTTATAATACATTGACTTTTTGAGAGCATTTCATTTGAAGTTCTTAGCATTTAAGTGCTCTTCAGAAAAATTGAATCAATATATCTTCCCTTTTGGAGAATTCAAGTATTATAGTCACTTCTGTGACTCAGAGCTAGCCACACATCTCCCCTTAACTTATTTCCCATCCTAGAAGTGGTGACTGACCCCAAATTTGCATGTGGTAGGGGCTCACCATCTGTAGTCTGTTTGAATAGTGAGGCTGGAGACTTCTCCTAAATGTGCTTTGGATGAGCTTGAGAGAGCGTCAATTACTCTGAAAAGATGGCTATGAGGTTAGGGGAAGTCAAGGGGACTGAATCCTGGTTAAGCCATGCCCTGGCTCCACCACTACCTCCCAATATATAACTGCCTTTTCGGCCAGATAAAATTTTATATATTTTTTGCTGTTTCAAAATATTGTTTAAATGCCTATTAAATATATTTTCTGGTCTAATCGTTCATCGTATCTCTGGCCTTCATGTGTCTGCCTTCAAAAGCCTTTTCCTCAGGCTCTAACTGGTACCTAACCTGTAGTGGAATTATTTTGCCGTGAGACCTTGGATGGTTGTGTGAAAGCCACTTACTGTTCCTCCAAAACTGTTTCTCTCTTTCAAGAACCAATAAAATGTAAGGTTCCAGGAAATCCAGAAAATGGCCACTCTTCTGGTGAGATTCACACAGTGGGTGCCGAAGTCACATTTTCTTGTGAGGAAGGATACCAGCTGATGGGCGCAAACAAAATCATGTGCTTGGAGTCTGGAGAATGGAGCCATCTGATACCACATTGTGAAGGTATGTTTAGTAAATTCCCCATGTCAGTGGTGTTAGGCAATCCTAGACATTTGAGGGCTAGAAATGTCAAGGATTGTATTGCGTCAATGTTCTTAGTATCTAAAACCCAACTTTTACGCTTATGTGTAAACATGACAAGAAAACCTAGAGCTGCCCTTGAACTTTCAGAGACTTTGCACGCCCTCACTAAGAAAAGCAATGCTGTTTGTGTTCCGTCCTCGCAGCTGTTTCCTGTGGTGAACCAGCTGCTCCAGAAAATGGTGCCATTGATGGATCAGCATTTACCTATGGCAGTAAAGTGATATTTAGGTGAGCATCTAAAATTGAAATGACATTGTAGAAGTTGTTGGTGACCTGCTGGCAGTGATATAATACTGGGATAAAGGAGGAAGAATAGGCCCAGAGGAAGGTTTTGAATTAATATGGAGTTAATTGGGTTGTGTGTAGTATGAAGAAACTGAATGCAATAATCTATCAGATGGTAGTCATATCTAGAATCCTTAAATCCCTAGACCACAACCCGTTCCTGCCACCAGCATCTCCTTGAGAAGCTCTAAGAATGGATGCCATGTAAGAAAGCTCTGCAAGCTAGTATCTTTGGTTAAAAGGGGAGCTTTGGTCTGGCCAGTGTGGCTCAGTGGTTGAGTGTCAATCTATGAACTAGGAGGTCACGGTTGATTCACGGTCATGCACGTGCCTGGGTTGCGGGCTCAGTCTCCAGTGTGGGGCGTGCAGGAAGCAGCCAATCAATGATTCTCTCTCATCATTGATGTTTCTCTCTGTCTCTGTCTGTCTCTCCCTTCATCTCTGAAATCAATATAAATAAATAAATAAATAAATAAATAAATAAATAAATAAATAAATAAGGGAGCTTTGGCGCCAAATCTAATATTACAGGGGCTAATACTAGACCAGACCACTCTCAAACCAAGAATGTTCTGTTTGTAGCTGCTAATCCATGACACAAACTGGAGGCAAGCCGAATCCTTAAATCTGTAGTCCTACTTATCACCCAGCAAGATTCCTGTGGGGATGATGTACAGTATTGAACCATAAAAAAAAAATAATTTCAAAGCATTATTCAGTAGGAAAAAAGAACTCTTTCAGTATGAATAAGTTCTCAATATTTTTGGGGGGCTTGGGCACAGATAAAATTATGGGAAGTAAAGCAAATTATATTCTGTTCTTTTCCTTTATCTCCTTTAGGTGTAATAAAGGATATACTCTGGAGGGTGATAAAGAATCATCCTGTCTTGCTAGCAGTTCTTGGAGTCACTCTCCTCCTGTGTGTGAACCGATCAAGTGTCCTAGCCCTGAAAATATAAATCATGGGAAATACGTTTTGAGCGGGCTTACCTACCTTTCTACCGCATCTTATTCCTGTGACAGTGGATACAGGTAAGTCCGCAGACACCAGCCAAGCTTCCTATAATACCCGTTACTCGCCATTTACTCAGTAGGTTTCATTTGCATGTGACTGGCTGGTTTTCAATACAAGTTTCTCAAATTGGTATGCTTCCTGAGGCCCAGCTTACAGTAAATGCCCAGGGAAATATTCCATCTGGAAACTCTAGTTCAATTGCTATAAGCATTTAGACATTAAACATGAAGGCAAAAAGTGTTGTGAAGTGTAAGACAAGGCCTGGATTTTTGGTATATGACTTACCAAGCTTATACTCATCATCACATGGGATGTTATAAAAAGCATGTCAAGTTAAGGACCTGGGTCCTTAATACGGTAAGAAGGTAATTTGAATAATAGGGTGGGGGGGCGGGGGGAGTCCGGGGGCGCACAAACAGAGGGGACTATGGAGAGAGTCAGTCTGTGATCAGAAACTTGGGCAACAGGATCTGAAGTGAAACAGGTCAAGTGCACAGAACGTGGAGTGAGTAATACAGGCCATCAGAATCCGGTTGGCAAGCAAAGATGGATAAGCCATGCCACAGGATGCGAGGTTTGCAAAATCTGAGGGAGACCAGAGGTCAGAGTCATGAGCAACACAGTTCAGATCCCAGGCTCAGGGCCAGGATAGTGCCCTTTGACATCAGTGACCCCGAGCATCTCTGTTATCCTGGTGTCTGTCTCCTAGCCAGCCCGCTAACCCCTTCTGATCTAGGTAACCTCCTCACAAGGTCTAGAGGGCCCTACAACACCACCAATGAGCACATTTTATTTTGCACCAAGTTATGTTGTTTTAGCCCATTCATTGTTTTAAAGGGTCTACAGCCTGCTCAGGTTCCCCTTCCTTTTATATAAAGCAGTAACATATGAAGAAATTTTATATTCATGTATTTAGATTCCTCAGGGGTCCCCTGTTCTCTTCTACGTCCTTCCTGTTTCAGTGCCATAGCAGGAAATAAACAGACAATGAAAGAGCGGTGTCATTCTTTCTTGTAGCTTACAGGGCCCTTCCATCCTTGAATGCTCGGCATCTGGCAGCTGGGACAGAGCGCCACCTACCTGTCATCTTGTCTTCTGTGGAGAGCCTCCTGCCATCAAAGATGCTGTCATCACCGGGAGTAACTTCACTTTGGGGAGCACGGTCTCTTACACCTGCAAAGAAGGGTGAGTAACCTTGTGCGGTAAGGAGCATTGGGAGCCGCTGAGGGCAGGGATGCTTCCGACTTTGGAGACGGGCTCCACTGCACGTTAAATTGCATTTGCTGTCAGCCAAAGCCGAGGAGAGCTTTATGCTCTTATTCCCTGACAGCAGAAAGGGAGCAAGTTCTCCTGAGGGAACCATGTTTGCTTGGGATTAGAGTGATTTATCAAGTTAGGCCTTGAGTAATGGGCGTTGGGCAATGCAGTGGAAAAGATCATTACACTTTAATTAACGATGCAAAAAGCACAGCTAAATAAGCATTTATCCTCTGCAAACCAAAGGCAAGACTTTAAATCACAACAGAAAGATGACATGTCTTCAAGAAAAAAATACTCAGTTTCAGGCTGTTACATTTTTAAAGAGCTCATTTTAATTCAGAGATGAATTTGAAGAGCTCATTTTAATTCAGAGATGAATTTGAAAAAAAAAATACAGGATGCAGATTACAAAGCTTTTACCCTCAATGTCTCATTTGATCCTCACGAAAGCCCCGGGGGGTGCAGAGAAAGGAGAGGTCACTCTGGATGGGTGGTGATCTGCTTAGGGTCTCAGACAGGCCAGGAAGAATGGAGGGGTAATTGAATCCCAGGCGACCCCACATTTCCCCGCCTGCTTCCTCAGTGAATATTTTCACCATTCCTCGTGCTTTCACACTCCAGATTTACCACAGTTGCTTTTCACACAGTTGGGAGCAGGAACCACAGGAGGGTTGCCATTGCCCGGGTTTGTGAGCTCGGCTCTGGCATTCACTCACTGTGTGGCCTTGGGAAAACTGTGTAACCTCTCTCTGCTTTGATTTCCTACATCAGATGAGTTCATTAAAGGTTCATTATTCTTATGGATAATGCAAGGAATAAAATGACATAATGCTTGGCCTAGCAAGAAAAAATTAATAAACTCAACAAAAATTGCCATTATCATTATGATTGGAGCACATCTGAGAGGGTACAGTTTCTGTACAATCATCGAAGTTGAAGTTTGTTTCACTTGGATAGACCGTCCCACAAATACAGGCCTGCCAGCAGGTGGTGACATTCTGTTGCAAATTGCATAAATAGCAGACAGAAATCTCAAATCTTAACACCTTCTTAAGTGAAAAGGAAATCTTTAATATTAAACTATCAGTGCAGGAGTTAGCTTCTGATGGCCCCATCTCTCTCTCGTAGATTAAAAACTCATTTAAAAACTGTTTCAGAATAAACTGCGTAGACTAATAAAAATTAGTCATTTTTGTGAAATCTTATCAAATATAAATGTCCCAAATAATAACTAAATATTGACAACGTTTTGTTTTTTTTCTCACTTAAAAAGTGAGGCATTGTCACCATATAAAACTAGAAAATAAAAGTTTATTTTAAAAAATTATCTAAAGATAAATGTTAGTGATATTTTACTATATTTCTTCCCAGAATTTTGTCTTTGCATATATTTTCTAGTATTAAAGATCACACTGTATATAAAATTTACATTGTTCTCCTTCACAAATCATACGTGTATTTTTGTCACTAATCATTCACTTATAACATTTCGTAAGAGTTCCTTATCTGCCTAATGTTATATCTATATATTATACAAAAGGGATTTATTAAAAGAAGAATTAGAGACAATAATGAAAATCATTACAACAAATCTGTACATTGGTAGAGGGTTTTAAATTTTTCAAAGGACTTTCATGGGAACTATCTCATGTCTTCTGGCACATGTCAATAAGAATATCTCTGGCCTAGACACCAAGACTTGGAGCTGTGGGATCATATGATCTGCACATTTTTAACATTGCTAGATAGTGTTTGACATTTATCAGTCGTTTTCTTTATAGTCTGTTTCTAGTGTGTGCCAAATTCAAGAAATTCTTCCTACCCTGAGATCATACTCAGTATCTCTTCCTTCTTCCTGACCAGTTCAAAGATCTTGGAAAACATTAACTTCTATCACCGGGCTCATCATAAATGTCATATCATTATCTACATTTTATTTCCCCTTTTTCTTACAACTTTCCAAATTAGTCATTTTTAATATAGTCAATGCTTACTTAGATCTACTCATGTGTTTATTAATCTCTTCATCACTGTTGGGGCTTTGCTTCTCATTTGTTTGTTTTGCATTCCATTCCTTCCTTTTGGACTTCGTGTTTCTAATTCCTAAAGCATTGTCCTTTATATTTTCTTTGGGCAGGACTTAGTGAATTATACAATCTTTGTCTGAAAATAATAGTTTTACCCTTGCTCTTGGATTATAGTTTAGCTGGGTGTACAAGTCTACATTAATAGTATTTTCCCCACAAACATTTTGAAGATGTTCCATTTGCCTTATGACTACTAATGTTGCTCTTGAGAATTCCATCACAGGCTAATTTAGTGGTTCTCCACTGGGGGCAGTATTACCCTCCAGGAACATCTGGCAATGTCGGGAGACATTTTTGGTTGTCACAACTGGGGGAAAGGTGCTGTTAGCATCTAGTGGATAGAGTCCAGGTATACTGCCAAATGCCTACAATGTAGAGGACACCCCTCCTCACCTCCCAGCAAAGAATTATCTAGTCCAAAATGTTAACAGTGCTGAGATTAACATTTCACATGTTGGTGAAAGCCACAAAACACTGTCCTTAGCCTAGGCGTCCACCAGTTTGTAATCAACCAATTGTTGAATTGTTGTTCCGTTGGGTTTTTTTTTTTTTTAATCTTTGTTGGTTTGGTGTTTCTCTATGATGTGACTAATGGTGCGTTTATCACTGTTCATCTTGTCCAGGACACATTGCACTTCTTACATCTGAGAATGGATGTCTTTCACCAATTTTAAAATAGTTTCATCCAGTTTCACATCAAATATTTCTTCTTCTTTACTTCCTCTCTTCTCTCTTTTTGTCTTATTAGGTTATATATTGGACCTTTTCTTTCTATTTTCCATATTTATTGACCTGTCACATTTTCCATCTCTTTATAAGCTTTTGTTACATTTGGGTAATTTCCTCACATATTTCTTCCAGTTCACTAATGTTTCTTTCTACTATGTGTAATCTATTTTTGAATGTGTCCATTAATTTTCAGAAATTATTTTCTATATGTTTTAGAATTTCTATTTGTTTATTTTTCAAATATTTATTTTTATATAGTCTCTTCTTTTTAAATAATATTTTGTGTCTTTCTTTTAGTCCTTATTTCAAGGTTGCAGGTTCCATCCCTGATCAGGGAATATACAAGAATCAACCAATGAATGCATAAATAAGTGGAGCAACAAATATCTCTCTCTCTCTCTCTCTCTCTCTCTCTCTCTCTCTCTCTCTCTCTCTCTCTCTCTTCTCTCTCTCTCTCTCTTCCTTCCACCCTCTCTCCCTGAAAAAAATATTTTTAAAAAGATATTATCTCATCTAAAGCACTGGCTTTAGCTCCACTCTTGAAGCCACTCCATAAATGTCTCTGCTGCTTTGAAAGGCAAACCATTCAAGTAGTGCCAGCTTGGTACCAGGTTCTCCTACAGCTCGTTCATTGGAGCGCATTAGGAGGCTTCAGGAAGAATCCCAGCCGCTCCACACATTTCCATGACTGGAAAATGAAGCTCCACTCTGGCTCAGGGGCCAAACTTGCAGCGTTGGGAGACAGACATTTGGTCGGGGAAGACAGACATGTCAGCCAGCTCAATCTCAGATCGGCACTTCTCTTTGTTAAATATTGCCTTGCAGAATTAGAAACATTGAACTGGCCTAAAACAATTCTTTCTCCCTACCCAATAGTTATGGGTTGCTTACAAACTGGTGGACGCCTAGGCTAAGGACAGAGTTTTGTGGCTTTCACCAACATGCGAAACTCCCACCTAGCTTACTTCTATGCATCGATACTCTTTAGGTCATGTGGTTAATAAACCACTTAAATAGCTTTCTGTTCTAGTGACATTTTGTCTGATAAAATCTAAGATTCTTGTCAAAAACCACTTCCAGTTAATCTGTGCCTACTACATCTCCGCCCATCAACCGTCACAATCCGTCAAAATACACACTTCTAGTGCTCACCACTTCCTTTTCTGGGGGTTCATACGCTTTTCTAACTATTTGTAAGTTCTCAGATGGCCCAGCTCTATCATACTCCCATTTCTTTGCTCATGTTACTTTTCTGCCTCGAATGATTCCTTTCCAACTTCTCTCTGACTCCACTCAAAAGCCTTTCTTCTATGAGGCCTTCCTCTTTTCATTCTTAGGATAGAATCAATTACTTCTCCTTTAAGCAACCACTTTATGTGTGAAGGGGCCTACAATGCAGCAGGTAATGGGGGTGGGGAGTGGCGCAGATGTGTAAACAAGTAAATGTATTCGTGTTGCATCTGTGCACTAAGGAAGTAAGTCTAGCACATAGCATGATAGTTAAAGTATGTAAGTGACTCTAGCACATAGGTTGGCCCTTAAATTATTTAATGACTATATGTTGACTGAGAATCATAAAGAAAAGTCAAGATTGTAGGTCAGAAAAAGAAATAATATAAGACCTAAGAAATCATGGGTAGTATCAAAAATGCATCCTTTAAATTCATTTATTCAAAATCTATGTATTTAGTGGTAATTTTCCATTCCATTACAGAAGAGTTTTGCTGTGATTTTCCACTAGGGAGGAATGGTTGGTGGAGATTTTCCAGAAGATGAGAGATCAGAGGTCTAACAGAGTCCTGCCAAATTACAAAACACAGTTCTTGTGTCCTTAAGAGGCTTTGAGGAATAAGGAAGGTTCTGGAGGCAGATGCTTCTGCCACAGAACAGCTGGTCCTATTAATTAAAGGAAGCGTTTTATAGATGGCATGATGGATCCTAATAAATCAGGGATGTCTCAGGTGATGTCTGTGCATTTTAGCCAATGACTTATGCTAGCAACATCAAGGGACCCATGACAGTAATGATGCATGGTTCAAAGTGTGCAAGGGATGTAAATTGTGCTATAAAACATCAGGAGCCTCTACCAATGGAATTTTTACCCAGAGCACATGCTACACAGAAGTAGTAGAACCTGGGCACTCAGGCCTTGGATAATGTTTTTTTTTAATAATAAAATTATGTTTTTAGGATATTGTTTTTGTATACCTCCTGGATCCTTTAAGACAGAAGCCATCTAAAAATGTATTAGGCTCAGATTCTTATACAAAGAATGATGCTTATCCAAAACAATGAATGCAGCAGACTCTAATTGGAGGCAGAGCTCAGCTATCGGAGGTGTGGAGAGTGTTCATTTTGAGACAGTAACATATGTGATCATAGGTAGGGTGGATGCACACACTTCTGCTGATGCTCTATCATTTTCCCCTTGATCTCATAGATTTCATAAACCTTGCTTGCTAGGGTGAAGGAATTCCAACCTCTCTATAATAGCTAATTTCTTATAAAACTCATTGGGACCTCACGAGAATGTTTGCTAACTAATGACTTGAGAATCTTTCCTGAAAGGTGGGTCAAATAATTTGTAGTTGTAATAAGGCAATACAGTTTCCAAAGGATGCCCACAAGTTTCAGTCTAAGCAACCTCATTTAGAAGAGGAAAAGAGACAGAACAATGTCATGAAAAGGTATAAGTGTTAGAATCCAATAAACTAACTTCAGATCCTAACTCTGCTGCTTGCAGCTGTGTGACTCTAGGCAGGTTTCTTAACCTGTCTACATAATCATTCATTCATCTATAAAGTGAAGAAATTAGTATGTCTAAACAGATTAAATTAGGTACCAAATTATTTTGGTCCCCTCACCCTTTATTAATATCAAAATGATAGACTGATCACCTTTCCCTTCAGTAAGAAAGTGAGAATAAAACTAAGAATGACTCAGATATAATTATTCTAATACTGCATACCCTACTATTTTGTTCTACTTCATTGAGGGAGCACTTGAGAATAATTTAAGATTTTTGCAAGTATGTCATATATGGGTAACCACCTTGTACAAAAAGACTGAGAGTTATTAAGCATAATTCATTCTGCTTGAATAGCAGAGCCATATGTAGAATGTAGCTTTTAATGCTAACCACATGGTTAAGGAGACTAAAATTATAATCGCTGCTTTAAAGTTCATTGAATATAAGTAAGTGTGTAACTGTGAGCTATATGTAGGCTACATATGGCTCATAAGAGATTGTTTCAAAGACTAGTGATAAAATCAACCAACTAAAACCATCTAAAGACAGATGAAGTTCCAATTTTGAATTGAGTCAAACAGGGGTATAGCTTACTCATTTTATTTTTAAAGACATGTGTCACAAGTTTTAGAGTTCCTTAAATCGTAATAATCTTCAATCCACTTCCCTTTCTGAAAGAGCATGAATATTAAAATCAAGAAATATTTCTATATCCCAATTAAAAGTCATGTGATCAATAAGCTGAATAGAAAATATTATTTTAAAGAATAAAAGTAAAGTTGCTGTGGGACAGATAATAAATATAAAATCAAATAAAGAGGCACAAATACCTTTTCTCAAATATTATCCTTATTGTTTCTTTCCCTCCACCCCCTACCCCACCCCCCATCTCATAGCTACACCCTCGCTGGACCTGACACCATTGAATGCCTGGCCAGTGGCAAGTGGAGTGGAAGTAACCAGCAGTGTCTGGCTGTCTCCTGTGATGAGCCCCCCCACGTGGACCACGCCTCTCCAGAGACTGCCCATCGGTTATTTGGAGACATTGCATTCTACTACTGTGCGGATGGTTACAGCCTGGCAGACAATTCCCAGCTGCTCTGCAATGCCCAGGGCAAGTGGGTTCCCCCAGAAGGTCAGGCCATGCCCCGGTGTATAGCTCACTTCTGTGAAAAACCCCCATCTGTTTCCTACAGCATCTTGGAATCTATAAGCAAAGCAAAATTTGCAGCAGGCTCCGTTGTGAGCTTCAAATGCATGGAAGGTTTCATACTGAACACCTCAGCAAAGATTGAATGCATGAGAGGCGGGGAGTGGAACCCCTCCCCCATGTCCATCCAGTGCATCCCCGTGCGGTGTGGAGAGCCACCGAGCATCATGAATGGCTATGCGAGTGGATCAAACTACAGTTTTGGGGCCATGGTGGCTTACAGCTGCAACAGGGGCTTCTACATCAAAGGGGAGAAGAAGAGCACCTGCGAAGCCACAGGACAGTGGAGTAGCCCCATACCTACATGCCACCCAGTGTCGTGCAGTGAGCCACCGAAGATTGAGAATGGCTTTCTGGAGGTAAGAGACTGGTTAGCAAGTGGTCCATGGCTTTCTTCACTTTCAGGGCCAGCCAGTGTGGCTAACCTGGGATTCAAAAGCAGGGCCAGCCCGGCCGGCATGGCTCAGTGATTGAGTATCCACCTATGAACCAGGAGGTCACGGTTCAATTCCTGGTCAGGCCACATGCCCGGGTTGCAGGCTCGATCTCCAGTGTGGGACATGCAGGAGGCAACTGATCAATAATTCTCTCTCATCATTGGTGTTTCTATCTCTCTCTCCTTCTCCCTTCCTCTCTGAAATCAAGAATATAGAATATAGAATAAATATAAATATATGTACTTTTTTTAAAGCAGGGCCAGTGAACAGATTGTTGAAAAACAGAAGTAGCTAAATCCGTAGGTGGTGAATATTGGAGAAAAAGTGATAGAGATATGAATCCTTCTAATGTATTAGCTTTCTACATTCTACTAGTATATAGACATTTGAAGCACTTTGTAGCAGTATCTCAACCTTAACTATTGTTAGAATAAACCAACTTCAATAAAATACACTTTGCTTTATAGAAGTTATTCCAAGATGGATATGTACTTTATTTTATAGAAATAACTTAAGGTCTAAAGAAATCTATTATCATTTCTAGTTTTTAGACAAAAGATGGGATTAAGCCATCTATTCGCTATGATGCAGTTCTTGCAGGCTTGTTTTAGTGGGTTTAAAAGTAATTTTACTGTGATGGACAAAGGGTTACATTAGACCCACACATGTCCTGCTTTCACACTAGTATGTGTCTTCTCATTAAGTCCATCAAGAAAGCAGGAAAATCTATTCCCTCAAAACAAGGGCCATTTTAAATAGACAACATTTAAATTGAACACTTTTTAAAGGCCAACACATACATAGTACCTGTTCTCCTTTATATTCAAAAGCAACAAAACAACAGTAAAAGCCATTTATTTAAGACGGCTTTTATTTATTTTGCTCAAATGCATTACATTTCCTTTGGAAGAGGATTATAGTATATGTAAGGAGGCTTTCTTTCTTTATTCATTTAACAAATATTTCTGGAGCTCCTACTGGTGCCAGGTAGTATTTAACAGTACAGGTTATATCTGTAATGGCCTGATGCTGACGCATATGAGGGGTGCCCAAGCAATAAATAAGTAAAATGAACAAGTAATTATGTCCAAATACCAAGAAGTTCATTACAGCATGGAAGCTAGTCTTCACAACAAAGACCCATAGTAATCTTTTAAAGGTTTCATAACTAACCCATCTTTCGTCCCGCCTAAAAATGAGCTGTTAATTATGCACTTACTTATTTGAATTTTGAGATCATGAATATCAAGTATTCTGTTTAAAAGTTCAATAGTGTTTTTTTTAATTTCCCTTGTTTGTGTTTTAGCAGCAATTTTTAAAAAGTATATTAAGAATGAGTATCAAACTCTGACAGTACTTTTAGGACCATATCCATGAAAAATATTTCATTGGCTTTTTAAATTATCTAATGAAATTAACAAATAATGTATGTTTGATTATGTGTTCACTCTTTTGTGATTAAAACAATGAACTATAGTGTTGCTTTGGTCAGCACGATTTTTTGAACTTACCAAGTAACATAATTTTCAGTATTACTTTAAAAATTCAAAAATTCATCCATCAGTTTATTCACTTAGTACTTATCTTTTACGTATGGGCTCAGCACTGTGATAATAATTTCTGCAGTAGTGATGACCTAATTTGACTTCCTACTGTCCTTTGAACTTATTTAAAAAAAAGCATTTGGACCTATTGGGAAAAAAAAAACATAAATCCTTATTTGCTTGTATTAATTGATTTATTTTAAAGTAGGCATTTTAATTTAGTTCGTTTTTACTATTCAATGTATTAAGTTCATCATATGATCTGTCATACAAATTGTACTTAATTGTTTCTCCCTGTCATGCAGCATGTCACTGGCAGGATCTTTGAGAGTGAAGTGAGATATCGGTGTAACCCGGGATATAAGCTCATTGGAAGTCCTGTATTTGTCTGCCAAGCCAATCGCCACTGGCACAGTGAGTCCCCTCTGTCGTGCATCCCTCTCAGCTGTGGAAAACCTCCCCCGATCCAGAATGGCTACATGAAAGGAGAAAATTTTGAAGTGGGGTCCAAAGTCCAGTTTTTCTGTAATGAGGGTTATGAACTTATTGGTGATAACTCTTGGACATGCCAGAAATCTGGCAAATGGAACAAGAAGCCAAACCAAAAGTGTGTGCCCACCAAGTGCCCAGATCCACCCCTCCTGGAAAACCAGCTGGTGCTGAAAGAGGTGACTGCTGAGGTGGGAGTGGTGATGCTCTCCTGTAAAGAAGGGCATGTCCTCCAGGGCCCCTCTGTCCTGAAATGCCTGCCATCCCAGCAATGGAATGATTCTTTTCCTGTTTGTAAGATGGTTCTTTGCCTCCCACCTCCCCTAATTGCCTTTGGTGTCCCTGCTCCTGCTTCTGCTCTTCATTTCGGAAGTACCGTCAGTTATTCATGTGTGGATGGGTTTTTCCTAAGAGGAGATCCTACCACCCTCTGCCAAGCTGATGGTACCTGGAGCTCTCCACTGCCAGAATGTGTCCCAGTGGAATGCCCCCAACCTGAGGAAATCCTCAATGGCATCATTGATGTGCATGGTCTTGTCTATCTCAGCACAGCTCTCTATACCTGCAGGCCAGGTTTTGAGTTGGTGGGAAATACTACCATCCTTTGTGGAGAAAATGGTCACTGGCTTGGAGGCAAACCAACATGTAAACCCATTGAGTGTCCAAAGCCCAAGGAGATTTTGAATGGACAATTCTCTCACACAAACCTATACTCTGGACAAACCATCACATACTCTTGTGACCAAGGCTTCAGGCTCGAAGGTCCCAGGACCTTGACCTGTTTAGAGACAGGTGATTGGGATATGGATGTCCCATCTTGCAGTGCCGTCCACTGTGACCCCCCACAACCCATTGATAATGGCTTTGTAGAAGGTGCAGATTATAGCTATGGTTCCATGATCATCTACAGCTGCTTCCCTGGATTCCAGATGGCTGGTCATGCCATGCATACCTGTGAAGAGTCAGGTTGGTCAAGCTCCATCCCAACATGTGAACCTGTAGACTGTGGTCTCCCTCCTGAAATTGACTTTGGAGGCTATACTAAGCTCAAGGATGGTCAGGGATATTTTGACCAAGAGGAAGATATGATGGAAGTTCCATATCTGACTCCTCACCCTCATCATTATCTGGAAGCAATGGCTAAAACCTGGGAAAACTCAACTCCTGCTACACTTTCAACAAACTTTCTACATGGCTCCATGGTCTCATACACCTGTAATCCAGGTTATGAACTTTTGGGGAACCCTGTGCTAATCTGCCAGGAAGATGGAACTTGGAACAGCAGTGCACCATCCTGCATTTCAATTGAATGTGACCTGCCTGTTGCTCCTGAAAATGGCTTTTTGCATGTTTCAGAGACCACCATGGGCAGTGCCGTCCAGTATAGCTGCAAACCCGGACACATTCTGGTGGGCTCCGACATAAGACTTTGTCTACAGAATAAAGAGTGGAGTGGTGCTTCCCCACACTGTGAGGCCATTGCATGCAAAAAGCCAAGTCCAGTTACAAATGGCTCCATCAAAGGAAACAACTACACATACCTGAGCGTGTTGTACTATGAATGTGATCCTGGGTATGTGTTGAATGGCACTGAGAGGAGAACGTGCCAAGAAAATAAAAATTGGGATGGGAATGAGCCAGTTTGCATTCCTGTGGACTGTCGTTCACCCCCAATCTTAGCCAATGGCCAGGTGAGAGGAGATGAGTACACATTCCAAAAAGAGGTTGAGTACATTTGCCATATAGGGTTCTTACTTGAGGGAGCCAGGAGTCGTGTTTGTCTGGCCAATGGAAGTTGGAGTGGAACCACTCCCATCTGTGTGCCTGTCAACTGTGCCACCCCACCCCAGGTGGCAAATGGGGTGATGGATGGCCTGGAGTATGGCTTTGGGAAGGAAGTGGTGTTCCGCTGTCAGGAGGGCTACGTGTTGCATGGTGCTCCAAAACTCACCTGTCAATCAGATGGGAACTGGGATGCCGAGTTTCCTCTCTGTAAACCAGTTAACTGTGGGCCTCCTGAAGATCTTTCCCATGGCTTCCCTAATGGCTTTTCCTTTTATCATGGGGGGCATATACAGTATCAGTGCCTTTCCGGTTATAAACTCCATGGAAGCCCTTCAAGAAGGTGTCTCTCCAATGGCTCCTGGAGTGGCAGCCCACCTTCTTGCCAGCCTTGCAAGTGCGTCACACCAGTCATTCAAGGTGGAACTGTCAACAGAACAGATGTGGATTGTGGAAAAACAGCTCAGCTTCAGTGCTTTAAAGGCTTCAAGCTCCTGGGACCTTCTGAAATCACCTGTGAAGCCAATGGCCAGTGGAGCTCTGACTTCCCCCGCTGTGAACACATGTCTTGTGGTTCTCTACCAACAATACCAAATGCATTCATCAGTGAGAGTGACTCTTTGGAGGAAAATGTGATAACTTACAGCTGCAGACCTGGGTATGTCATCCAGGGCAGTTCAGATTTGATTTGCACCGAGAACGGGATGTGGAGCCCGCCTTACCCAGTTTGTCAGCCCCTGTCCTGTGGACCCCCGCCGTCTGTTGCCAATGCAGTGGCAATTGGAGAGGCACACACCTATGAAAGTATAGTGAAACTCAGGTAAGACCATGGCTCAAAGTTTCCAATAGATGAGGGAAAAAGAGTTGTAAATGAAAAGTGATTGGTCAAAATCACTTAATAGAGAAACGATTGCTCCAAGTTTGACTCCTACTTGGCCTGTAATTTGTGAAATTTAAAAAACAACAACACATATC
This sequence comes from Cnephaeus nilssonii, assembly GCF_951640355.1. Taxonomy (NCBI): domain Eukaryota; kingdom Metazoa; phylum Chordata; class Mammalia; order Chiroptera; family Vespertilionidae; genus Cnephaeus; species Cnephaeus nilssonii. Next base: position 18,636,112 of record NC_137085.1, read on the forward strand.
CACCTAATAAATGTTAGCTAATTAAATTATTTAATTCTAGAGCCAGATTCTCTAGGTAGAAATCTCAGCTTGCTTGTGTGAGTTTCATCATCTACAAAATGAGAATAAAGATAATGGTAGTACCTACTCATAGGGTTGACTTGAGTATTAAATGAGTTAATATTTGTAGAGCACTTAGAACAGTGACTGGAATTTAATAAGTAAGTATTTGCTGAATAAATAAATGCAAAATTTTTAAATCATAGAGTTTTAGAGCCAGGTTGATTTAAATTTGAACAGCCACACTACTGTGACATTATAGTACCTAATAATCAGGATTTAAAGAAGTATCCTAAGTAAAGGACCTAGAACAGTGCTGGGCACAAAGTAAATACCCAATAAATATTAATTATGTTATATTCTTACTAGTAGTTGAGTCTACTTTGGACTTTGTCTAGAATTTCTTGAACTGTTAGCTGTTTTAGAATAAACAGGAATTCAGTAGTGTGATTATCTACAATGAAGGGCAATAATAACAACATTTCAAGCAACTTTAATCTTGGCTAATCCTTAACGTGGATAACAGAGGGTTGGTCTGGTTATCATGTTGGTGTTTTTGCATGGCAATGCCTCCACCTGATGCTTGCATCAGTTTTGGTATAGCATACAAAATACCTACTGAGCCTTATAACAGCGTCTTACATTCAAGAACAGATCACCAGCAGCATTGTCCTCTCTTTAAGGCACTTATTTTTGCCTGTCTATTGCAGATGTCTGGAAGGTTATATGATGGATACAGACATAGACACATTCACCTGTCAGAAAGATGGCCGTTGGTCCCCTGAGAGAATCTCCTGTAGTCCCAAAAAATGTTCTCTGCCAGCAAACATCACACGTGTCCTTGTTCATGGGGATGATTTCAGTGTGAATCAGCAAGTTTCTGTGTCATGTGCAGAAGGCTACACCTATGAGGGAGTTAACATATCGACATGTCGGGTAAGATTGTCTTAATTAGAATGTGTAAGTGTAACTCATTGATAAATATCAACACAAGAAGATGCCTCATGTTTCCAATCATGTCAAAGGATTTGAGAAGTCTTTTGGTAGAAATATAATAAAATATATCTTTCCAATATTCCTGTTTTTAAACTAACGAAAATGCCAAGGTAGAGTTCAATAAAAAGAGGCAAATATTAAAATATCTATAACAAGATATTCAGGAAAAATTAACCATATGGTTATATAGTCTACACATAGACATTCAGAAGAGTCTATGTATAGAAATGAGCCCTGATGATTCCAAATAGGTTTCCAGTTCTAGTAGAAAGATCCGAGGCTGCAGAAACAGACAGAAATTGGAGTCAGGTTCTGATTCTGCTACTTTTGAGATGTGTGACTTTAAGAAAGTTACTTAAAATTTCTGGGTTTTAGTTTCCTTACTAGAAAAATGTATAGAGCCCTAGCCCGTTTGGCTCAGTGAATAGAGCATTGGCCTGCGGACTGAAGTGTCCCAGGTTCAATTCCAGTCAAGGGCACGTACCTCGGTTGCAGGCTCCTGGCTCAGGCCCTGGTCCGGGTGCATGCAGGGGGCAGCCAGTCGATGTGTTTCTTTCACATCTATGTGTCTCTCTGTCTTTCCCTCTCTTCCACTCTCTCTAAAAATCAATGGAAAAATATCCTCAAGTGAGTATTTAAAAAAAAGAAATGAAAATGTATAGTAAAGCATATCTTGTATGGTCAGTATGAAAAGCTATATAGATAACGAGGGAAAGTGCCTAGCTCAGCACCAAAGGCAGCCAACTCCCTAGGGCATTCCCTTCTCCTGGCTTCCTGAAGTTGTACCAAAGAAAGAAAAATAAATCATTGATATGGTCTTTCTTTGCTGGAATTTGGGGTAGGGGGAGGAGGAATGCTGCATGGTATAGAGTGGCTTTTCCATTAAACATGCCTTTGAACTTCATCTCAAATATTTTTAGGCTCTGTGACCTTATATTGCTCCAACTTGTTTTCTTTTTTACATATATCTGCCATTGAAAGGATTGCATTATTTAATGTAATGAAGTGTGTAGTATATGCCTGCCATAAGGAGGGACTTGAGAACTACTTCCTTCTCCTTCCAGTTTCCCATTTGTAAATCATGCATATTCAATGCTTGGTTGCTGCCAAGCCTAAAAGCAAACATTACCGGGAACAGGAACATCAAAGTGGCCATGCTCTCAAAATCGGTAGAGTTCCAGATGTTCCCGCTTAGATTTAGAGATGAAGCAGTTTGAAGGGAAACTTTTTCAAAGACTCTGAGCTTTCTGAACCAAGCAAAGCCTCAGCATACTTATGAGAATCAACTCAGTGTTCTCCCATTGAGAGTGTGTGCACGAGGAGATGGCCTCTCACGTGCCCCGAAGGACCCTGCCTTACAGGTGTCTATGCTCGTTTTTTCCAAGTCAGTAATTTATTTACTTTCTCCACACATAGTATGACCCCTAACCTTCACTCAGTTGAGTTTTGGTTTAGTTTTTGGTGTAAATAGACCCTTTCTAACCGTTTAAATGTATACATTGTATAAAACTATATTCGGTGCCTAAAAATATTTTATTGTAATATAACAAAATGGTCCTTTGGTTCATAAAACAAATGCATGAAAAGATCAATATGAATTCTGGAAAATGAATACTAAATAGGAGCAGCTCCTCCTGAAATTAAGATAAATTACAGAATTACAGAACTCCTATCAGTGTGGTATTGGTGTAAAACTAGGTAAAATGAAAAACAAATGAAAGAGAAGAAATGAGTCAAAAGTAGATCATCACGCCCTAGCTGGGTTGGCTCAGTGGATAGAGTGTCGGCCTGTGGAATGAAAGGTCCCAGGTTCGATTCCCTGTCAAGGTCACATGCCTGGGTTGTGAGCTTGATCCCCAGTGTGGGGCATGCAGGAGGCAGCCAATCAATGATCCTCTCTCATCATTGATGTTTCTATCTCTCCCTCTCCCTTCCTCTTTGAAATCAATAAAAATATATTTTTAAAAAAATAAATAAAGTAGATCATCACAAGGCAGTAGAGAAAGGAATAATTAGTAAACAAATTATTTTGATACAATTAAGTTACCATTAGGGAGGAAATTAAAATGTACCAAAATAAATTCCAGATATAGCTGAATAAAACAATATTATCTCATTTTAAAAGTTACTAGAAATACCTAGAATGATTAATTCAGAAATATTGAAGCACTATATATAGTATAAAATTAGGTACAATTTATATTTCCAACATTAGGGGAATGGTTGATTATGATGCAGGCATATATGTATACATAATTACTTCTTGCTGATATGTATAATAAAAGGCTTTGCCTCAAATCCTGTTTTAGACAGTTATCCAACTCATGAACCATTTCCTCAAAGAAGACAAAACTATTAGCAAGAGAATAATAGTCTAAGGAAATATCTGTGCATACTTCACTTTACCTAAATAGAGGGCTGAGAAATGTTCATTCTGACCATGATGGTCGGGAAATAAAGTATATGGGTGTATGTGTATATATATATATATTTTTTTTTTTAACTATGTGACCCACTCCAAAATATATAATAGAATGTTTTCAAGTATTCAAGTTGGAATGGAGAAATGGAAGCCATCTGCTTAAACTTGGAGTGGTATGCCTAAAATTTGCCTTTTCTCATAAACTTTAAAATACACTGTAGAATTTTGTGAAATACAAGGGTGCATTGGTATGTCACAGAATGTTTGTATCAATCACCCAGCCCTCATGCATCATAATGAAAACATACTCCTTGCTGTTACTGGTTTTTTAATGGATTTTATTAGGAAGAAAATGCTTGTTTTATATGTTTAAGAAATGTCCAAAATTGTTTAGTAATGACTATAAAAACTATATAATGATTAAGGTGTTTATTAAGGCCACAGACAGTAAATAGCAGAAGTAGGACCAAATTGTAGGTCCTTTTGACTACCATTTTGGAGATCATCCTGCTATGCAATCAATATTGACATATTTCCTCATTCATATAATTTAACTCCTAAATACAACTCACAACTTGGTATTTGTTACTTAGCTTGATGGCACCTGGGAGCCACCATTTTCTGATGAATCGTGCAGTCCAGTTTCTTGCGGGAAACCTGAAAGTCCAGAATATGGATTTGTGATTGGCAGTACGTACAGCTTTGGAAGCACGGTGATTTATCAGTGTGAGCCCGGCTATGAATTAGAGGTGAGCAAACAAACTGTCTAACCAGAATTAATTTGTTTTTCCAGCCTCCTTAGGAACATGTTTAGTACTAGCACTGATTTGTTTCACTCATTTTGGTCCTAAAATATTCCTTTATACTTTGTTGCCTTTTACCCTAATACTTTACAAGAAATATTCAAGGTGACTTGCAGTTCTAAAAAGCAAAATAAGTCTTGAATTAAAAAAAAAATCAAAGCCATGAAAAGGGAGCAGTTAGTATGCCAACCATAAGACTGATACTGTAAGCCTGCGTTTCAGCCGTCTATTGGTCGTATTCTGCCCGTTGTCTGTTGGTCAGACTCTGCAACAGGCAGTCCATCTGTCACCAGGGGGAGGTGACCATAGGATAGGGATTTAGGTATGCAAGGCTAGGATTTCCTCAAGCAGTGGGCTCAAACACCTAGACAGGTTCCTGATGGAGATGCCAGGTTCCCACATGGCAGATCTGGCCTGAAAAGTCCTCATAGCAGTTCAAACCAAGGACCAGGTTAGGTCTCATGACCACTCCTGGTTTGTCATATTCAAACCCCATCAGCAGCACCTCCGCCTCCCTAATTACTTTGGTGGGAAGGCTGCAGTCAATTTTGATGAAAGCATGGCGATATCATCAAACTTGGAAATTTAAGAAATCTGTCCTACATTACAGAATGTTGTCATCTGGTTTCTCAGGAAACTGTTCCTCCCTGCTTTTATTATTGTAGTGGTATTTAAATGTAGGTTTTGCAGAACTATTCATTGCCAGTGGTCTGTTAAATTTGTACAGTGCATTCCATTTTCTGGCCACACAATCAGAGAATTGTCATAAGATAGGCCCATGAACAACTGGAACCGAGCTTATATGGATCTTGCTCAAATTCTTCAAAAGATTGAAAAATTATAAGAAAGAAAAGATAATGATATAACAGTTGGTTGCAATTGGAAAGTTGTTTTTGAAAACCAGTTGTTCTTCATGTGCGAGTATTAATTTTGCAATTTGTTAAGGAAAAAAAAGTAGTATAAGATTTAAACAAATATGTAGAAAACTGGTGGGTCATTACATTTGAGGAAGTAGGTAATTTTGGGGAATGTCCTGGTGTTAACTGCAAAATTGAGAGAGGTGCTGTAGCAGTTGTTCTCACTCCACATTACACGTTAGAATTACCTGAGAAACTTTTTAAAAATACATTAATATCCAGGTACTTGCAGAAATTACTGATTCCAGGTCTGGGACAAGAAATGTAAAAGATTCGCTTAGAAAATCTTGTAACATGAGACAGGAGAGAACCTACCAAAGGTATTTTTGTATTTTTAACAAGGGACTTGGCCCGGCCACGGTAGCTCAGTTTACAGAAACTGAGGAGCCAACTGAACAAGGCTCCCACAGACCAAAAAAGAGGCCATTTTGGCATCAATAGGGTAGTAACTTCAATGGACTGAAACACATCAAATGTGTCGTGACTAATACTAGACCTATGATGATGCTAAAAAATGTCTTGGTAATGAACAAACTCATTATTTTGAAAACACACAACAAAAAGGGAAGAATGTTTTTCCATACTACCCAGACTGCTAGATAATCCAATAGTAGATGAAGGGGAAGTTCTCCTTTAGATAAGTATTCCAGGTAACAAATTATAGAATATAAATCCAAGAATTTGCAACTCATGCCAATTAATGGGTTTAGGCCATCATCATCAAAGCTGTTCATATCAGGAAAAAAAATAGAGGCAACCAGACATTATGTGCCTCCTGATGGATAGACATGCCATTCATTATGTTTCTTAAGGTGTGGTCCAAGAGCCACTTACTTGAGAATCACCTGGGGAGTTATAAAAGGAGTGGATACTCATAGGCCAAGACCTTCTAAACCAAATAGGACCTGGGGATTTGTATTTTTTTTAATATATATATATATTTTTTTTTTATTTCAGAGAGGAAGAAAGAGAAACATCAATGATGAGAGAGAATCATTGATTGGCTATTCCTGCACACTCCACAACCTGGGTATCAAACTGTAACCTCCTGGATCCTAGGTCGACCCTCAACCACTGAGCCATGCTAGCCAAGCGGGATTTGTATTTTTAACAAGTAACCTGTATACCAAAGGCCAGTAGAAGGGAAAGTGTTTAAGAATAGGGACTTGGCCCAGCCTCGGTGGCTCAATGGTTGAGCGTCGACCTATGAACCAGGAAGTCATGGTTTGATTCCTGGTCAGGGCATGTGCCCGAGTTGTGGGCTCAATCCCCAGTGGGGGGTGTGCAGGAGGCAGCCCGCCAATGATTCTCTGTCATCATTGATGTTTCCGTCTTTCTCTCCCTCTGCCTTCCTCTCTGAAATCAATTAAAAAAAAAAAAAATAGGGACTTGATCCTGGAAGACCTCTGTTACTGGTCTTCACTTTTGCTGGATGAAAATTCTGGGAACCACCCGAACCACCTGAGCCTCTATTTCATCATGTCTGTGCTAGAAATGCAATAACCACTTTTGCAAAGTTACTGCAAGAGCTGGAGATAAAAGAAATAAAGTGGTGAGCATGGCCCTTTGTGCATTGTCTGAGTTCATTATAAGGTACTTATTATTACTTTCTGTATTTGTGTTATTACCAAAATCAGACAAAGCAATTGGGACAACTGATGTTAAATTATTTGACTATGTAAATAAGATGTCATTTATATGTAAGGTACTCTTTGGAGCTATCTAAACCTCAAACATTTTATTATGCATCCAATCTTATTGAAATAAAAATTACTGTAGGCAACTGGAGAATAAATGAAAATACAAAACTCAAAAATGGGGTGGTCATGTTATAAAACCATTGCTAGTGAGCAATAAAGTGGTTGCTTTGATTCTAAAACTTAATATAATTAACCTAATTGTTGATTAAGCAGGTACATTAAAAATAATAATTTAATGCTAATCTAGATCTAAAATTCCAGCTCCATTCATCAAAGCAAGATATGAACAGAAACAGAGAAAAAGAAAGAAGGAACAGTATCATAAAATTTACAGCTTATTGAGGAGGGAGTCAACAGATGGTGTTGGATTTTTTACATCAATAGTTACAGAAAATATATTTGAGTTTTTACTGGCATAAAAATCATCATAGTCAAAACAGAATATTATCATTCAAATCATTAGAGGAAAGAGAACAAGGAAAATATTACTGAGAAAAATACTAAGCTATTAATTAAAATTAACTACTTGAGTATAGTCTACTCTGAAGAGCCCACATCATTGGGGAGTTAGCTGGATTTTAAGGCTTGGCATATACTTCCTCAAAATTAATTTAAAAAAATAATTCACAAGCTAAAATAGTATATTTTCCTGTGCATACGTAAGTACATTAGCCTAGAAAAAGTATAGCAAATATTAATGGTGTTTATCTCTGGATGAAGAATCCTGGAAACCCTTCTATTTTTCTTTTATGTTCCAAACTTTCTATAATGAACACGTATTGGTTTTTCAATAAGAAGAAAATAATGAATACATCATTTAGGGAACATTTCATTTTATAGAATGAATTATTTTCTTGGAAAATCAGGACAGTGTCATTCCATCAAAGTCAATGGAATTTTAACAGGTAAAGATTTGTCAGTAATTAATCTGAAAGCTTAGAGAAAATATTTTGAATAGATGAATAAGGGTGAAAGACATCAGTGAATCCAAATAAAAACCAAAGTAGAGGTGAGAGGTTCTTTTCAGACATCTTGCTAATTTAGGACACAATTTTAAGACAATGAGATGCCCAAAGGACTATGAGCAATGAAAAAGCATGTGACAGAATTCATATGCTGAAGTTCATATATTTGACTTGGAGTCAAACCCTTTAATACATTACTTAGAACCTGACCTTTTTTTTAACTCTTAATGTTACAGAATTTTATTTACTTTATCTTGTTTATTATTCCAGAGATTAGGAATTTAAAGCATGAAAAGAGTTATCATTAGGAACATTGATGATTACCATCCTATATAATAAAAGGCTAATATGCAAATTGAGCAAACGGTGGAAAGACCAGTCGCTATGACGTGCACTGACCACCAGGGGGCAGATGCTCAATGCAGGAGCTCATGGCTGGTGAGCGCAGCTGTGGTAGCGGGAGCCTCTCCTACCTCCATAGCAGTGCTAAGGATGTCTGACTGATAGCTTAGGCCCGCTCCTCAAGGGGAGCGGGCCTAAGCCATCAGTCGGACATCCCCCGAGGGCTCCCAGACTGTGAAAGGGCACAGGCCAGGCTGAGGGACGACCCTGCTGAGTGCACGACTTTTGTGCACTGGACCTCTAATAAAAGATAAACAAGAAAGACTAAGCAAAGACTAATAAAAATTGTAACAGAAATCAAAGAATAGTGATATATAAGCCTATAATAGCTATAGGGGCCAAACAATTTTTATAACCCCCTAAGGGTAATGGGATATTGAAAAATATACAAAAAGTATATTCAATATAATAATTATAAATAATTTCTCAAGTAAATTACATTCATTTTACTCTTATTTCACAAGGCAAGAAAGTAAATTTTGGGAAGCTTTTACCCAAAGTATTTAAAATTTTTTTATTTTTTTGTTAATTCTCACCCGAGGATATTTTTCCATTGATTTTTAGGGAGAGTGGAAGAGAGAGGGAAAGACAGAGAGAAATATCAACGTGAGAGAAATATATCGATTGGTTGCCTCCTGCACGAGCCTTGACCAAGGCCTGGGCTGGGGAGGAGCCTGAAACCAAGGTACATGCCCTTGACTGGAATTGAACCCGGACTCTTTAGTCTGCAGGCCAATGCTCTATCCACTGAGCAAACCAGCTAAGGTGAAAATATTTAAAATTTTAAATGCTTGTGCCCTTATTAGGGTAAATTTATCTGGGATAAATTATATTGTTGAAAAATTCAATCCTCATACCAATAAGATATCTTGGCATGTGTCATGTTGAAAGATACAAAAAAAAAAACAACAACACAATTTCATTCTTTGTTGTACCACTCAGGTATTTTCAAAATAATTTTAAAATATACTAAGCAAATATACCTCTTTGACACTTCAAACACATTCTTCAGTCTTTACTATTGGTTATAACTAGTCATTTAAATAGAAAGTGAAACAAAGCTTACACCTTAATTACACTTGTCAGCCAGGATATGAATCTTGAAGTAATTTGATGAAAACATTTTTACAAATCTAAATCTACCTCTTAAGCTATGTCTACTTAATGAATTTATTTAGCATTCCATTGCTGAGATATTCGAGTTCACAGCTATGATTACTTTGCATTCCCTTATTATTTTTCCATTGTACAGTTATGACCATGTCGATGACTTTTTTTCATTGATTCACAGGGGAACGTTGAACGTTTCTGTCAGGAGAACAGACAGTGGAGTGGCAGGGTAGCAACGTGCAAAAGTAAGTCAAATGGCCCTTAGCGTCCCAAAAATGATACTGGGGATACGGAATAGCAATGAGACAACAGTGTCTTTACAAAGCAGTTTTGTAATTTAAAAAATTGACTTTGGACTTTTGCTGAAGGACATCAAATCAATAAAAGGGTCAAAAACTATAGTTGAGATCATTGATTATGTTGGAATAGAGCACAAGATGACTGACTCTGTAATAGTTAATGATTGAATTTATTTGCATTTTGTGTTTTTCCCCCAGATAATTATAAATTAGAAAACTTAGATCTGTTGGTGTTTGGTGACAGTACTGACCAATACTGACATCTTCCTAAAGTGATGTTGGCACATATGTTAAATAATTAAATATTCACATTTTTCATGGAATTTTACATTAACTCATTTTATGGGAAGAGTCAAGTGTATTTAGCAACAGAGACCCATATGATTCCTCTGTCAAACGGCAGTGTGTTTATATACAATAATTACAAATCAATCAATGTGAAAAGCTTTTAAATATTTTTTCCTCTTAACAAGCCTGGTGGAGTCATCAAACTTTCACACTGGAAGGGGCCTCTTAACCAATCTAGTCTAAGCAACCTTCCAGGTGATCTAGCTTAACTAGGCCGAACTACATCAATGTGAGTAAGATTTATTCATCTTGCTCAACGAGTACATGGGGCCGGGAGAGGTGAAGTGACCTGCCCAGTGTCATAAATTAATTTGGTGGCAGAGCTGTGACTGGAACTTGAGGTACTTGAATCTTTGTTCACTGTCGTTTCAAACATATCTTCTGAGGTAAATTAATCAATTGATTTCATGTATATAGAAATCTTAAGTCTTTTAAGAAATATTATATGGCTGAAACTCAATAGAGGATATATGATATTTTTGTTCTCAAAAAGTTATATAAGTATTATGTAGAAAAATATTTAAAAAAAATATTGAGTAACATCTAAAGTCACAGAAAGGCATTATTGGGCATTCCTGATAATGGCATTTTTGTCTCAGCTGTTTATGATCAGAAAGTGTGTGCATGCATAGGGGAGGGGAATAGGGAGTGAAATGGAAATGGGTATGCCTGAGTAGGAAATGTGAAGAAGTTGTTTCAGTTTGCAGCAGGTTTAAGTCAAACTACAATGACAATGGTTAGTCTAGTTTCTCTCTCTGAAATGCAAGATAATGATAAAAAGCTCTACTTGAATCCTATTATTTTCTGTATTTTTCTTTTTCCCCTCTTTCTAACTCTTAAATAAGATTATACAAGCTATTTGCAAAATAAATGGCAGAAATAAGCAAAAAGAAAATAATAGTTTTAATCCCACCACTCATGCTGGGGCTGACCAGCAGACCCTGAGCGACGGATGACACAGGGTTCTGTGAAAGAGAGGGCTAAGGGACTGCCTGGCTAGCGAAACCAGACAGCCCCTTTCACCTGTCTGCTTAGGCTTTTATTGTAACAACAGCTTGAACTAAAATTAAGTATTAGTTACTATCAGTAGGGTAATCATCCTTGAGAAGACACATGCAGTGTCCTTTAGGCAAAGATGTCTAAAGACTAAGCATAAAGATTCCAGTAAACACCCAGGGACTCAGACTTGTTTGGAAAAGTCAAGGCAGGGGTGGTTGTCTTCAGCCAACTCCCCCTGGAGGTCCTGACCTTTTGCAGTTTCCTCCTTGCAGATTTTCCAACCAAGTCCCTTGCTTCCCCATACCTTCAAGTTTAAAAACTATTGCTATTTTGATATACTGTATTTGCGCTTTTTTCCTAGGCATATAAAAAACACGAATAGTTTTTGGAGGAAATAGTGCTCATATGGAGCATCCCAATTTGAAAGATCCTCATATAATATTTATTAAATTATTAAATAGATTGATATCTGTATCCATCAGATTTCAGGGAAGCCTGTTCAAGTCCATAGGATACCCTAGACGGTGCTCTTCAAAGAGTGGCCCAACAGCATCAATAGTACCTGGGATCTTGCTAGAAATGCAGACTCTTGGGCCACACCCCAATCCCACTGAATTAAAATTAGCATTTGAATGAGATCCCTAGGTGATTCCTGTGCACATTGCAATTTGAGAAGTAGTACCTTGGACCTGTGGTTATTAGCCTTCCGCACATTGAAATATTCTGGGAACTTTGGAGAATTCTTTCCCCAGTCTGCACCCTGTACCATTTAGGTCAGAGTCTCAGAGGGTAGGATCCAATATCAATATGTTTTTGAAGCTCCCTAGTGATTCCAGGGTACTTCCCTAGTTCAAGTTCATGGTCTAAGTACTCACCAGGCTGAAAGAAGCCCAAAGAAGTCAGTTAGCATCTATATAATCCAGTGGCTCTTAATTCTGAGTCAGCATTAGAATCGTTTGGGGAACTTTTAAAAAAATATCAAAAGCAAGACCACAGCAGAGATTCTGATTCATTTGGTCTGGGACAGGCCTCTCGGCATAAAGCTTCCCCAGGACCCCTGTGTGCAGCCCAAGTTGAGACTCACTGGTCTAGACCACTTCCTCTACCTTCACCAAGATCATCAGATTAAGACTCAAACCCATTTCTTAAGACTCAGAAAGAATAATCCTGCTATCCTACTAGCACATTCCTGCTAATAACATTTCTCAAATGTGCCAAGCCATGCTTTGTAACTGCACTAAAACTAACCATCAGTTTATGGAGTCTATATCCTTAGAAGCCATATAAAATGCTCCTTATCTGAATTTTTGGTCAGGCTCATGATTTCTTGTGATTTACACTTTCCTATTATATTTTACCTTCTAATAATTTTTATCTTTTATCTCTCTTTAGAAGTAGTATGACCTTGGTCAAATTATTTCACCTCTCTGAGCCTCACTTTTCTTCAATTGAGATAATCTCAGAGTTGTAACTAAGGATGTAAATGTAGCCAACAAACAAAAAGGACACCCAGTTACTTTTAAACTTCAGATTTAAAATGCTTTTTAATATATGTCCCATGAAATATTTGAGGCATACTTATTCTAAAACTTTATTTGTTGTTTATCTGATATTCAAATTTAACTGACAGTCTGTATTTTATTTCTTGTTGTAAGAAATAAATTTGATAATGTCTGGAAAGTTCTTGGCCATGGCAACAACTTAATAAATGAGAATTCCTTTGCTCATCCATACCCCCAGCATTATACATAACTACAGCTAGAGTCAATTGGGCAAAATAACAATCTTTAATTGCCTGCATGTATTAATATAAAGCTTATGCATGCTGGGTATTTGCTTCTTCAATGCCCCTGTCATTGTGCCTCACACATGAGTAGGCTATAATATTTTATATGGTGAATTGGGTACCTTTAGCAATTATAGCAGAAGAAGGAAAGAGAATTGGGAGAAGGATTTGATCTGAAGCTTTTCTTTTTTTCTTTTCAGAGATCAGTTGTGAAGCTCCACTTGGGTTTCTGAACGGGAAAGCTGAGGTGGAAAATGCCACCATTGGCCCCAGCGTGGTGTATTCCTGCAACAGAGGCTACAGTCTGGAAGGGTCGCCCGAGGCCTATTGCACTGAAAATGGAACCTGGAGCCACCCAGTTCCTCACTGCAAACGTGTGTGTTGACTTATGCTCAGAAAGGTTTTAATCAGATTCGGTTTCACGATGAGTTCCCCAAATGTCTAAATTACAGCGGGACTCACTGATAAGAGAGATTGGCCCAGAGAAAGCAAACTGTGCATTCCCAAGCCACATACTCTGCTGTGTTCTTAAAAACCTGCTTGTGATTTCTAAAATATCTCCTCTGCAAAGCAGCTTTTATCAGATTCTTTGACTGGTTACAGGTTTAAGGCACTAAGAGAAAAATGCAACTTAATGAAAAAGATTTGACATAAATGTATGTATAATGAATTTGGTTGAGGATGTGAAAGGGGTGAAGAAAGAATATCTGCTAAATGTGGAATATGAATAAAGTATATATAAACATAGTACATAAAGATAATTAGTTATAACCACTGGAATGAAAACAATATTCATGAGCAAGGTATAAATTGAGAGAGCTCTAGTTACGTTTAAAGTGCTGTGATACAGTGACTGAGCCTTTAAGATTGATCTGGCATCTAACTCCTTCACAAAGACTTCCTTTGTGCCCACTTGGGGGGCGGGGGGAGAAGAAAGCACTGAAATTGCTTGAAATATGCGTTGATATGTGTGTCACACATTTGCAGTAAGAAATTGTTCCACTATCATTTCCCGTTTTTCCTGTAGACCTGGTAAAATGAATCAATTTTTGTCAATAAGCCTTGCAAACTCTACTGTTTCAGTTCTGATACCATTAATAGCAAGGTCTACAGTCATATTCATTCACTTCAATGTGTCTGATGACCCTCTGGCTCATCCTTCTGAAGGATGTTCAGTAAAAGGAAGTAGAGCGACCACGAGAAGCATTTACTCTATGCCTTAATATTCTTCAGACATTAAGAGAATGTGTGATGCACTCCTTGCTTTCTAGCATGCCTTTGCTTCCCCAGGGCTGGTCAAAACCAGTCTAAAAAATGTTGTGGGCCATAATCAATCCCCAGAAATTTGCATTTTTCATGTGCCCTCTTAGAGGTGTAGGACCATGTATTCGTGGTTGAATACTTGATGCTTTCAGATCTTATCTAAATAATTTCTTCTCCCAAATAATTTCATGGGAATGCCAAACGAGTCTGTGTCTACTGTTTGAAGCTCTATATTTTTAAGCCTCTTAGAGGGCTCATCCTTTGCCTTCAAAGAAATAAATTAAGAAAAGAGGGGAAATAGCAGTAAGCATTTTCTTTTCTTTTTAACAGCAAACCCATGCCCCGTCCCTTTTGTCATTCCTGAGAATGCTCTGCTCTCTGAAAAGGAGTTTTATGTGGACCAGAACGTGTCCATCAAGTGTAGAGAAGGCTTCCTGCTCCAGGGCCAGGGCGTCATTACCTGCAACCCCGACGAGACGTGGACACGGACAAGTGCCAAGTGTGAAAGTGAGTGGACAGGTGGAATCCAGTTAAATACAGTAGTGCAGGATGTTTTCTCATCTTTGAGATGAGTAACTTAATTGTAGATATTTAGGTCTCTGTCTTATCATGCATATCAGCTTCTTATTGATAGTTTTTAAAATTCTCATAAAAGGCCTTTGAATTCCAAACATTGAAAGAAAAGTTTCCAGAACTAGGCTAAAACCCACCTGACTAGGATTCACTACAGATTTTTGAAATGTGCTCTTCTAAGATGAAATCTTCTATTGTTAAATCTAAAACACAGTTTCTCTCCACATTGTCAGAGTTCCCAAACTATCCCTTAATCAGCTCTGAATGCTTTGCAATACAAACATTCCATCGTGGTTCTCAAGTTTGAGCCTGCATGAGAAGCACCTAGAAGGCTTCTTAAAAACATTGCTGCTCTCCTGCCCCTCAGCGGCCTAGAGTTTCTGATCTAGTAGGTCTGGGATGAGGCCTGAAATTTGCATTTCTAGCAAGTTCCTGGGTGGTACTGATGGTGATATTGCCGGTGCCCGAACCACAATTTGAGAATCTCTGGGCGTGCACCCCCTTGATATATAACAGGCCATCTGGCAGCATCTCCTGCTGCCATAATTCTTGACACTTTCTATACTTAAAACATCTCCCCTTCCCAACATCCTGCCCTCCAGCCTTCCTTGTACTCCAAGTTACTCCCTCTGTTGCAATCAATGAACTAATATTCATTGAGTCTAACCAGATGCAAAGGCACTGGGCTGCATGATATAAGAATCGATTATGCCTACAATGGCCTCCATCTTCAGGACACTTGCATCCCAGTTAATGAGATAAGAAATGTGTATATGAGGGCCGCGGGGAATCTGGAATCAGATAAGAGCTTGATTTGAATTCTATCCTCAAAACTTTCTAACTCTAAATTTATGCTAGTACCCTAACTTCCCTGAATGTTAAGGCTCTTATGTTAAGTGAATAAATAGCACCAATACCGATCTTATATATTAGTTTTGAAGGATCAGTGAATTGGTATACATTAGCACTATCTCCTTATAGTAAGAGATACACCAATAGCTCAAGTCCTTGAATTTTCAACTGGCAGCCCAACTGCAGCATTAGCATGTTTACTTTACTCCAGGAAACTGTGTGTTACAGGCGGCCTCCTCCTGCCCACATACCCTCACATTGATCTTGGCTCCTTGAGACTTACCACTCAGGGCACTGAAAGAACTAGCAGGAGAGACCTGTGTTTGTTACTCATGCTCCTTCAGTGTATGCTCAATTGTTCCTCAATGTTCTTGAGAGGATCAGGGGTTGGCTTGGAGAGAAGGAGACCATTCCCACTATTGTTTGTTATCTTCAATCTCTCTTTTGTACTTTCTATTAGACTGGAAGTCTTTGGCTTAGAACGAAATATCTTGCCTGAAGAACCTGAGCAGCTACTTTCCTCATTCTTTTCACCTCCTCCTGTTACATATTCTTACAAATCAGGGATTAAAATTTAATGTGCATGAGAATCACCCAAACTATGTAAGATGCAGACTCCTGTCCTAGAAACCCCAGAAATTTGTATTTTTAATAAGGAGCCAAGATGATTCCCGTATAGGGGATCTGAAATCCATGCTTGATAACCACTTGTATAAACCACCCATCATCTCTCCATGATCGTGCAACATGATGCTCCCCAGCCTGGAAGCTCTTTCCCTCTGACCCACTTGAGCTTTGTAGCCTCATCCAAAAGCCACTCTCACTACAACTTACACCCTGACAATCCTAAGTGCAATTAGTTACATTCCACTCAGGAATCATAATTTATATTACATTACTATTTATATCCCATTTCACTAATTCAATTTAGTTACTCATTCTTTTTTCTACAGCACAGTACCCAGGGCTCTACTACAGCTCTTTCTCAGTTGTATTGCAGTATTCTTTGTCTGTCATTCCCATCCTGTCTGAGATAAGGGACAGCGTTATCATCATTTATTTTTTCCACTTTCTGATACACAGTAGGTATTAATACATATTTGTTATCCTACTGATTAAATTAATATTTGTGTCCATCTTGGAAGAAAAAGAAAATTTAAAAGGATGATATACATTGAACATCCCCTCTGAAAAGTTTTGAATGGTATCCTGACCACTAAGTGACCTTTTAATTTTTGTTGTTGTTAATCCTCACCTGAGGATATTTTTCCGTTGATTTTTAGAGAGAGTGGAAAGGAGGGGGAGAGACAGAGAGAAACATCAATGTGAGAGAGATGCATCGATTGGTTGCCTCCTGACCAGGACCAGGAATCAAGCCTGCAACCGAAGTACGTGCCCTTGACCGGAATTGGAGTCGGGATCTTTCAGTCAGCGAGCCGTCGCTCCATCCACTGAGCCAAACTGGCTAGGACACTAAGTCACCTTTTGGAAGCCAGTTCATGAAGATTCATTTAAGTTAAACTTATGCAAAATCTAACGCATTTCAAAAGTAGAGAAACCTCAAGGTATGTAAAATCAGTATCTATAGGCCAGAGACAACATTCATTTGCTCATTTTTCAAATATGTACAGAGCATCCATTGCATGCCTGGCACTGTTATAGGCACTAATAAAACAGCCTGATGGAATATGCAGTACTGCAGCCCTAGCCAGTTCGGCTCAGTGGATAGAGCTTCTTGCCTGTGGACTGAAGGGTCCTGGGTTTGATTCCGGTCAAGGTCACACTCCCGAGTTGTGAGCTCAATCCCCATTAGGGGGCGTGCAGGAGGCAGCTGATCAAAGATTCTCATCATTGATGTTTCTGTCTTTCCCTCCCACTTCCTCTCTGAAATCAATAAAAATCTATTTTAAAAAAGAATATGTAGTGCTGCTGTTAATGCTTTTTATTCTAAAATGGTGGACTGCAAGTAATCCTCGTGCTCCTTCTCTTCTAATTAGATAAGCAGCCTGCAATGAAGTTCTCTTGCAGCCACGTTTTAGGCAAATTAGCAGAGCTCCTTCTTGGTCTCGTGCAGACGTCTTGCCTTGAGTATAAAACAGCTCAGCTTCAACATTTGAATCAGAAGACGAAACTTTTCATCTTGCACATCTAATTTTGCTAGACAGCAGCAAATTATGCTTTTAGTTCCTAGTATCTCTTAGATATTTATAGGTGAAATGGTAGCCTTTATGTTTTGGGGTGTTTTTTTGTGTGTTTTTTTTGTTTGTTTTTTGCTCTTTCAATTAATTAAGTCTTAGAAATAAGACTGTGTTCTTCTCCATCCACCAGCTGGATTAGTAGCACAAGCCTCATTGTTGTTTTGTTTTCCTATAGAAATCTCATGCGGTCCACCAAGTCATGTACCAAATGCAATTGCTCGAGGCGTACATTATCAGTATGGGGACATGATCACCTACTCGTGTTACAGTGGCTACATGTTGGAAGGTTCCCTAAGGAGTGTTTGCCTAGAGAGTGGAAACTGGACATCACCTCCTATTTGCAGGGGTAAGGAAACATTTGGATGGTTATTTCTTAGTGAAACCATAGGGAAATATATATATGGAAGTCTGATATGGACCACAACTAGGCGAGGGCATTAAGTGACCTTTTGGAAGCCAGTTCATGAAGATTCATTTAAGTTAGAGTTATGTAAAATCTAACACATTCCAAAAGTAGAGAGCATGCTATTTTATTTTTTCTTGTCTTTAAATTTTAACATTTGTGTCATTTTATTTTTTTACTTTATTGGTTTGAGTTTTGAAAGCTTGCACACAGAACTCTAGCCCAGCACAGTGTCCCTTCCTGAGTTAATCATGGATCCTCAGGCACATCTTCTCCCCAAATCTCAGGAGTATTCTCAGCTGCTAAGAGAAGCTGTGTCATGTCTGGGTCCTGGGTGCACCTCTTGGCCCCTCAAGTGTTTTAGCACAGATACCGGTTCTACCCACCTATCCTAGGCAGGCCCCAAGTCCCATAGGAGATGGGACAGCCCACCTAATGGGCAGAGGATAAAACAAGAGGTACCAGGCGGCCTCAGGGAAGCAGAGCTCTCATCCCATCTGGCCATACTTGGGTGGTGGCCAGCACTCTGTGTTCACATGAGCACTTCTGTCTCTTTACTTGCTGTATGGAATTTTCAAACCCAAGGATGAATTTTGTGTGTGCTTTCCATAAAATCTTGGGGGAATAAAAGATTCTATGCTTGTAATTCTGCAAAATAGAAAGAGGGAGATAACGAAGCATTCAAGCACGTCCTTCTAAAACGTATACTTTTCTAATAATTTTATTTACAAATCATAATTGTTCCATTCATTCTAGAAACATTTACTGAAAGTCAGGAACTGTGCTAGTGAACAAGATACACATATCCAAGGAACTAAAACAATAATCAAATTGTTGGAGAGGTTGTCCACATGGCCTCATGGACAATGATCAGATTTGGATTTGGTATGAAAGCCAAAGTCTTTCATAACTTGTGGGGGCAGGGAGAATTGAAGTAGTCCATGATGAATGGCATGAGCCTCAAAAATGTCTAGGGTTATTACAGGAGAAAGCAGATTAATTTTCTGAAAGCAACAGCGAGATATGAGATCATCAGCACATGGGATGTAAGAGAAAGTGCAACCTTCTTTTAAGAGGGCTGCTGAGGAGGTGGCATCTGCAGGGAATAGTCCAGATTTTACTTAACATGAGAAGTCAAAATGAGGGTTGTGTGTTTGTTTGCTCTTGTTTCTTTCTTTTTCTTTCTTTCTTTTTTTTTTTTTTTTTTTTGTCTTAAGATACTATGAGGTGGTGGCAGCACCAAAGAGCTACTGGCCACCAAAGGCCACCTTTGGAAGGGCATTTGCAAGTCTTCTAAAGGGGCATTCCTTTATATAAGCCACCTGTCCCCCCTACCCTGAATCTCCAAATTACTAAAACCTTGATAGCCGTGTTGTGGCCCTTCTGAGCCCCTCAAGTTCATCCCCAACCAAATCTTGAGATTCAGTTTTGTTTCTCTTCCTTAAAGCTTAAGTCAAGGATATAGTATGCAATATACATGAGTAATCCTATTTTCTCACAGCCCTCCTTCCATAATTCCCTCGATTTATGACCATCTGCTTCTTTTACAGCCGTCTGTCGATTCCCATGTCAGAATGGAGGTATCTGCCAACGTCCAAATGCTTGCTCCTGTCCAGACGGCTGGATGGGGCGCCTCTGTGAAGAACGTGAGTCTTTCTTCAAACCTTACTTTGAGTCCGGATAATTTGCCTGGAAGCTGCCAACTCAGAGTTACTAGGAACTGGCTCTACTGGTGGCAGGAATTTATTTGCTTATCCTGCATCAGGCCAGACAGGGCAGCTAGAGCTGATCGGAATATGTGAATCACTTCCAGGAGATCTAGAATATTAGACCATGAAAATCTAGTTATCAACATCCATCAAAGTCATCTCCACATTCTCCTGGCACAAATTGCTAAGGATCATCTGGAAAGGAGCTAATCATCAGGGGTTTCCCAGACTTTGTCTTCCTTCATCTCTAGTCTTTTTATATATTCTACCACTCATTGCTACAGCTGTAAATTCATGGCATTGCCTAACATTGTACTTTGCAGCTCACCATTTACTCTTTTTCATTAAGGGCAGTTCTTCCCAATAAGGAAATAAGGAAAGTTGGCATTCCCATATCTACACAGTGGTTGGTAAATTAATATAGAATTTTTATTCTCATAGTAATACATTTCAATTGGAACTTCCAGAAGGCCGTGAATAAGTGGTTTTAAACATTTTTTAATGTCTAAGCCACATTTTGTTTTACTATCTTAAAAAATACATGTGAGGAAAAAATGATTTCATTTTTCGTTGGGAGTGGTATATGTAAATAACATTAAAAGTCATTAATGAGATGGTCATTGTCTACATCAGGTTTTTCTAAGGCCAGACATTTTATGAGATTCTAAGACTTTTTTTAAGTGTAACTATTTCAACTACTGTAGAAAGGAAAAATTTAGGCTATTAACAAATCACCAAAGCAAGTATTCTCACAATGATGAAGAAAGGAGAGAAATTACACTTTTTCTTCCTCTTCTCCCCAGTCATTCCTTCCCACTTAGGGCTTCCATACTTGACCTGCTGTAATGGCAAGAGTCCAAAGACTCAGGGAACATTTACCCTGGGGTGCCCTAGCAACAGGCCTTGCTTATCTCACTGAGCATGCACCTGCCCTCCTGGGTTAGAGCAGGATTTCCCAAGCTTTAATATGCACACAGATCACCTGGGAGATGTTGTTAAATGCAGATTCTGATTTAGTAGATCTGAGTTGGGACCTGAGATTCTGTATTTCCAGCCAATTCCTAGGTCATGCCAATGCTTTTGGTTTGAGAACCATGCTTGGAGTAGCAAACCAATAGACAATCTCACTCCTTTTAAACAGACTATACCTCTTTAAAGAGCTCAATAGGAGGAATGCTTACTGTGGAGGGTGTAGGAGAGGCCTGATTCAATCATCACCAGGCCTCGGCTCCAAGGATACAAAGAGCAAGTTTTCCCATCACTACTAATGTGTTGCCAACAGCCTGTAGGATAGCCTGTCTGACTCCCATTCTCACATTTAATTCAAGACAAGAAGAGTGCCTCGTGGCAGCCAAACCCTCTTAGAGCATTTTATGTAATTTGTAATGGAAATTTGAAACTGCAATAAATGGAGAACATTCTGCTTATTCTGTGAAGGGAAAGCAAAGCACTTAGCAGATATTGATTACAGTGGGTCTTCTCCAAAGGAGCGCATTTGGCATCAGTCATGACTGCAGGCTAAGGGGCCAGAGTTACTTTCCTAATTGTGTTTTCCCAGTGATACTGATTAATAAACACAACACATACGGGAAGTTCTCTCGTGGGTCATACAAGGTTTTGTTCTTCCTGGATAATGTTTTTTGAAGACGTGAACGTATCTTAGTGTGTGTATTTTCATCAAGTCCTTTTCGATCTCCTCTCTAGCAATATGTATTCTTCCCTGTCTGAATGGCGGTCGCTGTGTGGCCCCTTATCAGTGCGACTGCCCACCTGGCTGGACGGGGTCCCGCTGTCATACAGGTAGGCGTCCTATCATGGTTTGTTGTCTTGGTGACTTAGCTCCTTGAAGTCCTAGAGGACATTGATGAGTAGGACTCAGATTCTGAGGTGGCAGTGAAAGAAAGGGTATCAGGGTTTCTCAAGAATTCCTCAAATGGCCCCTCGAATGGTGAATCTGAATGCCTCAAAGGCACCTTTCAGAGTCATGTGCCAGAGAAGAGCAGCTAAGTTGACTGAGTTGTCAGGCTTCTTAGTGTCAGAGGTTCAGAAGAATATTTATTTTGAGTGCCAAGTTCAAAATGCTGGATCATGTCTAGTGAGTAGCAGAAGCCACTGAAGGGTTTTAAGTGGGAAAATCACGTAATCAGATTTTCTTCTAGAAAAATGCTTTTGGCAGCAATATGGAAAATGGCAGAAAGCATGACTTACAACAAGGAGACCAGTTAGGAAGTTATCAAAGCAGAATGGGCAAGTGATAATAAAGTCTGGAGAAATGACAACCCAAATAGATTTGAGAGAAGTTTGGGAGGTGAATCAACACTACTCAGTTACAGGTTTCATTGCGGGAGTAAAGGTCTGAGAAGAGTCAACGCTGATATTTCCAGTTTGGGTCCCTGATGGTGCCATTTACTGAGACAGAGACCCCAAGAGGAGCAGGTCTGAGGTTTAGATAGGAGTTAAGTATTGACTCACTTTGAGGGGCCTGTGGAACATACAAGGGAGAGGTCTGATAGGCAGGTGGCTGATTGCTCCCAGAAGATACATCTATACTGAAGAGAGAAATTTGTAGGTTATCATAGGAAAAAAATCATGGGGAAAAGAATAAGACTATGCAGACGACACATGGCATGAGAAGGTGGCTCAGAAGGGAACCATGGGAGCTCCCATGTTAAAGGGAAGGAGGAAGATGTTAAGCTTTTAGACAAGGAAGTGAACATAAGTGCTTAGTACAGTCAGGCACCATTAAATCATCATGCTCCTGAGAAGGAGTAATATTTTTTATATTGGTAAGCAGAATCTATGGAGAGTTGGTTTAAATTATTGGGCTTCATTTTTACTATTTTTAAGCCTGCTTTGTTTCATACTTTCCTTTTATTGTATTGCACATATGTGCATTCTGTTGGCCTACTCTTACTCTTCACTTGCCAAGATGGCTCCCCAAGGGCAAAGACTAATGTTTTATTTCTTGTCCTCTCTCTTCCACCCAAGTGCCTGGTACTGGCTGGCATCTGCCCCCCCCCCCCCCGCCCATATTATATGCATGAATGATTAAAGAAGTACATCTATTTATATCTCACCAAAGATGAACTCTTCATCTGGGCAAGCTTACCTTTCCAAGCTATAATGAGGCTGAAATAGAAACTGAAATGTTTCTCATTTCCAGCTTTCTCTCAGCAGGCATTTCATTTCCTCCCTGGAGGGAGTTCTCCTTTCTCTTTGATATGTTAAACTTGCTGGTGTTGGGTCTTTATCAGTTTTTAACATCCTAAGTTTCTTTAACAAATAGACTCATGCAAATAAAGAGTTCGGTGATGAGACTACGGATTTATAAGGAAGATGTCTTTATAGTAAATCTTTGAGTGTTCATTCAGGGTTTCATATTTGGCTAATTTTTAACTCTACTCCAGTTCCATCTTTCTAATTAAGGCCAGTAAAAGTCATGAAATATGTTTCCTAGCCAACACAAGGGCTTTTGAGTCATCTGTTATTTTAGACAAGCTCTTGCCTGATTTATTGTCATGAGTTGATGTCTGATGTAATGACTGAATCATAGAGTTCAGTGCTAGCTCCCTCAAGGGATTTACAGTCTAATTGAGCATATGAAAAATTCACAGTTCAAAACAGCATGTGCCAAATTAGTTATATAAATAAAAATATTAAAGAAGAGAAAAGACAGTGGACTTGACGTTACCAGCAAAGATTTCAATACATAAGTAGGACTTAACCTGGAACTTAAATATGAACATGACTAGCTTGGAAGGAAAAAGGGAGGTGGAGCCACACAAGGACATGAGGTCAAGCAAAAGGGCAGAAATGCATAATGAGGAGTGTTGGTGGCTGGAGCCGAAAACAGAGTCAAATCTTATTTACATGCTTTCATGGACATCTTCAGAATTTCTAAGTGCTGATTAAATAAATGCATGCATTTTTTTTTTATCCCAGCTGTTTGCCAGTCTCCCTGCTTAAATGGTGGAAAATGCGTAAGACCAAACCGATGCCATTGTCTCTCAGCTTGGACTGGACATGACTGTTCCAGGTAAGACAGCCAAAGACTAATGTTTATCACTAACATAAAGAGATCGAAATTCAAGTTAAGTTGTTCAAGAACCAGAAGGTATCTCTAGTGCGAGTGTGAGCATTTTGTATTCCAAAATGTCCATTGTGAGATACACTCTCTAAATTTGAACTAAAGCCAACCCAAAGAAATATTAGTTAAGGATTGACAAATCAAACAATGATACCTAAAAAATAAATAATCTTGTACTCACTTTGGCAGCACATATACCAAAATTGGAATAATACTGGGCAGATAAACTTGATCCCTTCACAAGGTTGACTCAAATTCGTGAAGCATTGCATATTTTTCCATAAAAAAAAGGGTTAAATAAGTCAACTGCCTTCTTGAATAGAAGATTGTATTTTTTATATTCAAGGGTGTGAAGTAAATAATAAACTCAGTACATTTATTGACGGTCATTTGCATTCCTGGTTGCAATAAAAATAAACTTAATTGGCTACAAAAATGTTATATAAATACATGTTCTGTCAATTGGTTTCTAATATCGAATTAGATAAATATAATTGAAAAAAGATCATCATAAAAATAAGTCAAAGGGGAAATAGTTTAAAAAATAAGTTAAGGTGAGCTTACCTATTTCTGCCTAATCATGTACATTATCCACCAAAAATTAGGTCATCATAGTTGAGGTATGTGCCTGCTATTTACAAAGAAGTTAGTCGTATTTTTTTAAGAAATATTTCACAAGAATGGATGTAAACAAATCAACTTACCCAGTTATACCTTTGAATAATAAAACCTTTTATTGTCTCTTTTCAAAAAAAAAAAATAAGTTAAGGTTTCTAAAAAACATTGTTGATTGGCATACATACAACATTACATTATTTCAAGTGTACAACATAATGATTTGATATCTGTATATATATATACATACAGATAAATATAATTTCACTATATATATATATATATATATATATATATATATATATATATATAGTGAAATTATCCCCATGATAAATCTAGTTAACATCTATCACCATGCATAGTTACAAAATTGTTTTTTTGTGTGTGTGATGAGAACTTTTAAGATAGAAAGATTTATTGTCTTAACTTTAAAATATGCAGTACAATATTATTAACTGTAATTGCCATGCTCTACATTACATCCCCATGACTTACTTATTTTACAACAGGATGTTTGTACCTTTTGATTTCTTACTCCATTCACCAACCTTCCACACCTTCATTCCACCTCTTGCAGCCACTAATCTGTTTTCTGTATATGAGTTTGGTTTTGATTTTTTTATTTGTTTTAGATTCCATACTTAAGTGAGGTGATATGGTATTTGTTTTTCTCTGTCTGACTTATTATTTCAGGTAGCATAATGCCCTCAGGATCCATCCTTGTTGAAAATGGCAATATTTTCTTCTTTTTTATGGCTGAATAATATTCCAGAAGTGGAATTACTAGATCTTATGGTAGTTCTATTTTTATTTTTTTGAGGACTCTACTGTTTTCCACAGTAGCTATACCAATTTATATTCCCACCAACAATACACAAGGTTCCCTTTTCTCCACATCCTTGCCAACACTTGTTATTTTATTTTGTCTTTTTTATAATAGCCATTCTAACATGTGTGAGGTGATACCTCATTGTGGTTTTAATTTGCATTTCTCTAATGATTAGTAATTTGAGCATCATTTCATGTGTATTGGCCATCTGTATGTCCTCTTTGGGAAAAATGTCTATTCAGATCCTCTGCCCATTTTTTAATTGGATTGTTTGTTTTTTGGTTGTTGAGTTGTATGAGTTCTTTATATATTTTGGAAATTAACTCTTTATCAGATACATGATTTGCAAACATTTTCTACCACTCAGTAGGTTGCCTTTTCTTTCTTTTTTTTATGGTTTTCTTTGCTGTGCAGAAACTTTTTAGTTTTATGTAGTACCACTTGTTGATTTTGCTTGGGTCGCCTTTGCTTTTGGTAACAAATCCAAAAAATCATTGCCAAGGTCAATGTCAAGGAGCTTACTGCCCATATTTTCTTTCACTCGTTTTGAGTTACGTTTTTGTGTGGTATAACATAGTTTCATTCCTTTGCATATGGCTCTCTAGTTTTCCCAATAGCATTTATTGAAGAGACTATCCTTTCCCCATCGTAGATTCTGGCTCCTTTGTCATAAGTTAATTGGCTATGTATGCATGGGTTTATTTCTGGGCTCTCTCTTCTGTTCATTGATCTATGTATCTGCTTCTATGGCAATGCTATACTGTTTTGATTACAATAGCTTTGTAATATCGTTTGAAATCAGAAACATGATGCTTCCAGCGTTGTTCTTTCTTGACTGTTTTAACCCTCAGGAAATATCAAATAAATTGTCATCATGCCGTGGATAAATATTTTCAATATAAAAATGTTGCAATATTGGAGTAGTTCCAGCTCTATTTTATGACTTTCAATATGCACTATTGCATTACATCATTTAGATTTGTATAATGTACATTTACTTCCATCTTATAGGAGTCATTGAAAACAAAGAGCATATTCATTTTTAAAAATGGGAATTTCAGTTCATTGAAAACAACTCTTCTTTTTCATTTCCTTTTATTTTGATTGGAATGTCAAAGTCAACTTTTCAAAGACAAAAATCTATTTAAATAAAAACTTAATTAACAAAAAAAATCCATCTTGTGCCAATAAATTTCCTCATATCATCTCAAGCATATGCCATCTCTGCAGAGAGAAAAAATAAACTAAACCCTAAAGAGCAAGCTTGGATTGTACAAGTCTATTTAGAAGCTTCCAAGATAAAGATGATGCTTTCATCTGAGAGTAGAGTTAAATGAATATAAAAAAATGAGAGTCAAACTGGAATGGATTTTGGGGGAAAGTAAGAGAAGAGAAGAGGAGAGAAGAGAGGAGAGAGAGAGACAGAGGATAAAAGGAATAAGAATTACAGTGACTCAAAAAGGAACAGGAACTATTTACAACATTCTTATAATTTTAGACTTTCTATTTCAACTCCTTCAAACAGATAAGGAAACCTGAGTTTGTGTGGTTTCCTAACATCAAAATACTCCCAAAAGAGTCTATGTGAAAATACTGTCTAATAAAGAGAACAAAATTACATTTTTTTGTGCAAACGTTTGATAAGGAATCAAAAAATATATGGCAAATTAAGCTTGTAAGTGTATCCCACATTCAAGGACTGGGCAGCCCCTCTCCACCCCCCATTATACTGTGATCCATTTTTCTAGAAGATCCATATTAGTGAGGACTCTAATTGCAACTCTAACTAGTTTAAGCAAAGAAAGGGATTTGTTATCACAATTGAGGGACCTTGCATGGAACCCAATTACATGGATGGCTGAACATCAGGAGGATCCCACTGAGGACTTGAAAGCCACCTGAAGCTTCTCCACCTCCTGTCTCACCTTCTCTCTCCAGCATCTACTCCATCCTTTCTCCTGCTGCAGAGTGGTTTTCTCTGCTGTTCAGTGCTTGCAGCTCCCGCATTTTACATGTCATACTACTGTATCCACTGAAATAGTGTGCTGACCCAGTTTAAAAATCAGAAGAACTGCCTAGTCCAGGTGGATTCGGGGGGCAACCGTGAATCAATCAGTCAACTGTGGTCCTAGGTCGGGCTATGTCGTACTAACATGAAGAGTCTTCTTGTCAAAACTTTCACCTCACCTTTGGGTAAAGGGGAGAGGAGATTGGCAGTTCCCAGAGGAAAGAAAGGTGGAATATAATTCCCTGAAATGGGGAGGGGAGAAAGCTTTTCTGAGAAATTAAAACAATAAATGTTTACAAATCATGTTTTATTTTCTTCTCTCCCGTGAGATTGAGTAATTAAAAGATTGTATCCCTCATGCTTAGCACAGGCACAAAAATTAATGCTCAACAAATGTTTGATGACAGACGGAGCAATTTCTGGGCATCTGTGACAGCCAGCGAAGAAATGCCCTGTAGCATTAATTAAATACCTCAACCAGTTACTTTCTCTACCAATGACTAAGACTCACCTGGTATTGTTCCCAGGTAGTTCAATCCTTAAAAAAAGAGATTGTATTTCCCCTGATCTCTATGTCCTTCTTCATAAAATTGATCATAAGCAAATACCACAAATAAAAAGTATAGACTGTGAAAGCTATAAGAGACCTTTGGGTTCACGAAGTCCAAACCCCTCAGTTTACAGATGAGAGGATTATCAGACAGGAAACTAGTGACAGAGCCAAGGCTAAAACCCAGGCCTGCTGATTCTTGGATTTTTTCATGAGTTAGCACATGATCTTCACGCCCTTTAGTTGTCTCAAGGAATGACTCCCATCTTTATAAACAACGCCATGGATAATGCCCAGGTATCTGAGATTTTCAATCCTGTTTAAATTGACCCCAAAGGGGCTATTACCTCTTCAGTTCAGTCTTTTCTGTTGAATCTCTTCGTTTTTTCTGTTCCAGGAAAAGGAGGACTGGGTTTTAACCACTGCACAACCAAGGAGCTCTCCTAAGAGCAGGGTCATCTCTTCCTGGTAGCCCTGGGCGTCCTGGAACTTACGCAAAGAAATTCCAACACGGTGCTGGGTCTCGTTTTGTGTAGTACACTTGTTATTTGGGGTTTACCTTTTTATTTTGTGTTATATTTGTTACTTCTTGTGATATACTTTCTTACATGTTTCCATTTTTAAATATGCCTGTATTTTCTATATAAAAATATATTAAAAAGATGCTGCTCCACTCACAAAATGTACATACTCTGCTGTCTGTTGGGAAAGTTCCTGGTACACATTTTTATTCAGTTACTTAAAATGTTTCAATTAAAATATATTTTGCTACTAAATAATATTTTGCTGGATAGTGCCATTTTGTGAGGTGGCCACAAAACAATGAAGAGGATTAATGACTTGTATCTATGCTGCTGGATCACATGTAGTATACCAAGAGATTACAGTAAAGGAGACACCTTCATTCTATTTCTATCTTCTGTACAATATGTGTAACCATGAAGGTTTCCTTTTATTTAATCAGAGAATCGCTGTTGGATCTACTACCCTCCACGTGAAATGCTGTCCTGGTGCTGAGGACAGCCTGGCTAACTCCTTTCCCAACGTTTGGAAAGCCATAGGTATCAACTTAGTAGATGTGGGGGTTGGGGTGAACATCATGACCATGGCACACAAAATAAAGTGCTCCCCTTCCTTCTCACATCTGGCATAAAAAATGCAAGAACTGGAAGAGTAACAGAGAGCCCTTTCTGGATCACAATCCCACAATTGCTTTGGAAGAAAGACAGTAGCAATAGGAGGACAGGAAAGGGGAGGGAAAAGGCAAATGGGACAAGTTCACCAGAACTCTGCTCCTGGTCCCACCTGCAAAAATGAATTGAGGCTATACCCAAGGTAGAACTGAGCTTCCCCTCAGCCCCCACTGCTCCACCTAACGCCATCCCTCTACTTCTACCAGCATAAAGATTTCCCCAGACTTCTGGAAAATAAAGCCAAATACTAGATTTTGTTTAAAATAGGAAAATCACAATTTTGTTTAAAATAGAAAAACTCGTCTCCAACCTCTGGGAGAACGACTTCCACATAGGCACAGGGTGCATTGTAACACTGTGGAGACATGAATGATGAAAAAGATCTTTATTGTCCTCTTGCTTCTCTCCATTGCCCTGAACTTCCCTCGGCTATTGACTCCTTCTCCTGACATTCACTCCCTTGGCCAATCTTACATGCTTATGAATATATCTTTTATTTATTTACTAGTGGCCCGGTGCATGGATTTGTGCACATTGAAAGGAAATTAATTAGAAGAAATATTTTAATGTTGCTATTCGCCCTTTCTCTATAATAGAAGTGTCAACCAAATTCATGATCAACAATGACAGATGGAAACACACACATGCGATTAGTGCCAGCAAGAGCTTTAGATGTATCACGCATGCACAAGTCAACTTAGCCTTTTATAGATATAGAATAAACTTGCTTAATTAAACCTGCTTTCTGATTTAGCTAAACTTTTTCCAGCCCAGTGAAGCACCCCAACTTCTCTTTCAGGTATTTGTCAGCAACACAGCAGTAAATATCAACACGAAGCAGATTATTATTGTAGCTCACTCAGGGAGAACAAAGGGTAAAATATTTAACTGCAGCAGTGTTTGACTATATTCTGTGCAGTGAGAAAAACTGAAGTCATTTTCAAGATCCACCATTTCTTCTTTTCGGTTGGGTCAAGTTTCTAAGCTTTCTAAATCTCCATTGTCTTGCTAATGAAAAGAAAATAGGATTCCACTGAGTCTCCTATCTACCTACTCCAGGATTTCTGTGAGGATCAAATGAGATGAGGCACGGGAAAATGCTTCACAGACATTTGGTTAAAGTGAAAATGTTTCCACCTGGCTATAAAGCAAGTCGAGTTCCTGGGCTGAAGAAACTGCAAGGAGGCTAGTTGCTAGGGAGAGAAAGCCAGGCATTGCTATGTGACGTCATTACCCTACACCCACAGCCACTGTTTCCAGGCTGGGCTGGGCTGTGGGCTGCATTTTGTGCCATGGCAGTGTTGGCTGTGATTTGGTGGGGTGTCGCTCTGGGATGGTGGTGGGGCCGGTGTCCCACTTAGGGGAAGCTGAGTGTTGGTTTGTTGGCACCAGGTCCGTGCTGCCATTTCTCTGTAAATGGCCAGTACGCGATATGGCAGCTTCTGCATTTAGTGTCTGCCCCCTGGTGGTCAGTTGCACATCATAACAACCAGTTGTACAGGTGGAGGGATACTTAGCATATTAGCCTTTTATATATGTAGATATCTTATCAACTTCCAAATTATGTTGCACTTTTTTTATTTCTAATCATAAAACTATAAAACAGATCTCAAAATCCAAGTAATAGAAAAATGGAACCAGAAAATTTATTCTCTCATTGTTGATATTTCTATCTCTCTCCCTCTCTGAAATCAATATATATATTGATTTATATATCAATGTGAGAGTAGATCATCAATTCGTTGTCTCTTGCATGCCCCCTATCAGAGATCAAGCCTGCAACTCGGGCATGTGCACTGACCAGGAATCAAATTGGTAATCTTTTGGTGCATGGGATGATGCCCAACCAACTGAACCACACTGGCCAGGGCTTGATTTTAAACATCATTCTGTGAGTTCCAGCCAAAGCCATAGTATATAAATTTATAAAGTAAATAAAGGGTATAAAATGAAAAAGTTAAGAGTAACAATTTTCATTTTGGCAGAAGATACGATGATATACCTTATAAGGTGAAAATCCATTAGAAACACTGAGTTCAGGAAACTGGGTGGTTACATGATAAATATACAAAAACAAAGAGCTTTCCTGCATGTCATCCTATATAATAAAATCCTAATATGCAAATTGACTGCATGGCGGAACAACTGGCCTCTATGACGCACACTGACCACCAGGGAACAGACGCTCAATGCAGGAGCTGCCCCCTGGTGGTCAGTGCGCTCCCACAGGGGGAACACGCTCAGCAAGAAGCCAGGCTCACGGCTCGCAAGTAAGGCGGGCAAGTCCCAGACTGCAAGAAGGATGTCTGCTGAGGGGTCCCGGACTGCGAGAGGGCGCAGGCGGGGCTGAGGGATTCCCCTCCCCAGTGCATGAAATTTTGTGCACCGGGCCTCTAGTTTATAAATAAAAATATAGTGAAAAAGATCTTACAATATTAATAATAATATAGGTATGTATTATATAAACTAGAAGCCCGGTGCACGAAATTCGTGCACGGCGGGGGGTTGTCCTTCAGCCCAGCCTGTACCCTCTCCAATCTGGGACTCCTGGAGGGATGTCCGACTGCCCGTTTAAACGGGCAGTCGGACATCCCTCTCACAATCCAGGACTGCTGGCTCCCAACTACTTGCCTGCCTGCCTTCCTGATTGCCCCTAACCGCTTCTGCCTGCCAGCCTGATCACCCCCTAACCACTCCGCTGCCAGCCTGGTTGATGCTTAACTGCTCCCCTGCCAGCCTGTTTGCCCCCAACTTCCCTCCTCTGCCAGCCTGGTCACCCCTAACTGCCCTCTCCTACAGGGTTGATCACCTCCAACTGCCCTCCCTTGCAGGCCTGGTGCCTCTCAACTGCCCTCCCTTGCAGGCCGGGTGCCTCCCAACTTCCCTCTCCTGCTGGCCATCTTGTAGTGGCCATCTTGTGTCCACATGGGGGCAGGATCT
Organism: Cnephaeus nilssonii; assembly: GCF_951640355.1. Classification (NCBI taxonomy): domain Eukaryota; kingdom Metazoa; phylum Chordata; class Mammalia; order Chiroptera; family Vespertilionidae; genus Cnephaeus; species Cnephaeus nilssonii. The sequence continues at coordinate 18,668,118 of NC_137085.1, forward strand.
TTGACCACATGGGGGCAGCTATATTGTGTGTTGCAGTGATGATCAATCTGTATATTACTCTTTTATTAGATAGGATAGAGGCCTGGTGCATGGGTGGGGGCCAGCTGGTTTGCCCTGAAGTGTGTCCTGGATCAGGGTGGGGGTTCCCCTGGGGCATGGGGCGACCTGGGCGAGAGGCCTGTGGTGGTTTGCAGGCCGGCCACGCCCCCTGGCAACCCAAGGGGAGGCCCTGGTATCTGGAATTTATTTTCCTTCTACAATTGAAACTTTGTAGCCTGGGGCGGCAGCCATTTCTGGGGCGGCAGCCATTTCTGGGGCGGCAGCCATTTCTGTGGCAGTTAATTCACCTTCTACAATTGAAACTTTGTAGCCTTAAGGCCAGTTGTTCCGCCATGCAGTCTAATGGCAACCCTGGCCTGCTCTCTCAAGCTCCATTCTGCCGCCATTTGTTTGAATTTGTTTACCTTCTATAATTGAAACTTTATAGCTTGAGTGGAGGCTTAGGCCTGCAACAGCTATGGAAAGCTTGACTTGCTCTGTTACCTGGGAAACCTTGCTCTCTGTGGCTGTAGCCATCTTGGATTGGGGTTAATTTGCATACTTTCCCTGATTGGCTGGTGGGCGTGGCTTGGCTGGTGGGCGTGGTTTATGTAGCGGAGTGATGGTTAATTTGCATATTACCATTTTATTAGAGAGAATAAGATGTATGTAGTCACAAGGAAGAACACTACAAAATTACTCTATAAATCTATAAACATTTATAAATGCTCAAATAAGAAGCATTTCATTTCCTGGATTGGAAAACATGTCTTAAACATATTGATTTTTCCCCAAATAAAATTGTAGTACTAATGTAATTCAAATCACACCTGCCATATTGGATTTTTTTTGGGGGGGGGGGGCAGAGGGGAGGAGCAGGTAGTAGCATGACCAAATTATGTACTTAGTATTTGTTAAGAATAAAAAAATTATAATATTTTAAAGAAAAATAATGAAAAGGGCCATCTGTACTAAAAAATAAAAAAAGTTGCAGTAATTAAAATAGTACATGCTATGTCAAGAATCACAAAAGCAGCACTGTGATAGTCTATACCTATAATTTCAAATATTCTATTTAAAAACACATAAGTGATCAAGAAAACATCAATAATCAATGGAATTTCATTATATTAGAAAGTGAGAGAAATTTTGAGTGACTGGCATTAGACAATTGGTAAAAATTTGAAAAGCTTTTATATTATCATGTAAAAAATAAATTCAAGGTTCATTGGGGAGTTAAGCATAAATACTAAAACAAAAATATGTATTTTTAGACTTTTTCTCAAGAATTTGAAGACTTAAAAACCTAAATCTAGAAGGTAAGAGAAATCATAGTAGGAATGATGAGCAGATTTCATAGCAAAAGTACATAGAAAGTCTGGAAGTCATTCAAAAAATCATAAAATGTAAAGACACATTTTTATGACAGACCAAGGAATAATTTTTATTATAATGTATGTGTTATATAAATTGAAAAACTTTTATGGAACTCAAGAACACAGATATCTCACCAAAGAAATATAATAAATTCATATGTATGAGAGGAAATGTCAACCTCACCAGTATTCAAATAGTGAGAAATCGTTTTGTTTATCAGATTAGCAATGACTTATTTTTAACATTAAAAACATTGCTGGCAAATGTGGAATGAAATAGGAAATTTTATACATTGTCAGTGAGTGTAAGTTGGTATAATAATTTTAGAAAGCACTTTAAAAGTATTTTTATATATGTTGAGCTAATGTAAAGCAAGTTTTAGGCATAATAAAGTTCATCATGGCATTATTATTGGTGAAAATATAGGCATGCATGAAAGGTCGGACAATAAAGAATTCTAAACTATTCTACCTTAGCCCCAGCCAGTTTGGCTCAGTGGATAGAGCATCAGCCCGAGAACTGAATGGTCCCAGGTTCAATTCCCAACAAGGGCGTGTACCTCGGATGCAGGCTCAATCCCAGTGCAGGAGGCAACCAATCAATGTGTCTCTCTCACATCAATGTTTCTCTTTCTTTGTCTCTTCCCCCTTCGTTCTTTCTATCTTTGTGCTTTATGCTACAGATGTACATAAAAGGTGGACACTTAATATCTCAAATTTACTAGCCAAGTTCCTTCAGAATTACTTTCTTATGCTTCCTTAACAACCAGCATAGCAGCAGCAATACTGTTTGTGGGGGCGGGGGGGGGGGGTTACGGATTAGAGCTACTTACGATTCCCTCGTAACTCTGGCTTTGGGCAGTAACAACAACTTCAGATCTTTATTTCTTTCCCCCAATTATCTTAACAACCAGCCATTCAAGGTAACTTGGACCCAAAGTGTAGACTTGGATGGAACCTGAAAGAAATGGACTCTTTAGAAAATAATGAAAAGCTGCAAACATATTGTCAGGGCTGCATTGTCTCCAGCTGGTACTGCTGCCACAGGATCCTGGCTGCAAGCAAAGCCACCAAGCACATGGGATCCTCGGCATGAGATTCCTGGGTGTTAAGTTTTGTGAAAGAAGCCAAGTTACTCTAAAGAAACTCGCATATATCTAGGCTGCTTGGGTGGCTGTACGAGACTGCTGCCCCCTTCTCTTCAGAGGAAATGCTGATCACACCCACTCCTCATAGAAACCATTTCTAGTGTTTGCTCCACCCTCCCAAGTCCTGACCTGTCTATTACCCACCCATCCTCGCCCTTCTGAATCATGAAGATTCCTCCTTTCACTGTGTCCACTGGACTTTTCACTCTTCCAGCCAAGTGCTCAAGCTAGTTTATGCTCCTGGAAGATAAAAGTGTATCTGATCAGCAAGTGGAATAAAGAGTGCAAACTGACAAACTAGAAAAACCTGAACAAATGGATTACAGTGAAGACCATAAAAAAGTAGCAAAAACTACCTGCGTGCATTTCTCAGTTATACCATACTAGAAGCCTGGTGCACAAAATTCATGCATGGGGGTCCCTTAGCCTGGCCTGCACCCTCTCCAATCCAGGACCCCTCGGGGGATGTCCGACTGCCTCTTGCAATCCGGGACCACTGGCTCATAACTGCTCCCCTGCCTGCCTGCCTGCCTGATCGCCCCTAACCCCTCTGCCTGCTTGCCTGATTGCCCATAACTGCTTCCCTAGTGGCCTGATCGCTCCTAACCACCTCTGCCTCGCCTACCACCCAGGACCCAGGATTCCCTCCTCTGGCAGATCATAGGCACCCAGGACCTGGGCTGGCCGCAGCTGCAGAGGACCGTAGGCGGGCATCTTTGCCTGGGCCGCAGCCGCAGGCGCCTGGGACCACAGGGCGGGCGACTTGTCCCTCTCCTGGGCTGCAGCCTGGCTGGTCCCCATTCCTCTCTCCCCAGTGTTGAGTGTCTGAGCTGTTATGGCATGATGGTATGAGGGTGTGACGACCATTTGCATATTAGCTCTTTATTATATAGGGTTCTTTCAAAGACTATGTATCTTTTACTGAGAATCTACAAACTATATAGTCAAAGGGGAAATAGTTCCAAACTCTTTTTTGTGCACCTTAGAATTTGTATTCTGTCCCTGTAATTTAAAATGTACTTTCTCCTACATTGTCTCTTAAAGTTGTGAGAATTGGAAGTTATGTGGATGCCTAACATGGAGCAATGGCTGAACAAATGTTGATGTTCCTCCCTCTACTCATCCCTTCCCCAACCCATCGTCACTAACTCTACAGAGCTCCCACTTTATATTAAAGAAAACTGACATACAGCCCTAGCGGGTTTGGCCCAGTGGATAGTGTCATCACACGGACTAAAGGATCCCGAGTTTGATTCCAGTCAAGGACACTTACATTGGTTGCAGGTTCCCGGCCTTGGTTGGTGTGCAGGCAGGAGGCAACCAATCAATGTGTCTCTCTCACATCAATGTTTCTTTCTGTCTCTCCCTCTCCCTTCCACTCTCTTTAAAAATCAATGGAAAAATATCCTCAGGTGAGAATTAACAAAAACAAACAACAACAACAACAACAACAAAAACCTGAGGAACAAAGAAGCAATACCTACAAGATCCGGAAATTCCTCTCCTGACACCTGAAGTCCAAGGCTAAGGTTCCAAGTCAGCCACAGCACACTTTCTAGAACTTAAACCCTAGCGAGAATATGGCTGGCATTTTCAACCCCAGGCAAGCTTTATAACTATGGTAGTTTGTTATTACAGGCTATGTTTCTGATGTTTGCAAAAGAAAATGTTCCTAATCACAAGGCAGCTTTGTTTTTTGTAAGAGTCCCACCAAATAACTTCAGGCTACGTTTAAAAGACAGCCCCAAATGTTCCATAAGTCATAATTGCAGCATTGAGAGGACCTCATGTTGAATGCCTTTAAGTTCTCTGAATATCCACACTCTCGTCTTGAGGTTTTTATACAAGCCATTTCCTTTTCCCATGTCACTTTCCTCTACCCCCCGTTCTCACCTAACCCCACCATTGTGATACCATCCCCACACTTTTCTTTCTGTCATGTGCTCTTGAGCTCTCAGATGATGCTGACTTTATTCTAAACCCACCTTCTCATCTCCACCCAAAGATCAGCTTATATAAAACACAGGGTATGTGATCTCTGCCCTTTCTCATTCCAAGATTCCTTCTAGTCAGCAATGAGTAGAACAGGCAAACCAATATGGATATTCAACTACATAATGAATATACTCTGTGTATGAGTGTGGTGTATTGAGATTCAGAAGGAGAAGTAATAGGTTAGATATATCCAGAAGCTCTCAACATACACACACACACACACACACACACACACACACACACACACACACACACCTTTTTATCCCTATCAAAATAGTTTATCACTTTGATCTTAAGCCGCTGTCCAGCTTGCTACACTTGAACCTTAAGTATACCCAAAAATAAAGAATGGAATTCAGAAGACTATAACATGTTGTTGTAAAAACTTATTTTAATAGGGTAGACTCTTGGGTGCTCTGGTGTCTCCTACTAGAATAAAAGGTAGACCAGGCACTGAGCTCTGGTTGATTCCTCACTGCACAGGCTGCTGACATGCTCAAACTTTGATGACCCTAGCCAGTGGAACAGTGGAGGCAACAGAAGGCACACCCATTCTTTTGTATTCTTGATCTCAGGCATATCATTATTACTACTTCTGTTTTGCTAGTTGTATTATAAACTGAAGGAAAAACAAATATACCCAAGTCACAGTCATCCTTTTCCTTGGTCTTAATGGCAGGACCTGTCTCTGTGATCTGGTCGAGCTGAACTTCTCAGCTAGCTGAGCTTCAGGTCTAGTTGAACTTCTGGTCAACTATCATACACCCCTTCCTAACAACACCCAAGAACTTTCCCCAAGGTAAAGCAAACTAGAAGTTCTGCTTCAGACTATGTTTATTTAATGTGCTTTATATTTTAATACAGTCCCTATAATTTGAAGATCTAGTACCAAGACAACCAGGAGTGAAGTGCATACAGTACAAACAAGAATGGGACATTGAACTCTACAGATTCCTACAGTTCCTTGTCCCCTCTCTTATAGTTAAAAATTTATAAAATGTCTCAAATAGTTCCACCTGGTTTCTCTCCTAATCTTACCTTCTGGCATATAGCACACTTTAATTTACAAACTCGACTCCTTGTATATGCCTTTCCCCCTCCTATCCAGTAGACTCCTGTTTCCTGTTCTGATTTCCCCCTGCTGGTAGTTGCTTCTCCACTGCAGTTCTGAGTTTGGCCCATAGCAGATGGTTATCATTCACCTCCGTCCCTCCCCGCTTGAAGACAAGGTTATATCTTATTTATCAATATGTCTTTGGTGATACTTGGTATATAGTAGGTGCTCAAACAATACTAAGGAAAGAATGAAATGAAATAATTGGTGGTGTGGGGGGCGGGGAAGAGCTTTCATATAGCATACCAAAAGAGCATGCAGGGGAGTCCCCAGGTACAGGGCACATGCCATTCCATTTCCATCATTGCCAGCTGTTTGCTTTTCAATCTACTTTGTAGCTTTAACCTTATAAATAAAGTTGTGTTTCATGTGTGATCTATAAAAATCGTTCATTTTATATTTATTTCTGTACAGCCTAAATTGCTCCTCCAAAAGATTCCATGTCTTTGCAAATATACCAGACTAGAACAGAGAAAGAAAACTGTCTATCTCTATTCTGTACAAAAGAAGTAGAAGTTCATCCATTAAAACCATGCTTTTTAATCAGGAAAATTTAGACATAGACTGGGGATTAGATGAAATATTTGGAATTGCTCGTGTCATTGGTTAGGATAATGATATTTTTATTATGTTTTAAGAGCTGGTATATTTAGCTAGTCATACTGAAATATTAATGAGTGAAATAACATGAGTGCTTGGATTTGGTTTCAAGTGCTCCAGAATAAATTTTGAAAAATGGGCCTGGAGAAAAGGAAGATGGGTATAGCTAAAGCAAGAGCAGCAAAATGCTGATAATAATGGAAGCTGAGTGAGGGGTACTCACGGGTTTATTATATTATACTCCTTACTTTTGTGTTTGAAACTTTCTGCAACCCAAACATTGGTTTGTATCTAAAGACCCTTGTGTTGGACACCCATGAATTTTGGAGTGAGTACATTACTGTTCAACCTACAAACAGGCAAATGCGTGGTATCTTGGAACTGTATGAGATGAAATTATAGAATAATAAGATGTTTCCCTTATTAAAAAGAAAGTCTAACTCATTCATGCTTAATTTTCTTATTAATATGTAAGATCCCTGAATGTAATTGCTTCATTCTCTAGACTCCATAGCACTTTGTACACATCTCTATTGAAGTACTTTTCTTTGTGTTACAGCTAGTTTATGTGTCTGAATCTCCTTGATGGAAAGATTGATTTCTTATTTATGGGTACAGTGATTTAAAGCACATGCTCTTGAATTTAACCACCCATATTTGATCCTGACTCCTACCTTACAAGCCACATGAGTTGGACAAGAATGCCTCATTTTCCTGATCTTCACAATGGAAGCAATAGTAGGACCCACTGTAATTGTTGTTGTAAGGATTCAGGATTCTCACAAAGAAGTAGGTGCTCACATAATTTACTGATCAGTCCATTGTTCTCAAGCACATTTCCTTGTGAGTCCCATTACTACACTAATTGTCCATGGGGCAGTTGCCCAGGCTTTTTAATTTCCTAACCCCGTATTCAGTTCAGGCAAGCATGCTAAACTGGAGGAAACTTCACAACAACACTGAAAGATGAACACTTCAGAGGAAAGTACAAACATTAGCCCAGTGCTTCCTTGCTGATGCTACACAGGTGAATGAGACATTCTGTGGATCTTATGGATTTGATGCCTTGATGGTCCCAAGCCTCTTTCACTAAAGAAGAAACAAGGATGGAGATAACTGCACTGTCCTGTACTTGGAACTGGAATTGAAGAACGCTCTTATCCTTGGCCTTTTACGTGCCATGCTGTCAATTTTACAAGACAATCAAGCTTTTTATACCCAACTGCCCAGCACCCCTGTTACCAGCATGCCACCAGCGACCCTCTACACTTAATTCTACTGGCTTGGTGCTCAGGATTCTGACCTGGGTACTAGAAGAAGGCCTTGAGGTCTTAGCCAGAGTTGCCTAACCATATCCTGAGATATAATAGTGTCTAGGTAGCAGTTAAAGTTAGACTTAAACATAAACCATAATATTCAACAGAGTTAGTATCTTCAGTATGTGTCATTCATCCAAAACATTTTTTTTTCTATTTTAACATCTCTGAAATGGGAGTATATTCTACAATGTCATGGCATATAGAATTGTCAGTTTAATGATATATCTTACTGTCATAGTATCTCAGATTTTATAAGAAATGATCAAATGAAATCTTCAGTGTCTGGAATTGTATCTATATAGTATTTAACATATGAAAATTTATAAGCTTAAGTGCATTCTAGAGATTTTTCCTAGATCTGTGAAAAGCCTTCTTGAGTCTCTGTGTTCTAAACCCTGCTGTTTCTAATTTAAAAGAAACATCAAGATAAAGAAAAAAACATGAGTTCTTTGAAACCCTAAACTTTGATTTGAGCAGAGCTTTCTAAGCATCGTTGTTTTTGTTTGTGTGAGTCACTGTGGAGTGCCCCTCCAGATCCCAACTCTGTTTGGTTTTCCGAATCAGTGAGTGGAGACTATGGGAAAACCGAGTTGGCAAAATCTAGTTTTTTTTCATTAAGATGCCTCTTAAAACAGGCATTCCCTTCCACACACTTAAACTACCTCCTCCACCCATTATCAGCCTGGTCATCAAGTTCCCTGGTGATTCACAGAAACATGTGCTGCAGGGCCTGTCTTTTTGGCAGCATATCTGGACTGCACCCCTAAACCCTGACTTTGTCTCTGGATTGTTGATATGATCATTTTTCTCTTTTTCCTTGTGTGCTGACTTTCAGCTTCATATTTCTCTCTCTAGGAAGTGTGCCTTTGCCCAAATCAGCTTCTGTAGTAGCAATCGCAACAAGCCAATCCTCTTGACAGCTCTCCGCAATGTTGTCGCCAGAATGGAAAAGGGCCTTAGGCAAGTGAAGAGTTTGGGGGACCAGCGACTCTCTTAATATTCAGATTTTAAACATAAAGCTCAGGGTAGAGGGACATACCCAGAGTGACACTATTAGGAATAGAGTAGAGAAGAGAAGGTTGGCCACTTCCCCCAGCCCTTCCTTTTTACTCAGTGTAGGTCCTCTCCAACTACAGCCTCAAGAAGAGCAGGTAAAGTGCAACACTAGACAGCTATAGTCATCTTTGTAATCTTTCTGGATTGCCATAAAGTGGTAAGAGAATGTACTGAACATCACGAGAGCGGTGGCTTCATAGGTCAGCAATGTGGTGGAAAATGGAGCTCAAAAGTCCACTTGTATCTGACTTTATTTAACATCAAGAAAGAAGAGTTGTCCACATCAAAGAGTGGAGGGTATGTGGAAAGGGTTAAAGCATGTCCCACGCTATATCCTTGGCATCCTCATGCAACCAGGCACTAGATTCCTCATCTTTGACCCCCTAAATTCCTTCTCCATTTGAGGATCTTCCATGGCTGGATTTATTTATCATCCATTCTTTAGAGCAAAATGATATGACATTGACTTGGGGATGTATTGTCCTCCCCATGCCATTGAAGTTGGCTTCACTCACTCTTGAGCAAAAGCATACATGATGGGGGGAAAAAAGATTTAATAATTTTGTCTCAAATAAAGGTGATAAAATCAAAAGGTAATGGACAGAGTGGTAGGAGGTGAGGATGCCTCTTCGTCTAGTTTCTGGTCCCTTTGCTCTCTATAAAAATGGAAGACTTCCGTGCCCCAACCTCATAATGTCCCCACATAGAAGTTCCCTGATAGAGTGGAGAAAAACCCCAATCTAAATCTCCCCTTCTCTCTTCTCCTCACTCTCTTTTATCATTTATTTCCTCTAGACAGCTTCTAACCCGAGTGATTCTCAAACTTGAGCATGCAGCACAATCACCTGGAGGGCTTGTTAAGACATATACATCCGGGCCTCACCCTTAGAAATTCTGATTCAGTAGGTCCAGGGTGGGGCCTGAGAATTTGCACTTCTCCCAATTCCCAGGCAACGCTGATACATCATGTCCCAGGTCTTCTGTCCCACAGACAGCGCCCTGATATGTTTAAGGCAGTGCTTCTCAAACCTAAGAATCACCTGGGAATCCTGGAATACAGACTCATACTCACTGGATCTGGGATGGGTCCTGAAGTTCTGCATTTCTATCAAGCTCCCAGGTGATGCCAAAGTCTCTGTGACCTTAGATAGTAAGGTCTTAGAGAACTAAAGAGAATGCACCCTTCTCGTCCACATAATGCAAGTCCTACTTATAAATCCATTATCCTCCTGTATACAATTTCCTTCTCATCCCCCTCCTTTCATTTATTATTCTGTTGTTGCTGTTGTTCCTGTAGCTTCGTTCTTTATTTTAAATTTTATTAAATGTATTGGGGGGCAATGGTTAATAAAATCATACAGATTTCAGGTGTACAATTCTATCATCCGTATATTGCGGTGTGTGCTCACCACCCAGAGTCAAGTCTCCTTCTATCACCATATATTTGATCCCCTTCACCCTCTTCCACCTGCCCCCACCCCCTTTTCTTCTGGTAACCACCACATGGTTTTCTGTGTCCTCCCTCCCTCCCTCCCTCCCACCTTCCCTTCCGTCCTTTCTTTCTTCCTTTTTCACAAATTCCCAGATGGTACTGCTAGTCTGCAGAGCATACTGAGTATTAAGACTCTAGTAATGGACACAATTCTCTTCCTCCATGCAAAGCACTTTAGAGCAGCCCCTCTCATCTCTCTTTCATGTATATCCTTGACCAACTCCATCTCCCCATGAAACTAAAGCCTAAACCTGTACACACAAAACAAGATACCACCAGGGCATTTGGTAAGAAAGAATAAACTGACATTCTTCCTTAGGATAAGACTAATAGTCACCTGAGTTTTGTATTAAGTAAGTCCCTATCTACTTCTGTGGTACTTAATATCTCTGTGTGTCTCTAAGTTCTGAGGTGGTTTACAAGTAAGTATATGGATGATTTATTTATTTTATAGTTTTGTAAAAAATTTTCACTTTGCCATCTTTTGGGCTTTCCTTCTCCCTTTTCCTCTCATGGGCTTTCTTTTCATCCTTTCTTTTCCTTTCTCCCTTTGTTTCTTTCCCTCCAACTCTGTTTTTTTTCTTGTTAATTTTTTCAAGGTTTAAGATTCCCAACCCACTTAGGATTCCACCCTGGAATTATTTAAAAAAAAAAAAAAAAACAACCACTCAACCCTGACTTCTCAAAAAGACTCCACCCGGATTGTCTTGGAGCTAATGAGCCCCACGGTGAGGTCAGAAACGAGTCTAGGAAAATACATGTGGGTGCCTGTCAGGGAATAAAGAAGGCAGGCAAGTGCCAAGGGAAAGCCTGGATTTTTTTTTCCTGAAAAATACGTGACCAGGGGCTTTCTTCCAGGACTAGAAATTTGCCCTGCACTCTGTAACATATTGAAATGCTTTTCATTTCTGTGAATGTGGTCGTTTTCTGGGTTTTAACCTTCATCTGCTTACGAACAAACAGGCTTCTGGGCGGCGTCAGCTTGTTCTGTCCCTGCCCTTGGGCTGGGCAAGCTGCTTAGCAGTGAGTTCTGTGGAAAAGTCAACCAGAACCGAAAAGCAAAGTACTGCCCAGCCTTGCTCCCCTTCCAGGGACCCAGGGACGGGCAGGTGTTTGTCTGCTTGTCAGACAGTAGCTGTGTCTGAGAGTTAATGCTGTACTGTGTTCTTGCCAAATGCAGTGAAGTTCAAGAAGAGCTCATTTTCTTAAGGAAAGGGAGGGTAGTCATGGTCAGTGTCTTCTTGGTGCAGAAGCAAAAAGCCAATCACTCTGACTCCAATTCATCCGGGGCTTGAAGGCTCTTCTAAGAGACTTGCATGTTTTAGCTGGCCCTGTGTTCCTCCCTATGTGACAGGTGGCCCAGACTTGGATTCTGAATGAATTCTAGCGAGGATAAGTTATACAAACTTGCTTCACCTCGATCGACTCATCGGTAGAGTGGACAGTCGCCTTCACTAACTGGGTACTTGTAAGTTGACGGAAATGAAAGTGATGCCTAGAAACAAGGCCACACTTCTTAACAGTGGTTCTTAACTGAGGCCTTAGAAGATGTTCAGTCTGTGTGAACATCACCTTTCCTTCTTGGGTGGAAAAAGAGAGGAAAGAAAAGGGAGACGGACATGATACGTCTTCAGTATGTAACCATCAGTAAGATTCCTGGCTGCGATGGTAGAAGCAACAACATCAGGGGTCTCAAACTCAAAAGCTACTAGAAGCCAAGTCACATAAATAAGAACAGCACCACAGAGGCAAAGAAGAAAGAACAAAGCAGATCGTGGACAAATGCATTAGAAATGCTTCAAATACTTGTTATTATAGTAAAGGTAACGTAGCTGCACACCCACAACAACAACAAAAAATGGCATCTTGCCAATCCACCTTGAGTTCTGGAAGTAAGAAGGAGACAGTGGGGCTGGGGGTCAACTGGATGGATCGTGCCTCCTCTGAGGGGCAGCCGCTCTCTCTCCACCTTGCAGTTACCATGCAACACAGGACTCGAGGCCCAGTGTGGCCAGACCTTACAACTTGTTTCAAGATGAGTAGGAGGCTTTATTTATTCCTAAAATATTGCCGTGTATAAACGTCGGCCAACACTGTGGTATGGCCAACATAGTGTGGTCCCAAAGGCTTGTGGGCAGTTCAGTGGCAACCTGCGTTTTCCTTTCTGGAGTTCAGCCAACACAGAAGGGAGCACGTTGAGTTGCTGTTCGTTTTCTGTTCTCTAAGAGGGAAGAGAGCCCTTTCTGAAATATAAACTTGGGATGTCAGCATGGGATGCATGCTTTGCCTTTCCTAGCATGGGCTGGAAACTGTACCCACTTGACTAGACTTCATATCTGTTTGTTCTCACCATATCCCTATGAGGTGAGCATGATTCTGTTTCACAGATTAGGAGGTAGAAGCTTAAATAAGTAACTAGAGGCCCGGTGCACAAAATTCATGCACGGTAGGGTCCCTAGGCCTGGCTGGTGATCAGGGCTGATCTGTGGGACGACTGGTGGGGCAATTGGGGGACCCCTGCTGGCTCCTGTCTTAGCCAGCCTGGTGCCACCCACTCTCCAGCCCCACCCCCCACTGCTGCCACCAGTTGCCTCCCTCTGCGGGGCCCCCACTGGCACCCAACTTGGTTAGCCTGGGGCCTGAGGGCTGGGGGAAGCTCCTGTGTTGAGCGTCTGCCCCCTGGTGGTCAGTGCGTGCATCATAGCGACCAGTCATTCCACTGTTCAGTCTATTTGCATATTAGGACAATTTTATTATATAGGATAATTTGCTCAAGATCTCACACAGATTTGGAACTGGGTTATTTTACCCAAGTTTAGCACCTTTCAAATACCAGGACATGGGAAAATAACATTTGTGAGTCCAAGGCTCATTTTTCTTCCATGTCCTGCCTTGATAAATATTAGGCAGTGGAGGAGGCTTGGAAGCAAGTTTCAATCACTGGAATGCCAGTTGGCAAGTGGGTATTTCAGAGCATTCATGAATATTTTGAGCCTGAACATATTGGAGTTTAGAAATTAACTTCCTGAATCCCAAAGTTAGATATTGCTCTATTATGGTGAACTTTATGGGAGACATTTTTATACACCAATCATGATGTTAAGTCATAGTTCTTGCAAATAGACCCAAGTGGAGAAATTTCTATATTATATCTGATAGTAGGTCAAGATATTAAAAAAAAAAAAAGATTCCCTCTAGGTCTGCTTGCTGCTTTATAAAATGCTGGCCTTAAACAAAGATCGGGTTCCCGCATGTTTTATAATAGCTGCCCACCGGCATCGTCTTGTTTGTATCCAGGTGGGGAAAGAGAAGATTTTAAACCCTGTCATACGTGCTAGGAACTGCTTTCGCTGGCTTTCCTGCTTTCTGGCCTGAAGATAGGATTGCAGGTTGGGTTAAGGCCATGGTCGGCAAACCGCGGCTCGCGAGCCACATGCGGCTCTTTGGCCCCTTGAGTGTGGCTCTTCCACAAAATACCACGGCCCGGGCGAGTCTGTTTTGAAGAAGTGGCATTAGAAGAAGTTTAAGTTTAAAAAATTTGGCTCTCAGAAGAAATTTCAATCGTTGTACTGTTGATATTTGGCTCAGTTGACTAATGAGTTTGCCGACCACTGGGTGAAGGTAATCAGGGTCCGAGTGTGAGTTTTGGCCTACATTAAACCCATACCACTGCATAGCTGCTGCTATAAAATGGAGGGGGGATAAATTTGCCCATGAAAAAGTTAGTATATTTTTGATGCGAAGTGGAAGAAATGGGTGCAGGGTGTAGATACTCGCTACAAAACCAACCTGGTCCATGGCTATACAAGAAATAGTCATGCTTTACATTTTATGTAATGCGTATAAAGAGGAAAGGCGGGGAACCCATCCTGGGAGACCTGGCTGGTTGTACAGGAAACCACAAAGAAGGATCTTACTTCAGATAGAAATCTACTTTCTCACTTTGTTGTTATTCTTGTTGCTCCAAAGAAAGTTTGGGGAACATTGGCCATGGTCATATTTGGGGGGTTTTCTGACACTAAATTCTGAAAATGACAAATCATCATGTGCAGGGTTCGGCGAACTGCTGATGCTTTTGTAAGCTAAGAATATGCAACAAAGCCCAGGTGGCGTGGCTCAGTGGTTGAGCATCGATCTATGAACCAGGAGATCCTGCTTCAATTCCCAGTCAGAGCACATGCCCGGGTTGTGGGCTCGATCCCCAGTTGTGGAGTGTGCAGGAGGCAGCCCATCAATGATTCTCTCTCATCACTGATGTTTCTATCTCTCTCTCCCTCTCCCTTCCTCTCTGAAACCATTAAAAATACATTTAAAAAAAAAGAATTTGCAACAAATACTGCATGTGGTCTATACACCCTCAACTATTATCAGGGCCTTTCCAGAAAAAGTGTGCCAGCCCCTAATCCAGTGCACCCAAGTGAGGCTTCTTTGCCTCTTAAATAATTAGAGAAAAATAGCCAAGTGTAGGGAATCTATGACTCATAAAACCAAATTTACAGGAAACTTATTATAGGAGTAAGACTTTAATGTTTACCTCAACTGCAAAATAACCCCTTCAAAACCCTCACTAATAATAACACTCACCCATCTAATACCTTGCTGAGTTCTCATTTGGTGGTTGCAGGCCTGGGGAAAAGAGAGGGCTGTATGGAAATGGGTTTCAGGAGGTCAAAAATAGACATTACTGCATCTGCAGTTGGCTGATTCTTGGCTGACCACACGTCGACTAATAGTCATGGCATAAAAACGACATTAGTTCCAAGTCTGCCAAAGTTCTAGGTTCTGAGATGTCATGTTTAATGATGTCATAGAGAAGCTACCCTATGTTGCAGCTAAGGTTCTATAATGATAAGACACAGCTACAGGGAGCCAGCTGACCCAACTGGAGAGTTTCATCAGCAATTCCCTGGTGTAACTCACGATGCAGTGCATTAAAGACGAGGCAAGTACTTATTCGGCTTCATTGAATATTTCAATAGAGACCATCTTGAAACAGATTTTTATCAACTTTAATAATTATTTCTGCCCAGCTGGCGTGACTCAGTGGTTGAGCGTCAACCTATAAACCGGGAGGTCATGGTTCAATTCCTGGTCAGGGCACATGCTCAGTTTGCAGGCTTAATCCCCAGTGTGGGGCATGCAGGAGGCAGCCGATCAATAATTTTCTCTCATCATTGATGTTTCCATCTCTCTCTCCCTCTCCTTCCCTCTCTGAAATCAATAAAAACATATTTTTTTAAAAAAAGAGTTATTTTCTCCACCCAGTACCTTTGTTGCTTTGTGGCAAGGGGAGATTTTGAAATGCTTGCTCTTCATTCTGTTTCTTGAAGGTGGCACTACCTACAGAATAGCCAAGGGACAAATCGATCCAGAAGGGCTTTGTTCCTCCCTAATGCTCATTTCTCGCTCTGACACTGGCTGGATCCAGGCCAGCTCCTAACATATCCTATTCTGATCCCACAGATTCTACCTTAGCTGTACCTGGAAAATTCTCTAGAAGTAAAAGAGCTCACGTACTTCTCTTATTCTGGGAAAGAGAACAGAAGAGGCATTCCTATGCAGTGGGATAGGAAAAAATATCTCTCATCACTGATGTTTCTCTCTCTCTCTCCCTCTCCCTTCCTCTCTGAAATCAGTAGAAATATATGTATTTTTTAAAACAGCACACATTTGCTAATGCTTTTGGTGCTTTGTTTTTGAATTTTCTGGGAATCTCTCAGTATAACCCATTCCCTGAGAAGCCTAACCACCCTGAGAAGCCTCCTCCGTCGCCTCCTCAGGAGGGGCCTGCTCTCTCCTCCATGTCTTTATTCAACTGTCCCCTTCTCATCGATGTGGACCTTGGCCACCCAGGCTACAATTGTAACCCAGCTTCCATACTTTCTTCCAACTTTATTCTTCTCCTTTTCTCTTTATTAGCAATGATCCCTAACACATGATATATGTTACTTATTGATCTTTCCATCGATCCTACCATCAGTTATCCCTCTAAAATACAAGTTCCATGAAGGCAGGGAATGTTTTGTCTTGTTTTCTGTCCACAGTTGTGTCCTAGCAGTGTGTCCAGGACCTGGCATAGAACAGGCCTCAATAGATGCATATTGAATCAACACATATACTATGGGGTATTTTCTTCAGAGAACTTAGCCAAGTCAACTTCATCAGTCACACTAGGCCAGTTTATACCCTAACAACTGCTGAGATGTGGTGGGTGTTGGGATTTGTGAAGATGGATGGCATCTACCTTATAACTTCAGAAGCAACTGAAAAATAGAGGCCTGGCGTAGCTCCCTGACAAGTTAATTTTTCCATATCCTAGAGAAGCAATTTTCAACCTTTTTCACCTCATGCACACATAAAGGAATTATTAAAATTCTGTAGCACATCAAAAAACATATTTTTGCCCATTAGAAAAAATAAATAGGTATAACTTTGATTCATTCACACCGGACAGCTATGGTGTTGGCTGTTGTCATCTTTTTATTTCACAATCTAAGGGAAAATAGGTCAATGCCCCTCACTAGTCAGGTATTGAATATTTTAAAAATTCTTGAGGCACATCAGTTGAAAATCACTGTCCTAAAGGATCAATGTTATGGAACAGAGTGTATCTTTTTTTAATATATTTTATTGATTTTTTACAGAGAGGAAGAGAGAGGGAGAGAGAGTTGAGAGAAAAACATCAATCAACTGCCCCCTGCACACCCCGTACTGGGTATGTGCCCACAACCAAGGTACATGCCCTTGACCGGAATCGAACCTGGGACCCTTGAGTCTGCAGGCCGATGCTCTATCCACTGAGCCAAACTGGTTAGGGCCAGAATGTATCTTTGTTAAGCCATCAGTTTCACCTGCTTGAAACTAAACCAAATGGTAATGTACACGTCAAGGCTCCCCTATTACACAGAGGTGGGCAAAAGAAGTTTCACAGTTGTGAGTACATGAAACACAGAGTTTATTCTTGTATTATATATTTTTCCATATGAACCACTGTAAACCTACATTTGCAGTGTGCCATTGGTATGGAATTAACCACTTGCCTAATTCCAGTGGTAGGACCTGCTTGACTTAATCCAGTTGGTGATCCCATCCCCCCAATTTAATGATTGCTCCAGGGATGAACACATGATACAATGAGGACCTGTGAGAGGGAGATCAAGCCCCATTGCTATAAAGAACTCAGAAGAGACTGTAGCAGTTAAGGGAAATTGACCCTGGAGTCAGGCTGCCTAGGTTAGCAATCCCAACTACACCACTCACCAGCTGGTTGGCCATGAGAAAAATTAATCCATTTTCATTTGTAAAATGGAGATAATGCTAATAACACCCACTCCATAGGGTGGTTTTAAAGATGAAGGGAGAGAATACCAGACACAGAGTAAGTTAACTACTATTGCAATTCCAGTCAGAAAAGGAAAAATAAATCTTTACTAGAACACTAGATATTAGCAAACATAGTTAACTAAACATTCCAAGATCACTTATCAGGTGCCAGTCAGAGTCCGTGAAGGTAAAGGAATGAATCAGGATTGAGTTCTATAGGGGGCTTGTGGGGAGATAAACCATGCCCCTACAGTCACTGTTCATAAAGCAAGCAAATATAGATACTGTGACCTGAGGTCCCAGGAAGGGAAACCCTACACACTTAGATGATGTGGGCAGGTGATGGAAAATTCACTTAAGACATTCAGCAGGAAGCATGTCCAATCCTTACATGTATGGTTTTGATGACAGCTTTAACAATGATCACTCCCCCCAAACAAAACAAGCAATTCAAGTTGTTAGATTAGTTCTTCTTTTAAATTTCACTATTAATGCATGTTTAGGTCCTTGTTTAGAAAATCAAATATAGCCCTAGCCTGTTTGGCTCAGTGCATAGAGTGTCAGCCTGCGGACTGAAGTGTCCTGGGTTCCATTTCAGTCAAGGGCACATACCTCAGTTGCAGGCTCCATCCTCAGCCCTGGTCAAACCCATGCAGGAGGCAACCAATCAATGTGTCTCTCTCACATCAATGTTTCTCTCTCCTCCTCCTCCTCCTCCCTTCCACTTTCTCTAAAAATCAATGGAAAAATATCCTCTGGTAAGAAATGACCCCCAAAAAATCAAATATAGATGTTCACCTTGAACCATGCAACCCGACCCTTTACCCCTCATCTCTCACTGGCCAATCTCAATTTCTCCCCAGAGGTAAACAACCATTACCAACAATCCTAATTTGGGGGGGAGGAGTCCATCACTATATATACTTTATATATATATATATCTCCTCTGGGACATTTAAGAAAGTTGGGCCACCTAGAGAACAATGATGTGGGGAACCTGGTTAAGGTTTTTAAGAACTTACCTGTCATTTTATACTTTGTAAAACTTCTTGAGTCTCAGTGATTGTGCACATTTCCTCATTTATGTTCTGGTCTCAGGATGAATTCAAAACACTTTTGAAATCTGCCGGCTGCAAACTTGTGGTGGTTGAATTTTCAGCAAAATGGTGTGGTCCTTGCAAAAAGATTTGTCCTCTTATTCATGTAAGTATCATCAGTCTCTATTTCACAGTTTTAGAAGGAATTTAATGTGCACGAATTCAAAGTCCCCAAATATTGTTCCCAGAAAATCAAGTTTGGCACTTATGAGCCATTAGGAAATTATAGTACACACCCCAGAAGATTAAGACTATTTTTCTATGGATAATTCTCCAAGGAACATCATATGTGCACAAGGAGACAATTGTACAAGTGAATGGATTATTCATAATAATGACATTTTACCAAAGTTCCTGAGTTTAGGACTTCTCAGTATTGGATTAGATTCCAGATATACATAATACTTTTTAAAATTATAACATGTAAGAATAAACTACCCCCAATCCTTCAACCCTATTATCAAAACATATATCCCTTACATCATATTTCTTTTGTATCTTTGATCTACCTTATAAAATATTTTTGTAAAATATTCTACTTAGTAAAATATAATCATATATATATGATCATATATATATATATATATATATATATATATATATATGATTATATTTTACTAAGTAGAATATTTTTCACATATGATGTTCCTTGGAGAATTATCCATGGACAAATAGTCTTAATCTTCTGGGATTTGTACTATAATTTCATATATATACTAAAGGCTCGGTGCACAAATTTGTGCACATAGAAAGGAAATTAGAAGAAATATTTTAACACATTGCAGACAGATCATTAGAATTCTCATGTTTTCATATTACACAGTGTTTTACGAAGTATCATACTTTAAAAAGATAGTATCTTGTAAGAACATGTAATAAATAACTTCAAAATATAATGGGTATTTAATTTTAAAGCATGCCTTTAACATTTATGTAAAACATTTTGTGTACTCATTCAATAGAAACTTATCTGGCCACTGGGTAAAGCTAGCAATAAAACTACTGGTCTGCAATGTGCTAATATTGCTATTCGCCCTTTCTCTATAATAGAAGTGTCAACCAAATTCACGATTGACAATGACAGATGGAAACACACATATGCAATTGGCGCCAGCGAGAGTTTTATATGTATCATGCATGCACGAGTCAACTTAGCCTTCTATATATAGAAAATAAACTTGCTTAATTAGACCTGATTTCTGATTTAGCTAAACTTTTTCCAGCCCAGTGAAGCACCCCAACTTCTCTTTCAGGTAATTGTCAGCCACACAGCAGTAAATATCAACACGAAGCAGTTTATTATTGTAGATCACACAGGGAGAACAAAGGGTAAAATATTTAACTGCAGCAGTCTTTGACTATATTCTGTGCAGTGAGAAAACCTGAAGTCATTTTCAAGGTCCACCATTTCTTCTTTTCAGTCGGGTCAAGTTTCTAAGCTTTGTAAATCTCCATTTTCCAGCTAATGAAAAGAAAATAGGATTCCACTGAGTCTCCTATCTACCTACTCCAGGACTTCTGTGAAGATCAAATAAGATGAGGCATGGGAAAATGCTTCACAGACATTTGGTTAAAGTGTAAAATGTTTCCACCTGGCTATAAAGCAAGTCATGTTCCTGGGCTGAAGAAACTGCAAGGAGGCTAGTCACTAGGGAGAGGAAGCAGGTGTTGCTACGTGATGTCATTACCCGGCACCCGCAGCCACTGTTTCCAGGCTGGGCTGAGCTGTGGGCCACATTTTGTGCCATGGGGTCTTGGCAGTGTTGGCTGTGATTTGGTGGGGTGTCGTTCTGGGGTGGTGGTGGGGCCCATGTCCCACTTGGGGGAAACTGAGTGTTGCTTTGTGGGTGCCAGATCCACAGTGCCGTTTCTCTGTAAATGGCCAGTGCATGTCATAGCAGCTCCTGCGTTAAGCATCTGCCCCCTGGTAGTTGGTGCATGTCATAGCAACCGATTGGACGGACACTTAGCATATTAGCCTTTTATATATATTCAGATCTTTTTCCACATACACACTGGTTCAGGTTTTTGTAGTCTTTAGATTATAATTTAATGTTTATACAATGTTTTAGCTATTTAATTTTCCTATTGCTTCATTTAAAAGTTTTTACCATTTTACTTATTTATTTTCAGTATAGAATTCTGCACTTCTCCTTAAGTGGAGAAGTTTTACATTTACGGTCAAGTTGGTGAAATCTATTCCTTCAAATATAAAGTTTTGATTATGCTACACAAGTGAAAATACTCTGGTTTATTTCCAAGGAGGTTTCTAATATTTCTACTTTTCTGACTTAAACTCTTGAATTCACTTGAATTAATTCTATCCACAGCCACAACCTTTGACATTTAATTTAAAATAAACTTAGATCCAAATATAGAAATTAGCTACATGACATACGAACATCCATTCTATGCCTAAAATTCATGGAATATACAGATATGGAACATTTTAATATGTGACATACCCCTCTATTATGACTCAAATTTTTGGAGAATCCCCACAGTTCAGCTTTAAGAGTCTACTTATACTCACATGCTACAGAATAAAGGCTGATCAAATTCCAACAGTCAACCAGAGACATTTTCATAAAGTGCAATGAAATCTAAGGCTTGGTAACCTCTCCCTTCATACCTTAGGGACTTAAGAGTAGTAACAGCTTTGCTGCTATAACCAGGTTCCCGCAGCCACTCCTACACTCATTCTTAACTTTATTGTTAGTTATTTTAGCCCTGTGGAGATAAACACCCTGAAGTATCCTAATTTGAATGTGTCATCTGTTTTCTCTTGAGATCCAACTAATGCAAACGTAGTTTTTAAATACATTTTGGTTCATCCACACTGTGAAATACTGTTCAGATGTTGAAAAGAATCAAGTAGGCTCATACGTATAGAAGACAGCATAGTAGTAAATAAAAAGAGTATAATATAGGAAGACTTATATGGTATGGTCCCATTTATGTAAAACAAACACACATATATGCATGTGTAACTATACATGTACACACACACTCACACGCCCACATATATTTGGGAGAAGTTCATGCTTTGCTTTGTTTTTCTTGTACTGTTTGAACTTTTGCAAGAGAACATATTCATGTATGGGTATAATTTTTTTTAAACTCATAGCCCATAAGGGTGCTGGAGAAAAGGCTTTATTTCCTCTAGTTCATTTTATCAGTCAGAGGTCAAAAGAGGAAACAGAAAACAAATGAGACAGAAAGGGATTTAAATACAAGGAATTCCATGCTTACTGGTATGTAAAATAGCTGAAAGACTGGATGAATGGTCTCTGCACTGCCGCTCCATGAGCAACTCTTTCACAATACCACAGACCCACCTACAGGGATCCTAACTTTGCCATTATCAGAAGTGAGGGGAAATGGGAGCCACTAATGGAAGAAAAAAAAAAAAAAAAAAAAACATCCGCAGAGCAGCAATCAGGGAGCCAGAACCAGAATCAGGAAGCTACTGCTGCCACAGCTGCCTCTGGACATCCAGGAAACTGATATGTGACACGGGATCCCTGAGTCAGCCAACCGCTGCTGCCTTCATCACAACTACCTTCCCATACCCATAGTCTTGCTTTTTAGCAGGAACATTCAAGAACAAACAGAAAGTGCCTTCTGTCTCACATCTGCCTTCCAAGTCTCACCTGCATACATCTCATTGGTAAAACCAATTTGCTCCCAGAATGCTAGCTGCAAGAGAGTCCAAGACATCTTTACCTTTTACCTTTATAGGCTCTGAAGGAAGATGGAATGGAAGTTAGCTAGCTAAACCATTACTCAAGGAGGAGGAAGGATTCAAGACATTTTAGACACACCAAAACTACAAGTCTACAACCCATAGCATTTTTGCTAAAGGATGCATTGAAACAAGAATAAGGTGAATTATAAGAAAATGTGCTTTTAAAAAAGTGATTTAAAACTTTAAATCTTCAGTAAATTCCACAGTCCCATTTGATGACTAAGAGCAGGGATTGCAAATTCTTTCTGTAAAACTCTAGAAAATCAATATTTTCAGGTTTGCAGGCCATATGGTCACTGTGATAACTACTCAGCTTTGCTGTTGTAGCATAAAAGCAGCCAATGGCAATATACAAACGAATGGATAAGCTGTGTTCCAATAAAGTTGTACTTACAAGACCAGATGGAGAGCTGGCTTTGGTTTACAGAGCATAGTTTGCTAACCCTGGGCTGAGTGAATCATCAGGCATACAATTCAGAGCATTTCTGGAAAGGAAATGTTACAAATTTGTTGAGAAATTGCTTGGTGTGTTCATGGGGAAGGCAAGTAGTCTGCGAGGCAAACTCACAATGTGCACAGTGGAAGTGGCATCAAATGAGTTTCAAAAAGGAAGCTGAGGCCAGATCAAAAAGGACCTTGTGTAATAACTCAAGTTGCTGTTCTGTCCTAAGAATTTTAAGGAGTGTTTTCCATGATCAAATGTGGGTTTTAGAAAATACTTTTGGCAGTGTTATTTAAGAATGAGTAGGAAAGACTGAAGTCAGGTAACCCAAGGTGAACAACAATCTAAATTTTGGAGATTTGGTTGTTTCTGGAGAAAAATAGGAAAGATCAAAGTCAGGAGACATTTTAGAATTAAGACCAAAAACTAACAGATTGTATATGAGGAAGAACAGAGCAGAAGGAAGAGTTGTTGTTGGAGGCAGGGCGGGAGTGGTCCTAGGTGGATGGAGTGGGGATAGGAAAGAAGGCAATGCCCATAAAGGAACTCCAGCCTAGCAAGGGACCATATCTGTACCATGTCTTCTGGCTGCTACTTGATTCAAAAATAATAACTGCCACATCCTTGTACATTTCCTGACAGATTTGGGAGGCTCTGAAAACTTCATAAATAGAACTGATCCTGGGAATTAGGTGACCACATAGGTCAAACCCATTCCCATGACTCCTATGAGGGAACATCCATAAATCACCAAACTTGACAAGTGCAAGTCAATTGCCCTGGAGTTCTTGGGTGACACCATTTTCCTGCCAGGTATGGAGATGCTGCCAATCTAAGTCAACATCTTTGTTTTTTTTAACCTGAAATATACTCTAAAGCTCCAAAGGCCTTTATGTTTATTATCTAAATGTTTTCCCCCAATTTCACCATCTTAATGAGCCTCTGAAGAAGGAACTCCTACTTTGGTCACCATCCATGGATAAAAAATTGGAAAGAACCCTTCAACAGAACTGTGCACAAATCCAATACTCACCCGGCGCCATGCTTCTTCCTTCTTCCCCATGAGCACAACCCTCAGCAGCAGCCCCGTCTCTGACTGACTCCACTTGGCCAAGCTCAGCATACCTTACACCACCATCAGAGACAGGTCCCATCTGAAATAAGTCACTAAATATGCTTGAAATATGACATTAAAGCAAACAAATCAATGTGCAATTAGGTGTCCTTAAGTGCATGAACACAGCCATCTGGAAAAGACCACACCGGATTGACACTTACAGGCTGTCGCTGCTGCTGATGTGTCCACTATCCCCCAGACCCATCACTAACGCCGTTGTCACCGCCACTGCCAAAAATGCTTCCAGAACACAACAGAAGCAGATGATCATTGTTTCTTCCTGCCTCCCACCTTCCAGGCCCGGCTGGTGTGGCTTAGTGGTTGAGCATCGGCCTATAAGCCAGGAGGTCATGGTTCAATTCCCAGTTGGGGCACATGCCCCAGTGGCAGGCTCGATCTCCAGTAGGGGGCATGCAGGAGACAGCCAATCAATGATTCTCTCTCATCATTGATGTTTCTATCTCTCCCTTCCTCTCCGAAATCAATAAAAATACATTTAAAAACAAAAAAAAGCCTGGCAAGAAGAGAAAGTAAAGGCAGAGTTTGAGTATTTGGTTCAGAGCTCTGTATTTTTCAGACCACAGAAGACAGATTCTCTCCCTCCCCACCACCCCCGCCCCCTTCAGGAAAAAGCTACCATCTCTCCCTCCATCCCACAGGGTATCTGGGTCTGCCACATACATTTCATTATTTATTTGCTTTGTGTCCTTTTCTAACTTTGAAACTCTGGTCTTCAGTTTGGTTCTTTAGACTCTGGTTCTACCATGGACCTTCGCTTGACCTTGGCATCATCTGACATTTGACTTTGGTGCTTCAAATTCTAGGCAGCAGTGAAAGGCCAGAATGATGCTTAGCTGTCTTGAACACCCTTTTTGTTCATTTCTTGGTTTTGCCAAAAAAAAATACCTCTAATGTGTAGTTCAATATTAACACTAAGCTAACAGGAAATTTTTATTCTTTTATTTTCCAAGGCAATGTCTCTCCATTACCAAAATGTCGTGTTTGCTAATGTGGATGTGGACGATTCTCGGGTAAGAGTCTGAAATCCTTCCACGTAAAGTCCAAATGTAATGTCCTTGAGAGCACTGGTTCAGTGATTATAGCCAATTTAAAGTCAAGTAGAATTTCACAATTCTTCCTGATAAACTATTGAAAACTCCCTCGTAATGCTCTTGTATGTTTTGTATAGCTTAAAAAACAAACAGACAAAAAGCCAGCGAATATGTGGCTCTCCTGCCGCCCTCCCCCAGCTCATACTGTAGCAGACGTCACTAATGAGTCCCAGTGTTCTCTGGACTCTGCTGGAAACCTGCTCAGCGGAGTGGCTAGAGGCAGGCAACAGCAGATGGCTGGAGTTGGGCTCAAGGCGAAAAGTGATTTCGCCCCTGTAATGGATTATTATTAATCAATTTCTAACTCAATGCATTACACACATTTAATTTTTTTAAATATCTTTATATTGATTTCATTTAAGAGGAAAGGGAGAGAGAAATAGACACATCAATGAGAGAGAATCATTGATTGGCTGCCTCCTGCACACCCCCTACTGGGGATTGAGCCCTCAACCTGGCATGTGCCCTGACTGCCTGGTTCATAGGTCCACACTCAGTGACTGAGCCACACCAGCTGGGCAGCATTACACACACGTTAATATATTTTACTTTTCTCTTGCTGTATCTTTTTTTGTGGGGAGTTTTCTAAACATCACAAGAAATTCCAGGAAATCCTTCCCTTATGTCCCTAGAGCCTTCCTTTCTCAGTCCACCCCCCTCCAAAATAATGAGCCATGGGTCTTCAATCAAAATGTGCCTTATTAATAATGCACACAGTGTGCCTACAGAATTATTCTTCCCAACATTTGTTCATTTATAATGAGGAAAGGTAACATTAACTAGTGACCTATGCATACCTTAGGTTGAATTTGAGCTTCAGAATAACTAAAAATCTGTTATTCACCCATTGTGCCCTTTAATATGTATTCTGTTCTCGTGGGTATATATCTAGGAGTGGAATTGCTGGGTCGTATGGTTACTCTATGTTGAGCTTCATAGGGAATTGACAAACCATTTTACAGCCCCACCAGCAACATCTGAGCATTCTGATTTCTCCACAACCTCACTAACGCATTATTGCTTGCCTTTTTTTTTATTATTGTAGCTCTGTCTTTTAAGGTTAACCAAAATGCACAGTTTTCTTTCCTGATAGCAATTTATTTATTAGTTGTTGTCATGGAAATTATAATTTAATGTGTGTGTGTGTGTGTGTGTGTGTGTGTGTGTGTGTGTGTGTTGTAGGTGGCAGGAGAGAGATTTAGTGCCATAAAGTGCTAAGAATTTTATGGAGAAAAACCCAATTCTGTTGATTCTGTGGGTGGGCAATTTTCTTTCAACTCTAAACAAGATAAATAAAAACTGGCATTGAAAGCAGATTATAACAGTTTAACACAACTGAAATTTTTACGTTTGTCTTGGGGTTTTGCTCCAGAATTTTTACACAGATGGTCAGTGAAGGTTTAAAAAAAGTAAAAGAAACATGTAAATCATACTTAAAATGGTAGACCATCACATCACCACATGTCTCAAGTGTGAGTTACAGATACCTTTACTCTTCCTTTCTTCCTTTTAGTTTTTGTGTTTGCAATATTCTCCCTCTACCCTGGGTTCCACTGGGGCTCTCTGCAATCTTTTGTAAACTCTCAAAACAGAGCGCATTTAGTCATTCAATCCATTCTGTCTTGGCTTCCATCTCTCACCTCTCTTCTAGAGCTCCGGGTGAGAAAGCTCAGGAATGCTGGGCACAGTCATTTCCTAGTGTAACGTTCCTGGAAGCTTTATATGTTAGAAAAGTTGTTGGCAGGAGAATCTATAAATGTCAGCTGTCCCTGAGCTTTCAGACCGATCTCCTGAGAAATCGCCAAGCTCCATGCTTGGTAAAGACAGAGGATACCAAAGTTGTGACTCCATGCCCTTTCTTTTCTTTCCCAGGAGTTGGCCCACACTTGTAACGTCAGAGTAATACCCACATTTCAGTTGTTCAAGCAAACCAAAAAGGTATGTTTCCATGATAACGGACAAAGTTGAAAGAGATTATAGAACTATCAGAGTCTAAAAAGGATGAAACAACTGCATTTGTTTTTAATACCTAGCAATGTAATTCTTCGTTTCTGAACTTTACATATTGGCCATGAGTTAAAAAAAAAAATGCATGAATTATAATAGATCTCCCTATTCAGACCCTCTGAGGTGTCCAAATTCGTAAGAAATACCCCACTATTATCTCTGTCTGAGGCAGAACCCTTCAAAAGGAATCTCACAGAAAAAGGACATGATGAAATTGTCATGCAAATGTATACAAGTTTTTAACAACAGTTGGGGAAATGTTAAGCAAAAACAATCACAAGGCTATAAAGTCCATTGGTGGGCGAGGTAGGTTCTGGATTCAGATTTCTATGGTCCAAACACCAGAGCTACCACTTCCTAGCAGTTTACTTAACAACCCCTTTGTATCTTAGGTTCCCTGGCTGTAAAAAATAAAAATGAATCAGCATAAGTTTTTCCCCTCACGGAGTGGTTATGAGAATTAAATGAATTAACATGAGTAAAGTTTTTAGACCCATCCTGACATTCTTTAAGCACTCAGTACATTATCTCATGAAGATATTAATGGAATGAAATGTCTGAAATACTTGGTGTGTGATAACACTGGTAATTTTCAATAGAAACATATGGCTGAGAGCATTGATGATTGTGCATACCTTATGCAACACTGTTCAGAGAAACAAACATTTAATTGCCTTTCACACCATCATTCCATTGTTGGGAAATTTTGCTTCAGATATACTGCAAAGAAAGATAAACAGCTATGTGTATAGTAATTGTAACATTATTGCTAATCAAATATGGAAGGAAGCTAAATGCCTTTTTTTTTAGTAGAATGGCTAAGTAATTTATTATATATCTACTCTATGAAATAGTATCAATTAAAAAGTTTTATGAAGAATATATGTACAGTAAAAAAATCATGCTTAAACTTTATAAAGATTATGTCTGCAATATGAAGAATAAAAGCACTTGATATGCTATGCTAGCTGTAGAATTTTATACCCAGCTTCTATTTGTATGTATTTACTATACATAATCAGTATAGTAGATTTAAATAATGTTTAAAAAAAATAAGACTACCTACTCCCT
The DNA here is from genome assembly GCF_951640355.1 of Cnephaeus nilssonii. Taxonomy (NCBI): domain Eukaryota; kingdom Metazoa; phylum Chordata; class Mammalia; order Chiroptera; family Vespertilionidae; genus Cnephaeus; species Cnephaeus nilssonii. The sequence continues at coordinate 18,696,174 of NC_137085.1, forward strand.
CTCTTGAGCTTTTACTTGAAAATTGAAGCTATTTAATATATGCATTCATAACCACCCCTGCCTACATCTCATATTATTTGTGTCTTCCCCTCTTTTATCTCAAAAATGAGGATGCTTTCTACTTCCTAAACCCATTCATCCACCACGTCTTGACTGAATTCTTTCTATTCTGCTCCATGCCTCCATTCACTGGCAAAGAGCCACTGTCCCTTTTATTTTTAATGTAGATTGTACCAAAAGCCTTATGGCAATTCCTCTTAGATCACAGACTTTGGAGAATGTCTGCCTCCCTTAAAAATATAACCGGCTCCCTTGCATTCCATCAGAAGGCTTAGGGAATCCCTTGGGTTTCTGTTTTTCCATTGCTGCCAAGAACCTCCACATTACCTCTGATACTCAAATACCAAGGCCTCCCTTAGCCAGTTTTCTGGCATTCTATACATAGCATCATCCTTTCAAGGCTTTGTTATTCTGTCGTGCTCTAGATTCTAGCTCATTTCAAATACCTTCAGGGTATATAGAATATAAACAAAATAAAACGTTAAAAATCTAAAGCCAATTCAGCTATGTAACAATGACCTAGGGCCATGGTGTACAATGGGCATTTCTTGGTGCGGGCAGTTTCCATCCAGGGGTTGAACAAATACCTGGCGGGGATGCCCTATAAACAATAGCTGTCATTGTTTCTCAGTTTCAGGGCACAGGACAGCCAAAGCCTATTGCAGGTAATAAATAAGATGGGCTTGTTCCTGCCTGGTGTGCTCCTTAGTGTTCCAGTAAGAGTAACTGTTTTAAAAAAAGTTTTTAAAAAGTCCGTTGCTGTGGTGTCTTCCAGGTGGGGCATCCAAAACCTTGGCTGGTTTTTGTAACCAGAATTTTATACTGTATTTCATTGTAAGTAGTTCATAAATTTTTGTTTATCAACTCTCTTAAAAGCCTATAAACTTTCTCCAGCAAAAATGCACGTAAACCAGAATGTGCATGTAATACTAGGGTATTCGATGAGCCTCTGAAGCTGATGAATAGATCCCCTTGGTTAATGGCTTCAGTTCCAGACCAAAGTTGGTATATGTCCACGGAGTAGGCGAAGGTAGAATAACAAAGACTTAGCAAGTCTTGGCCAACTGCGTGAATATGGGCCACTGTCCGCAGTCGGTTCCTCCTTTCATTCTTTGACAGAATAAAATGCACTTCAGTCCTCTCCTAAGAATGATGAGATATGGAGAGGTAGATGCTAATAAATGAACTATTCGCAAAAGAATAATTCAGAAGAACTGAGCTCTTGTCGTAACTGGGAGGAAACGTTTGCCTTTATGCTTCTGAAGCACAGGGCCCTTGCGGAGGTCGGAGGTCGTGGAAGTCACTTCTAGCAAGTGCCCTCCTTGAAGCAGGGAGAGAGGTGAAAAGAATTCCCAGTAGGCAGCAACATTGTGTGCTGAAAGGAGGACAGTGTTGGAAGCAGGGGTCACACACGCGGTGTCCTCAAGGGTCAGGCAGGGACCATAGGTGAGACCGTAGGAAGTGAGGAGTAGGGTGGTCCCTGGAAAATCACCTCCCAAATGCTCTCACTGTCAAGCTCATAGAAAGTTGTGCTTGACCCGCCCTCTAAAAAGAGTATCTGCAGATACTCATTTCTGCCATCTCTGGAGTCAGACAGCTGTAGGTTGGACCCCAGGTCTGCCTCTTATTAGTGTGTGACCTTGGGACTGTGCTTAACCACCTTGAGGTTCAGTGTTCTGTTCTGTAAAATAGGACTCTATCTTGTGTCTTTGAATGATTGTCATGAAAGTGTACATAAGGTGCCCTAGCACTGGACTTGGTACAAAACACAGCTGCTAGTAGATCCCCAGGGTCTCCCTGTGCACCTGTCTTCCTGAAAATGTAAAAATAAAGAGAAATTTGGAAATAACTGTTATGAGAAATCTTGACAGCTCTTTGAATAACTATAATAAGCTAAGTCTTCTTAGCATTGCGGAGTTACCGACCCAATGGCGTCCAAGTTGTTAAGGATTGTTTTAAACACGGAAGGGTTCTGCGTGAGAAGGGAAAAAAGAACTCTCACATGGCCTTCAAGGTCCCAAAGGGTGCAGATCCCTAAAAGGGGCTGCATATCAGCCCCATAAGCAGCTGATCCATGGGCAAAGGGTAATTGACTGGAGGAGGCAAGAACTGAGTGAGATGGAGGGAAAGTCGGAGAAGTGCAGCAACCACTCTTCACCATTTAGCAACCTTTGGTGCCGTTGCCAAAGGTGCGGCTCTCTGCTTTAGCAACTGAAAGGCAGTAATGACTTTGTACCTCTTTTCTCCAGGGCAGGGATTATTAGGCTGAGGCAAGTGAGGCAGGATATTGCAAGTGTATGGGGAGAATCCTGTCTTTATTTGAATTTTTGATGTTTTGTTTATCATGGATTTTTGCATTAATTTCTAATATTATTAAAATACTAGAGGCCTCGTATTTTAATAATACTAGAAATTCATGTGAGAGTAGGCCTTCCTTCCCCCAGTTGCCAGCACCAGCTTCCCTCTGGCACCTGGGACCCAGGCTTCTCTTGCAGCCCTGGTTTCGTCCGGAAGGATGTCTGGTCTAATTAGCATATTATGTTTTTACTAGAGGACCGGTGCACGAAATTCGTGCACGGTGGGGTTGTCCCTCAGCCCAGCATGCACCCTCTCCAATCTGGGACCCCTCGAGGGTTGTCCGACTGCCCGTTTAGGCCCGATCCCAGTAGGATTGGGCCTAAACGGGCAGTCGGACATCCCTCTCACAATCCAGGACTGCTGGATCCCAACTGCTCACTTGCCTGCCTTCCTGATTGCCCCTAACTGCTTCTTCCTGCCAGCCTGATCACCCTCTAACCACTCCCCTGCCAGCCTGATTGATGCCTAACTGCTCCCCTGCCAGCCTGATTGCCCCTAACTGCCCTCCCCTGCAGGCCTGGTCCCCCCCAACTGCTCTCCCCTGCAGGCTTGGTTGCCCCCAACTTTCCTCCTCTGCCAACCTGGTCACCCTGAACTGCCCTCCCCTGCAGGCCTGGTCCCTCTCAACTGCCCTCTCCTGCTGGCCTGATCCCTCCCAACTGCCCTCCCCTGCTGGCCATCTTGTAGTGGCCATCTTGTGTCCACATGGGGGCAGCCATCTTTGACCACATGGGGGTAGCCATCTTTGTGTGTTGGAGTGACAGTCAATTTGCATATTACTCTTTTATTAGATAGGATTATTATACATGTGTTAAAATATTACTTCCCTTGAAGCCTGAGTTTCTGGCACCCCTTGAATTTTATACCCTAGTCTCAGTCCCATTCTTCTCTGAATTTTAAATTATTGAAAAATGGGAGTATTCCATTGGGTGATTCTCCAGAAAGACTTACAAGACTCATAGCAGGTTGTACTCATAGCTGAGATTTATCACAGCAAAGAATACAGAGTAAAAGCAGCATGAAACAGACATGCATTGATGGAGTCTAGAAAGGTTCAGCACAGACTTCTGATGTTCTTTCTTGTCCAAGGACATACAGGAGTACTCTCTCCAGCAATGAACTTTAGGGACATGTGCACCTCTACTTTAGGGGTGCCCTTAGGAATCTCAGGGTCTGAGGACTTTATGTGGGGACTAGCCACATAGATATATCATGCTAGGCAACCATTGCTACACAACTAGCCATGACAGTGGAAACTTGGGACCCCAAAAACAAAACCAGGCACACATCATCAATATTGATGTTGACACAAAGCAACTTGACAAGCTAGCATGTCCCAGTCCTTCGCTCCAGGTATTTATAATAAAGTCATCAATCACTGACACAAGGAACACTCAGAGGGCCACGTTTCCTTGTGGGGAGGAGAGGGGTGAAAGTCCTATCACTGTTCTCTTGGAGACATGCAAGGATTAAGCCCCCAGATCTGCTGCATTAACTCTTTTCTTTCCCGGAGCCATGTGGAACATCAAATGTCACCTCTGTTATAAGTAGCAATAGTGCCAAACTGCATTAGTTGAAGGGCATGGCTTGGACCCAAGTCAACAGACTTCCTACTATCCCTTGAAACCTAGACCTTGAGGTGAGCCACCTGTGGGAGAATTGGGGGAGCAGAAGAGAAACTTACCTACCCAGTGAAGAAGATATTGCTGCTTTTCACAACTATTGATCCTCAAAAGTGAGGCCAGAGGGTGTTAGCCTTCCAGACCTATCTGTGGAAAACAGACCTTAGGCCCCCTTGAGATGTGCTTTCCAGAAGAACAGTGGGGCAGTGGGGGAGGGGGAGGAGAGCAGCTCTGGCCCTTAAGCAGAACACCCCCAAAAGGGAGGAGTTAGACACGAACTCCTTCCTTTGTCTAGGTCTAATTGATAAGCTCGCCTTGAATTTGGGGAGAACTCAGGAAGGGAATATACAACTTGGAGGAATGTCAGGAAAGAGAAAAACAAGCATATTTTCCCAGCACTTCAGAGCTGTGCAGATTTTCCAGTGGAAACATGAGAATAGAATATATGCCATTGAAGGAAATGACTCCAAACCATTCTTACGTTCCACCCCATACTTCCAGCAGTGAGCAGAATGGCATCTCCTCCAGCCAGAGTCCAACAAATTACTTTTCCTATTCTAGTGGGGCTTGAAATGAATTCCCAAATTAGATTCATGTCCCCCTTCCCCTTTAAGAGAAAGCCACACTGTACTGAGTCACTAGCTCCCAGGTGGCTTCCTGTGTGTCCTCAACAGCTTCCGCTGATGGCAGAGAATACGGGTTGGCCAGCTACGGCCCGAAGGCCAAATCTCACCCTCCACCAGTTTTTGTAAATAACATGTTACTGGAACACAACCATGCCCATTTGTTTAAACATTGTCTGTGGCTACTTTCGAACCACATAGCAGATTTGAATAGTTTCGACAGAGACCACATGGCCTGCAAAGCCTAAAGGAGGTATTATCAGCCCCTTTACAAAAAAGTTTGTCAATCTCTGACATAGAAGGAGAAAAGCACTTCGGTCATTATTTATGCCACCAAGACTCTAAGATAGATAGATAGATAGATAGATAGATAGATAGATAGATAGATAGATAGATAGATATAGATAGATACAGATATAGATAGATAGATAGATAGATAGATAGATAGATAGATAGATATAGATAGATATAGATAGATAGATAGATAGATAGATTAGATAGATAGATAGATATAGATAGATACAGATATAGATAGATAGATAGATATAGATAGATAGATATAGATATAGATAGATACAGATATAGATAGATAGATAGATAGATAGATAGATAGATAGATATAGATATAGATAGATATAGATAGATAGATAGATAGATAGATAGATATAGATAGATACAGATATAGATAGATAGATAGATAGATTAGATAGATAGATATAGATAGATACAGATATAGATAGATAGATAGATAGATATAGATAGATAGATATAGATATAGATAGATACAGATATAGATAGATAGATTAGATAGATAGATAGATATAGATAGATACAGATATAGATAGATAGATAGATAGATAGATAGATAGATAGATAGATAGATATGCGGAGTTTCAAAATTAGCTACAACAAAATGAAGTAAGTTAGTATTTAACTGAAATCTCACTATTGGTACAAGCTGAGAAAAGGTGCAGTGTGGAATAGAAAGAAAAAAAAAAGATGATAGATCGCTTTTACATGCTCTGTTCTTGAATTCACATCCATAGAAATTCAAGCTGTTTGAAACAGACTGTTCCAAGGAGGTCCTGGCTTCTCGGTTTGCTTTTGCTCAACTCCAAAAATCTTAACTAAGCTGCTTACATTTGCAAGGCCTGGCTGGCCGTTGTGAATGTCAAAGGGGAAGTGTGCAAACACCTGGGGAAGGAATGGGTCTGGGTGGAGTCAGAGAAGTGGCCAAGGTGGGAACAAACTAATCAGTACTGTCCACCTTGTAATACAAGGTTAAGGGACTTTTACAAGTTCTCCTGCTAGACATATCCTTCCCATCTTGTTCATAAGACTGACTGCCTTAGTAAATAAACCGTTCGTAAAGAAAAAGAACGTTGTGTCAGTACAGATTACAAACTTGTATTGCACATACAAACATTTCTACAGCTCTCCCCACAAAATGTCTTGTGTGGGCCAGTTGGTTGGGCTTTTTTTGTTTGTATTGTTATTGTTGCTGTTGCTTTGAGGATTTTGTTGTTGTTGTTGTCACTGGTTTGAACTCAGTACAGATGGCTGGAAAATACTCACATTTTCATACAATTGGTCCAAATATAACTTCGGTGTTCACTCAACCACACTGCATATCAATGGGCCATGGCATCTATCATAATAAAAGCATAATATGCTAATTAGACCGGACGTCCTTCCGGACCAAGCTGGGGCTGCAGCCGTCTTGGCTGGGAGGGAGGGATCGAGGCAGCCGGCCGGCAGCTGCGAAGGGCCTACTCCTGCACGAATTTCGTGCATCGGGTCTCTAGTTTTATTATCATTATTCTCTGAGGGCATCAATACTCAGACTCCTTCATTTGTCCATCTCTTAGGAAGGGACCACTGACTCCAGCCTCTTTGCATTTTCCTAGTAACAGTAATAGAAGTTTTGTAGAAGATTTGATGTTTTTAGAAAAAAGAAAAAAAAAAAAGCCTGCCTCTGGTCGCAGCTGGGTGATGGGCAAATGGGGAAGTTTGCTTCATTCGTCTATTTTTATGTGTATTTGAACATGACCAAGTAAAAGTTATTTTTAACTGACTGTTGCACATAGGTGTTTCTGTTGTGCATGGACAACCACCCCATGGCCCAGTGGTCTCTTGAACTGAGCTTATAACTGTGGTTAGCAGTCACCATGAGGGTGCCAGCAGCACAAAGGAAATGCAGGCATGGAGAAGAGAGAAGCAAACGTACTCCCTAATGCTTCAGAGTGGAGGGTGCCTTTGAGAGGCACGGCCAAATAGTCAGGTTAAAATGAGAAAACATTTGGGCAGAAAGAATATGCTAGTTGCCGTGTATATATTATCTCTTTAAAAAAAAATAGAGCTACCTATGAAATAAGCTCTTCTCAGTAAGCTGTTCCTCCTTCATTAACTGCATTCATTAAGCTCCTGTATGCAAAGTCCGTGCTAGACAAAGAGACACAAATGCAACATTTGCCTTTGGCATACTGGGCAGAGCAAGAATAAACTAGGGCCCAGTGTGAGAAGGGTGTGCCTTCTAGTGCCTGAAACTTAGCACTACCCAGAGCCTCAGACCTGGACTTTAGTGCCCAGAAATCAGCTTTGCTCCACTCACTTCAGGCCTAAAACCATTCACAGAGAGCCTAGGTGTAAGGCTCTGGGCTAGATACTAAACATATGGAGGAAAAAATAAGGTATAGCTCCCATCCTTGGACTAATGGGGAAGGAAGATAACAAAATCATTTTTTTTACCAATGGAATGCCAGGGTACTGTGAGCTCACAGAGGAAACAAAGAGTTATGAAATAGCATGAGTATGTGTCAGGAATTGTTTGATGATAATATAACAAAGGTAAAGAATTACTAAATTATCACTAGAATATGAGCTCCCTGAGGGAATTGTGTCTGTTTTGTCTGGCTTGTAGTAGGTACTGGTACCGATTAAGTATTGGTTAAATGAATTCATCTACAAAGTGTTGCTAGGGTTCAGAGCTTATGGTAGGCAGCGGCATTCAATGTAGACAGGATAAAATCACGGAATCCGTGGTAAGAAGCTTGGATTTGATGATGATAGAGAAACACTGAAGAATTTCACAAAGAAGGATAGCATCACCGGAACTGTGTTTTATGAGTTTCAAGGGGAATGAAGGGACCTAAGAGGCACAAGACTGGAGACAGAGAAACAAATAATAAGCCGTTGCTGAAGTCCAGGCGAAAGCTGATGAGTTCAAAATCCTATCTGAGTGTATATGAATTTTTTAAATGTGACCTTGGTTTCTGGGCTCGGGTAACAGGGGCGGGTGATGGTGCCTGCACTAGGTTCAGTGTATCTAGAAGAAAAGGGGGTCAAATTCCACAGTGACCAAGGCTCTTGTTGCACTTGTGGCTTCTGGCTGCCCTTGGTGGCTGTCCTGGTGTCACAGCACGGGCCTGTCATAACTCCATGGTCATGGAAGACACCCCTCCCTGGAAATTCCCTTCAGGGCTGTGCCCTCCCACTTCTTACTGCCCCCCTCCCCAGCCGGTGCCATCCCTGCAGGAGGGCAGTCTCCTCTAAGAAAAGAAGCCCTTCTTTAATGGCCCTAAACTCTCTCTGTCTCCATCATGCCCTTCGGCGGTAGGGGAGGTCCTAAAATAAGCAGGCACCATCAGCTCCACTGAAGTTATTTCCACAAAAATACCAAAATTATCTTCTTCTAGACTCCTGGGGGCCCGGGGGACTGCCTAGAATTACATGGCGGTGGTCACGGGGAGCAGACTCACCTTGGGAAGTTCCCCTCCCTTCCTTGCCAGTGTCTGTCTTCTGCTCACGTGAGTCAAAGGACTCCTGAAGCAGTGGGGTAGGACAGGGCTCTAAGGCCGATGCCACAAGAGGAAGACTGCAGACCTAGGATGTCTGCCTCCAGCTCCCGTGGGGAAAGACAGACTGAGACTGTGGGGGAACCCCGAAACCGCTCACACCCAGCATCCCACTCCAGCGTTGCTGAGAGGCAGAGGGTGATGCTCTTTTAAGACCCAGTTGAGCTACCGAGGATGTCCTCTTTCCTCCAAGTGAAAAGAAATGTAAAAAGCCTTTTCCCCTCTCTCTCAACACCTTGCCTCACGGGCCGCTGGCTTCCTGGCAATGCACTTAGCACGCTGGTCACTTAGCTGAGCTCAGTATCTTTTTCCCGCTCCCTGACAAGGTCGGTCATTCAGGTGGCCAAGCCCTGCCTATGTTCTTGCCAGGACACCTGCTCTGCCTCAGAGGACTATGGAACTCTCTTCATTCCTAGAGCCACCATCCAGCTGCCACCTGACTCTTAGCAAAGAGAGACTCGTACAGACCCTTCCTGACACCCTCCTCCCCCGGTGGCCAAGCCTAAGAGAACTTTTTTAGAGGAGATGGCTGCAAACCAGACAACCCAGATAAATCATGAAATTCTGCACCCACACTTAGGTAAACCTATTCACGAGAATCAAAAGAGCAATTTGCTGCTATAGAAGTGGAGTCGAGAGAAAGCCGGTAAGTGAAATGGGATCCAGACAGAGCCACAAGACAGGGGTTTTACTTTAAAGGAATAGAATGAGCCAGGATGCCCACAGGCAGCCCCCAGACTCAGTGCTGGGGAAGTGGAATCATTAGGTGTGGGGATAGTTTCTTCTCTGCTGCACAGTAAGCTTTGAAGTCAGTTCTAACCTTTTCCAATCCCCTACCCCAAAGTCCAAACACTTTTTTTTTTTTTTGGCTGCTGAAATCTCCCTCACTAGAAACTCCAGTCCCAGCCTCAGTTTACCCACACTGTTCCTTCTCCCCAACTACCTCAGACAATTGGTACTGAAATGACCATGAATAGTAAGGTCTTTAGCTTTCCTATTTCATCATATCTAAGATGCGCATGGACAGATGCACCCTTCTTTATATGCTACTGAAAAGCGTTGCAAATAAAACATCCCATCCACTGTGAAATGCGCCCTGATTCAGAGACCCGAACATTTGGGAAGAAAATGTGCTGCTTAGAAGCAATGATTGCAATACCTTTACCCGGGCAAACATAAGTGGATGGGAAGTCCGAGTCCTTTGACTTCAGAAAATCCTCTATGTGAGTTAACAAGCCCTCAATACCGATGGATTAAAGCTCAGACAGTTCAGTGACTGGGTTTCCTCACTGCCAACAACATTCTGTGTTTTAGACCTTAGTGTAGAGGCATGTCATGGAGAATTCTGGAAATCTGGCAAAACACTAGCATACACCATTTTGAAAAGGTGCCCAACAACGAAAGCATCATGAGTTTAATGTGTTCAATGCGTATTTCTATTTAAAGTATTGTGTAGATGATAAAAATGAGTAGAGGATACTTTTTACAAGCAGGAACAGAACACCTCAAAGCTTCAAAATCTTTGCAATATTTGAACCAATAAACATTTCACCTTTGTGTATTTGTGAACAGATTTTTGAATTTTGTGGAGCTGATGCTAGCAAATTAGAAACGAAGATTCAAGAACTAATGTAACCTGATCTCCAAGACAAAATACACTTGCAGCATTTTAAAGCCCACAGCCAAGTGTTTGTGTTTTCATTTCCAGCAAATATTGTAATGTTCTACTGTGCTCTCTCCTAATGCGTTGCAGGTTGAATTTCTGCTTGCAGCTCACTGAGAAATTGCTTAATAGCCTTGAGCTATCAGAGATTGCGGTCATTCCCATTCTCTAAGATGTCCTTTCCACTTACTCTGAGCACATTCCTGAGGCAATATTGTTATGGCCTTCACAACAGAGACCCTGTCCAGCTACATAGTATCAGGTCATTAGGACGATTCCAGAGATCACCAAAGATGGAATTCTTCATGGTGATCTAGAAACCAATAAATGCCTCATTCCCTGGGCACTCCAAATATATAGAGGTTTCTTCCCAATGAAGCCATTGTTCATGGTACAAAATTCTTTTCCAGTGTATTACCTAGAATTGTGTCGTTTTTCTCTCCCTCATTGCCTTTCTAAAATGATCCTATAATGTGTTTTTTTTAATCCCTCAAAAACAAAAGCCAGAAAGACATTTTACTACCTATATATGTTTTTTAAACTGAGATCGCTCAGACCATTAGAGCTCAGAGAAGTTGGCTGCTTCTCCTATTAACTGCGCCCACCCTAGAGCTGCCATCAGATGAACACCAGGGGTTTTAAGTCGGGGAGCCAGCTCTCCCTAGCCATCAGTGACTGAGATTTTGACAAAGCATAGGATCCATGTGCCTTGTTAGAATTCTTTGGCATGTAGAGTAGAGGAAACCAACCCATGCTAGCTTAAGCAAGAAGCAACACTGATTTACCATTCAACAAATATTTATTGGGCACTTACTCTGTGCCAAGTACGTTATGGTCCCTTAAAATAAAACTTGATTGATAGAACCCAAAGACAAAGATAGAGCCAGCCTTTCTACGAGAATAGAAATGAGGAGAGAAGGGACCTGGAGGGCCCAGGATGGTTCTGAGGATGTATGTCCTCTGCTTTTTTCTCTTCTCATCGGAATCGCCATTCCCGTTGTTTTGGATAGGTGTTCTTTACTTCCCAGTCCTCGTGTGGGAAAGTATCCCCTGAGAATTACTCCCAAGTTATCCCCTCCACTCAAGAGACCAGCCAGACTGTGCCTCAGGAAGACTCTAGCCAGTGGGTAGGATCACAGGATAAAAACAGTTTTGCTCATGCTATAAGGATAGGGGTGGGGATGGCAGGGATCCCAGACAAGCAAGAGGCTGGAAAGACTCAAAATATTGTGTCCCATACTAAACATAAATGTTTAAAACAAAGTAACAATTTAAAGCAAAAAGTATTGGACAAGAGAACATATATCCACCTATGCTTATGTATATAAATATTTATGTACTTACCAGTATGTGCTAGACAATACCCTAAGCCAGTGGTCGGCAAACTCATTAGTCAACAGAGCCAAATATCAACAGTACAACTATTGAAATTTCTTTAGAGAGCCAAATTTTTTAAACTTAAACTTCTTCTAACGCCACTTCTTCAAAATAGACTCGCCCAGGCCGTGGTATTTTGTGGAAGAGCCACACTCAAGGGGCCAAAGAGCCGCATGTGGCTCGCAAGCCGCAGTTTGCCGACCACGGCCCTAAGCCCTTTGCATTTATCCCTCATTTGACCACTGCAACAATTCTGTAAGTAGCTGTGTACCTGGTAAATATTTAACGACTGGGTGTGTGTGTGGTGGGGGTGTGGGGGGGTAGGGGGTAAGGGGTAGTCCAGGTTTGTAGTGATTGCCAATTTCGTGTAAATACTTGGTGGATTTCAAGCTACTAACCTGATCTTGCAGAGTATGGAAAAGATGTATGTAAAAGGCTCTTATGAGCTGGTTAAGATTTGGCTCCAGGACATCACTACATATACTGGTACATGAGGTACTACTTTTATCCCTGTTTTCTTACAGAGGAGAGGACAGACACAACATAGTTAAATGACTTGCCCAAGTTTTCCCAGGTGAATCTATATTAGACCCCAGGCTGTCTGGTTCCAAAACTGAGACCAAGAATTGAAGCAAAATAATACAGCTGGGCTTATAACAATGCCATCTTTATCTTAAATTTTACCAGTCACTCTCACTGCTTAACAAAATATAGTGTCAACATTTTTCAGTCATCTTCTCTGGTGCCCTCATCTCAGATAAGAGCCCATTGAAGAGAGGTTTAGAGCAAAACGTCTCAATTTGCACTTCCAGGACTCTAAACCGTAGCTACAATTTACCCGATTCTTCGTGCCATGTGTTATTTGCACCACCTCATCTACTCACAACATCCCTAATAGGTTCTTAGCATTGTCAGCGTGCACAAGGAAATAGACTCAGCGTTTGATCTGTCCAAGGTCACACAGGAGGCGGGCAGTCAGGATTCACACCCAGGCCCATCCGTCTCCAAGGCCCACAATGAAATCTGCAGCTCAGTGGAGCCGCTTTCCAACCTCCACAGGCCTATTGCAGTTCTGCAGTCAAAATGCAGTCGGCTTCAAGTCCACAGTCCTTCCCGAGAGCCCTTCCTTCTTCCTGGTGCACGAGTCCAAGGACCATGTCTGTCTGTCCCGGCCCCCCGATTCCCAAGCACAGTTCTCTCATCTCTCAGAGTTCGCATTAAAGAATAATAATAATAAAAAATACGTTCAGACTCACTGTATCATTTCCTCCCTGTGAAAATAATAACGTTATTTAACCGTAACAAAATATTTTACCTAGCTCTTTCATCTGCAACGAACACATCTTTAACAAGCTTAGAAAGTTCTGGCTTATTGTCCACATTTTGCTCACCTAGAATCACAGATTTCAGTCTAAATTTAAAATCCTAATCCCCCCCCCCACACACACACACACACACACACCTCATTTTCTATGGGGCACAGTCAAAGATAGCTCCGGCAAAGTTAGGCGGTAGGCCACGTTGAGACCTTCTCCACTCTCAGTTCCAGGACCTCTTCCTCACCCAGCTTTCCTTCCTCCCTCCATTCCTGTCACCCCCCAGCACACATTTTACATTGAGTTCCTCAGAGCCCTCCTTGCTCTCGGTTATCATTGTTTCTCCACTCATTCATCCCCCAGTCATTAATTGAAGGGTTTTTTATGCGAGCACCAGGCCTATCCTAGGGACGGGTAGAGTACAAATACTACTTCAGCAGGGGAACGCCCTCTGCCAATGAAGCTGAAGGAATTTTGGTGAGAGAGGCCCTAATCAATCTTTATGCAAATGCCAAGTGATACAGAAAAACAGGTGAGTGAGCAAGGCTCCTAGAGGTTGGGCAGGGGATGGGGTTGATCTCTGTTTAACCTTGACTTGCTTATCCTTTACCTTCAGGATGTTTAGCCTGGGTCACTCCCAGAGGGTGGGAGCATGTTCTTACTCATCTCTAACCCCCTGGTATCCAGCCCAGTGCACAGACCCGAGGAGACCAAGGAGACATGACCACTAAATGCAGGGTGGTGCCCTGAACTGGAGCCTGGAGCAGAAAAAGGACATAAGTGGAAAAAGCGGTGAAATGCAAATAAGATCTGGAGTTTAGTCCACAGTAACGTACCAATGCAGGTCTTGGTAAATACTGAGGCTCAAGAATCCCACACGCTAATATAGCATTTAATCCTCAAGCAACTCTGCGGTCATACTGTTCTCATTTTACAAGCAAGCTCAGAGAGATGAAGTGCCTTGCCCAAGGTCACACAGCTAGAAAATGACTGAGCCCAAATGTGAACCCAGGTGTGCTAGAGGAAAATAGAGGAATGATGAACGTGGGGGGGGGGGGGGGGGGGCGGGGGACAGTGTGCAGGAGTCAGCCGATCAATGATTATCTCTCATCATTGATGTTTCTATCTCTCCCTTTCCCTTCCTCTCTGAAATCAATAAAAATGTGTTAAAAAAAAAAAAAAAAGAAAAGAAAAGGAGTATGTAACAATGGGAATAAGAGGTCAAAGAAAAGCCGTGAAGGAAGCGTTTAAGCAACATATCGGATTTCCCAAAAGGCACTGCGGCCCAGGTGGGTGATCCTCATTCATTCTCCCAAAAAAGCTGGGCTGTCCTCCAGAAACTTCAACACCGAAAAGGCCAGGAGGGAACCTGCCACCAGGTAAGAAAGCAACCTCGGCCAGGGCCTCAGGGCCATGTCACTTCTGTTACCGTTTACTTAAATCTATTCACCTTTTGAATATGAACAAATCTTTTGGCAACAACTCTTTTTATCACCACACGTTAAAGGGAAGATGAGTATTGTTCTCAGAACAAAACTTGAAATAAACAAAATGCACTGAAAACAAAATTATTTTTGTTTTGAAGTCTAACTTGGTATATGGCTGGTCAAAGACTCAGAGGCAGAGTTCTCTCTCCTCTGTCCTCCCCTCCCCCTCTTCTCCCCTCTCTCTTCCTAATTCTCTCTCTCTCTCTCTCTCTCTCTCTCTCTCTCTCTCTCTCTCTCCTCCCCCTTCTCCCCCTCTCTCTTTCTCCCCCGTTCTCTCCCTCCCCTCTCCCCTCCAACAGAATGAACTACTATAGAAATTTTAAAGCTAGAATAGCACCAAATTAAGACTTCCTTCTTGAGTAACCAGTATTGAAAGAAAATAAAAAGGGAATCAGGAGGGGGTATATGAGAACTCTCTTGAATCTCTGCTAAATGTCTTCTAAATCTAAAACTGCTCTTAAAAGGTCTATTAATTTTCTTAAGTGTACACATAAAAAATAAAATTGAGTTTTAAATTGGAAAAAAAAGAATTAACCTTCTCCCTACATGAGTCAAAGTTGTTTAATGGTGCATTCCCCATGCAATCCCTAACATCCGAATTATTCCCTGAAATTACCTCTCACGATAACATTGGTCCACGGCCCACATTTTGTGAAACACCACTAAGCCAAAGTCTGATAACATGGAAATATAAGAAGAAAAAGTATAGATTGGATGATTTCCTGTTGATGGCAAAATGAAGCGGTGACTCATTCACCTTTCTGCCAAAGCCCTTTATGGCCTGACCCGCGTTGCATTTATGCCTTTCTCCCATTGCCCATGCACTCCAGCCATTATCTCAAACTCTGTGCTCACCCCGGTATCTGGAATTTCCTCCCCCCATCTCTGCCTGTCAAGTCTTATTCAGGATCACCCAGCAAAGGCATCATTCCTTCCAGTCAGCCCACCCAGCCATGTGAAGCCTACCTGGGCTATCGCAGACAGGGGAGGCATTCCTCCTCAGGTACGTCCAGGGTGCTGTGTGGGCCCAACCACCGGAGCCCCCATCTTTTGTGGGGTACGGTGGATTTTTATGTCTGCCCTGGGTTACCAGATAAAGTACGTGGCACCTAGTTAAATTTGCATTTCAGACAAAGGATAATTTTTAGCAAATGCCTCATTCAATATTTATTTTTTATTTGCTAAGCTTGGCAATCCTATGTCTGTCTCCAATGAGACTCAGCTGCCTAAGGATAAAAGCGGTGGCTTTGCATCCGTGTGTATGCAGCACTGAGGACACTACCAGGCACTTAGTGGAGTCTTGGTAACTATTGAATGACTGCTGTCCAGCTCCCCCAGGAAACCCTAAGATTTCAACTAATATCAGGAATACATTTCTATTTCTAGCTAGGAATGCAGGTTTGGCAGGGGGAAAGATAATATGCTCAAATGTAATACATTTATAATTCCTGAACTAGATCTGTAGGAAGGAGCAAAGGTGTCTACGTTATTCTCCATCTTGTCTTCAGCACACATAGTAACAAGCCACACCCTGCCTGGCTTCTATATACTTTACCGTCTACAGTCAGCTCCCACATAAATCACACACGAGGGTGAGAACTTGGTACACTGAATCCAAAGACAGGCAGAATAAATAGCAGCAGCAGCAGCCAAGAACAGATCTACTCCACGTTAGGGCCAGTTCTGTCTCGATGAATCAGGTACGCAATTAATCATCATGTTTTGCTTTAGCGCTTTCCTGTGAGGGGAGTGTGCGCGATGGAAGAATCACAGGCCCGAGAGTCAGAGAGACGTGGGTTTGTGGTTATGACTCAGCGTCTGCCAGGAGGGAGCCCTCGCTGGGGCTCAGTCTTCTCATCTGTAAGCCAGGTTTTCATGGCAACTCCGAAAGGTCGATGTGAGTATTAAATGGAATAATGCACATGACATGTTTTGTATGGTACCTGTCCATAGCAAGTGATCAAGGGTAGAAACAATGATGGTGACGAGGGTGATTATGTTTTCTACTATTCCAGCCAGATTATAATCTCTTTGAGCCTATGAACTATTTCATTCATTCATTCATTATTTATTTTTACATCGTTTGTAGCCTCCAACAGCCTCTAGTATAATGTGCAGTAAAGTGTATTCATCAGCTAGACATCCAAAGAGACTGAAGTGTTGTAAAAGTTCAGTGTTTTATTGCCTTTCATAAAGCTGACAATATTTAACCACAGCAGAGTAGGGCAGGACCAGAAATTAACCTTTGTAAGCGACTGGTAGATTGCACACTGTCTTTCGCAAATAATTGATAGACTACGTTTGGGCAATAAGAAACATGAGAGAAATCAAGACATAGTCCCTTCTTGCTTAAAATAGTAAAGAGCCATTTTGATGGAAAACCATTCTTCCCACATTTCCCGTCAGGATGTTCCATCACACTTTGGCTTAGTAGTGTTTCACAAAATCCTGTGTTTTACTGTCTCCTAATCACGGCACACACCATTGGGAACACACCTCGGTGAGCTGGTGCTTGCCCTGCTCACCAGCTGCTCCAGGGAAGAGTTCAGGATGAGGAGTCATCTGCTCTCAGCAGAGGAACACTAACCATATAGACACCATTCTCCAACCTTCATCTTCATTCATGCCTAGTTTAGCAATAGCTATCATTCAACTTGCAATTTCATATTAATATGTGACTTAAATCTAGCAAATTCTTCATTGGCACTTGCTTTTGTAAACATGTCACCCTCACCCTCCCAAATCTTTTTCTTGGATTCTTTGGCTTTAGACAATTTACTTTACCTGGGATGTAATTCCCCCCCCCCCCCACCCCCGTACAATGAGAAAGTTGGAATCCATATTCTTTAAGCTCCCTTTCAGCTCTGTGTCCTCAGGATCCCATCTCTCTATTTAATCTCTGCATATCTCTCTCTTTTTTTTTAATGAGATTTATTCTCTTTTTTGTTTGTTTGTTTGGTGTGTGTGTGTGTGTGTGTGTGTGTGTGACTCCTCACCTGAGGATATTTTTCCATTGATTTTTAGAGAGAGTGGAAGGGAGAGGAAGAGACTGAGAGAAACATTGATGTGAGAGAGACACATCGATTGGTTGCCTCCCTGCGCACACCCTAACCAGGGCCGTGGACCCTGCAACAAAGGTACGTGCCCTTGACCAGAACCAAACCCAGGACCCTTCAGTCTGCGGGCTGACACTCTATCCACTGAGCCAAACCGACTAGGGCTCTGCATCTCTTTTAATTGAGCCAGTTTCCTCAATGCTAAGTCTACGTCTATGAAATACATTAATCAAATTATTTTTTTCTTAAAATTTTAGCATTCATTTCTAAGTCAGCTCAAATGTGTATTCAAGATAGTCCAGGTAAAAAGAATCCAAAGATTGAGGTTTAGCTTATGTTAACCAGAAAGTTTACTGATAACTTCTTTTACAAGGCTTGGGGATGGAAAGAATAGAAAACATTCCGTCATTGTTGGTTGTGCCATTGTTGTTACTGTTGTTAGCACTGCAATGGGGAAAATTCATATATTGAAATTATTCCATCCTTGTCTATGCCTTTCATTGGGCCTGGGAACGCCATCCACCCAGCCACTCTTTTGTACAGAGAGAGCCAAGATACAGGAGGAAGGGAGAAGCAGAATTAGCCATGAGGAACAGCCTGGAACGGCCTGTATGCCAAGGTGAGAATTAGATCTTCCTGACTTTCCTCAGCTGTTTCCTTATTGAGTCACCCTGTGTTTATAGTTTTATGAGAAACCTGTGCATTGCAGGCTCCTTAAATTATACCAATAGTTACTCATTTCCTATGGTAAACAGTGTCTATCCTCTCCCAAGTGGTCTTTATTAAAATGCAAGTTATACCAGATGGAGACACATCAAATTCCCAATACTCTTTTTTTTTAAAGGTACATTCCTGGGAAAGGGAGTGGGGAGAAAGAGACATCCTGAGAACAGTTCAAAGTTAGGGATCAGGTAGAGGAAGGGTGGTGGTGAAGTGGATGGAGAAAAGGATGCTAAGATGGGGGCAAGATTCTAGAAAGGCGGGACAGGGGACAGAGAAGATAGACTCCACTTATTTTATGGTTTCTCTGGTCTAAACCTCCCCCCCCCCCCAATACACACACACACACACACACACACACACACACACACACACACACACACACACACTATAGCCACTCTGGCTTCTTTCCAGTTTGGGAAGGCGCTAACCTCTTTCCCACCACCAGGCCTTTTTTACATGCTGTTTCCTCTTTCTTGGATGCTCCTCCTTCCACCCTCTTTGCCTCTTTACCTCTTTACCTTTAACTCAAAGGACTCTTCTTCCAGGAAGCCTTCTCTGATTTCCCAGATTATAAAAAGGGCCCCTCATTTTACATTTTAATAGCACTGTATAGTTCTCCTTCCTGTTACTGCACAGTTGCAACTGTGCATTTATTCCTGTTGTTGTGTAATTAAGACCTACTCCCTTAGTAAGCTGTGCGCTCCTTGAGAGTAGCTCCAGGTTTTTGCTCACCACTGGACCTATCTCCAATATATGACACTGTCTGGCACATAGTAGGCACCCGATGAATCAGGTGGTTGGCCAATTGGGTAAGTCAGGCTACAATAACCTTCCTCAAGCTGCTGCATGAATGCTGGGGAACAGTATTGTGCAAAGGTTAACTGAGTATTTAGACTCTAAGTCAGCCAGGATCAAATTCTGGCTCTGCCAACTTACTAGCTCTGGGATTTGGAGCAAGTTTATTCACATTATTGTGTCTCTGCTTCCTCATCTGTGAAATGAGCATAACAATCCTGTGTTTTACTGACTCCAAGATGCCCTCGATTGTAAGACACACCATGTACCATTAAGGAAAAACAACCCTACCAATGAACTAGAACACAGTGTTTTCTTATCACGGAGGCTTTTTTTTTTTTTTTTTTTTACAAACCTGGCCCCTGTCCCATCATTGGGATTAGCCAAGCAGCATTTCTGAGAGAAGCACTCAACGGCAGATGCCTCAGCTGCTCCCAGCCCAGCCTGGGGGACTTTCTTCCACGCCATTCTGCAAGATGATCTCACTGGCAGGTGCCAACAGGAAGTTTCAGACCAGAACCAGGAAGGCATTAGAGAGAACAAATAACTGAACACATCCGTATCAGCAATGCTTGTAACTCAACTGAAATGCTGCCGCGTGGTACTGTTTTCAATACCAGGCCTAAGTGTGGCATTGTAGGCAAGGTCCCCATCACTACGGCGCCCTGCAGACAGCACTTAAGAGAAGCAATGGCGTCTAAGACACCCCTCACCTTCACAGAACTGGAGTCAAAACAGGTGCGTTGGCAAATCTCATTGCCTAATTGATTGCATTATGTGTTGCTTTTGTTTTATGAAACAGCCTATTTCAAATCTGCATTAAACTAAGCTGCATACAAAGTTTAGTGAAGGAGGCCTGGGGGTCTTATTTGCAAGACATATGACCTCTGGCCTCAAATTTTCAGGAAGGCATATGTAATACTTTAAACAATAATAATAATAATAATAATAATAATAAAAAAGTTCAGGAAGGGCATGTACAAGAGCTTCGTGTCTGTGTGTTTCAGCACCAGGGCCTGGAACAGACTCTGACGCCGCTGTCACGTGGTCTTCAGCCGCTGTCACGTGGTCTTCAGCCCCCGGAGCACCAGCCTCTGCAGCCGGTGATTCTTTGGTAAAGAAACCCCTTTCCCGAATTCTCCAGCCCAGCCGCCGGCTTCGGCTCGGGTCTGCCATTTTCAGTCTCATTAACAGTTCCCGTCATGACGTGTGTGGTACCGTTGGACAAACCTGGATCCACACCTACCGCTGGAGAGTCAGCAGCATCACCCCGATGGCTACTCACTCCCTTCACCTTCCGAGGAGCAGCTGTGTCTGGGTGCTGGTTGCCGCCTGCCACAGCTGCTGGGCTTCTAGCCGGCAGCCTCCCACCCACGGGGGGTCAGAGGCGCTGCACCGGCCGGATGCAGGCACAGGCTGAGTGCTTGCCACCGAGATAACGGCCACAGCATCAGGCGACTGTGCTGGTACGCCTCACAGTTTCCCAAGTTCTGGTTTTACCAGAAGGATCCATGTAAGTTGTTTTTCACAAACTCCTCTGAAGTCACAGACCGTTTGGTATTTTGAGAAGAACCCGTGGATGCTTGGCCGGGTCTTGTACAAGTCCTCAGGCAAGGTGCGCACATCCGAGGTGTGGGGTGAGGGACGGTACCCCTTTGGGGAGGGGGATGAAAGAAGAAAGACGAGTCCAGGGCAGCAGTCTCGGGATGCAGTGCTCCTGCTTGCAGAAGTCAGGTGGTTGTGAGAATGAAGTGCGTTAGAATACATGTGCGTTAGAATAAACAAGTGCGTTGGTTTATTCATGTAAAACCCTGGGCACACGATACATTCTCACCATCTCCCAGCAGACATGGTTGCCTCTGCCGGGCCGTCTTGAGCCACAGTGTCCTTGCCTGGGGCACCTCCCGCAGGACCGGACCAGCTGCCCTGGCCAGATGCACAGCTCAGCACGGCCCTCAGGTGACCTCGTTCCTTCATTCATCAGAGCCATGAACACAACCAGGAGGCAGAGGGAGTCAGGCTTTCTCAATTCTTAGGTGGCTGTGGAACCGCAACCCCCCCATAGAACGCCTGCGCCGTGAGGGCAACGATTGATTGTCGAATCGTCTGCTTGTTCTCCGCCCCATAACCCCAGGGCCCAGGGCGGTGCTTGGCACTTAGCAGGCACTCCGTGCACTTCATCGGATGAATGGGTGAGTCCCTCCCTGGCTACTTCCTATACCAGAGTTTCTGATGGTGAGATGGGAGCGTTCTCACCGCGGAGGGGATCTGACTCCTCGCTGAGTCAACTGTACGAAAGGCTTTGGTCCTCTGCGCTCTCCTTTGCTGTGGCAGCCTTTAAAATGTCGCAGTCTGCTGGGGTGTGTTAATGGAAATCAATAAGTTAAAGGCACATGATTAATTTTTATCATTTAGCTTCCATTGTAATTACTTATGGATCCAAGGCTGCTGGTGGAGCACCTGGCAACAGGGAAAGAAAAACAGTAGCAGGTGTTGGGACTCAGTTCGTGTTTGCTAGCTAATTAGCTGAGGGGTTTTGTGCGTGGAAAGCCTAAGCAGTTTTCGTGTGGCTCAAAGTCGGAAGTTGAAGTCCGGGAGCTTCAGCCAACTCTGTTGATCTTTCTTGCTTCTGTGCTGGAAGGCCTCCTATCACTACGACCTGTCACAACTGACCTTAGTCATGGGAAGTCCGTTTTGTTGTTTAGGTCTTAGTACTCTAATGATGCCAGCTTTTACGCAGCAGATAAGAGCGTGGACTGGAGTCAGACTGCCATGGTTTGAATCGCAAGTTCACCATTTTCTAGCTGTGTGGCCTTGAGAATGTTACTTAACCTCTCTGTGCTCCAGTTTCAAAATCTGTAAAATGGGGATAATGATAGTATTTACATCACTGGATTATAATGATGATTAAACCAAGAAACAATGTCTTGGACACAGTAAGTGCTGTACAAGTGGGTTCTTAACCTTAAAAACACACTTGAGTTTTCAATACTTTAGTTCCCTGTAAAGGTTTTGTTAGTAATTGATTATGCAATAATTTAGGCACATGGTAGAAGTTATAAAGAGGTTTATATCAGGCTTATAGTCATACATGCCTACTGAAAATCGAAAATGCAACTCCTGAATAAAGGCTAGGTTGTGTTTGAGGATTGTTAGGTTGAGAGTATCCGCTAAGGTTTTTGGCAACATGCAAGAGAAATTCGCTCAAAGCCACTGGGGGCGGCGGTGGGAGCAGAATCAAGCCTCAAAAAGGCAAAGCCTTTACTAATAACACCAGAGATGTTTCCCTCTTGCATCACTGCCCTGGAGAATTCTTCTGAATTTGGCCTGAAGTCACAGGCCTACCGTTGGGCTTAGGCACAAGGAGCAGCTGTGGTGCCTAGATGGCTAGTCCAACAGGATTTCAGGGAATGGAGGAGAGAGAATTCTCCCAACAGGGTGTTACTAACCAAAGCGGGGGTGGGGGGGGGGGGCGGTTGCTAGGCAGGCCAACACTGTAGCTGTCCCCCCTCCCCACAGTGAAGAATGAAGGAGGGAAGGTAGTTTCAGAATCCTATTTATGTTTGTACCGTAGGCCTTTCCAGGAATTTAAATACGTTTCTCTCCTCAGAGGGTACCCTCTGAGAGGCTGGGTCACCCCAGCACTCATGCAAAAAGAACAGCAATCTGTCAATCATGGTAACTGCTTCCCCGGCCCAATGAAGCGAATCGCCAGTAATTTGTGTTGCATTCATCTAAATGCTAATCTTCGCCTCACAAATTCCATAATAGCAATGATTTCTAGTTCGATCAGAACACATTATGCTGAACTTTCAGAACCCCACAAACGATAAAGCTTACAAGGGTGGCTCCCCCTTCATGAATTCTGTTTTCAGTTGGGTTGTTTTGGCTCCAAGTACAAGAACACCCAACCCTGTTGCCGAAACACAAGCGGATCGGAGCAGGTACCTGGGCATCCAGATGTGCGAGAGGCACGGGGGCCTTAATCCAGTGGTTCCAGCTCTACTTCTCTGCAGTTACCGCGATGCTTTCTGCCCTCATTTTCTCCCTCTGTTCTTCGTCTCAGGCTGGAAGCAGGAGGCTGCAGAATATCCAGCCTCACGACTGCACAAAACCACCTCGGGAGGAAGGTGAGGTCCTTTCTTAGTGCAGACCCCAGGATAAGGGAAGTGCCTCTAGAATCCTCTAGCGAACTTTCCCCTCAGCCCCTTGGCCCAGGTTAAGTCACGTGCCCAATCCTCACACAACCCCTTGTGGCCAAGGAGATGCCCTGTGCTAACTGGCTGAGATCTGGGTTCTTGAACCAGTCACTGGCAAAGGGAACTGTATCATCGTGCCTGGCCCCTCGGCAACAGGAAGAAGCGTGTGTGAAAGAGAAAACAGGGTAGGCATTTAGCTTTCCTTCTCCTTTAACTGAAACGCACTACTGCCCCATCCCTGTGTCTGAGAAGTTTACGAGTGAGACACAGTAGAAGACAGAGGCCACCTTCCGTTGATAATAACAGACAACAGAGACACCATCAGCTTTCTGGCCTCTGTTGCAGCTGGAGCAGGGGCGTGTAACAGAAACTCCACGGATCACGCGTACTGTCTCAGTCAGGTTCCTTTGAGAACCCGTGAGGCAAAAAGCCAGGAACCTTCTGGAAAATCCACGTGGGTGGCAGTGGTAGCTTGTTTCCAGGGATAGCAGTGGCAGTAGCAATGGTACATTGAATGTAGGAATGCAAATGAAAATACAAAAGACCCACCAATTATGGTAAGTTCAAATTCCATATTAAAAAACAATAATTGTTTAGTATTTTTTAGTATATGTCCCAAGTATTGATTGCATTGGGACATATTGCACTAAAACAATTACACGTTGTTTATTAATCATTTAAATTTAAGTATTTTATCCGACAGTCCTAATCCCACGGCAGCCAGTTTCCAGTGGCAGCAGAAGGCTCAGTTGCAATGGCAAAGGGTCCTCACCTGACTGAGCTCGTGGCTGGTTTATGGTTGTGGTCCATCCTGCTACCTCCCTTCCTGGCTCCCGCTCAGTTTCCAAGCCTGGTTCTACATCATTGCCCGGAATTCTGTGAGAACAAATCATGCAACGTAAGCTTTGGCTGTTGCAATTATGAACCCTAATCATGTAAATCTCAACATCCACTACAAAAGTTTGAACCTACCCGTTAGCACTGATATCAGCATGAAACACAAAGAGGGAAGGGAACTTTTTTTTTTTTTTAATATTCACCCGAGGATATGTTTTTATTGATTTTTAGAGAAAGGACGGTAGAGAGAGAGAAACATCGATTGGTTGCCTCCCGTATGTGCCCTGACTGGGGATCGAACCTGCAACCTAGGTATGTCCCCTGACCAGGAATCAAACCGGCAGCCTGTTGGTGTGTGGGACAACACTCCATCCAGCTGAGCCACCCAGCCAGGGCAGGAGGAAAGGCGCATTTTTAAAGCAGAAGTAGCATGGTGCTGTTGGTGAAATGCACCCGAATGGTACTGGGCCTCAGTTCAGCAACCTCAGTCCTTGAGTTCAGCAAAGAAAGAATTCAGAGCCAAGGAATTTAAATTGAAGGAGAAAGTTTTATTTAGAAAGTCACAGAGGTAGATCGAAGGAAGCCGTCTGGGTTGTGTGGGCCCTTGGAGCTTAGGGGAGAAAAAGGCAGAGAGAACACACCTGGGTGGGGAGGAAGGAGAGGGGGGAAGGCACTGGTGTGCCCAAGAGAAAGAGCGAGCACCTGGGTCCTCCTCCCTGAGGACCACTTCTCCCCTCTCTAAAGGCAGGGCTCTTACGGGAGACCCTAGGGGAGGGTCTCAATAGCATCTTCAACCGCTTTCCAGGTGCGTCCTTTCGGGGTCGTGGCCTCTGCTAATTGGTTGGTGCCAGGGCAGCCAGTCATTAGTCATTGCATCTGGTCCTGGTGTCAGCCATGGGGTCTTCCCACCTGGCCTTGCTGCTTTTCTGGGCCTGGAGCTGAAACACAACTGAGGCCTAGATGTTCTCTCTGCCTCTGCGGTCAGCAGATCTGAGGCTGTGCTCCTGAGATTATTTGATGTGAGTCAGACCTCACTGTCTTGAGGGCTTAAGGGAGTGGCCATGCAAAGGCTTGTATGGGAGTCACAGGAGGCTATTCTTGGGCCTCCTCGTTCCTCCTCTAAGAGGGTCTACCACGTGACCAGCAGCATGTTGCGGGAAGAAAGGTCAGGGGAGGGTCTAAACCACAAGACCATTGATATGAAAATTCAGTGACTCTAAACCACATGACAAGTGATAAACTAGAGAGGAAAAAAGCCACCCTGGGGGCAAGAGTCTTGATTTCCCAGCTTTGTCTGTTGCTAGGCACCTGAGGCTTTCTACCTGGTGACATTCCATACCGGGCCTCTCATTCCTACTCTGCTCATTCCTGTCTAGCTGGGCCTTAGAAGAACAGGGTTCTTTGCAAGCTTCTGCTTTGTTTATGGCTTAAGGAATTTCACAACAATGCCTCCTGCTTTAACTAACCTAAGTGTAACGTGGAAACAATTCTGGAAATGTTAGATGACTTAAAAATGAAGGATTATAAAATTCTGGCATAGCCAAAACATTTTCCTTACTAAGAATTTTCCTTTCCTTTGGCCTATTCTCACTGATAAAACTAAATTCTTCTCATATATAATAATCTCACTATTATAAAGTTTGATAATATGAATACAATGAAAACCTGTAGTGTGAAAAACATCATTAATACTTTTGGGCTCCTAAATTATACTGTACTCCTTTTCACCTTCTTATTTTCCCAGAATAATATATCTTCATGATTTGAATTCCCTTTGGAATTCAAAGGAAATTATTATTCAAAGGGAAATAACTAACTGATGCTAATTTGCCAGTTGTCATTGGGTAGACTAATGAAGCGATCTAATTAAGCTAATGGTTATAGACTAGAAACACTGCCCTCTTTCTGCTTTGGATTGTGAATGAAGCATCTTGGTTCTAGATCATGAAATTCTTTTTTTTTAATATTTTTTTCATTGATTTCAGAGAGGATGGGAGAGATAGAAACATCAATGATGAGAGAGAATCATTGACCAGCTGCCTCCTGCATGCCCCACACTGGGGATTAAGTCCACAACCCAGGCATGAGACATAATAGAACCTGAGTGGGGAATCCAACTGTGACCTCCTGGTTCATAGGTCAAAGCTCAACCACTGAGCCACTCCGGCTACCCTGCACACATGCCAGGGAATTAGTGCGTCCCTTGGGCTAACTGGCTCCTTGAGTTGATGATGAAGGTGGTTTGCTGGGGTTGAAGCTGGAATTTATGAGCGGGACACAGCCTCTGCAGCCTTTCCCAGCTTCATTCCCTCACAGCTGGAATGGCTGGCATGGCTCTGGAAGCCACATGTGAAGCAAAGATCTCTTAACAATTGACATTTTCAAGCATGAACAGGCTACTAAAACATACAGGTAGTGGATTTTTTTTTTTTTCTGACACAGCATCCATTCTTCTTTTCTCACATACACTGATTTCCTCACAGAAAAGTATTGCTCCCGCACTGCGTGAAATTTAAGAGGGGAGAGTAAACCAAAGCCTGTCATCCTACTAAAGAAGCCAAGGTGTGTGTGTTGGGGGGCGGGGGGGGGGGGGTGTCTCTAAAGGCTCCTCCAGGATCCTACTTCTCGTTGTCCCAGCCTAGTTAAGTGGTAGAGCATGAGACCTAGGCCTGGTCCAATACGTGGTCATGTTGACTAGTCCACTCAGTAAGAGTCAATGAGACACAATACAACCCAGACTAGGACTCCTGGGGAAAAACATTTTTGTTCTTTTTCTGGATTTGAAATGATGGAAAGGTTTAAAACTGGATTTGAAATGATGGAAAGGTTTAAAACTGCAGCAACCAAGCCCTTACCACAGTGAAAAGGCCTGTCTGAGAATAGTGCAAATCAGAGGATGGAGAACCAAAAGATAAAAGGAAAGCTAGGCCCTGGTGACATACTTGACCTCCTTCATCAGTCCATGCCCGACCTCCCCCTGGAATTGCCAAATTCCCTTTTCTGGATCAGTTTGGTTCCTGTCACTTGGAACAAGAGAATTCTAACTGTTACAGTCTGTCTTCCTCCCTCCCATGCAAGTGTGAGACTGTCCAGAATCAGGAATGGTGACAGCTGAGCCGAGGACCAATGCCTTTGACCTCTAGATCACCATTAAGGCAGAGTCTTACCCAGAGTTTCCTGCTCCATACCAAGCAGCTCCAGGCAAATCACCGCACTTGGGTGTCTCCGTCTCTTCCCGTCAAAGAAATGTTCCTGCTTGCCTAGAGAACTGCATGGCCATTGTAGGGATAGCAGTATGGAAGGAACTGAGAGAGAAAAGCATGTGCTACACTAGGATTCCATTTTCAAGTAGCCTGGGAAGCTTTACCAAAAGAAGCAGCTCTGGAACCACTCTTTTGTTTGTTTGATTCTGTTTGGCCTGAAGAGGGCAGAATTTGTTCCACAATCAGAGTTTACAAGACAGATTGCTTTATTTAGTTATTTATTTATCTATTTATTTATTTATTTATTTATTTATTTATTTATTTATTTATTTATTTATTGAGAGAGAGAGAGACAAAGGGAGAGGGGGAGAGAGAGAAACATCAATGTGAGAGCGAAACCTGGACTGACTGCCTCCTGCACACCCGCTACCAGGGATGGAGCACACAACCCGGGCATGTGCCCTGACTGGGAAGCAAACCAGCAACCTTCTGATGCCTGGGGCGACAGCTAACCAACTGACCCACACTGGCCAAGGACAAATTGCATTTTAATTCAGCTACCTTGCAGTTCTTTTTTTTTTTTTGCTTCATATTTAAGTGTTTGGTGCTCAAACCATAGTTTCCACTAAGAGCTCATAGCTGTTTTCAGGTGAGAATGGTGAAAAGTTAAATATAATTATCTGTTTTAGGTCTATGAAAATTTTGATAATAGTGTTCAGTGTTATTTCACAGAACTCTGCTCCAACTCAGGATTACATGGAATGAAATTATTTGTTGGGTTTGTTGGGGAGGGGACGGCAGGTTATATATATTTTTCAGTTATCAGATTTCTCCAGAAAAAAAAACCCACAATTATTTTCAAAATGTGTTTCCTGAGAAAATGACTAAGTGTGAGTCACATATGATAAATTTCCTGTAAATTGCAAAAGTGAAAAATCGAAGGGGAGAAAAAGTTCAGTATCTCTACAATTATTTCGGAATTGTGTTAACATGGTAACTGCTACCATAAAGCATGCCATTTATTATTAGACAAAGTACTTACTAGTTTCTGCCATCACCAAGAAATAAACCAGGAAGGGGCCTGAAGTAAGTAGAGATGAAATCCCTCTGCCCTAGTCCTTGTAGTTCTACAAGGAAATTTTGGTTCCTAAGAAGATCTCACTATAGCTATACCTCTAAGTCTGTTTTTCAATCCAGTGTTTTCAGGAATAATGCTGATATTTTTATCTTTCTGGGTTTGAGCCTCTATCTTTTCCCCAGTTGATTCCAAACTCGTGAAAGAGGACTGAGGTGTGACTAATTACCTCCTCTAAAGCCCCCAACTTAAGAACATGCTTAGAGAGAGGAGCAGAGGGAACCATGGTGCGCCTGGAGGGATGGTGAATGAGAACAAAAGTGGCATGAGATGAGGTTGTAGAACAGGTGAGGACCAGAGCATACGTGATCCTGTGGCCGTGGTCAGCATTTTCCTTTGTGCTCATGGAGCAGTGAAAAGGTCGTTGAAGAAGTAGAGGAGTGACATGCTCAGGTTTACATGTTGGTGTGTGAAAAATCCAACCATGGTAGAAGGGAGATGAATTCTGAGACTGACAGTGGTGCAGATAAGAGATGAAGTGGTCTGAACCAGGGTAGTAGCGGTGGAAGTAGAAATGAAGAAATTCCAGGTGCTTTATTGAAGTAAAGATAGGTTATCAGCCAAACAAATGACCTCACATCTCGTAAAAGTTACTTACAATGATAAGTTTTTAAAATGTTGTTATCTCTTTAATTTCATCTTTGCTGATAAAAAACTCTAATTCAAGGACTAACCCTGTTTCCCTGGAAGGAGAATGTGCCAGGTCACAATGATAAACAAAAGGTAAAGGCCACTATGACATAAAAATCCAACTGGGCTTGCAATACCTTGACCGCACCCTCAATGCCAACATCAGGAATAGTGTTGAATGTACTTGTTGGACCATTTAATTATGTATTTGTAGTCAAGTGACTTCTAAATAGTTCTAGGATTAGATCCTGGACAGCCATGTATTTCAACTGAACTCTTACGTCCTAAGGATCCAATCACGTACAACTTTTATGGGATCAGTCTCCTTCCTCAGAGGTTACCTGTTTGTAAGAATAATTGTGCATATCTTTACTTCAATAAAGCACCTGGAATTTCTTCATTTCTACTTCCACTGCTACTTCCCCTGGTTGTTAATAGAGTGCCAATGAATGATTTGGCACACCAGTACCCGTGTAGGTAAAGAGCAGATAATCTCATTGAGGTTTTGATTTATAGTTCCCTAATGATTAATAATGTTGAACAGATTTTCAATGTATTTATTGGCCATTTGTATATCTTCTTTGGAGAAATGTCTATTCAAATCCTTTGCCCATTTTTTAAATGAGTTGTCTTATTACTATTGAGTTATAAGAGTTCTTTATATATTCTAGATACAAGTCCCTTGTCAAATATATGATTTCCAAGTATTTCTTCCTACTCTATGGGTTGTCTTTTTCACTTTCTTCATGGCATCCTTTGAAGCACAAGACTTTTTAATTTTGAAGAAGTCCAATATTTGTGTTTTTTATTTGGTTGGTGGTTGCTCCTTTGGTGTATCTAAGAAATCATTGCCTAATTCAAGTTCACAGAAATTGACATCTGTGTTTCCTTCTAAGCATTTTACAATTTAAGCTCTTAGATTTAGGTCTTTAATCTATTTCAAGTTCATTTCTATAAATGTTGTGAGGTAAGGATCCAACCTCCTTCTTTTATAAGTGGACTAGAGGCCCGATGCACGAAGATTTGTGCAAGAATGGGCCTTCCTTCCCCTGGCTGCCGGCACCGCCTTCACTCTGGCCAGAGCTGCCTTTTTGCTCTGCCTGGAGCCGCCTTTCTGCCTTCCCACGCTGCCCAGAGGCCCGGAGCGCCTGGGTTGGTGTGGTACGCCTGCGTCGTCACCATGGCGATGACGCAAGCATCCCTCCCCACCCCTGGCCACTCACTGCCTGTGTATGCAAATTAACCCGCCATGTTTGTTGGGTTAATTTGCATACCCACTCCTGATTGGCTGGTGGGCATCGCAAAGGTATAGTCGATTAGCATGTTGCTCTTTTATTAGTGTAGATATCCAGTTGTCACAGCACCATTTGTTGAAGATAACCATCCTTTCCCTATGGAATTGTCTTGCACCCTTTCGAAAATCAGTTGGCCATAGATTTATGGGTTTATTTCTGAACTCTCAATGCCATCCCATTGATCTATACTGTGCTGTTTTGAAATTGTAGTTTTGTAAGAAGTTTTGAAATTAGGAAGTGAGAGGAGGTTACCATGTGTGGATGAGCTGCCTTGAAAACTGTGCCAGCATTTTCTCCCTGTCATGAACAGAGACTAAGAGTCAGTGCCCAATTGGTGTGACCAGGTAGCCTCCTGAGCCTTGATTTCCCTCCTGTAAAACAGGAAGAATAATATCTATCTCCTAGCAGATGTTGAGAAGAATGATGCAATGCACCTAGCTCTAGGCCTGACAATTATTGTACATGTGTATTTGTTTCTTTTCCTTTGACACTTCTTTGTCATAGTATTTTGAGCTCCCAATTTTATATCATTTACCATGGTTTCTTTTCTGTCCTCATCTCAACTCTCTTGCTAGACACAGTCTTTGAGTTTAACAATCCCAACGCAGTGTGCCTAGTTACCTGGATGCTTCTTTAAATGCAGATGTGGGGGGTCTACCTCACAAGACTGTGATTCCATATGTCTGTCTGGGTGTGGCCCGGGGAATCCGCAGTATCCTCAAGGACCCCCAGCTATGCCAAATGAGGCCTATGCCAAGGGCCACACTTGGAGAAACCTATGATCTGAGAAAAGCTTGCTTCAGAAGCCCTAGAGCTGCATTTTCTTCAAATTCAGACCTGAACAAAGACAACAAACCTACTTTTCTAACCTGCCCCCCTCCCCGCTTGGAGCCCCAGAGACCTGGAGCAAGCTCCTTTATCACCCATGTTCTCTCTTCTCTTCTTGAGGAGCAGGAATTACCATTTTTGCCTGTCTAGCACCCATTTCCCTCTCTCTGATAGCCCTCCAGATTTTCCTCACTCCCAGGGCAGGTGGTTCAAGCTAGGCTGATGCCCTCCTTCTCCCCATCCCCCATCCCACCTCAAGTCCGTGAAGGTCAGCCTCGAGGACAGTCACTAGAACAAGGGAAAGGAATGCTCTTCCTTCAGGGATACTGAACTGTTGGGAACCTAAGCCTGGAGTTTTACATAGATGAGGTGGAGAGCCTGCTGAGAAGGAACCGGGAGAAATGGTGCCCCTGTGACAGACTTTGGCCCCCGGAGTTCCCGGTGATATGAGTTACTTTCTCTTCGGTTGAGGTCAGTTTTCTGGCATGTCTCCTGAGGGTTCTAACACACAGAAAACACCCCCCACATAAAGGCTTTTACAACACCCGCCTCTCCTCTCACCCCTACCTCTCCTCAGAAAAGGATCCTCCCTCGTTGGGCTGTCTCCATTTCCCCGCACCTCACTCTCCTCACCCAGTGTCCCCTCCTCGCCACAACTGAAATCCCAAGGACTCAAGTTTCCCCTGTCCTGGCGGCAGGGGACCCTCCTCTTTTCCTGGGGTCAGGTTTAGCCCACTTCTCTTTTCCTCTTGGAGGAGAAAAATATCCTTTTCCTTTGAGACTCATGTTAGCAAGCTCACTGTTTACTTAAGTCACTTAGGACTTTGACACCTGTTTTACAGTCTCCCCTCCCAGCCCTGCCGTCATTCCAGAGGGATTTCAGCATTCCATTCAGTAGCCTGTAATCATAGTTTATGTAGCATTTACTGCATACCAGGCATGGACCTGAGCACTTCACGGATATTTTAGCTCACTTTTATTATCCCCACTTTATGGGTGAGGAAACTGAGGCACATAAAGGCTATTTGGACTTGTCTAGTGTTACCCAGCTACTAAGTGGTAGAGAGGGGATGAGGTCAAGGGAATCTAATTGCAGAGTCTGGGCTCTTGACGCACATGCTAGCCTCCCAGTTCCCTATACTGTAGCATCCCCCACAGCCACTCTGTATTGGTCCTCTGAAGGTGGGAGGGAGTCATACCTCCTCCAACTAACTGAGTCACTGGGCATTTGGAATGTCCCTGAGAGTAAGGAATGACAGCTGAGCATGTCTGTTAGAGAGCTCTGTACCTCCTCTTCCTGCAACTCAATTATTTATTGTCATCCTTCATGTAAATGTGCCAGTTACTGGTCCTATGACATAGTATTATTTTATAATGCCCTGTAAACTGGGTATACTTGCTGGGGTGCAAGTTGGGCTGAAGACACAGAGGCAGAAAAGCAAGTTATATAATCTGCTCCAGGTGCCCCGTAAGGCCTCTTCTGTGCACCAATGTCCTTATTCTCTGAGAAGGCCACTGCATTCAGGCCAGTCTATCCTCCTTCTGCCTAGGACTGTCCTTACAATGTGTCCCTTGCCCATATCCTTACCTGTGGTCTCTATGCCTCGACCTTCTAGAAACTTTGCACAATAGGTTCAAAACTTGCAGTTCACCATCCCACGTAAACATACCTAGGTGTAGCTT
This sequence comes from Cnephaeus nilssonii, assembly GCF_951640355.1. Taxonomy (NCBI): domain Eukaryota; kingdom Metazoa; phylum Chordata; class Mammalia; order Chiroptera; family Vespertilionidae; genus Cnephaeus; species Cnephaeus nilssonii. The sequence goes on from NC_137085.1 coordinate 18,728,918, forward strand.
CATCCTGAGCTGCTCCACTCTGAAAATCCATGCTGAGACCCTGCACCCCAACATCATCCCACCTCTTAACACACATGCTAGCCTCCCAGTTCCCTGTAATTGTAGCATCCCTACTACTGCTAGAAAAAGCTCACACAAGTGTGTGAACTGGTGCCATAAATATAAGGTCGCCAAGCTCATCATGGCACCCCCAGGACTCCAAGCAAGCCTAATTGGTACTCACGACAGCTGTAATTATAACTGTTTATTGAGTGCTTACTACTATGTGCACTGTCCTGATCCCTGTTTAACTCTCACAACACCACCACCATGAGTTAGAGACCATTGTGGTTGGAAAAAGGGCCACATATCAAACCTGACTTGCTCACAGGAGACCTGAGTGGTAGACCTTACAAAACCAGAGACCAGACCAGCTGGGTGTGGCTCAGCAGTTGAGTGTTGACCCAGGAACCCAAGAGATCACTGGTTCGATTACCGGTTCAATTCCTGGTTCGATTCCTGGTCAGGGCATATGCCCAGGTTGAGGACTTGATCCCCAGTAGGGGATGTGCAGGAGGCAGCTGATCAATGATTCTCTCTCCCTGTCTCTCCGAAATCAATAAAATTAAACACACAAACACACACACACAAAAAAACAGAGACCAAAGTAACCACACAGGATGGTCTGAACGTAAAAATTCCTAACTAAAAGTGGGTCATGGTAGGTAGTCATGTCTTAGGCCTGTAGCTTTCTTTGGGTCATCCTTTAACTTGGAAATTATCTATTGTTTTTGTGCATCTGAGATTGTTGGCGGCAGCAAAAATGACTCTGGGTGTTAGGATGGTGGAGTCAGAGGGCACTTGGTTCAGTTCAGCATTCTTGGCAGAAGAGAGTGGGTGGGCTGGGTCCTCCCTGAGAGAATGTAGAACAAAATAGCAAAAAGCCCCTAAGGGCTTTTGAGGGTGGGGATTTTAGGGGCAGTCCCAGGAGAGGATCTCAACAGAACATTCCTCAGCTTTCCAGGTGTGACCTTTCAGGGATCATTAGTCATTGCAGCTGGTCCTGAACTCAGCCACCGCAACCCTTGTTTGGTTTTGCTGCGTCTCTGGGCCTGGAGCTGAAACACAACTGAGGCCTAGATGTTATCCCTCGGGGTTAATGCTTAGGGGACTGACTGGTCGTGCAAGGGCCCACAGGGGAGTCCCAGGGGGCCCCTCTTTGGGCCCCTTGTTCCTCCTCTAAGGGGGGTCTACCACATGATTAGCATATGCGAGGGGAGGAAAGGTTACCCTGGAGGGAAACTTTTGTTTTCCCAGTTGCTAGGCACAGGGGCTTTCTGCCCTGATGAGTTCCGTGCCTGGCCTATTCTCCTTGCTCGACTCAAGTCTGCCCTTCCAGAGCTGGGCCAGTTCCCCTGCCTTGCCTCCAAACTAAAGTGCTGTGTCATGGAGCAGTGGATTCTTCAGTGAAAGTGAAAGAAAAGGGAGGAGGGAAGAGAAAGCCATCACTTTAAGTGCCGAAAAGAAGGTGGGGGTGCGGCGCAGATAAACTTCCTGGTCATGGTTACTCAGCACTTTAGGGGGACTGGGGGTGTGGGTGTGGCGGGCCTTTCCGATCAATCCAGCCCTGGCTAGGCGGCTCCTTCACGATTAAGGAAGGAGCTCGAGTAAGGCCTGGCTGACCCCTTCCCAGGTGAACCTGCCTGCGGCTCTGGGAGGGGCCGCCGACTCGCCGCCTCCCCGCCGCCCCAGGTCATTCGCAGTGCACGCGCCCTTTAAGTCGCTCTGTGGCCCCTGCAGACCCCGGCTCCCAGCTAGGGTACCGGGAGTGGGGGGGGGGAGGGTAGAGGGGAGGGCACGGTGGTGGTAAAGGTTAGAGGGGGTGAGGGGGCCACGGGGGGTTTCCCCCGCAGCCCGGTATCCCTGGAGGTCCGCCCCGGGCCCGCGGAAGCCCCGCCCCCAGGCCGCGGCCCCGCCCCCATGGAGCGGCTCCGGGAGGCGGGCCCGGCCGCGGCGCCTGGGCGGGCTCGGGAGGGCCGAGCGGGCGCGCCCCCGCCACACGCACGCCGCGCGCGCCCGCGCCCAGCTCCCCGGTGACTATAAAGGGAAGGCGGTCTGCGTGCCGTCTCTGCTCGGTCTGCAGCTTTTCATCCACTTGCATCGCCTCCTACGGTCGCCGGTCAGACCTCAGCCGCCAAAATGGTGAAGCAGATCGAGAGCAAGGTAGGCGCAAGGCCAGGGCGCGACGCGTGGCCTCCGTGGCCGCCGGGGAAGGCTATGGGCTGGAGGTGGGCAGGCCGCCGCTCCGCATCCCGGAGGAAGGGGACGCGGCGGCTCGGCCTGGGGCTGCTAGAAGCCCAGGCCTGGGCGCGCCCTAGGCGCCCGAGCATGCCCTGGAGGAAGGGAGGAGGGGGACGGGAGCCCCCTGGAGGGCAGGGTCGGGGTGCCCAGTGAGCGGGGGGACATGCACGCGTGCGTGGAGTGTACGGGCGGTCCCCTCACTGCGCTTCCTGCACCACCCCTGTCTGGGAACTCTCGCTTGGGTGCAGCGAGTCTACTCTTGGCCCCCTTATGGATCCGGACACGCGTCCGGGCCAGGAAATGGGGGGCCCTTTGGAGAAGACCGGGGTGGCTGGCCGCCACACCCTCCCCGGTGAGTGGCGTGATCCACGCGCGCTGGTGGGGTGGGCTTCCATAGGAGCGGATCTGGGACGGAGACCCCCGGCTGCCTCCGCCAGTGCTGTGCCCAGACGGGACGCGCACTGTACCCTAGCCGAGGGGGCGGTTCCTGGCCGGAGAATCCGCTTCCCTTCCCTCGGTGTGCCGGACCACCCCGAGCCCCGGAGGCCCAGGTGCCCGCAAGGAAGTGAGGCCCGGGCCGCGCCCTCGGGACTCCTCCTCCCGCGGCGTGGGGCGTGTTTCCGGCAGCGCTGGCTTTGGAATGACTCAGTCCCCAAAGCTGGGCCCAGGGACCTCCGCTGCCCTGCCCGTCGGTGGGACTCACCCTCCGTCGGTGACTCTCGCTGGAGCCAGGGATGCCCCCGGGAGCAGCTGTCTGGTACCCAGCTTTCGGTGGTTCCATCCTTGAGGATGCCCCAGGCAAAAAAAAAGTTCTTGCCGAGACTGATACCTTCCCGCCTGGAAAACTCAAGAGCCTAACTCACATAGTGTCTGGTATACTGTAGCCACTCAAGAAGTGTTTGTTAAATGCAGATTCAGAAAAGTGAGGGGGAGAGAATGGATGTTGCTCGAACCGTGGAAGAATCTGGAAAGCATTGACCCCGCGGTATTCCCGCCCCAGGGAAGCTGGCCCAAGGCGGGTCCGCGCCTACCTGGAGTGCCCCGGGCCCTTTGGGGCGGGCTTCGAGAACCTCTTTCTCTGTAATGGGCCCTTATCTTTTTGTCACTTTTAGAACCAGAAAATATATGTGATCACTGTAGAAAGGTTGGGACGAGAGGGATTTGCTCTTTCCTTCAAGCCACAAAGTACTCATTGAAATTATGTCTGTATGCTATTTTGTTTCTGAGCTTTTCTGTTCCTGTCTAGTTTAGCCTGAACAGTTTACATGTCATCCGAAGCTCTTTGTAGCCATGTCGGTATCTGAACACACTGCTGGACATTTGGGCAGTTTTTGCGGCTTCAGTGGCCGTTTTGTTCGTGACGCCCTGTGCTGGGGTTAGCGGCTGGAGTGCAGCGCCTGGGTTAAGGGATGGGCACCTTTAAGGCTTGTAATTGCCACATGAATCATGTGATTGCCCCTCCCTTTCCTTTCAACGCTGACTTTCCCCCAAAACTTTGGCCAGATCCTTAGTAAGAAAATTCTCATTGGAATTTCTTTGATTGGTGATTAGTGACTGACTGACTTTTCTTCTCCCACATGTGTTGATTGGCTGTTTGTAGTCTTATTATCCGCTGGTCCTTAATGATTTTACTTTCCTATTGGGATTCATTTTTCAAATTGTGGGCATTTATATTGAAATCAGCAGCCTTCTCCTTTGTTGAAAACAGAGGTCCTTAATATTGGTTTTTGTTCTGCATACTTTTATTTAATACCTGCTGAATGAGAACTACCAGCTTATGGGGTGGGGGGTTTCGTCCAGGGTCTGGCCACCTCAGTGTACCCTGACAGGTGGGCACCCAGGAAAGGAGTGAAACGCCTTGGCGGGGTCTGTATGAGCAGTCTCGGAACCCAGGCGGCACAGACAGACAATGGAGTGATTCCGGCAGCACCCGTTTACGTGGTCCTATTTACGGCGCCCTCCTCCCCTAATCAATGAGATGTAGAAGCGGGGTGAGAAATTTGTTCCTCAAAGCAGCACGACATTAGGCTCTGATAATCAGTGGGTCTTCAGATTTATAACCCAGAGTCATTAGTCAAAAAGGAAACTGATTCGAATGTCACTTGTAAATATGGAATACACTTTAGATTTTCATCTTGGTGCCATTGGCTTTCCAAAACTACGCTTCCAGGGGTGGGGGAATAGCTTGGAGCCCCTGCGATCTGTTTCAGATACAGTTGGGCTAATGTGATGAGGAAGAAATCACACAGGTTCTTTTCTTCGTTTTCATTATTGTTTAGTTGGCTGCTGCTGTTGTTTTTTTAAAGAATATCAGCTGCCATTTATTGAACACGGGCATTTTGCTCAATGCTTTACAAACTACTCTTGTGCTTTTATTAGTTATCTGTGGAATGGTTGTGTTTAGGAAAAGAGATGCTAGACTCTGCTTCTATTTATGTACCCTACCTAATGGAGTTTTGTTTTTAAAATATTTGTGTCAGGCCCTGTGGTTAGAGTGTCTGCCCACGCACTGAAGGGTCTCAGGTTCGATTCCCAGTCCGCCGGCGCACAGACTGGTCTCCGGGTTCAGTCCCCCATCCCTGACCCCGTTGGGGGTTATGCAGGAGGCAACCCGTTGATGTGCCTCTCTCACATTGATGTCTGTCTCTCTCCCTTTCAGGTTTTTGTTTGTTTGTTTGTTTTTTAATCCTCACCCGAGGATATCTTTCCATTGATTTTTAGGGAGAGTGGAAGAGAGAGGGAAAGACAGAGAGAAACATCGATGTGAGAGAAACACATTGATTTGTTGCCTCCTGCATGCTCCCTGACCAGGGCTCTGGGCCAGGGAGGAGCCTGCAACCCAGGTGCATGCCCTTGACTGGAATCGAACCCAGGACCCTTAGGTCTGCAAGCCGATGCTCTATCCACTGAGCCGAAGAGGCTAGGGTGTCTCCCTTTCCCTCTTTCTCTCCCCCTCCCTCCCTTCCACTCTAAAAAATCAATGGACAAAATAATCCTTGGGTGAGAATTTAAAAATTTGTTTTAAAATATTTGTGTCAGTAAAGAGGACCTTTAATAATTTTCATTTTTAGTTTCTGGAAGCTAGGGATTGTGGTTTGCTTCTTAGTGAAGTAATTTTGAATCATTTTCAAACTGATGTCTGTTTTAGGTAAATTTTAAGTATCAGGAGATGAGAAATGGTTATGAAGTCTACACATACCAGGCTCCAACTCAGGTTCATTTGAGCCCAAAGTTCCTATTGCGTGCCTTTTTTTTTTTTTTTCCTTCAGATTTTTAGGTAGTTTTGCTGGAATTTAATTCAGAATTGTTTGGGGAATTCCTTGAGAGTGTTTGAAATAATATTCTATGTTGAAAGTAACCTTACCAAGTATTTACTGAGAGCCAGCCAGCTATGTTCACAAAACAATATACAGTTGACCCTTGTACAACATAGGGGTTAGGGACATCAACCGCCACACAACTGAGAATGCGAGTAGAACTTTTGATTCCCCACAAATAGTCGACTGTTGACCAAAAACTTTACAGATAGCATTAACAGTCAGCTAACACATATGTTGTATGTTATATGTATTGTATACTGGATTCTTCCCATAAAGTAAGCTAGAGAAAAGAAAGTCATAAGGAAGGAGAATACATTTACAATGCTGTCTATACTCATTGGGAAACTTTATAAATGGACCCACGTAGTTCAAACCCGTGTTGTTCAAGGGTCCACTGTATTCATCTGACCACAGTGTCATTCCTTGACTTTTTTCCTGTCTTTTCTGGATCTTGCTTGTGTAGAATGGCTTGTTTGACCTTATAAAAGTTTCATCTGGAAAAATCAGTGATGATTTGGAAATGTAATTTGTAGAACTCTTTTTTATTTTAGAGGGGGAGGGAGAGAAATTTGTTGTTCCACTTATTCATGCATTCATCGCTTGATTCTTGTATGTGCCCTGACCAGGGATGGAACCTGCCATCTTGGCGTATCAGATGGTGCTCTCACCAACTGAGCTACCCAGCTAGGGCCAATTTCTATCATTCTGACTCTCCCCACCGACCCCCAAAGGCAGGGTGACAGTTTGTACCTGCGTAACTGAAAAGGTTACATAAGTAATGACATGCCATTCTGGAAACACCATTTGTGAATTATTTCCCAAAAAAAAAACATGAAGTAAAATTAGAAATCTAGAGAAGTAACTGTACTTCAGGGGAATTCATTCATTCGAGGTCTTAGTGGTGCTTTATTTCCTTTCCCTTTCTACTGGACCAGATCTGATCTGATTCTTAGCTGTCAAAGGAGGGGAACATTTGTGGGTTGGTTTTGTTGTTTGTTTTTTAAAATATATTTTATTGATTTTTTTTACAGAGAGGAAGGGAGAGGGATAGAGAGTTAGAAACATCGATGAGAGAGAAACATCGATCAGCTGCCTCCTGCACACTCCCCACTGGGTATGTGCCCGCAATCAAGGTACATGCCCCTGACCGGAATCGAACCTGGGACCCTTGAGTCCGCAGGCGGACGCTCTATCCACTGAGCCAAACGGGTTATGGCGGAACATTCGTTTTTAATGAAACCAGTGTGATCCGCATTTTCTCCTTGAAGAAAACCTGGACTTCAGATGTAGATGTTTGTGTCTTGATTTCTCTTCGTTGCCCCGGTTTTGATCAGCACTGACTGACTAATTGTGGTTAAATGAGTTTCTTAACTGAAATGTTAGGTTCCCAGGGTTACAGTATCAAGACCATTGGTAAATTATTCACGGAGGTTGGTGGTGAGGGATTTCTTGGTCATTTCTGCTCCTGGCATTTTATTTAACACGCATTCCTTAGGAGGAACTATAAAACTGTCTTTCATTCGGTCAACAATGAGGGCAGAGTTTTGAGATAAAGGGCAGAAGTCAACTATACACAGTTCTGATCTGAACTCTGGAAACGCCATTAAAAGGAATACTAAGAAATATGCTTACTGTCGCCAGTGACTGAATGTAAGCATTTGGAGGAGGTTACTTTTCCTTTCTTTTGCTTTTGGAAAGTTCCACCATAGGAAATATTAATTTAATGAAAAAAGCGTTAGATTAAAAACAACAACAACTTGTGTTGTAGATAGCAAAATTCTGTGTCTTTGTGACAACTTAATTCAGGTGATCCCCTTTCACCAGGTAAGCATTTAGTAAATGTGTCCAAAATACAGTGGAACCTCGTTTCTCAAACGTCTCCCGTCTCGAACAGTTCGCTTCTCAACCTGACAACCCTTTCATGCTGATACCTGTAGGATGAGTCACACATCTCCCAGGTGACAAAGGAGAAATTGTGCAAATATAAGTCAGTTTACTACTGTTAAGATATCAAGATACTGTAAATCAGTTTACTACTGTTAAGATATCAGGATATTGTGCTGTGAATATTTTCGTGTTTTTTTTATTTTTTTGCTGCTTATAATTTGTAAAATTTTCGTTTTTACTATATTTCCTTTAGTTTTTAAAATTTAATTTACACTTCATGTCCTTTCTGTACTTAAAGTGTTTATTTATAGATTACACAGAATAGACATATACTGTATGTAAGAAAGGTTAAAACGGAATCTTTGGGGGTCTGGAATGGATTATATTTCTAATGGGGGGGAAAAAATGATTCGGTTTTCGAACAGCCTTCCGGAATGAATTAAGTTTGCTGAAATGAGGTTACACTGTACCTAGACTTGATGTGGAAACATTTTTAATACAAATGTCTATTTTTTCCTTAGTTTGGATATAGATTGACTAATATTTTATAAAATATTCATAGACACATGAATATGGATACACTATACCCATACTTGTTTCATCTTATCAAGTTTTTGTTTTTCAAGCAGTTTCTTTGGGTTTTTCTATTAAAAGATGGGTTTTGCTTCCAGGACCTCTGAATTGTGTCCCATTTCATCAGGTTTTATTGGGGCTTTTTAGTTGACACGTGCCTTTCTTTGTTCCTCAGTATGCTTTCCAGGAAGCCTTGAACAGTGCGGGAGATAAGCTGGTCGTGGTCGACTTCTCCGCCACGTGGTGCGGGCCTTGCAAAATGATCAAACCCTTCTTTCATGTGAGTACGGAGCGCCTTCTGCTTTGTGAGAGGTTGGTGGTCACAACCCTGGGGGCAAAAAACAAAGTTTGTGGGTTGGTGGTTGTGTCTGGTCTAAAAGTAATAATGTAACAACCTAAATAAGTTAGCTCTGACACTCATAGCCCATTGAAGACAGCGTTGACAAGCTAATTCGGTTGTCTTAAATAGTTTTGCTTTAGCTCGCTCTCTCTGAAATTGGGGCCTCGAGTTATTTTACTCTAGGAGGCGTTTGATTCTTATGCTTACCTGGTCCCCAGTCCAAATTTCGGCATCTTTTGTTATATTTCCATTGAAGAAGGTTGGGGTGGACTGCCATTAACAAGTTCTGATTCTTTGTGTGTTTCTCATTTAAAATGTTCCAGTCCCTCTCTGAGAAGTATTCCAACGTGGTGTTCCTTGAAGTGGATGTGGATGACTGTCAGGTACGTGGCTGGGAATCTGGAGTGCTACTTAGCTAAAAGGTTTTCTTGTGAAAGAATGGGTACTTGTGCCAACGAGGAGCTTAATCCCAGATATCAGGAGGTACGTGTGTCGCACCCTAAAATAAGCATAAAAACAGATGGTTGAGGCTTCGGTACTTTACTTCCCAGTTATCTACCTTCTAAAAACCTTTATATTCTACCTAACGCTATAGAGTTGATGGTTATCACCAAATGTGGAGACCACTTTTAAGGTTCTTATGAAGTAATGACATGAGAAAGTATATTCACACACTTATTCTTATCTAGTCTTAGTTGATTTTGGTCAATTAGAAAACCCAACGCTTTTAAAGAAAAAAACACCAAGTTGCCTAGTAGAGAGAGAGCTGAGAGAATAATTAAGGGAAGATTCCAGGTGGACTGAATTAACAAATGCTGGTTTAGCACCTTATGGGCCAGGCCCTGTTCTGTGCCTTATAAGTACTGACTCATCTAAATCCTGGTGCTATCACCCCCATTTTACAGAAGAGAGAAACAGAGGTGTGAGGTGGTCCATGGAGGTCCAGTGGCAGAGCCTGGGTTTAAAATGGGGTCGCTGGCTTCCCAGCCCTTGCTCTTTCCCGCTCAAGGCCGCTCGGTGGTGTGGGGGATGCAGATCAGGTTCCCAGCACGGGACCGTGCCCCTCACAGCCCGCTGAGCGAGGAGAGCCTGCTAAGGCGTCTCACTGGGCGCTCTTTAGAGCTAGGTGAGCATTTGCCCCTGCCCCAGTGGGCAGGAGCGGTCCAGGCTGTGATGTGGCCGCAAAGGCGCTAGACCTGGGTTCCAGTCCTGGCTCAGGGACTTCTGCTTCAGGCTAATCCTCCTTCCTTGAGCCTTGGTGTTTCGCTACGGTCAGATGTTAGTACCTGCCCCATCAGCTGGTCAGAGTTGCATATTCGTTGAGCAACTATGGAATGTACTAAAGGGTCGATAAAAGTGGGTACAGGGTTATACTTTCTGAATCTGTGAGGACCTTCCCACAGCACGTTCACCAATTCCACACGCGTCCCCTCGCTCTCTATGCTCTGCGGGCACGGCCTTGCCTTTCCTAGCTGATGAACTCCTAGCTGCAGACTTCACATCTTTTCTAGGAACACTTCTCCAGTTACCCCCTTTTGTGCCCCAGACTCAGTTAGTTTTCCTTCCTCTGTCCCCATGGTATCCTCGGCCCCTTTTCCTCTGGCATTTACGATTGTGGAGTGGGGTGGATCCTCTTCCTAGGAGACTGCCTGCTCTCTCCCCCAGCTCTGTCCCTTGTTCGCTGAACAGGCTTGGTTATCTTTTCTGCGCCTCGGTTTGAGCCTCAGTAAAATGGCAATGTTAATGCAACATCATAGGATAGTCATCAGGATGAGATAACACCTAGAAAGTGCTGAGAACAATTCCCGGCACATGTTAAATATTCACTGAATCTTTAGAATGGCCTCTGTGTGTCTATCCTTGACTGTTAGTTTCTTGGGGTCAGGAACTGTCTTACCTTGGTTTCTTCACTAAGCACACCTTCCTGGCATGCAGTAGATGTAAAGTGAATGGCTGTTGAGCTGTTGTTCTGATGTGTTGCATAGTTTTAGGAAAAATAGAATTGAGAGTAGATAGTACGTGTTAGGTTAAAACAGGGAGCAAGGGTTTTTTCCCAACTTAAAGTCTTGAAAGAAACTTCTGGTGCTGACCCTGTCATATAGCAACTGAATACATTTTTTATTGGAAAGTAATACCATGTGCTAGGTGTTGTGGGAAGCTCTCTGCATGCGTTAGGTCACTTAATCCTCACAGGAACTCTGAGAACAGCTTCTTAGCACCCCCGCTGAATAGCTAGTGGACTGTAGCACAGAGGTATGTCAATCAAGCAGAGTTGGGGGGGGGGGGGGCGGGGAGGAGGCGTGTTGAGCCCTGCCTCGTAGCCCAGCGCTCTTACCGCCTCCGGGGAGAGGTGCAGAGCAGGCAGGACTGCTGTATGCCTGAGCTGCTCTTCCACGTCTGGTTGGCATACTCACCCTGAGTTTCCAAACCTTGAAGTGCCCACTCACACACGGGCGGCCTTTCACTTTGCCTCCCTATTCTAAAGGTTGAATACCTTTAATGGCTGCTATTACAACCACCTCAGTAGCTTTATCTGTTGCAGAGGTAAAAGTTGAGCTAATTCCAGAACCCTTTGATCACCACATACACATAGCTGCAGTCTCTGTCAGCTCCTACTCACCTGGTCATTCAAACAAAAAGCAGTTCCTTAAACAATCCGTGAGTCGTTTCGCCGTGGAATTCATGAATTGCGTGAGTGGGTCTTCTGGTTGCTTGGAAACTCTAGGTGAAACCATCACCTCGTGTGGACTCTAAAAGAATACAGATAAGGGGTGAAAATTACATCAGTCTCATTTCTGAACATTAGATCGTATCATTAAATAGATGGAATGTTTAATGACTGAATTAGTTTTTAAAATTTATATGCAGATCGCTCCCGACCATGAACGTCAGACCCAGGGTCATTTATACCTTTATAATGTCTTTGGAGCAAGCAGCACAGTTTTGAAAGCAGGAGCCATAACCCCGAGGATAGGAAGAAGTTACCTGTTGGGTGTAATAGATTCAAGTGGGCAGCTAGGCGGCATGGACACGTGATGTGGTGCACAAGGGAAACTCGGTACTCACAGAGAAGTTTGCGTACTAGCCCTTTGGGAACGATGGGCGCCCAGCTCTCCGCAGGGCGTGGTGCTTCGGTAAATTAAAACAAGAAACAAGTGGTTTAGCCCTGCTAGTTCTGTGACATTTTAGAACAGCCAGAAATGAGTTAATAATAGAGCGGACAAAAGCAGGTTTAAAGATATTTCGCTATATGGAGTGTAAGCCAGAAGCCAATAAAACAAGGTAAAATGTAGTCTTGTTACACTTACTAATAAATGCTAATAAAAATCAGAGACTGGGTAAAGCTGTAGGGATGGAGAGCAGGTCGGTCGTTGCTAGGGGGCGGGGTGAGCAGAGGGTTTGACTACGAGGGAGCTGCTGAAGGGAATTTGGGGGGCGTGAGGGCATAGTTCTGTGTCCTGGCTTGGGCGGTGTTTATATGACTGTGCAGGTGTCAGAACTTGTCCACACACACCCCCAAAAGTGAGTTTTACTATATGTCAGTTTACAATTCCAGATTGCTCACCAAAAAGAAACACACACAAAACAGGAAGTGGAGGTGTTATTGGGGAGGAGGCTGGCTTTTCGTTTCTAAGAGGGGAGTGCTAAGAATGTTTTCAGAGCCTCGGAGGTAACTACTTAATTTTTAAGTGCGCATAACTTGGAAATCACTTCAGAAATAGCAAACCAGTCCATAGAAGAAGAAGAAAACAAAAGTGATAAAAGTAAAACATTAACTTTGGATAGCAAAGGTCAAGTCCATAGAAGATTGTTATAGGAATACTGTGTTCCTGCAATATTGACTCAGTACTATTAAAATGTCAGACTCCCGCCCTGGCCGGTTTGGCTCAGTGACTAGAGCCTCGGCCTGAGGACTGAAGGGCCCCGGGTTCGATTCCCGGTCAAGGGCACGTGCCCGGGTTGTGGGCTCGATCCCCAGTAGGGGGCGTGCAGGAGGCAGCCGATCCATGATTCTCTCTCATCATGGATGTTTCTCTCTCCCTCTCTGAAATCAGTAAAAACATATAAAAAATAAATAAAATGTCAGACTCCCAAATTTGTCTAACTGAATCTGACATTTTGGGGAGCTTGACCATGACATTCTGAAACAATGTGGCCAGGGAAACCCCACGGAAGTTCTTGGGTTTCCGAGATCTGGGTCCGGGGCTCTGCTGCCTGGGGGGCTGTGAGGTTCTCCGTTTCTTACCTGCTCCTCTCGAGTGCCGAGCGGGCACTGTCCAGCCCTTAACAGCTCTCTTCACCCGAAACACTTGTCCAAACAAGACTATTTTCATGGCATTTCCCTCCAAACCTTATGGGAACAGAGTGTTGTATTAAAAGTTCCTGTGACAAAACCGAAGAATGCTCGATGGCCTTTGAGCTGCAGAAAAATCTTAGGTGTGGGAAGAGCCGCATCTGGGAGAAGGAGAAAGGAGCCCACCAGCCCACCAGCCCGATTGACAGTGTTTTGAGTTTGCCCACTTGTCTCAAAGCTGGGTGGCCCACGAAGGTTCAACCGTTAGCGTCAGATGGGGCTCAAGCTTGTCGTGCCCCTCAGGCAGTTCTGATGATGCAGCCGGGCTTGTTTGAGAACTGGCAAGTAGAATTTTAATTAAAAACAGAAAAGAAACAAGAACCAGTGTGTGCCCCTTTTAGATTCCCCGTGACGTTATTCTTGAACAATTTTTTCACAAGTAATTTGCTCCTCTTTCTAACACACTGGCCTTTAGCCTTTATGATCACCATCTCTGTACCCCATTCCCATAATAAATCTGGAAAAACGAGGAGCAAAGATAGAGGTGCTAATTCTGAGGGATAGTTGGGATTATAGCCCTGAGTATGACTAAAGAATGTGTTGCTTTATGAGATTCTTGAAATAGCCAAGATATAATTGGACGAAACAGCTTATTGACTCACCAGATAGCATCGGATGCAAGTAGCATTCGGCTCCTTCCTTGGTGCCCCTCTGAGGAGAGTGCATATTAGTAAGAATTTTAATTGAGAATATAACTAGGATTTTGTGTTACCATTATATTCATTGCCGATTTTTATGCGCTAAATAAAGGCCTCATACTGAGATATGGATTATACAACAGAAAAAAGAATCCGGTTTTGGATTCTGTGCTTCTGTCAAAGTTCAATACTAAATTTTATTTTTATTCTCTCTCCAACTACCCCCCCCCCCCCAACCCAGGATGTTGCTGCGGAGTGTGAAGTCAAATGCATGCCAACCTTCCAGTTTTTTAAAAAGGGACAAAAGGTAGGCACATCTGACCTTGAAGACAGCTGAGTAATAGAAAATCATGATATAAATGAAGAAGTTACTTATTCCTTCATACCGAGAAGCATGTCCCCATTGTTTACTTTTAAGAACTTAAATAGGTCGCTCTTCATTGACTGGGGTACATAATGTGGCATCTAATTGAAAATTGATCTTTGCTAGACCCAGTCACTAAATCTGTGATTGGTACTTCATATTCTATAACGAAGTATATTTGTCATTGTTAAGAGGTATTTGAGTCTTTTGCCTGTTCTTGAGGGGCTATTTCCTCTTAGTTTTTGTTTTTAACTTAAAACTGTGTTATCTAAAGTGTTAATTTTGAATAAGATTATACCTCTCCTTGGCCCCCCGTTTTCCCCCATTCTGTGATCATGTCTTATGCACAAAGTAGAGATAACAGTGCTACCATCTAATGTCAATTCAATATTTTCTTAACAGGTGGGTGAGTTTTCTGGAGCTAATAAGGAAAAACTCGAAGCCACCATCAATGAATTCGTTTAATCATGTTAACCAGCCATCGGCTCTTGTAATTTTTTTTATTTACAAAAAAAAAAAAGATAGATCAAGTATAGAGACTATATACTCAACTACCATCTGATTATAAATGACAATAAAATATTAATTCTACCCTTTTTAAAACTGCCTGGTGTCTTGACTAGCTTTCAAAATAAATGAAAAGTGGCCAATTAGAAGGTATTTAGTGTCCTAATTATTGTCACATATTCTTGATCACTTTTTAGTAAAACTTGTAGGTCACTGATTGCTTTTAAGATTTTTCTTTTGTATTGTTACTACTTTCGTGTATTTCTAGGAAAATCTTGTTGAGAGCAATGTAGGTAATAGATTACTATTTTTAAATTCTATTGTTGTTTTATTTTTAAGAACAGAGAAAATAGCATTCTCTACTCCTGCAGGCAAATCCCCTGTGCTCTCTGAATGATCAGTGAGACCCAAACTAATGTCCAACCATGAAGGAATTGTTTCTCTGGTTTGAGATTCCTGTCCCACAAGATCCCGTGAGCTTCAACTGACTCCTGTTCTATCAGAAATTCTTCATGGGCAGCTCACAAGAGAATGAATTCCTGCAAACGTTACCGTGGGAATTTTGATTCCCTCAAAGTAGCTAAGAAACTAGTTTTGGAGGGCAGCTAGAAGTTCCAACCCGAGTGGTCAAGTGTGTGGGAGTTACTGGTTATTTCACTCAAAGAACCGGAAGTGTAGAGACAGCAAAGCGCTGGGAGAATGCTTGACGTTTTAAAATTTGTATAGTAATTAAAAAATCCTAGACTTAGTCATATGCCCCACATCATCCTTAATTAATCTTTACCTCCAAAAAGGTGGGTATATAAACTCCATTTCCCAGTGAGAAAACCGGCCAAGAGGCTAAGGAATTTCCCCAGCATCACACTAGTCCGAGGATCCGAGATTCCAACCACGGGAGTCCGGAGCCCGGGCACTTGGCTCTCGACTGCCTCTCGTTGCAGCAGGCTGAGTAAAGAGTAAAACGATGCTCTCTTTCCTGGCTTCCTTTTCTCATCTAAAATCAGAGAGTTGAACTTGGGTGATCTTTCAAAATATTCACAATGCTTATTCTGTGCGAAACTAGGGCTGTTAACTGTAAGATACCCTTCCCAGAGATTACATGCAAACTAGGGAATGATAGACAGGAATTTTATACACGATCACGACAAGCCCATGGACACCATAATGGAGAATAACAGCCTGGCTCTGGATGGAGTGGTTGGGGCAGGGTTCTGGGAGGTGACAGACCCGGACTAACCTGCAGAGTTCCGTTAGAAAGAGCAGCACGCACAAAGGCCCCGAGGCAAGAACCAGCTTGGTACATTGTAGCCGAAGCAGGAGTTAAAGCTGGATAGAGTGGCAGGGACCAGTTATCTGAGGCCTTCCTTGTTGTAGGTGCAACTAGAAGCCGTTGAAGGGTAAGCCAGAGCTAAAGTACTCCAACAAGAGTTCCTGGCAGCTGTATGGAAAATGGTCGGGGGAGGACTGGAATGTCAGGCCTTTGCAGAGATCAAGGCCAGAGATAGTGATGGCTGTGATTGAGGGAGGGGGTAGAGATGAAACACTGTGTCCAGATCTTATAACATTTAGGAAAGAAGATCCAATAACTTACAGGAGTAGAATTCTAGAATAAATTCCAGCTTTAAGGTTTGAGCAACTTGGTAGTTGAAGTTGTAATAGATGAAGATTGGAGAGGTCATGTTCTCTGGACAGGTGAAGACGGATGCTCCAGTGATATGTATTCAAATGAAGATGTCCTGCAGGCTGTTGGGTACTAACCTGGAACTCAGGACAGGCCTTGCTGGGGTAGGAATTTAGAAGACGTCATGTAGATGGCGCTTCAAAACAGGAATATGTGAGATCACCCAGGAAGAGAATTCTGAGTAAAGAGCACTCAGTGCCGCCTGACGAACATCAACATTTAGAGACCAGGAGAGAAGGAACCAACAGAAATCGTAAGGGAAGCCCAAGGAGCAGGAAAACCAGAAAAGGGTTTTAGTCCCAGAAGTAAAGAGGATTTCAAAGAGGAAGAGGTGTCCCAACCATCAAATGTCTGAGAGAAAGGTGACAGGAACACAAAACAGGTGGTGGCGTGTCCAAGAAGTTCTATGGAGCAATCGGGATGGAAGCCAGATGGGTGGGAATGGAGAGAGTGGTCAGAAATGACGTGGAAGTCACACTTTTCGTATCCTTCCAAGGTATTACAGAATAAGGAGCTATTACTACTGAAATAGGAAAATCTCAGTGACTACGTGAAATAAAGCAAGTTGCAAAACAATATGAATTCAGCACTGTATGATTCCATTTGTATAAACCACAAGACTTGCTGTCTATCTCTGTAGGTAAATCTGCATGTAAATTAACAGGAAAATGTCTCCAAGGAAACATTTCTAACTAATCACAGCAGTGATTTCTGGACACTTACAAATGAAAAAAAATATTTAAGTAATAGAATGTAAAGAGAGACAAACAGGGCTGTAGAACTCATGAGAAACTTTGCTCTAAAACAGCTGAGCAATGGAGTTAAGCATTTTGTCGCCCTACCCCGTTTTGCTCAGTGGATAGAGCATTGGCCTGCGGACTGAAGGGTCCCGGGTTCGATTCCGGTCGGGGCACATGCCCGGGTTGTGGACTCGATCCCCAGTGGGGTCGTGCAGGAAGCAGCCAATCAATGACTCTCTTATCATTGAAGTTTCTATCTCTCCCTCTTCTTTCCTCTCTGAAATCAATAAAAGTATATTTTTTTTAAAAAGGGGGCATTTTGTCTATAAGATGAGTGTGTTTGCTAGCATGCAAATAGAAATGATAGAGGTAGAGACTGATTTTGCAGGAAATAGGATACCTGAAAAAGGGAATTCCTTGTGCAGTCAAGAAAAAATGGGACTCATGCATATATGCATAACCCATGGACACAGACAATAAGGGTGGGGTGGGGTGAAGGTCTAGGGTGGGTGAGGCAGAGGCAGGCTTGGAAAAGGGGCATATGTAATACTTTCAACAAAGATTTTAAAAAATAAAAAGGACTCAGAGCACAATGGGAGAAGCTGGTCACTGCATCATAGCCAGTGGAATAAAGATGTGTGCATGAGCACCTAAATATATGAAGCACATATTAACAGACCTCAAGGGAGAAATAGGGAACTCTTAATGCCCCACTTAACATCAATGGATAGAGCATCCAGAAAGAAAATCAATAAGGAAACATCAGCCTTAACAGATACACAGCACATTCCATCCAAAAGCAACAGAAGACATTTTTCAAGTCCACATTAACATAATAGATCATATAAAGTCATAACAAGTTTAAGAAGACTGAAATTATATCAAGCATCTTTCCCAACCACAATAGTATAAAACTAGAAATCAGTTACAAGAAAACTAGAAAATTCATAAATACGTGGAGATTGAACTACATGCCACTGAACAACCAATGGGTCAACAAAGAAATAAAATAAATACCTTGAGACAAATGAAAATACAGTATACCAAAACTGATGGGAGGCAGCAAAAGCAGAGGAAAGTTTTAACCCTTTGCACTCGCTTGCTTTTTTCTCGATTTCCTTTATTCTAATGCTAACCGTGTCGAGTCACACTCGACATCCGAGTGCAAAAGGTTAAGAGGGAAGTTCATCGTGATAAATGCCTACCTCTAGAAATAAGAAAAATCTCAACCTAATTTTGCACCTCAAGGATCTAAAGAAAAGAACAAATGAAGCCTAAAGTCGGAAGGAAATAAAGATCCGAGCAGAAATAGAAAAAATTAGAGAGCAAAAATGTAATTAAAAAGATCAATGAAACCCAGAGTTGGTTCTCTGAAAAGATAAAATTGACAAACCTTTAGCTAGATTCCAAGAAAAAAAGGGGGAGCACTCAAAATCAGAAATGAAAGAGGTACATTACCATCGGTACCACAGAAATACAATTAGAGTAACCTAACCTATAAGAAATGGACAAATTTCTAGTGACATAAAACTTTCCCAAATTGAACCATGAAGAAACAGAACATCTGAGCAGACTGATTACTAGTCAGGAGACTGAAACAGTAATCAAAAACCTCCCAACAAATACAAGTCCAGGACCAGATGGCTTCACTGGTGAATTCAACCAAACTTTAAAGAATCCTCCTAAGCAATCTAATAATAGAGTAGTATGCAAATCATCACTCCGCTACACTCACAAGCCACGCCCACCAGCCACGCCCACCAGCCACGCCCACCATCCAATCTGAGTGAGTATGCAATTAAACTGAAAACATGGCGGCAGCCCCGCCCCCCAGCCTCTCCAGGTCTCTGGGAGTTGGAGAAGTCAGGCGCCAGCGCCTGAGGCTGGCTGCAGCCACAGAGACCAAGAAGCCGCCTGCCCCATGATCCCAGGCTGCAGCCAGCCTCAGAAGCCTCAGGTCCGCCTGCCCAACGTCCTGGGGAGACGGAGAAACTGGGCTCCAGCACCTGAGGCTGGCTGCAGCCACGGAGACCAAGAAGCTGCCTGTCCCATGATCCCAGGCTGCAGCCAGCCTCAGAAGCCTCAGGTCCGCCCGCCCCATGTCCTGGGGAGATGGAGAAACGGGGCCCCAGCACCTGAGGCTGGCTGCAGCCACGGAGACCAAGAAGCCACCTGCCCCATGATCCCAGGCCTCAGCCAGCCTCAGAAGCCTCAGGTCCGCCCGCCCCATGTCCTGGGGAGATGGAGAAACGGGGCCCCAGCACCTGAGGCTGGCTGCAGCCATGGAGACCAAGAAGCTGCCTGCCCCGTGATCTCAGGCCTCAGCCAGCTGGAGAAACGGTTCACCCCACGTCCTGGGGGAGACAAGAAACCAGGTGCCAGTGCCTGAGGCTGGCTGCAGCCCGGGAGATGAAGAAGCCGCCTGCCCTGTGATCCCAGGCTGCAGCCAGCAGCAGAAACCTCAGGTCCGCCTGCCCCACCTCCTGGGGGAGACTGAGAAACCCGGCCTCAGCGCCTGAGGCTGGCTGCGACCTGGGAGATGAAGAAGCCGCCTGCCCCGTGATCCCAAGCCACAGCCAGCTGGAGAAGCCGCCCTCCCCACGTCCTGGGGGAGACAAGAAACCGGGTGCCAGTACCTGAGGGTGGATGCGATCTGGGAGATGAAGAAGCCACTTGCCCTATGATCCCAGGCTACAGCCAGCTGGAGAAGCTGCCCACCCCATGTCCACCTGCCCCACGTCCTGGGAGAGATGGAGAAACCGGCACCAGTACCTGAGGCTGGCTGCAGCCCGGGAGATGGAGAAGCCGCCCACCCTGCAGTCCCGGGCACCAGCACCTGCGGGCTGGCTGTGGCCTGGGAGACAGAGAAGCCGCCCACCCTGCAGTCCCGGGCACCAGCACCTGCGGGCTGGCTGTGGCCTGGGAGACAGAGAAGCCACCCACCCTGCAGTCCTGGGCACCAGCACCTGCGGCTGGCTGTGGCCTGGGAGACAGAGAAGCCACCCACCCTGCGGACCTGGGCACCAGTAACTGTGGCTGGCTCTGGCCTGGGAGAC
This sequence comes from Cnephaeus nilssonii, assembly GCF_951640355.1. Taxonomy (NCBI): domain Eukaryota; kingdom Metazoa; phylum Chordata; class Mammalia; order Chiroptera; family Vespertilionidae; genus Cnephaeus; species Cnephaeus nilssonii. The sequence continues at coordinate 18,748,658 of NC_137085.1, forward strand.
AGAGAAGCCGCTCACCCTGTGGTCCAGGTGCCAGCACCTGCAGCTGGCTACAGCATGGTAGATGGAGAATCCGCCCACCCTGTAGTCCCGGGCACCAGCACCTGTGGCTGGCTGTGGCCTGGGAGACAAAGAAGCCGCCCACCCTGCAGTCCTGGGCGCCAGCACTTGCAGCTGCAGCACAGGCGAAGCCCCCTGTCCACCATCCCCTAAGGCTGCAGCCAGCCTGGGCGCCTATGGCTGACCAGAGGGAGAGAAGCCCGGATCCTGGGTGCCTGTGGTCAGCTGGAGGAGGGAATCCTGGGTACCAGGTGTGGGCCGAGGCAGAGGTAGTTAGGGGCAATCAAGCCAGCAGGGGAGCAGTTAGGGACAATCAGGCTGGTAGGCAGAAGCAGTTAGGGGCAATCAGGCAGGCAGGTGAGCGGTTAGGAGCCAGCAGTTCTGAATTGTGAGAGGGATGTCCAACTGCTGGTTATCCCATGAGGGGTCCCAGATTGGAGAGGGTGCAGGCCAGGCTGAGGGACACACTCCCCGCTGCCCCCCCCCCTGCACGAATTTCGTGCACTGGGCCTCTAGTAAAAAGTCATAAAAATAGTTACAGTTATGAAACTAGTCGTGGGGATATAAAGGGCAGCATAGGGAGCATAATCAATAACACTGTCAATAACTATGTATAGTGCCAGATCTATCCATAAGATAGATAAATGCCTCGTCACTATGTTATACACCTGAAACTAATATTGTATGCCAACTGTAATCGAACAAATATGCTTTTAAGAATCCTTTTCAAACGAATCACCCAATCCATCTCAAGGTCTTTCAAAAATGGAAGAGCAGACACTTCCAAACTCATTTTCCCAGGCCAGCATTATCCTGATATCAAAACCAGACAAGGATTCCACAAGAAAATTACCAATATCCGTGATGAACATAGATGTAAAAATCCTCAACAAAATATTAGCAAACAATTCAGTAATTCATTAAAAGGATCATACACCATGATCAAGTGGAATTTATTCCAGAGATGCAAGGATGATTCAACATCAGCAAATCAATCAAGGTGATATACACCACATTAACAAAATGAAGGATAAAAATTATCCAATAGATGCAGAAAAAGCTTTTGACAAAATTCAACATCAACTTATGATAAAAACTTTCAACATAGTGCACATAGAGGGAACATACCTCACCATAATAAAGCCCATATATGATAAGCCCACAGCTAATTTGATATTCAACAGTGAAAAGCTGAAAGCTTTTAAAAAAAATTATCTTTATTGAAAGTATTACAGATGTCCCTTCCCCCCCCCCCCATTAACCCCTTCCTCTCCACTCCCACTTCCTCCCCAGGCCTTCGCCACACTATTGTCTGTGTCCATGGGTTACTCATATATGCATATAAATTCTTTGGTAAATCTCAACCCCTCCCCCAACCCCAGAAAAGCTGGAATCTTTCTCTAAGATCAGGAACAAAGCAAGGGTGTGCCCACGCTCACCACTTTTATTCAACATAGTGGAAGTCCTAGCCAAAACAAATAGGCAAAAAGAAATAAAAGGCATCAAAATCGGAAAAGAAAAAGTGAAACTGTTGCTATTTGCAAATAACATGATATTACACAGAGAAAACCCTAAAGACTTCACCAGAAAATTGTTAAAATTAATGAATTCAGTAAAGTTGCAGGACAAGATCAATAGATAGAAATCTGTTGAGTTTCTATACCCTAATAACAAAATATCAGGAAGAGAAATTAAATAAGCAATTCCATTTATGTTGCATCAAATATGATAAAATACCTAGGAATAAATTTAACCAAGGAGGTGAAAAACATGTACACTGAAAACTATAAGACATTGATGGGAGAAACTGAAGATGACACAAATAAATGGAAAGCTGTTCTGTGCTCATGGGCTGGAAGAATTACTATTGTTACACTGTTCATACAAAGCAAACTACAGATTTAGTGCAATCCCTATAAAAATTCCAATGGCATTTTTTCCCACAGAAATAGAACAAACAATCCTAAAACATGTAGAGAACCACAGAAGACTGAGAATGGCCAAAGTAATCTTGAGTAAGAATACCAAAGCTGGATGCATCATACTCCCTGGTTTCAAACTATATTACAAAGACACAGTAATCAAACAGTATGGTATTGGCATAAAAACAGACACAGATCAATGGAACAGAATAGAGACCCAGAAAAAAACCCACACATAAAGATGTATGCAGATTTCTTTATATTTAAAATATATTTTTATTAATTTCAGGAAGGGAGAGGGAGAGAGTGAGAGAAACATCAATGATGCGAGAGAATCATTGATTGGCTGCCTCCTGCATGCCCCCCACTGGGGTCAAGCCCACAACCCGGACATGTGCCCTTGACCAGAATAGAACCCCGAGACCCTTCAGTCTCAAAGCGTGAAAGCAGAGCAAGGTTTCCAGGCGGTGTTGAACGCCCAATGAGACATTTGTTAGGACTCCAAAGCCCCGTTCTGTGCTTCTCCAGCCACATTCGCTGCCTCAGTGCAGGCAATCAAAGGTGGGAGTCAGAGCGCAAGCAGGAGTGGGTCTTAGTAGGCAAGTCCAGTAGAGGGAGGATGCAAAAGGGTTGGCAGCATTTTCAAAGAGCTGATGATACTGAGGCAGTAGAGAACCGAGGCTGGGTAGGTAGAGAGGCACAGCCAGCAGGAAAAGGCCGGCAGAGAGAAGACACTGGATGGACACTGGAGATCAGAGGTCTCGACAAGGTCAAAGAAAGGTGGTGGTGGGAGTGATTGAGCAAGATAGGAGGTGGTGGACAGAGTGGGATTTAAAAACAGATTTTAGAGGTAACGCCATTTCCAGGGTAGATAAGAATTCAGGTGACTTTGGAAAGGTAGAGGTGGGGTAGAGGGAGATGGTTGTAACTCCATAGGTCAGGGATCTGAGACCAGGGATTAGATGGGTCGCTGAAAAAGAAAATGACAGCAGGAATGGAAAGAGTGAACCATCTTCAGTGAATAGGGGGACTGGCATACAGTAGATGATTGCAGTAAGGAGGGTAGGAAGTTAGTATAAGGGCATAAGTGAGTTTCGGAAGAGTAGATTTTGCAGGAAGGAGAAGTGGTTTGTAAGAGGCATTAGAGGTCAAACAAAAAAAAACCCAATCACCTCCTGACTCTGGGGTATGTGGGGTATAAAAGGTTAGGAGGGGGAAACCTTGGGAGATTTCTGTTAAGAAGGAGGTGATGCTCCAAGAACACATTGAAGATGTAGAGAGGGCTCCTGATGTAAATTCCAGCAAGTAACGAAAAGGGACTGAGAGGTAGGGAGGAAAGATGGGGCGGGATTGGGTCAGATGAAGGGTTTGGCTCTCCATCTTGGCAGCACGTTGGAATGCTAGTATGTTACAAAGATACACTACATAGTATAACAACACATTAGAGTTGGTCATGGTCCAGCAGAGGAGAAAGATATCAAAACAACTACACGTGGCTTGGTTGGGTCTGAGGTCTCTGGAAACGAAAGAGTAGTTATCGTGCCCAGAAATTCTGAACCCCCTTTGCACAGGTGATGGGGTTTGATCAAAGCCTAACGGGAAGGGGCTTAGTGGCCTCGAGGGATCTTTGGAGAAAGGCAAGGAGCCCATCAGCTAGAATCTGGGCTGAGCAACAGATGAAGCTGCAAGGAAAGGCTGGGCCCTCAAAGACCTTCGAGGTCATTTGGCCCCTGGGACCCTATTTTGCGATGTTTCATGTCACGGTCCACAAAGAAAACAATTGAGTAGCCCGTGGGGTTGAAGTGGAAAGGATTTAGAGACATCAATATGTGGCCTAGTGAAATACTAATATTTTTATTTTAAATCATTTAAATAGGAAAATGAACTAGAAACCATTAGGGAGGGTGTTATAGAATTTGTATAAAATTCCCAGAAAAACATCCTAATAATTTAATGTGACACTTCAAACGTGTTTTCAAGAATATAACTCCTTTTAAATGTTTAATTGTGAAATACAGAATACATAAAACACATGTGCAAATAAATATGTAAGTGGGATTGCAATAAATGTATTATTCTGTGGTCTGCTTCTTGCCCTCGTCTTCATAACTTGTGAATATCACCCATGTTAACATGCACACCTGTGGTGCATTTGTTTTCCTGGCTGTATAGTATTCCATCACATGGCTACTCCACACTTTGTTCATTCCACCGTTACTGAACGAGGGTTAGGCTCTGTTTTTATTCACAGCGTTGCTGTGAACATTGTTCTGTGAAAGGGGTTCTTTAAAATAAATGCTTGGAGTGGAGTCACTGGGTCACAGAGCAGTGCTTCTCAACCACGAATGCCTACAATGGAGGCACCTGGAGACCTTAAAATGAGTCTGACGCGTTTAAACCATAAGACCCTGGTTCAGGTCTGAGGGCCTGCAGCTTTGAGCTCTCAGGTGATGCCAATGCTGCTGGTCCGAGCACCACACAGTGAGCAGGCCAGGCATTTTCTCCGTCTCACCAGGTATTGCCAGTTTTACAAGGTGTTTGTAAGAATAAGGGTTCCTGTTGTGCCACAAACTCCACAATACTTGGTTTTCAGACTTTACATGTAAATGAAGTGAAATCCAATTTAGTGGGCACGTAAGCATGTTTTGTTTAATTTTGCATTTCTGTGCTTACTGGTGACGCCGGGCATTTTAATATGCTTTTGGCTGCTCAGATTTTCCCTTTTGTGAAAGCACCTGTTCAAGTCTTTTCCCCTTTTTTCCTATTGCTTGTTCATCCTTTTCTGACTGGTTTTTCAGCATTCTTTATCCATTCTGGGTACTAGTTATTGATTGATTTTAGGTTGCAAGCATTTTCTAGTTTGTGGCCTAACTTTTCGCCCACTTTGTGGAGTTTGGGGGTAAACAAGTTCACAATTTTTATACCACTGAACCCTTGGAAGTCGGGTAGAGAAGTTGCCTTTAGCACCTGGGGACGTTTTCTGATGGGGTATGTTTGTTACACACACCAATTTCTAACCACGTCTTTCAAACTTTTCTCTTTGTATCCTGGCTAGCGACCATCCATGAACCCCAAAACTTTAACCCCACACGTAGGTGATAAACCTTTAAGCAACCGTACCCATCAGCATGGAAATGACATTTAAAAGAAAGAACAGTTACTGCTAAAATGTAATGACGCCAATCGGTTTCAAATCCATTCTCATGCTTTCAACTCAAATCTTTTCAAGTGCTACGGCCACGGGTTTTCAGAATCCACCTGCACCGCTGGAGTAGCCACCCTGGGACCATGCAGAGGACACACCAGTGACCCCGGGCTCTGCTTGCAGCTGGTCTTTCCACCCACCCCAGCCCGCGTCACCCCCCTTTCCCAGCCAGCCATACCTTAGTGTTGAGCTTCCTGGGCACTGCGGCCCTGTTCTCCTTCTGCCCCTCGGTTGGCACCTCGTCTGCAGTGGGCACCGGAGTTCACAGGGGCCAGAGCAGAGGGGAGATGAGGGGAGAGCAACCGCCACCCGGCCCGAGCTACCACCCCGGGGCTGGGGGCGGGACTCCGCACAGCTGAGCCCACGGGCAGGCTGAGGACCAGCCGGATCAAGGTTTCCTGCCACACCTGCCGTCCGCCTGGCTTCTCTGGGACGCGGGCTGGGCAGCTGCTCTAGGCAAGAAGAAATCTTAGAACACGAGCAGGCAGGGCGAGAAAGAGCGAGGCAGGCGGTGGGTGAGTTACAACCATCACTCGCCCTGGCTGCACAGAACCACTGGGTTTGCTCTGAAATCACATTGGCAGCTGGGGCCCGCTCCCAGTGGGCTGTGGGCGAGGCGCGGGCATCAGTCAATATTTGTTAAACGTTCTCCAGGTGATTTAAAGATACAGCTGGGGGGTGGGAATCGCTGTTCATATGCCCCAGGGCCTGCATGTCCGTGGGGAGTCTGTGCAGTGAGGAACGTGAGGACCTGAGTCCTTACTGAGGCGTTGAAGAGGGGGTGCTGGTGTAGACCCCTGTTTCTTAGAGTGTGGGTCCTGGACACTTCTCCCCCAGGCAGATGCCTGGGCCTGCAGATAATTAGGGTTTCTAGGGCTGGGACTCAGTGGTCTGCATTTTAAATAGGCTCTCTCCAGGTATTTTGGAGGTAGAACCTACAGGAGTCAATCATTACCTACAGGTATTGATATAAACATTTAAAAAAAACGACTTTAAGGATTTACCAAAAGGCACGCCCCAGAATGAGCCGCGGTAAAACCAGTAAAAGCACGCTGCCCGCCTTCAGAGAATTCATTCACCTTGTTCGCCAGTAAGCCTCGGTTTTGAGCCGGTTTGGGGCTCGGCAATCTATCACGGGTTCAGCTTCGACATACCTGGGTGGCTGCTGATGGGGGAGACTGTTTAATAGCCTTTAGGGTGGAGAAGCCATAGGTCAGAGAAAAAGCGAGCCAACCCCTCCTTCTCGGCCGGGATGCCACGTGTCCTTTCCTGTCCTCAGAGACCCCCGCCGGCCTCCCTTGGGGTTCCCAAGCCCCGTTCTGCCCACTCATTACTGCAGTGTTTGCAAAGTTGCACCTGGCAACCGAGGAGCCTTTTGCAGTGTAACAGAATGCATCTCATCTTGAATTTGCATATAAATATATAGGCCTAGATGTAACGCGTGAAACGTGCTACTAAGGTATAATCCTTTACATTGGCAAGTAGATGGACATGGGATACCAGAAATGAGTAGTTTTTTTTTTTTAATAAGAAATTGTTTAATAAGGTTTAATTAATTTTCCCAAGTTAAGTAAACATTTTGGCTTTAATGAATAATCTCTTTGGTTTTGCCCCTCAATTTTCGAAGCAATTCTGAATATATGAAGAGAAAAATCATTTTTGAAAATGTGAGACCATTCTGGTTTTTTTATTTTCTAACTTCTGATTTATATCTTTAGATTAAATTATATTAAAATTTTGAATGTTTGGAAACAGCTACACATCATTTTTTAATCTTTTGGATCACTGAAATGATTGCGAGTCAAGGTCATAATAGAAATAGATAATAATGACAGAGGAGAAGAAAAACTGAAAAGGAACAAATAGAAAAATTCCAAATAAGAAGGCTGCTTAACTTTTTAAAAACTAGGAACAATAAAAATTAAGATTATATTGAACATCATCCTTGTAAAATTTAGAAGTAAGCATTATAAATTATTTATTAATGAAGGTTTAATTTCTCTTGAAAATGAGTAATTATTCTTATCGAATGCACACCTTGAACTTCAGGCCAGATTAAATGCTTGCAACTTCCTATTGCTTCCTAAACAATTCTTTAGTGCTGAATGAAAACATTGAGGTGGAAAAGAGGATTATTCATGCCAAATACATAATTCAGAGGTGACAACTGTAGCTCTGGGCTGCACGTCGCCAGATAAAGAACATGATAGCCATGAAACCAGCAAATTAATCAGAAAGGACAAAACCTCTGGATGTTACTGTGTTTGTTGGATAACGATACTGAAGAGAGACTCTAACCCTTTTGATAGCAGGAGATTATTTCCAGCAAAACACACATGTGCTTCATATTAATGGCGTAGACGAAGAAGGGGCTACATGATCACCTGGCCAGCTGTGGGGAGGAGGGTGGAGTGTAATGCAGCTCTGACAAGCTCAGTGACCAATATTTACCACACAAGCTGCAAAACGGCCACTTTCCAGAGCATTTTCTCAATCTGCTGAGCTCTCGCTTCTGGGCATGTTCTCAAAATGTGGCTCAGCCTCCTACAAAACGTTCTCTAGATTTGGATGTTCTTTCATCGACGGTGATGATGGTTTTCCATCAGTTAATCGTGACATAAATTACAGTATTGTGCCTGGCCGCGGTGGACAGAGGTTGAGAGTCAACCTATGAACCAGGAGGTCACGGTTCCATTCCTGGTCAGGGCACATGCCCCGGTTGGGGGCTCCATCCCCAGTAGGGGGCATGCAGGAGGCAGCCAATCAATGATTCTCTCCCATCATTGATGTTTCTATCTCTCTCCCTCTCTGAAATCAATAAAAAATATACTTTAAAGAAAATTACAGCATTGCATTTAACACCAAGTCTTTCACACGAAGTGTATCAAGCATGTCTTTTTATTCTGATGTTTTAACACCTGGCGCCTTACTGACAAACACAAACATAGTCCATTAGAATATCAGAAAGGGGACAATTAAAGATGAAAACTCCACAGGGAAATGATGCCACGCTGAACAACTCTCAGTTGGCTGATTTCTGTAAGCCCGGGGGGTCAAGAGCAAAACCTCCTGGGCTCCCAAAGTCATTTTCCAAAAGACCTCGATGCATGGAAGTCTTTGGTGGAAATAGAAGCCAAGAACCATAGGGCTTTCAGTAAATTTCCCTGGCATTTGGTACACGTACTAGATCTGAGCGTGGTGCTCTGATGCCCACAGTGTTGTAGGCGAACAACAGAGCTGAGGTCTGCACCTTGAATGACAACATTCTAAGCCGAAGCTCACAGCCTGAGTAACAAGACAGGGCAACATTCACAGGTCGGACAGCTGTAGGTAAGTCCCGCCAGAAGTCTGAGAGATTAGGTTCTCTATTCTTCCCTGAGTCTGTGTAACGGGCCTGTGGAGTGCCGGCTCCAAGAGTAGAAGCTCATTAAATAGCAGCTGAAACATGGAAAATACGCAGTTGTTTGTGTGGCTATGACTCAAAGTGCCCACTAGAGGGCACAAAACTTTAAGATGGATTTTTTATTTTACAGGTCAATAAACTGGATAAATTATAACTATTGGAATAATAAGTTTAAAAAAAGATAACTTTTGTTGCACACTTTCTAAGGGCCAGGAACTCTCCCAAACACCTTATATGCATAACTTTATTTATTTACTGTATTCTCTTCACCTAGCCACATCATAAATTATAATTAGGCAAATTGTTAGTTAACTTGTTGATTTTTTACATTTTTAAATGTGATTAAACCAAAATGTATTTATATTTGGCCAGGGAATTTGAAATTTATTTTTCCAATCATCTTTTGCTTATGTTGTTAATTAATTGTATTAGTTAGTTAACTTGTTTTTCATTTCTGTCCCACCACTGGACTGGAAGTTCCACGAGGATAATGTGGGTTTAATTTATTGTTCTGTCCTGGTTAGTGAGTCTGGATCATTGTCAAAACTAAAATCAGTAAGATTGCCCCTTTAGAAGAACTTGTACTTTTATTTAGTTGTTGATTATGCTGATTAAAGGTATTGGTAATTATTTAGACCAATTTGTGAATTTACATTCAAAATATGCTCATATAGTGCTGACTTCATTCCAAGCACAGTTCTAAGGACATTGCATTCTTACAAAGATGCTGTTATTAGCTCCAGTTAACAGACGTGGAAACTGAGGCACAGAGCTGCTTTTTTGTGTGTGTGTGTTTAATTAATCCTCACCCAAGGATATTTTTCCACTGATTTTTTTTTAGAGAGAGTGGAAGAGTGGGATAGAGACATGGAGAGAGAAACATTGATGTGAGAAAGACACATCGATTGGTTGCCTATTGCACACACCCTGACTGGGGGGGAGATGGAGCCTGCAATCGAGGTTCGAGCCTTTGACTGGAATTGAACCTGGGACCCTTCAGTCCGTGGGCCGATGCTCTACCCACTGAGCAAAACAGGCCAGGGACAGAGCTGCTTCTTATGTTAGGAAATATGCCCAAGATTTCACAACCAGTAAATGGCACAGCCAGGACTCAAACTCAGGTGTCCTGGCTGCAGACTCCAGACACATAACCACTACTCCGCCTCTAAAATTCACCTAATGACTTGATACAATTATTACATAAAGCAGTAATTGCATCGGTAATAATTCTTCTGAGCCGCAGCAAACAAATTTAGGGAAACTTTTATGCCTTTTTCACAATGGACTTTCAATGTATTTGAAATAGTGGTGCTGGGAAAATAAGCATATCAAGGACAGAAGGTATCCTTGCTTCTCAAAACCTTGTTTTCACCTGGTGAAAAATTATAAAGCATGAGCTCCTTTCCAAAAAAACCAAACACCTGAACCAACTAACATGCAAAGGCCAGCGTTCTTGGCACTTCCACAGAAAAACCGAAGCATGAGACGCAGAAATCTTTTAATATCATCAGGGAAGTTTTGCAATTCAAACAACACACAAAACCACATGACTCGGCAATTCCACCTCTAGGCAGAGCACCCGAGAGAACTGAAGACAGGTATTCCAACAAAATACTCCCAGCAGCACTAGCCACAACGATGCGATTCACAGCAGCCAGGACGTCCATCAGCAGATGAATGGATACACAAAAGCTATTGCCCTGCAATGGAACATTGTTCACTGTCAAAGGGGATGAAGTGCTGATCTGTGCTACAACGGAGATGAACTTTCAAAACACGAGGCTGAGTGAAAGAAGTCAGGCGGAAAATGTCACACTTTGTATGCTTCTATTTATCCGAGGTCTCAGAAGAGGCAAATCCATAGAAACAGAAAGCAGATTAGTGACGGGGAGGTGCTGGAAAGAGAGGGGCCGAGGGACAGCTAGAGATTGGGGTAACCAGCTTTCCCTGGAGTCTCCGTGGAACGCACTTGAAATGAAAGCCCTCCACCAGGACAGGGCTCACCCTGTCCCACCCGCACTGTGCACCTCGCTCTCCTGGCCTTCGCTTCTCAGACCGGCTCCCTCACAGCTGCCTTCTTCCAGCCCCCGGGACCCCACTCCCCGATGGCCGGCCTTAGGGCACAGCCTCCAGTCGGAGTGATTCTCGCTGGAGTGATTCTCACTGGTGATAAGTGGCATTCAAGTCTCATACAATAGTGGATCTTTTTTCCATGTATTTTTTATTGATTTCAGAGAGGAAGGGAGGGGGGATAGGGAGAGAGAGAGAGAGAGAGAGAGAGAGAGAGAAATATCAATGATGAGAGAGAATCATGGACTGGCTGCTTCCTGCACACACACACACCCTCCTTTGGGAATCAAGCCTGTAACCCGGGCATGTGCCCTGATGGGGAATCAAACCGTGACCTCCTGGGTCCTAGGTCCATGCGCAGCCACTGCCATAGCTGGGTCTTTGGGGCAGGAGCGAACATGATTCTCTGGGTTTCATTTCCTCTACTCTCAGCTCCAGTGAGAGCTGGAGGACCTGTGAGCAGCCCTGTTAGATGAAGCACAGGCTTCTCTCTCAGAGGACAGAAAGGGACTCCCCTGTCCAAAGGGAGCCAGGGTAGGTCAAAGCTGGTGCCAGCGACAGGATGCCTGAAGTCCAGAGAGCACACGGCGGGAGCAGGCCCCTGGCTGTGGGTAAGGTAAACAATGCTGGCTTGGCTGGGGAAGGCTGAGACCGCAGAGGCTGCACCCAGTGTCTGCCAGTAAGCGGTGGGGCTGGCTGGGGGCCTGGGCTCCCCTGGGCTCTGTCCCCCAGAGAGAGGACGGCGTGGGGCTGGGCTTTCTCCCGAGACGTGGGCTGGGCTGCGGGAACCTCTTGGGGACCCCTTTGCCACTGGATTCTCTGGGCCTTGGCTGCAGCAGGCACGTTCCTGGGGCCCCAGGCTGCACAGCGTGTTCCTTTTCCTCCTGCAAACCAACCCACCCGACAGGTTTGCTGATGCGCGCCCCGTGCCAGGCCAAGAGGTGAGAGCCGGCAGGCACCGGCATTCCAGCCTGGGCTGCAGCCCTGCCGCAGCCGGGAGACCTAGCCTGGCTCTCGGAAGTGCAGTCCCAACTTCAGGACCAAGCGGGCAGGACCTGGAGTACGAAGCCCCTCGGAGCCCCAGAAGGACTCTGAGCAGCTGTGCCTGCCTTTCTCTTTATCCCCCTCCTCCTTCCCTCACCCCTGTACCCCTCTATCTCTCCCCCCCACTCATTCCTTTCTCCTTCTGCCCCGACCGACCTCCCTGTCTTCTCATCCATTAACACCCCCCAACTATCTTCTTCCTCGTCCATTCTCTCCTTCCCTCTTTCCATACTCTTTCCTTCCCTGTTCCCCGATTCTCCCCCCCCCGACTTTTCCTTCCCCTCACATTCCCACCCCCCACCCCCACCCCTCCACCCCACCCTTAGCTTTACCCCTTCCTCCACCTTTCCACTGGGCCCAACATTTCCCTCCATTTTGCTCCTTTTCACTTACCTCTCCCCCCTCATAGCTCCCTCTCCCTCCCTTTTCTTCCCGGTCATCTTTCCCCTCCCTACATCTTTCCACCCTCCCTCCTCACTTCCCTCCCCTCCCCCCTCCCCCCCCCCCCCCCCACGCCTCCCCGCTCCACCCGCCCAGCACTGTTTGCTTTCCTCCCGGATCCAGATGAAAGGGTGGCCCTGCCCCGGCCTGTGCCCTGCCCACTTCTGGCTGCTGGGGTCCTCCTTCATGGCTGAGGGCTCGGGGGCTCGGGCCCTGGGGAAAGGGCCCCCTCTCAGCATCCAGCTCCTGCGGGCCCAGTACGAGGACCTGAGGCAGCAGCAGAGGGCCCAGGCGCACTGCGTGCTGCTCCCCAAAGGTAGGGCCGGGGCAGCAGGGAGGGGAGGGGGGCCTGGCTGTGGGGGTGGATGGGGTGGGTGGGGGGTCCGCAGCTCTAAGCAGGGCTGGGCCCGGGCTCTGCCGGCCCGCCCTCCTGATGGGGGAGAGCGGGAATACCTGCACCTTCAGTCAGAGCCAAACAGAGAGGCTGGTGCCGGCAGCTCGGAGGGCTCCGTGCCCCTGCCCGCTGAGCCAGGGGCCTCCCCCCCGCCCCCCCCCCCCCCCCCCCCCCCGCACCTGGCCGGCAGCCTGCTGTGCCCTGGCTCTGCTCTTCCGTTCCCATCCTGCCAGACGGACGGGTCTGCCTGGGGCACAGGCTTGGCCCCTGCAAGGCCAGGTGGGGAGATGGGAGGGAGCTCTGCTTCCTGGCTGGGTCTTACCAGGCACCTCTGGCAAACCCAAGAAACTGGCTGGGGAGAGAGGCAATGTGGCATCGCCAACAGCCCGGGCACTGGCCAGGGGAAGCGCAGGGCTCGGGTCCCAGGAGGAGCCCTGGCTGGGGAGCTGGCTCATGGCAGCCTCAAACAGCAGCCAGGGAGGTGCCAGGAGGCACAGCAGCCCCCTCCTCCCGGGGTGAGGCCTGCTCCCGTGGAACTCAGATTTCATGGCCGGAGGACGTTAGGAACAAGGCGCAGAAATCCAGCGATTGTGAGACCCTGGCTCTGGGTCCAAGGAGGTGGGCGGTCCCTGCCAGGTCAGGCCTTGCCTAGGAGAGGCTGTGGCCATGGGTTCAGTCAGGACGGGGCACTGAGGAAGCAGCGCGTCCCCCCCTCCCCTGTTCTCAGAGCAGCACAGGGCACTGAATAGCTGCGAAGGTTTTCATGTTGTGAGGTGTCAATCCCAGAGCACACAGCCCGGAAGTGAAGAAAACCGCACCGCGGCTACGAAGCAAGAACCGGCCTTCAGAATTCCCACCCGCGTTCGTGTCTGCGGGACAGGGACTTTGCAGACGAGGGCGGGACAGGGACTTTGCAGACCTGGCACAATGGGGCCTGGTTTCTCCTGGATCCCCAGGCCTGGAGCTCAGGGCTGCCTCTGACTGTCCCCCAGCGCTCCCCATGCCCGCCGGACACCGTCACCTACTGGGCCTCCTGCAGGCGACAAAGGCCAGAATGCGCCAGGGAGCTGCCCTGACATTCCGGAGCCCCCCCCCCCCCCCAGGCCAGTCACAGGCCTGCTTTTTGGTCCGCATGCTCACCCCTGAAGCTGCTCAGGGAAACAGTGGGTGCTGCCAACGTGTCCCCAGAGCAGAGTCCATGGGATGGAAGGAGAAGGGCCAGCCCCCCAAAAGGAGCTGCTCGGAACACAATGCCTCCCTCCTCGCCTTGGGCGGTAAACCCGTGGTCAGAACCCAGGACACACAGCCCGTAAGTGAAGACTTCCCCACCGGCACCGTATGTGAATCCTGACATGGGTGAACACGTGTGTGCCTTCGCTCCTTGACATTTGTCCAGCCCGAAATGCTAGTTCCTTAGTGCTTCCTCGGCTCACTCCCCCGATGCAGGGAAAAAACTGAGGCCTAGTCGGGCTGGTGTGGCTCAGTGGTTGAGCGTCGACCCAGGAACCAAGAGGTCACCAGTTCGATTCCTGGTCAGGGCACATGCTCCCATTGGGTTGAGACTTGACCCCCCGTGGGAGGGAATGCAGGAGGCAGGCAGATCAATGATGTTACTCTCTCATTGGTGTTTCTATCTCTCTATCCCTCTCCCTTCCTCTCTCTCTAAAAATTAATAAAAACATATTTTTAAGAAACTGAGGCCTATTATTAAATTCTATTATGCTTGCATCTTCCTCCAAATCATTGGTCCCCACCCTACATTTTATTATATTCATTGGCTTGTTTTTCTACCCCACTAGAACACATCATGAAGGTATGTGTTCACTGCTGTATTACCAGGACCTAGGATAAATAATGCCTGGCACATAATAAGTGTTCAATAAATATTTGTTGAAAGAATTAATAATTGTGTGTGTGTGTGTGTGTGTGTGTGAAAGAGAGACAGCTTGCATGGGTGTGAGTATGTGAGTGTGTGAGGTGGGGAGTGTACACGTGTGATCATGTGTGTGTCCATGTACATGTGTGCACACACACGCCATGTACTGGGCACCTGGCCTCTGTGATATTTGGGGCGTAGCCCTCTTTAATGGAGCTGCCCAGGTACCTCCCAGCGGTGACCCTGCTTGTGCCTTACTTTCTCAGGAGGGAACACGCCTGCTCCTGCCGAATCCATGGTCAGTGCTGTTTGGATTAACAAGGAGAGGAGGCACTCACTGTCCCAGGACAAGGGGGACCCCGAGGCAGCGGCGATGCTGGAGGAGGCCGACGGTGGCTCTCTCCAGGTCCCCAGGTCTCCGTGGCACACGCACCTACAGATGCACTGCTCGGTCCAAAGCTCCCACCAGGACGCCAGCCATGAAGGAAAACACCAAGGCCTGTTCCTGGGGGCTGAGCAAAGGCTTCCTCCGGAAAGAGACTCGGGCTTGTTGGCAAACAGGCAGGGGACCCCGCAGGAGGCCACGACCCCAGAGGCAGCCCAGCATGAACATGGAGTAGACACTCCCCAGACACAGACCGCGGGCTCCGGCCTACACAATGGCCTTCCGTGTCCTTCTCCCACAAAGAACCCACAACGGCCTGGGAAACCGGCGCACTACCCCTTCCCCCAGAGGAAAGCTCCCCGGATCTCCCAAGCCGCCCGGAACCTGGGCTTGTACGGCCCACCCTGAAGCTCTCTCCCCAGCCCGATGCCCCAGCCTGGAGGCCAGCTCTGGTCTCATCACAGGACCCGGAGGCAGACCACAAGGAGGACCCCTCGCTATGAGCAGAGCTGGGCTAACTCACTGGCAGGGATTGTGGGAAATGAGCCTCGCAGTGGGCACGTGGTCTTGTCCTTCAAAAAAGAAGAGCTTGTCCAGAGCAGGTTGCTCCCAGTTCAGGAGGAAAGGGCGCTGTCCGGTCCGTGCAGCCCGCTCTGCTCACACAGAAGACATTGCTTCATTGCCAGGGAGCCCAGAGGCTCATTCCTCGGGGCGGTCCAGGAGGACACCTGCTCAGCCCCTAGAACCAGGGAGCCAGTTTGAAACATACAACAGGGACCCTGGCCAACGGAATGCGTAGCAGTGCCCTGGAGTCAACGAACGTGGACAGTCTTGTTTCCCACATCTTCTGGTGACTTCTCACATGTTCTGGAGAAGATGGCCTCTGAGAACTGGTTGCTCTGCCTGGAGGCCAGCTCACTTACAAGTCACTGCATTCACTTTAGTGACCACACCATTTCAGCTTGAGCTTCCCAAGGTATGGTCACCCTGGGCAAAGGGGGCGGAACAATGCCACCGGCACCCCCTTGTGAGTTTGAGGGTCTTTAGGAAGGGTTGGTCACCTCTCACCTGTCACCTGTCACCTCTCACCGAGACTGCACATTCCAGTGTCATCACAGAATTACTTCTTCCTGTCCTTCCCTTCCTCGCTCCCTTCTCCCTCCCTCCCTCCCTCCCTCCCTCCCTCCCTCCCTCCCTCCCTCCCTCCCTCCCTCCCTCCCTTCCTTCCTTCCTTCCTTCCTTCCTTCCTTCCTTCCTTCCTTCCTTCCTTCCTTCCTTCCTTCCCTCCCTTCTACTTTTCTGGTTGTCTCTCTTTTCCTTTCTCCCACTCCCCTCTCTCCAAATTGAATTAGTAAACACTGCCAATCACTGACAACCTATAGTAATAGCAGCCCGAGCAGAAGCAGCCAAAGAAATGCTCCTGCTTAGAAAATGTGTTTCCCACAAACTGCTCCCTTTTCAGCCAAATTTGGATCACTCTGATCCTTCTGGGATATTTTAAACCTAAGAGAAAGCACAGCAGGTGTTACTTGGGTGTGATGGGGAATAAAGTATGTCCTTCCTGGTTAATGTTTGACTTCAGTAATGATATTTAAACACATCTAAGGTGCCTTTTCCTCATATAAATCCCCTCTCTGAACAGTTTCACCCCTCCCCCCACACACCCCAGGGCACAGTCTTGCCTATCCCCTTCCAGGATTGTCATTACAAGTCAAAAATACATATGTGCCTGCTCCGTGGACCATCCAGAAACGCAGTCCAATTTGGAGATTCCTTGTGATTCCTTTTGTGAATAACTAATAAGAGCTTGTTGTTAATTTTTTTCATTGTTAATTTTTAATAGTCTAATGAAAAACAAGAAAAATTTCTAAAAAGCACTGTGTCCTTTGATTTTGTTTTTAAAAGGATTCCCCACCAAACCCTCCTTATTATAGTGTATCGGTCAGGATAGGCTGTGTTTTGCTGCAGAAACAAACAACCCCCAAATCTCACAACAGAATCTTTTTTTCTCACTCCTGAAGTCTACTGCGGATTTAGGCAAACTCCCAGGGCAGCTTTCCTGCATCTCTTACCAGCAATTCAGGCTGCTTTAATCTTGTGACACCACCTTATCAATACTGGCAGGAGAAGAAGCTATGCATTAATAGTCATGTACTGACTCTTATCACTTTTACTCCCATTTCATTGTCCAAAGCAAGTCACATGGTCATGTCTCCACGTGAAGGGTATGAGAAAGTACAATCATCCCATGTGCCAAGAAGGAGAGAAGAGAGGGAAGCATGGGTGAGCAGCACTAACGGCTAACACAGATAGATAGGGGCCAAACCATAGCACAATACTAGGTTTCATTCTGAGAACAATAAGTAGCCATTAAGGGATTTACATACAAGACTAAATTTATTTTGATTTGCAAATTAACCAGATTACTCTGGTTGTTCTAAGGAGGAGGAGTTGAGGGTCACATGAAGAGGCAATGTCAGGGGAAAGGGGGCCATGGCAAGTTCAAGTGGGAAAGATGCTGTCAGTTCAAGCAAGAGTGGAAGCAGGGAGACGGAGAAAATGTGAACAGATCTGATACATACTTTGGAGATAGAATAGGATTTACTGAAGGAAAACCCTAAGTTCCGTTTGGAGAAGACTGAGTTTGAGATGCTCATGGGACACACAAATCAAGACATCAAATAGCCCTAGCTGATTTGGCTCTGTGGATAGAGCACAGGCCTGTGGACTGAAAGGGGGACTGAAAGGTCCCGGGTTCAATTCCAGTCAAGGGCACATGCCTAGGTTGCAGGCTTGATCCCCAGTAGGGGGCGTGCAGAAGGCAGCCAATCAATGATTCTTTCTCATCATTGATGTTTCTATCTCTCCCTCTCCCTTCCTCTCTGAAATCAATAAAAATATATTTTTTAAAAAAGACATCAAATAGACATGTGGAAAAATGAGGCTAGGTTCTGGGCTGGACTTACGAATTTAGGTGTCATGAGTATGTAGAGATTCTCCAAAGAATGAGAAAAGAGGAGGTCGCCTAGGCAGAGTGCAGAGAGAAGACGGGGTTCAAAATGAGTCCGGAAGACTCCCAATTTACTTAGTTGAAGAATCTCCAAGGATTTCCCCAATTCTTACTTAGAAGAGGTGGGGTAGATGGAGGAGGAGGTAGCAGAGGGCACTGAAGAGGAGCGACCAGGAGAAAGAAGCGCCAGGGGACGTGGAGTCACAGACCGCAAGAGGCAAGAGACAGGCCCTGGCCGGTTTGGCTCGGTGGGTAGAGCGTCGGCCTTCGAACTAAAGGGTCCCGGGTTCAATTCCGGTCAGGGGCACATGCCCGGGTTGTTGGCTCGGTCCCCAGTGGGGGACTTGCAGGAGGCAGCCAATCCACCATGATTCTCTCTCATCATGTATGTTTCTATCTCTCCCTCTTCCTTCCTCTCTGAAATCAATAACTAAAAAAATATTAAGAAAAAAAAAGAGAGAGAGAGAGAGACAGTGTAAGATGCTGCACAGCCCCTCCCCTAACCGCAAACCTCCCACCAATGCCCGTTATCTAGAGTCCGCCTTCGTTAGTCTGGAGTCACTTTTTCTTGAGTGTGGTTTTTTGTTGTTGTTAGTCCTCACGCGAGGATATTTTTCCATTGATTTTTGGAGCGAGTGGAAGGGAGAGGAAGAGACACACAGAGAGAAACATCCATGTGAGAAAGACACATAGACTGGTTGCCTCCCATAGGTCCGGCACAGGGATCGAGCCTACAGCTGAGATACGAACTGGGGACCCTTCAGTCTGCAGGCCCATGCTCTCGCCACTGAGCCAAACCAGTTAGTGCCTGATGTGTTTTTAAGAGGCCAGAGTCCAAGAGGAAATGTCACAGATGTGGGAAAACGTCTCAGCCAAGGGCAGGCCAGGTGGGTGTTAGCAAGTTCAGGTTCAAGCGCACTGCGAGTGCCTTGGCCCTGGAGGCCTGCCTTTCCCCAGCACTGGGTCCTCCCAAGCCCGGGTGGGGGGCGGACTGAGAGTTCCCTGTGGCAGAGCTGGAAGGGGGCGGAGGCAAGGGGAAGCTAGTTGGCCATCCTTCCACGCCCGTCCCACAAGGCTGCTGCTTCTGCCAAGAGCATGGGCCTGGAACCATCCCTCTGTGTCGCAATCACACGCTTTTACCAACCCTTGGGCTGTCAAACCTGCTGGGGCGAAGGGCTCAGGTTACATCTGGGCTCTCACTCTACTCAAGACTCTGCGTTTCTCTCCCCTGCTGGCCAGGACTGGAGCTAAGGTTCTCTTCCCTCACTCTCCGCAGTCCTAGCAGGTTTTCCTAAACCAGAGAGCAACAGCTCACACCATAAAACCTGCCTCAGGCAGGTTACCTTCCTTAGAGTCACCCCTCAGAGCCCCCCCAACCCCTCACCACCCCCAACCTTCCGGCCCACAGAGAAGGCGCCCCCGCGTGGCTCCCCTGAGACTTGCTTCAGTCTTCCCGGGCTTGGAGGCGGGGGCATCTGGGCTTCAGTCTCAGCACAGCCTTTGTGTAGACATGACCTTGGCTGAATCACTGAACACGCAGAGCCAGCTCCAGCTGTGAAGTGAGGCGGTAAGAGCCCCCGTGGGGTGAGGATGCGGACCGGAGAGTCCTTCTCATCTGCTGTCAATTCTGCTCCGTCCCGCTAGGGGGCAGGCTCCCTGCACGACGGCTCAGCCCGATTTCCTCACTTTCCAGTCGCTCTCCTTCCTGAAAGCGCTGTCATTCCCGTTCTGAACACGTGAAACCATTCGAGTTTAAAAAGTCTATCTCATATTCAAGTCAGAGCCCACCAACCCTCCTCCCTCGCCCCCCGCCACCCCTCTCCCAGCACAGCCGGGTGTATACCTTTAAGGCCAGAGGGAGGGGCGCGGTCTTGCCGCTCAGCCACCCTCCCCCTTCTGTGCCCACAGCTTTTGGCGCGAGGGTAGAAGGACAGAGAGGACACAGGCTCTTTATGTGGCCGGCTGTTTGTGTGCACTTTGGTCTCCTGTCCCCGGGCTGTTGACACTGATCTGGCTCCCGGTGTGGACACGTGGCGGCCCCCACCGGCCCCTGCAGGGGAGGGACCCCATCCCAGCAGCTCCCCTGGCACTGGGGGTCCCTGTGAGAAGGTTACACCTGCACCGGCTGCACACCGTCGCCCCCCCCCGCCCCCCTCTCCCCCCCAATCAGAGGTCCGCTTCTCTTTGCTAGTGGTCCTGGTCTCATCTACCCACAGCTGGCCCAAATATTTGAATCAATTTGTGCTCAAAAAATTTCTTAAATTCCTTAACATGCCTCCTTTTCTCTTTTAACACTACTAAGTTAAACTCCCTTCTTCTAACTCCCTCCCTCACTGAGTTCTATGTCACCATAGCTGGGAAACCCCTTTCAAATACAAGGTCGGGCAAAAGTACGTTTCTAGTTGTGCGTATGGAAAGCAACACAATAATTAATAACTAGTAGTACAAGAATATGAACTCTGTGTTTCACATACTCACAAGTGTATTTCTGAATACTCACAACTGTATTTTGCCCGCCCTGTGTTTTTGAAATGAAACAGCCGCTGGTGAAATGGGTGCTTCTCTGTGGAGGCCAGAGGGGACCATGATGTTTTGTAAATACCCGTGGATGCGGACGGGACTGTGTAATAGAGCTGACCAGCTGTGGGGAAGGGGGAGGAGGGGGGAAGGGGGCCCCTGGCAGGAATGACAAGCTCAGGGACTGAAATTTACCACACAGGATGGTCTGATCATGAATTCCTAACTGGGCAGGCCATGCGGGGGGGTCACGTCCCAGGCCTGTAGCTTCCTTCGCAAAGGTCAGTCTTTACCTCAAATGGTTCTTGCGCCTCTAGGGTAAGATGCCTTTGAAACATCAGAGCCATTTTTTTCTAGGCCCCTCGAAGGATAAATGCAGGCACAGAGCACGAGGCCACAGAAGCCCTCACTGTTACCTTGTCTACCCCGCCCAGCACCAGCTCCACGGGCTGTACATGTGAATTGTTGACGATCCTGCACCCGCCCGTGTAACAGAGGCATTTTGCTTTTTATCCGGTCCTGGAGATTCCCCTGCTTTGCTCTCTCTCGCCTCCCGAATCTACCACGCATGGATCTCCTTCTCTGGCACCACCCTCCTGGCGATTCGTCCTTGATTCTAATGGATACGCTGAGCTGCAAAACTGCCATTCTCCAGAGCATTTTCTTGATCCGTTGAGATTTTGCTTCTGGGCATATCCTCAACATTTTGGCTACTATAAACTTTTCTCCAACTTTCCTATAGGGAGGACATGCTTCCTAAAACCGAAACTTCCCCAGGCTTTGAGGCATTGTCGTCTCTACTCTGCACAAACACCCCTTTAGACACTTCCTTGTTGTTGCAAAAGACCCAGTGCCCCTGCTTTCCACGTTTCCCATCTGTACACCAGTTTCTTTCTTTTTTTAAAAATATATTTTTATTGATTTCAGAGAGGAAGGAAGAGGGAGAGAGAGATAGAAACATCAATGATGAGAGAGAATCATTGATTGGCTGCCTCCTGCACGCCCCCTACTGGGGATCGAGCCCACAACCCAGGCCTGTACCCTTGGCCAGAATCGAACCTGGGACCCTTCAGTCCGCAGGCTGATGCTCTTATCCACTGAGCCAAACCGGGTAGGGCTGTACACCAGTTTCTTCACAGCTCCCCTGCTGTGATGGTTTCTCCTGCAGCTGATGAACAGCCGCTTCCTAGAAGCCATGTTCAAGGGACTGAACCTCCCCCTTCATTTCTTGGCCTTGAACCATTTCCACCCAGAAAGATGATATACCCACTATGTATTATTCATCCTTTCAGCTCCCCTTTGTCCATTGATAAATCCACTCCGATAGTCCAGCTCAGTGGTTCTCAGAGTGTGTTCAGCAGCATCAGGGTCACCTGGGAACAGGTCAGAGATGAGAATTCTCTGTCCCTACCCAGACCCACTGACTCAGAGACTCTGAGAGCGAGGCCCGGCTATCTGTTTTAGCAAGTCACCCAGGGGATTCAGAGGCAGGCGCCCTGGTCATGATATAGGCTGTCCCCTGCCTTCATGTGTGATCACTATGAATGGGGCACATTTGGTAGATCTCTTCTTATAGAATACACACACACACACACACACACACACACACACACACACATATTGATTTCAGAGAGGAGGGGAGAAGAAGAGAGTGAAATATCAATGATGAATGAAAATCATTGATCAGCTGCCTCCTGCACACCCCCCACTGGGACTTGAGCCTGCAACCCCGGGGCATGTGCCCTGACCGGGAATCAAACTGTAACCTCCTGAGCACCCAACCACTGAGCCACACCGGCCGGGCGCTTGTAGATTTTTTAAGCCAAAAATATCCCTATTAGTGTCCCAAGCACTTGCATGGAGACATGGCGAACTGCTCACTAATTTAGGAGAGACTATGCCATTTTAACAAGTTTGCTTAGTAACCTTCAGCAAAGCCCCTGAGCACGGGAAGCCCAAAGTCTCCCTGTGCTGGGGGACTCTGATGTTGAGCTGGTCCCTCGGCATGTTCCAGCCACATGGCCAACCTTCAATGCCACTCCCCCTCCAGGCTCCACTAAGACCAGATGCATTTCATAAACTCAATTATTACTACTAAGCCTCTCTGGCAGGCCAGTATGTCTCTCCTGAAACAACTCATAAACTCACGATTAAAGAATATCATTTATCTTTAGTTAAATACATTACTAGTGTCCTGGTGCACGGATACGTGCACATTGAAAGGAAATTAATTAGAAGAAATATATTAATATCACTATTTGCATCTTGCTAATGAAAAGAAAATAGGATTCTACCGAGTCTCCTATCTACCTACTCCAGGACTTCTGGGAGGATCAAATGAGATGAGGCATGGAAAAATGCTTCATAAACATTTGGTTAAACTGTAAAATGTTTGCACCTGGCTATAAAGCAAGTCGGGTTCCTGGGCTGAAGAAACTCCAAGGAAACTAGTTACTAGGGAGAGGAAGCTGGGCGTTGCTATGTGAGGTCATTACCCAGCGCCCACAGCCACCGTTTCCAGGCTGGGCTGCAGGCCGCATTTTGTGACATGGGATTTGGCAGTGTTGGCTGCGATTTGGTGGGGTATCGCTCCAGGGTGGTGGCAGGGCCTGTGTCCCACTTGGGGGAAGCTGAATGTTGATTTGTCTGCTCCAGGTCCATGGTGCCGTTACTTTTTAAATGGCCAGTGTGCATCAATGCAGCTCCTGTGTTGAGCATTTGCCCCCTGGTGGTCAGTGCGCATCATAGCTACCAGTCAGTCAGATGGATGGACACTTAGCCTTTTATATATATAGACAGAGTGTTAGCTAAGGGTCACGGCCATCCTCTGGCAGCTTGGGAGATAAGCATGAGGTTACTCCAAACTAATGGAGATGAACCCAGACTAAACAACGTGGCAAAGATATCGGGAGGCCACCAGAACCTTCTTCGGGTCCATCTATATGGCTTACAACCCAGGGTCAGAGAAACTTGCACAAGTACAAGCAGCTGCATGACCCTGAGAGGCTCCGAAAGGTGCTCCGCTGCACGGGAGTGGACAGATGACATGACTGAGGGACGTTTGAACACAGTCAACTTATTTGTATCTGTGAGTGGTTGTCCTTGATGACCCAGTCCAGGCCAAGCCTCCGCACGAGTCCTTGTAAGTATGTCAACACTGCTCCCATAAGCCTCCGCGTGAGTCCCTGCTAGCATGCTGACACGGCTCCCTTGCTGTAGGACTGGAATGCGGGAGCTGGAGGGCTCTTTGCATTGCACAAGGAGGCACGCGTCATCCTTCGTGTTAAGACGCAGTCGGTGTCCTGCTTGATCTAGAGGACGTGCAGGGCCGGTGGGCGGTCCCGTGGTCCTCTCCTCTGTCCTGCTAGCTGTTCTTCTTCCCACAGTTTGTGCTGTTGTAACTACGGGAAGGGATCAAGTCGATGTGGACTGTGTGATGAGGGAGCATGGGCAACCTCAGTGAAGGTTTTAACAGCTTATTCCTTCGGGCTGAGAGCCGTCCCCTTGCCGGCTTTCGGAATAGCCGGGGAAATCCCGGAATTACCGTCTCCCAGTCTCTAGAAGCCAGTCTGCTGTCTGCTTCCATCAAATCAAGGAAGTCAGCCTAACCGGTTTGGCTCCCTGGATAGAGCGTCGGCCTGGGGACTGAAGGGTCCCAGGTTCGATTCTGGTCAAGGGCATGGACCTTGGTTGCGGGCACATCCCCAGTAGGGAGTGTGCAGGAGGCAGCTGATGGATGTTTCTCTCTCATCGATGTTTCTAACTCTCTATCCCTCCCCGTTTCTCTCTGAAATAAATCAATAAAATATATTTTAAAAAAAATCAGGGAAG
Organism: Cnephaeus nilssonii; assembly: GCF_951640355.1. Classification (NCBI taxonomy): domain Eukaryota; kingdom Metazoa; phylum Chordata; class Mammalia; order Chiroptera; family Vespertilionidae; genus Cnephaeus; species Cnephaeus nilssonii. The sequence continues at coordinate 18,772,813 of NC_137085.1, forward strand.
TCCCAGCTCCCGAAGGTCCAGCGAAGATGCAGGGAATGGCACACCTGTCACTATTATCCCAGTACATGGCTTTCCTGCATCTTCCTGTTTCCTAGGGTTGGACCATGACCGCAGGTCCTGGCGGTGCTGGAGGAACAGGGTGGAAACAGTTTGAGCTTCTGGAGTGCTGCTTAAAACAAGCCTGTCCTCGGACCTCGAATGCTCCCCGTGGACTGTAACGTGAGACATAAACCCCTATCTTCTTTCAACCACTGAATTAATTATTGGGGCTCTTGGTTGACAGTCTAGCTTTACCCGACTCAATACAGGAACGGACACGTAGAATCGGGGTGATTCAGTAATATATGTGTGCATGTGTGTGCATGTAGGTATGTATGTACATGTGAACAGTGGGAGCCAAAGGAAACAAGTGCTTTGGGTTGGAGAGCTGGAGATGCTTTCTATGGCATTCTAGAACATTTGCATAACCCGGTAAGCACGTGTGATCACTTAGTCCCCATGCCTGTGTGCTCAGGGGACCTGCTGGAAAGAGCCGGAATTTTAGTGGGTGCGGGCTCTCAGTGACCGTGGCTGCTTCTGGCAGGGACTGTGGATGCCCCACTTATACCCATATTCCCGCGTTTTAGCCACTTCAACGCACAAGCCCAGTTTCCAACCGTCAGCAGTACCCTCTCCCTCTTGGTGCTGTAGGACTGTGCTGAGATGGGCTCTCCTGGTCAGAGAGCAAACAGAGCCGGCCCGGGGCCAGGGCTGGAGGGCTGTTTGCTGCTGAACCAAGTCCGGGAGAAGGGAAGTTTGGGAGGTAAGAGCACAGGCTTTGGCACGACCGCCTGCGTGTGCATCCTCCTTCCACCACGGGTCGCATCTCCTGAAGCAAGTTATTCAAGCTGAGTGTGCCTTTCCTCATTTATAAACCGGGGCTGACACTAATAGTAGACACTGCAAAGGAGCACCGTTAAGGCTGAATTAAATCATCCAGGGAAAGCTCTCAACGCAGCGCCTGGGACGGGCGTTATTGGTATGAGCACGCAGGGGTCTGCTGCCCTCTGGTGGCCACGGGCCGTTTTCCATGGAAACGCAAATGTAAGTAAAGCGCCGCGCCTGCACCGCAGGTAGGATTGCAGCAGGGGCGGTTTTGCACGGCGGTGTTTTGGGAGCGGCCGCGTGTCTTTGGCGATGGAGTGCAGTCTAGCATGAAGGGTGAGAAACGCCCTCCTGGCCAGGAAGGATCAGGGCTTCAGAAGTTGTTTTGACTTTAGGGATCACTGCCACCTACTGGCCGCATTTTATACTTGCAGGCAGAAGTGACCATCTTGAGTCAACTCAAAACACTGAAAATAGTGCCAGGAATTTCCTCCACTCTTACTAATGAGGGCTTTAGTCCTACATCTTGGGTCATCCTGTGTGTCTTCTCATCACAGTGGTTTTGTTCTCCACCAATTATTAAATATTCCGGAATTATGTGAACCAGTTGTTCAACTCTGGGCATCTTCAAATCAGCCATTATAGGAATAATTACACCACGAAAACTGGCAAACACTTGTGAGGACAAACAGGAAGGATGGTCATGCTTCCTACAGCAGAAATCATCTTGTGGCATCTGGGGCCTTTGTTCATTTGAGCGCTTTCTCCGCATGCACCTGTTACAGGTAGAGCATGCCTATGGCACCCCTTGTGGCTTGTTTATCTCCTCATTAACTCAAAAGTTTTACAGCTGAGCCTAACAGCCACCGGCATGGAGGCTTCCAGGCAGGAGGAGAGCTGAGAGCTACAGCCCTCTCCTGACATCAGAGCAGCTTTGAACCCCATTCCCCCCCGCAACACACACACACACACACACACACACACACCACCAACACCGCTCTGTCTCCTGGGACCAGTGAGATGGGCCAGTTCAGTCCCTCAAGGCCTCTAATTTCCCTTGGATGTTGCCCCGCCAGAACTTTCTGAAGTGGATCAGGTCACAAAGCAAACACATTTCTCCACCACACCAGTGATTCACAACCCTGGCTACACATTAGAAGCACCTGGGGAGCTGCTAAAACATACCCAAGTCCATACCCCCGTCTGCCCCACTTAGAGAAAGTAAGTCAGGGATGAGGCCCAAGCGCCATCTAGGGATGAGGCCCAAGCGCCAATATCTTAAAAAACCACAGCACTAGACAGTGATGTTCAATGCGCCTGGGACCCTGCCGTTAAGTCTAAACATATATAGGTGTTATCCTCTCTACCTGTTCTTCCTCATCTGCTCAGACCCGTCAGAAGGGCTTCGCTGGAGAGTCAGGGTGGACTCTCAGCTCTGCTTTTCCAAGACCCATGCAGCGGTGAGTCGATATGCTGGGCAAACACATAAAAACCCAGCCAATATTCAAAACAGCTCAGAACTGCACATGACTGTACCTGTAGCTTAGAAATTCGCCAGTTTTCCAACAGAGGTGGTGTGTCCAGACCCTGTTCGTTACTCACTCTCCAGGCGGGCGATTCCAGAGTGAGGTCCCTGGTCCCGGGACCACCAGCAGCAGCAGCAGCAGCGTCTCCAGGCCAGAAAGTTTTCAGGCTGCACCCAGATCTCCTGAATCAGAAACGCTGGACATGTGGCCCCGCTGCGTTTAACAAGCCCTCCAGGTGATGCGAATGTCCATTCGCACTCGAGAACAGTGCCCCCCAGAGCCACATGGGTGTTAGCAGCTGACCACTGCGGAGACGGACTGTTGTCTAGATGCGAAGGCCGAGAAAAGCCAAAGAGGGAGAGACTCGTGATTTTACTTCTCTAGGGGACCGGCAGATCCATTCCAAGCTGTTCAGAGTCCGCCACCTGGGAACTTAGAATCCAGTGTCTGGATAACTCCCGCCGATGCTCACTGACACTGAGGTTACGTGGGGAATTTTTTTTTTTTTAAAGTTGTAGTATAGCTTTAAAAAAAATTTATTTTCTTTCTCTGAGAGAAAGCATCTGGATGCTTGGGCCACCTTTGGAAATGGCCCGTGTGGCCTCTCAGTTATTTCCCGAGGCCCCGTTCTTTGCCTGAGTGTCATCTTGCGCATTTCAAACCTTTGGAATGGCTCCCTTCCAATCTCCCATGTGATCTGCGCCCCAGCAGCCCGTTCTGAATGTTGTGTGGGTTCTCTGTCGGGAGGCATCTAGTCCCTACCCTCTTGTGGCCCAGGAATTCCATAATTAGAATGAGCAAGGCTCCAAAGTAACCTCATGGCCTCCTGTGTCCCACAAGATAGTCTCTTTGCCACCAATAAGAAACAGGGGAGATGAACCTGGGGTAATGGCCACGGGTTCCCTCTACCTCTCATCACAGATAAAAAGCCCGCGTACCTGCCCCCGCCCATGAGGGGTCAGTGCTTCACGTGGGCGGCTTTGCAGGAAGGGCCTCCTCAGAACCCTCCAAAATGCCGTGTACTCGGACCACACCAGGCGCCACAGCCCACTCCCCGGCCTTACTCAGCCGGAGTGCTCAGCAGCCCTGCCCACCAAATCTCAGTCCCTTGTGCCTTGACTCACTGGCTCTGCCTAACGCCCAGATGTTAGAATGGATAGAAAGAGGACCAGGATGTCTGAACCCACAGCCAATCACAACCCACCTGGTCCTGGTTGGGGGGAGGGGACACCCAGGCCAGCAAGCTTTCTTCCTCATTAGCTGGTGAATCTGGCGGTCGCGTGTTGGCATGGACCCCACTCATTCCTTTCCATCTAGGGCTGTGTGTCTCCTTGGACCCTTTTCATGGACTCTTATTCTGGTTTCTTTAGTCCGTCTTATTGGCTGCAGCTTTGTGGTATAATTTACATATGATAAAATTTACCCATTTCAAGTGTACAGCTCAATGATTTCTAGTAGAGTCGTCAAATAATCACCACAGTTTGGTTTTAGCCCATTTTCATCACCCCACTTGTGGTCTCTTCTGCCTCCTCTTTGGCAACTGGGATGCCTGGGCCAGCTCCTCTCACCGCGTCCTGGAAGAGCTGACCCCTGGGAAGAGCCCAGAGGGAATTCATTCAGACGAAGAAACCCCACTCCCCTCCCCCGACTCTGCACCTCATCACAGCCTTGGCCTTGATCGGCTACAGCCCTCTTCCTGCAGAGTACCGTGAGATGCTGTAAGGTCACCAAGACCTTGCACACGTGATCAGATCTACTGACTGTGCATGTACAGTTGCCAGTGTGTGATCCTGGGTGAAGAGTGGTTAATGTAGCCCGTGGACACAGACAACAGAGTGGTGAGGGCTGGGGGAGGGGTGGCTGGAGCTAGTTGGAGGTGAGCAAGGAGGGGTGGATGGGGGACATATGTAATAGTGTCAAAAAAAAAAAAAGCAATACCGTAGTGAAGACATGGGGGGGGGGGGGGGGAGATGGGAAAGGGCTGGGGGGGGGGGAAGGAATGGGAAATATCTGTAATACTTTCAACAATTAAAAATATATTAAAACAACAACAATGCCTTGAGTCAGAGTGCCCAGGTTCAAATTCAAGTGCTGCCATTTATGAGCTGTGGCAGGTCTCCTGACATGTAAAGTGGAAATCTAAACAGTACATCCAATGACTGTGAGAAACAGAGGACTGCGTGGGGACCATGGAAGTGCCTGTCGCGTTCTCGGTGCTTCATACATGTTACACGTTATTACTCGTTTGGTCAAATTTTCAAAGAGGCTGTATCATTTCCCCCAACCCCCGGTACAGAAGTCTAAACCCAGAGCTGAGAAGATGCTGCGCAGGACAGGTGCACAGGGAAGTCCGCAGACTCGCAGAAGAGGAAGATATGGTTGAAAAGGATTGGAAGAAGCCACATAGACGGGGAGAGATGAAGAGGCAGATGGAGAGGAGACTCGAGGCAGAGGGACGGGTGCGGATAGGCGGTGGGTGAGGGAGAGCAGGAAGCAGGTGGTCAGGGGTGCAAGTAAGTGCAAGGGCTTGAGAGATGGAACAAAGCAGCTGGATTCTGAAGGGGTGTGAGGAGGCAGAAGGGAGGAAGGCAGGATGAAATTTGGGGAGGGAGCTGACTAACCTGTCAAGTCTGAAATTCTGAATTCTTCAGAGGAGAGCCAAGCAAGGTGCTGGGAATCCTATATAATCAAAGGCTAATATGCAAATTGCCCCCTCAGGAGTTTGACCAGGGGTTCAATCACTCGCTATGACATGCACTGACCACCAGGGGGCGGCGGGGAGCTGAGGGAGTGAGGGAAGGGGGAGGCACAGAGGCGGGAACCTGATCGGCCCTGATTGCTGGCCAGGCCTAGGGACCCTACCCAGGCACGAATTCCGTGCATTGGGCCTCTAGTGTACTAATAAAAATGAGAGCCTCGCCCAGGCGACCTATGAACCAGGTTCAGTTCCCGGTGAGGGCACATGCCCGGGTGGCAGGCTCTATCCCCTGTGTGGGCTGTGCAGGAGGCAGCAGACCAATGATTCCCTCATCATTGATGTTTCTATCTCTCCCTCTCCATTCCTCTCTGAAATCAATACAAAAAATTTTAAAAATAAAAATGAAAACCTAAGAGCCACTTGCAAAGCTTGAGTTTTGCCATTTGTCCTACCTTCTCTTTGACCTTGGAGTCTGCCTACCTCATCCAGAGGCACCTGCAGTATTCGGTGGGTCCTTTCAGAGATTCTGGCTTCTATCGAGGGCAGCTGGGGACCACATAGCAAAAGGGGCACCCCACCAGCTACGATGCTTTCTTGGTTCCAAATGAGCAAGAAGCAGATCCTGCCACACAGAAGTAGAGGCCAAGGGCACTGGATGCCGCCGGCTACTCAGTCCTCTGACCTCCCTCCCACAGTCAAACGAAAAGCCATCGTTTATAAAAACACAACACACACTGGGTTTTAATGAGAAAATAATTGTATACTTGCATTGAATGCCTCACAATCACTATAAAACCGAAGCAGAGGAATGACATCTCAGTGGTTAACATACACAGGAGAGCCGGATACAGAGTCTAATATTCAAACACAGTATTGCTGCTTTTGCCCCCTCCTCAAAAAAAAAAAAAAAAGTCATTTGGGTAAAGAGCAACACAAAATCAAAATTGGCAGCTCACTCACTGAATGCTTAGAATTCAGGAAATTGGTTGTCACTAAAATTGGATATAGTCACCATCTCTAAACATGTAAGCTATTCTTTTTTCAATACATAGTTTAATTACATCCATTTTTAGTTGAAAAAAATGTTTGCTTATCTGTCTTCAGAGACAAGAGCCAACACTGTTGTAGTGTTCCTTGTTATGCTTGTGTGTGTGTGTGTTGTGTATATATGTGGACACTGATCAATATACTGCTTCTATGTCATTGTCTAGGGTGGGCAGCATGCACGGGTGGAAAGAGGCAAAGGAAATTGCATTGTGTCATCTGAGTAGAGCACAGCCTGGCCTCCGGCCACTGACAGACCCGGTTTCCATAATTTCTGGGTGAGAAAGCCAAGGCTTGTCAGTAGTTACTCAGCTGCGGAGGGAAGTCTATAAACACTGCTGAACGGAATAACTTTCAGGAAAGCCTTTAACATCTAAGGAATCTAAACATCTGTTCTAGTCGAGATGAGCAAGCTTGCGTACTACTTGGGGGCAGGGATGTGGATGGGAGGCCACGTTTCCCACCAGCCTCTTCCTCCCGGAGGATGCGGCAGGAATGGCTCTCCTCCCGGGCTCTGTTACATCTTCAGAAAGTTAAATAGGGGTTCATCGGGGATCCCAGAGCCTAGCGCAGTGCTATGTACAAAGCAGGGGCCCAATGTTGCTTGAATGAGTACAAAAACTCAAGAGCGCAGAGAAAATCTGGCTCTCCCCAGGGAATTTACACGTTCGTGGGATTCCAGGTGAGTGGAGGGAGGAGATAGACAACAGTTATCTGTGGGAGGCAGTGGGAGGGAATGGATACATGCCAGAGAGGAGGGGGCCACCGTTAAACAGCCATGTGACCGCGGGCTGTCATGGAAACTCTGCATTTGCTGCCTGATCTACACATGGAGCTCGGACCAAAGGACTCAGTGCGGTAAGTGCCTCTGGCCCAACCAGCCAAAGACCAAGGTGTCTGCCTCTGAAGTGGCCCCGTGGCTGTGTGGTCTACAGCCTTCCTTTCAGCTGCAAACCCTCTTCTCGGATGTGGGCTGGAAGTAGGTACACGGGATTCCTTCACATCAGAACAAATATCTCCAGCTAAGCCCCGAGGACGGCTTCCTCTTGCGAAAGATGGGGAGGTCGTTCAGATCATGTCTAGGGTCCTAGCCGGATCCCGAGTCAGCTCCGGCCCGTGTCTGGTGCTGCCCACAGCAGCACTCTGCTCCTCTCCACTCTCGCCAGCGGCCGCCCCAAGCTGCCCACCCACCTGTGTTCATCTGCGAGCCTGCCTTGGCGACACGGGACATCATTGGGCAAAGCATCCTTCCTGGTTGTCCCCTGTCACCTGACAGGACTTCTAACCTAACCCAGATCTCATTTTCCCGAGGATGTCTATCTCCGTGCCAGCTTCCCCCACTCCAAAATTAATTTCTTGCCACAGGGGTATTATTGGTCTGGTGCCCCCAGGGGTGGGCACATGTTGAATATTCACTTGGAATATTCAAGAGCAGGATTCATACAAAGATGGCACCAACTGCCCATGGGTAGAATGTGGCTTCAAACTGCAGGCTCCCTTGGCAGTCTCCAAGGATCCTTGTACATGACCCGGCAGTTCCCATTTTCCTTGGTGCCCACTACTTGTCTGTGAATCAACTTCCCCCTAAGTCAACACTAGTCTAATAAAAGGAACAAAGATAATGTGCACAACATCTACATACAAATTTTGTGGAATTGCTACTCATCAGAATAACATATTAGAGCTTATGACACATTATAAAAACAAAAATGAATTTTAGTGAGGTCTGACTTCATTATTGCTTATTTGTTAAAAACCACAGTTTTAAAACAAAAGGAAAAAAAAAAAAAAGAATGCTGGTCAGGTTTTTTTCTCATGGCCAGAACGGAACATTTTCTCATCCAGAAATGTAGGGCACTCAGTTATGGAGCGCCCCTGTCACATTGCTTCCAATGACAGAGAGAGTAAGGCTGGCATCCTCTACAGTATGCTCAGCGTGAATGCAAAGCATGAGAATAGATACGGTACTTTCCTACACGTCAAGTTACAAAACTGCCCCAAACTCTGCAACTGTGCCTCATGCAAATACCACGTTAGGTCAGTTTACAATGACAAATACTGCATCAGTTCGGTGCCTCTATGTCCCTTTTCATAAAAAAGGAATCCTCACTCACTCCTGACGCTGGCTAACAGCTTTGGAGGAAATCACTGTACACCCTGTCCCATGATCATTCTGGAATTTTAATCCTGACACACACACACACACTCTTACTCATGAGCATACACACTTCACACCCACGCACAGAGGTAGGTGAGTGTGTGTGTACACAGGCACACACACACTCACACACACCGTCTTTAGCGTTTGTAGCTGAAATGTCTAGTCTATATTTTTCTGTATCATCCTGAAAAACACCGGCTGCTCAACAAAAATATCTCTTACTTCCTTATTTTCCCCGCTTTTTCTCCCTCCCTTCTCTCTCTACCTTCATGACCTTTCTTTAATGTTTCATTTCTGATTGATCCAAAATAATTTCCCATTCTTCCTACCACCCCTAAGGTCCACTTTATGATATACTAGTAAAATATAAACCCCTTTTCATGTCTTGTCATCTCCCTCTCTAAGGCAGAGTTTGCCCTTTTTCAATTGTTGCCATTCTAAAAATACCCCTACCCTCTTGAACCAGATGTTCAATGTGTACAGGCTTTATACATGGATACATTTCCCCATCCCATCATAAAAATAGTTGTTGTCCACTAAATATAGTTCTCATAGGAAGAAACATAATCATGAAAATGTGTTCTAACCTGCAGATCAGTCAATAGCATAAGCAGACGAGATCCTAAAGCTAAAATAATCCATTTGGTTTGGCTTTCTCCCCCTTTCTCAACCTCCTCATGTAGAACAGATTGTGTTTTGCAATATGAAGAAACATTGTCTTAAAAATAGGGATTTTTATGTATTGCGATCATTAATTGCTCCCGATTAAAAACAAGGAAATGTAAGATAAATGGACTCATCATTGCCTCTTCTCAGCAAGGAGAGAAACAGGATTCATGTTATGGCTGCTGGAGTCGATGGAGTTCACCCGACACCTCTGATGCTGAGCGGCAGGCGGGCCCCGGGTGCAGAGGCATCTGTGCCTGTAGATTGCACCAGCCTGGGCCCCCTGCTCTCCAGTGGCCCCATCGCCATTGCGTTGCCTCCCACTCAGCCAGGCTGGTCTCAGTTCTGCCTGGAACAACCATGGTGATTTGCTTGTCACTTCTTTGTCCTTTGGAGCAGTTGTGGATTGGTCCAAATCCAGGCGGTTCTCTGAGCCACAAAAAAAAAAAAAATCCTTTCTCTGGTGACTCCTGGGTGTTAGAGTTTGATGGGTGGACTTCTTTTTTCACTTTATGGTTCATCGTTGCAGCTTCTGGTCTAGGGAAGGATTGCTGAGTTTGTTTGCACTTTAATAAATATTCCATTAAAATGCTGTGATGTGTGGATGGCTTGGCTTCTTGGTAACCCAAGCACGCATGAAGCTTCCTGGGTGGAAGGAAGTTTATTATTCATTGTCCTCCTCCTCCTGGTTGGCATAGATCCCCGCCTCCCAGCGCAAGGCCAATGCGCTCTTCCTTCGATTAACCCGTGTGGCCTCAAGGACCTGAAGAGAGAGGGGAAAATATTACGCAGAGTTCATGATGTTAATTATGTATACAAACCAATTTCTCCATTGTTTTTTTTTTTCCTCCTTGCCCGCTCAATAGCATCTAATGAGGGGGAAGTAAGAGTGCCCTTTCCGCTGGGAGGTAGGAGGAAACACAGGGGGGTGGGAGGTTTTGGGTGTGCACTCTAAGCCAAAGTCCCTTTGCTATTTGACCGATAGTTAGTAATATAGATGACTAATTTTCCTGAAACATTCTGCAAGTTTCTTTGAACGAGACTTGACTGTATCAAGTCTTCAGATGGGTGCTGTCTGACAGAAATACCCTGTACCTGGGCCATCCAGTTGGGTAGCCACCAGCCACCCACGGCACCCAGCACTTGAAATAGGCCGGGTGTGGCCGAGGAACTAAATATTTAATTTTAATTAATTTTCATTGAAATATCCTCACAGAGCTAGTAGTGACAGCACAGCTCTAGACTGCCTTAGTCACATTGCAAACAAGCAAACTAGAGAACAATGCCAAACCACTGGGCCAGTGTGGACTCAATCCATTAGGCTTTGTGGATCTATATAAGCTGTGATCATATTTACATCATGAAAGCCTACTTTGGTATAATTAAGCTTCAAGGAGACATTAAGGGGGGGGGGGGCGGGGAGAGGAGAGCTTTTCAGGCCAATGAAAAGCAACCTGAGCATTTTGATGCAACTTGAGGCCGTAGGTGCTTAATAAGTGAGATGAAAGGTGACAACATCAAGGACTAGTCAGCTCACCACCATCAGGGTAGGGCCTCCCTCCCTAGAATAGTCTGTGGGCTCCTGAGCAGGGGGGGTTGCGGGGGGGGGGGGAATCACTTCTGGCTTTGGTTTGATCAGGATAAGACCCAGCTGAATAACATGTAGGTTGCCAACATGTGAGAAATGGTCGAGTACGTGACACTCCACCCAAAGCATGCCCATTCAAGCCAGCCAGCTCAACTGCTGTGGCATTAGCTTAGGGTGTGAAGTTTCTGATTTTAAAGAAAAGTCCAGCAGAGCCAACCCTGGTTGATAATCCAAACAGCAAGGAAGGCTTTGCTTATTCTAAGAACGATCATTTTGACAGCGACAGTGACAAATGAACCGACTTCCCGGAGCGTCAGTGTGCTTTCCTCTCGGAAGCCTCCCTCAGTCCTCCCAGCAGGGACAACTGGACTTGACATGTAGGACATAGTCTGTTACGCACATAAGCCATGCCATACAGTGTTTTGTGTGTAAGCATATCATGGCCACTTAATATCTAAGAATAAGGAATCAGTAGGAAAAAGCATGCTTTCAAATGTGTTATAGTTATAAGTAGAGGATTCTTCTGGGCAGTGCATGGTCACATGGTTTTGAGCAGCAGTGCTGGAGCGGAATTGGAAGTCCTGAGCTTTATTTCCAGCTCTGGAGCACGTTGTTCTTATTCCTGGTATCTGGTGCCTCAACTTTCTTCATCTGCAAAATGGACACCCACCACTGCCCTGTGCCATAGGCTTTCTCAGGAGGCAGTGCTGACTCTGAAGCCCAGGCAGGTCGAGGTGTACACCCTCGTGACTGTGTCACCTTGGGAAAGTTTGCCCTCATGCCTCAGTTCCCTTGTATGTATAATGGGAACAATAAAAAATACAGTATAGAGTTGGCCTGAGGAATAAATGAGGCACCATATGGGAAGCATTTAGCAATAGCTCCCAGTATATAGTAAGTTCTCAAACAATAATTATTTCTATCATCGTGTGAAGGGAATTCATAAACTATAGAGTGGTAATCAAATCTAAGGCATTTTTTATAAGGATCTCTACCCTGTGCAAACTGGCCATCTGTTCACCTCGCACATACACACTGAGAGGTGTACCTGAAAGCTAAAAAATACATCTAAGGTTCTGAAAACCAGTTAGACATTGAGAAAAGTACATGTGATGATATTCTCAATATTCATTTTATACCTGATGAAAGGAAATTGCTGACAATCATCAGCTTATGTATCTAGTTAATTATAATTATTTTGCTAAATAGGGAGATTTAAAGTATACTGTGCTATGATTAGCACAACCAATATGAAGGCTAATTTTCAATGTGTAGCAAATGTGAGGCTATGTAAGCCCTATAACCAGTACTTATGTTTCTAATACGGAGAGAAGTTCTCCTATAGGTGCACAAAGAGATATGGATGATATCATCCAGCAAAGCATTGTTGGTAGCAGCAATAAAAAATTTTCTAGAACAAGAAACAACCTACATTTCCATCACTAGGAGGGTGAATAAACAGTGACATGTTCATTCAATGGAATACTATACAGCAGTTATGAGTGACCTAGAACCATAAAAATCAAGATAGACACATCTAAAAACAATGCAGACAAAACAGGAAGGAGTGGAGGATACTACAATATGATGTCATTTATAGGAAGTTCTAAAACATGCAAAATCAGAACATATTATTTACATATATATCTAGTGTAAGTATAAAAACATGCATGAAATCGATGAACACCAAACTCAAAAATAACTACCTCTCAGGAGAGAAAGGGGAACTGGGAGAAATCACAGGAGGGGTAAGTTCTACTTGCAATATTAATTTCTTTTTAAAACATTAAGCACATATTATGAAGTGATAAGAATGGACAAAGCTGGATAGATAGACTTCATTATTTTATTATATTATGTTATTTAGCACATTCGAATGCCTGCTCCATGACATCAGGGACTGTTTTGTTGACTGCTCTCCTCTCAGAACCTACAAAAGTGCCTGATGCATAGTAGATGCTCAAAAAGCTGTTAACAGAGCAAGTGAATGAACGTGGATTCTCTCCACAGTTCTGTATATTTGAAATAATTCTTTAAAAATAAAAACAATACAATGCTGTAGAAATAAAAATACAAAATGCTTTCTCACAGGAAAGATAAAATATTAAAAAATGGGGAAAATGAAAAAATGTGCTTTTTCACAGCACAAGTTTGTTAAATCTGTATAAGAGAAAGCTGTAGCCCCATTGGCGTGGCTCAGTGGTTGAGCGTCGACTTATGAACTAGGAGGTCACGGTTCGATTCTCAGTCAGGGCACATGCCCAGGTTGTGGCTCACTCGCCAGTAGGGAGCATACGGGAGGCAACCAATCAATGAGTCTCATGATTGCTATTTCTCTCTCTCTCTCTCTCTCTTCCTCTCTGAAATCAATAACAAATATATTAAAAAATAAAAATAAAATAAAGTTGTAGGGGAAAGGAGACTTGCAGGGAAATTCAATGCGCAAAGCTTCCAAAACAAAAATACAGATTTAACAGCTGGGTGACAGGGAATCTGGATGGTTCACTTCTGGAATAACTTATCCTAAAGCGATGACACGGAGCTCCCTGGCTGTGTGTTAAGGCAAACAAAGGACTCGGTCCTCCTGAGCTGCATTGCTTTCTAACCAGACCAGGGTATATTTGCAATCAGTGCCTGAAGAAACAAAAACAGCTTCCAGCTCCATGAGCAGGGCAAGGCCTTCTCCATCCCCCCACACGGCACAGCAAAGCACAGCAGGGTGCATCGTGGTTGCGTGCACGCCAACGTGTTGAGGCAGTTCCCCCCGTTCAGAAACAACAGGAAGGAACAGATACGGAGACACACTGCTTTCTTGTCCTTCTCATTCAACCCACCAGGAAACGGCAAACCACAACCGCATGCACCTGGCCAGGCATGCAGGAAGACCAAGACAAACAAGTTGAAAAGTACCTCGGAAGTCACCTTGCAAGACAGTAACTTAGAGGTGTACTGGCAGAGAGGGAAAAGACCAGGGTTAGTACATGGCAGAGACACACTCCCAGACCGCCCCCCCCGCCCCCTGCTGGGAACCGGTACCACAGGGGGCAGACAGGAGGGCAGTAACACCAGGAGACCATTACACACCCATGCCGAGACTTGCTTCATCTGATATTAGTTTATTTAGAAATCTGTATCTTTTGGAGCAAATAGATACCCTATTATTTTTAATAAAAAATATCAGATAAGCCATACTTTGTTAATTCAAGATTTGTTGCTTCCATTTTCTGTGCTTTGAATTAACAAGATCCGCCCCCCTCCACCCCTGTTTTATAACCAGACGCCCACAGCAAGGTCTCTGAGGGCCAATTTGGATTTGCTAGAATCCGAAGCCAAAGCGCCTTTTCTCTTCTTGTAGCATCTCTGAACTCCAAGGCAGTCTTGTAGCTGTTTGTCCAAGGAAAAGGAGACCCTAACTACAGATAAAGGTGGCTCGCATGCAAGGTTTGTGGAGGTAGATTCTCTGACGCTGACCTCAGGATGCCTAGGGACCATGGACAAGTTCCTGCGAGTGGGGTGCTCACAGAGGAACTGAAACGATCCTTGAATTCCTGTAGGAGACTGAGTCACTGCAAGAAAAGCTCAGGGGGAAAAAAAAGTCCTGGTCATGGGAACTGAGAGACAAGGACCCACTTTGGGCAGCCCCCGTCAGAACTGTGGTTGTGATCTTGCATTTACACTGGTCTTTGGCATTGGTAACCACTGAGATCATAGATCTGTGATCACTGACAGTTCTGAAGTGATCAGGCTGCTGGCTAGGAGCGGATGAACTTGGAGTTCTCTTCTTTGCATCTTCCTAGGCTGTGAGCGAGAACCCAAGAGAAAGCTGGGCAGCACAGAGCCTCACTGATTGTGGGTGCGCCTTTGTGTGGAGGAACTGGAGGCAGGTGGGTTTCTTTCAACCACTCGGCGGCGGTACGGCCACAAAGGGTGTCCCAAAGGGTGTCCTTGTCTAGAAAAAAATGTGTGCCAGGAATTCTTAGCAAGGCAGTAACTGCTTGCCCCCAGCTTTGATTTAGCCCGGGGGGACGGATGAGGCCGTCTCTTATTCCAAGACAGGCAACGATGGCTGAAAGTCCTCGGCACCTATTCTCGGGGCAACAGAGAGAGAACCCAGAAAAACTCATCAAGAGCAGATCCTGTGCGAGGAGTGAGGGAGGGGCTGGATTTAGACTCAGACTAGCATCCCTTTAGCTGAGAAAGAGAAAGCAACCCCACCAAGTTCAAGGGCATCATTGACTCAACCCATCGTTGTCTGAGGCTCAGGTCAAGCGGGGGGAACAGCTGGCCAGAAAAACACTTGCCTAAATATCCTTCTTTTGCATGTCACCGAGAAACCCTTTAGAACACCGTGACTCACCAGTCCAGAATGTGCTGTGGGGAGCAGAGATGGCATCAGGCCCAGATAAGGGGACCTTTCCACAGAAGGTTTCCAGATAAGAGACACCCACAGTAAGAGCAGGCCGGCTGCCTTTGGGCGTGTGGTGTGTGCACTGCACAAAAGCACCAGGGTGGGGGAGGGGATCGGCGGGGTTGAAGCTCAGTCACCCCACTCCACTCACCTACTGTGTGGCTGGTGCAGGCTGGGTCCCCACAGAGGAAAAGGGGTGCCTTTTTAACATTCTCACAAAGGCCCTGTGCAGGCTGCTGAACAGCCCAGGGCAACTCTCCTACCCCCAAAACAGCCAAGAGGTCCCTTAGTAAGTGAGGCCTGGCTGAAGCCGCCAGCGTGGAGACACTCATTGGTGGCCATGCCATGCAGGACAAGGAAGCCAGCCCAGAGGGGTGCAAACGGTGGGCACCTGCTCTGAGATGGTAACAGGGATGGTAGATGGGGATACGTTTTTGAGAAAAGGGGCTTTTTTCTGGTCCTTCGTCATTGACTTTTTCACCAACTGCAAAATGAGCAGAATGCCTACAGTCGACTCACTGTCACGGACAGGGACTCCTGAGTGAGGTTGCATGAGAAAGTCCATGATTTAATTCTCCATCTTCTGTCCTCCTCTGAGCCCTCACCTCGTTCCCAGCAGGAGCGGAGACAGCTCAGGACCACGAAAAGCCCACCAAATGCTGTACAGTCGTCCCCCACGTCACCCCCGGCAGGGATTCCAGGCGCCAGAGGCCTCCCTGCCGATCCTGCACGTGATTTTTCACAGAGTGTGAGAAAAAGTCAGCACCCTGAGCTGGAGACAGGTCTCCAGAGACCAGTGCTGCTCCGGGGTCGGGGGGCGCCACACCTGTTTTGATGGCGAGGGACAGTTTTCGCAGGTCGCGTGGCAAAAGTCACTCATGAGCACTGCAGGTGCGGCTCCGGGGGCTTCTCTGTCTCCCCTTCCTTCTGTCCTTCATGCTCATCAATGCCCTTGTGTCTAATGTATCACAGTGCATACATCCCAGTCGCCCCATTTTGTTAAGTCTGCCTTCTCCTTAGGAAGCACAGCAAAGAAGAATTGTTTTTGTTCAATTCAGAAAGAGCTGAATTGAACAAACGTGTGGACAAGCCCATGGCTGGGTCCCGGTCATGGGTGAGGGAGTCCTCAGGGAGTTTTTGGAAGGCATATTGGCAGGTGGACCCGCCAATATTGGTGCCGGGGCGACACTGGACCCAGGTGAGCCAGGTGAGGTTCTTAGAGGCTGGAGAATCTAAGAAGCCATCGTTTGCCAGAGAACAGCGTGTGTGAATGGAGCCAGAACAGAACTACAGCTTCTAGGGGCAGGGAAGCCAGTTACACAACTCAGGCATCAAGCCACCCATCTGCTCCTACTTATTCTCCTTCTGGGATCAGAGACAACTAAGGAAGGGGCCATGGACCAGCCAGGAAAGCAAATGAAGGCTTGTTCGTTCCGGCAGGTGAACTTCAAATACTCCCCAGGGACTGACGCAGGCACAATAGCAAAGAGCCCCCCTGAACAGAAAGGTCTGGAAACGGGGTAACGGGGGCTCTGATCACATGTTTGCTTTAGAAGCAATCTGAGTATGCTTTTCCCAAATGTGGGGCTCTTAAAGGGGTCTAGGGGATTGTTGTGTGCTGTTCCTAAGAATGTTCAACAACCAACTTGGTTCTCTTGTCCTATCAGTAACGGTGAAAAGCACTTGGCCTTGGATCCAAGATCGGGGGATCGTAACCACTTGATTAGTTAGTGGGTTTCCTCCTTGTAGGACATGTTCCTTTCCTCGAGAAGAACAGACCCAGGAGGCCGCCACTTCACCGCACACATGAAGAGCAACCAGCGTATTAAAACCCCGATTCCGAGCAGCTGCCCCAGCGCCCGGGGAAAGCCAACCCGACGGGCATTCACCGGGGCGGCTGCCTGAGAGCCAGAGTTTGCACGAAAGAGGCTCCCGCCTCTGCCTATGGAAGGGGCTGGCAGCAGGCTCTTCCCTTCTGTGCGGGGTTCCCCTGCAGCCTCTGCACCTCCACACAAAGGCACCCACGAGAGACACCGAGCCGGTGCTGGGAACACACTCGCGTGGCGCCCATGCAAAGCGGTCCCATCAGTGCTCCCGTGTAAGGGGCACAAATAATTTATCATCCAAACTGGGGCGCTTTTAAGAGTGGAAGGGGAGCTATTCATAATGACACCAGGACAACGGGCTTACACCAGGGCTGTCCCAGGTAAACTGGGTGGCGTCCTCCCCAGACCCAAGCTTTTTGTGACCTACGTGTCAGCGGGGGGGAAGAGGCAGTCACCTCAGTAAGTGCTAAGAGACCGGGGCCAGCAGACTCCTAGGAGGTTGGCGTGGACCCCTCAGGCTGATCCCCGGCCCCTGGCTGTGGAACCACAGCCCTCACGTCTCTTGTGGGAGAAAGAACCCACAGAGCAGATGACTTCCTTCATGGTCAATGTGAACGGCACACGCGAAGTTCCCAGGGTTGAGGGGAGCAGGTGGCCATGTGGTTTTTAACCGTCATTTTAAATGGCTCTTTTCCTGCTAAATTGAATGCAAGGCTTGGTAACAGCCCCAAACGCACTCAGTCTTTTGAGCGCTGAGTCACATTTTGAGGGATGGCCCAGCGTAGACGTTGAAGGAATAGCATCACATAGTTCCCTAGAGAAATGAAACCCTACAGAGCGGGCAGCGATGGCAGCAAGCAGCTCCCTGGTGCCTGGGATGATTTCCTCCATCCTCCTTCCCTTCTTGCACCAAACATCCACACACTCACATGGCCAGAGGCTCCCGTGACAGTTGGCAGGAAAAAGACCGCTTCCTGGCCTGCTCCATGTTTTTGGAGAAACAAGGCAAAAATCCCAACCCCACCTCCAGGCGTGTAAAACCACACATTTGAAAATCGGCTTAGGAGCCAGTTTCCTGGCAGACAACTGTCTACACGTCGGTCACGCTACGTGCGCCCTCGGGGAAGTGGAAGAGGAAAGGAGAAGGAACTTACACTACTATCATCCATTCTCTCGCGCCTTTTAGATTTGTGTGTCTCATAGTCTTCCATGAGGGTCTGCATCAGATTCTTGGGCCGCTGGGATCCGGCAGCCTCTTCGGGAGCTAAGTCAGGCTGCGAGCTGGGGCCTTCAGGTGTGGGGGATGGAGGAGGTCTGACTTTCTCTATTTTCCCTGAAACAATACGAAGAGAACACCCTTTCTAAGCTTGTCTGCTCGTGACCGCTTTCAGAAAGAGGAGAAAACTGGCAAAAAAAGAAAAGCAAGCGCCGACATAGTGGTACCAGAACAATGGTTACGTGCAGGACATTTTGTTACAGGGATCAAAGTACGTAAGGATAATGTCACAAATCATCCAACAGGGACCTCAAGGAACCCAGTGCTCAAAAGTCAGATGGAAGAGGCCCATTGGGCAGTTGGCAAATATAGGCCAGGCAGACAGACACTGGCCCCAGTTTTGGGGACATGTCATAGATCACAGAATGAGACTGTGAGGGGACAGCGCCTTTGAGCCTTAGAGGCCCACCGCTTATAGATGAAGGAAACCGAGGTCCTGCAAAGGGAGGGTTGTGCTGAGGTCGCCGGGAGTCAGTGATGGGACCCAGGCCTCCTGGTCCCCTCACCAGGTCCTTTCTTGTCTATCAAAAGCCATCACCTACCATCTCCCCTGCCCAAGCTTCAGGCGTGGACAGTCAGTGCTGAAGGACCTTTGAAGGAGAACTAGGTTTGTTCTTCCCACGTCACCGCAGTCTTAGTAGGCCAGCTTCATTCATTTACCTTACCTGCCACGGTCCCAAAGCATTCAGGTATGAGACACCCCTGCCCAGCCCCCAAACCTTGAGGAATGCATGCCAACAAAGACAGCTTTGGTGTCATAGGAAAGGCGTGCACCAGACTTGGGAAAGGGGAGATGCGGACTTTGGAAATGCCTTACAGGAATTTTCAGGTAAGACCAGGTCAATGGTGGTGGGGTGTGGTGGCTCTAGGCACTTTCACCAAGACCTTCTGCATTCCTCCCTCTTGGGCCAGGCCCGGCCCTGACTTTGGTCCATCAGGGGGTGGGTTTTATCGCCACGGAGCCCCAAATGCACCTCTGAGAAGTTCCAATTATGCCCTTTGTGGGAGATGAAGGGTCTATGAAAAAGGAATGTGGAAAAGCACACAAAACACGTGGGACCATTCAAGTCCAAAGTTTGGAAACTGCCAAGGTTAAAGGCCAGTTTGACCCCTTCCAGGCCCAAGCTGAAGGTGACTCATCTTTCTTCATCTTCTTCCCCAGACTTTTACCTTGTCTTACAGGTGAAGTCTGGGGTCTGTGTGTCCATGGGGGCTGCTACAGCCTCTTTCTGGGCACAGCTACTTTTGATGGGAATTGAAAACCCTCCTAGAATTCAGGAAATCCAGGTTTTTATTTCATGAATTATCTGTTGTTGGACATCTAATCCTGGGCTGATCATTAAGTTCTCCCAGCTACAAAATGAGAATTTTGGAAGAAGCTGTCTGTGAAGTCCCTTCTAACGCAGATATTTTGCTGTTCTATCAAATATATCTGGCAGGGAGATCGACCCTTATTGTGTAAAGAAAAAGCATGGCTCTCACATTTGACAATTAGGTGGAAAGTTGTTCTTCATACACAGAACAGGGCACTTTATCTGCAAGAGGTACCTTTACACTAGTAACTTAGGGAAACTCGTCGTCTTGATCTAAATTACCCAAGGCATTTACAAAAAGTCTTTTGACACTAACAGCAAGGTAAAAAATATTTCAGATTTATCATGTCCGCTAGCAAGGATTTCCAGTTTTTATTAGGGAATGCAATAATGGCTCCGCATTGAATGCATTAAACTTTTATCGAGATTTTACCACCCCCTCGTCCCTATCCTTCCTTCCTTCCTAACACTGAAATATTTTAAAGCAATCAGGTAATATTACCTCTGCATACTTAAGATAGGTCTCTATAATTTCAGATTGACCCTTTCAATGAAGGTTTGAGAAACGCTTTGGCACAGAGGTGAGCACGCAAGGCCTGGAGCCAGCCTGCTTGGGCCTGAATCCACTGCTTAGTAGCCCAATAACCCTGGGCAAGTCACTTACTGTCTTTCTACCCCAGGTCCCTCATCTGTAAAGTGAGCGTGGTAAGAGGAACCTACCCCATACACTTGGGATAAGGACTAAGTTAATATTTAGAACAGCAGGCATTCAATTTACCCAGTTACTATTTATTTGGAATCTCAAAGAATAACGTCCCTAGAACGAGAAAGAGCAATTTTGTGGGTATTGTGCAAAAAACGTTTGCAATTCTTCTAGAACTAGAAATAAACACCAAATCGCCGAGGTTGGTCGGCATTATTTTCCAATTGACCTCTTTAGTGTCCACATTATCTCCCATCAACCTCTCCCTCAGCATTAAACTTCTAGAAAGCATAGTCTGTATTCCCTGCCTTCACCGTTTCACACACACCACACTCAGGCCTCTGCTTTAGGCACTTTTTAAAATATTTCTGTGAAAGCCGTTTTCACATGCTGACTTGTATCACATCTGGTTGTTTAAGTTTCTCTTCTCAAGTAAGCTGCAAAGTCACCTAAGGATAGGGACCATCTCAATCATTTATGAACCCCTTAGCTCATCTGGATATAAACTGCATAAGGCAGGGCCTTGTCTGTCCCGGGCACTGCTGGATCCCAGCACCCACTGTGGTAGGACCTCACGTTTGCTGAATGAACCATTGAGGATATTATGAAATACACATAGCAGCCACTTAATTCAATGCTTGCGGATGGGGACAGAATTCCCAATGGAGAATCTGAGGAAAGCATTTAAATGTCTTCACCAAAGCACATGAACTCAAACAATTTTGGTCTACAGAACCACAGGCTCAATGGCTTTGAAGTAATCACCACCACATGTAAATGGCATTTTATTAACAGGCTTCACGTCACTTGATCCTCACAATAACCTTGGGATGTAGTCAGGGTGGATGCCAGGACGTCTGTGAACGGTTTAGACCATGGAGGCTCAGACGTTAATGCCAGGCCAAGTTACGTTAGCTGTTAGCAATCAGAGTTAGGTCTGGTCTGGAACCCAAATCATGTTGATTATGGCTAAATGACATTGATGGATGTAGGCTGAAAGAGAATTGCAAAGAGGGCAAAGGGTTAGTATAGAGAAGTGGTCAACCATTAAACATTAGAGACATGCCTGCTTATGTCTTTGTATTCTAGACTTATATCTTTGTACTGGTCCCTAGAGCAAGTTTTACCATTAACACTAGAGGGCGCATGAGTAACAGCAAAGAAAGACTGGTTTAGCAGGTTTAGAGCAGCTGCTTCCAAAGAGAAAGTAGTTGAGAGGTTTCAAATAGCCAAGCCCACATCAAAGCCTCCAGAAGAGCTGTCGGGTCCCCAAAGAAAGGAGACACTGCGCCCCATCCCCTTGGCCAGGCTTCTCTGCTGGGCCCTGTGATCTGCAACCCCTACCCCCCCCCCCCCCCGCCCCTATCCCCATTATGGCTCAAACCATGCATTGGAATTCTGTGTCATGTTAGGAATTACACAGACAGCTACGAAGCTGTAGAGGGACCTGTTCCACACCCACCTTCTTCCTCAGAAGTCTACAGCCAACAGTCCTGGCAATTAGGATGGTGAAAAGCGTCTAATGTTCTTCCCGCCTTGGGACACCCCAGACACCACCATTGTTTGGGGCTCTGGGATCATTACGTGAATGTGACCCCAATGGTCTGTGCCTCAGGCCTGGAGAGTCTAGCTCATCCTTGTCTATGGTCTCAGGGACCCTAGAAATTTCTTAGCCCTGAGGACATACCCTGTTAGGATCCCCAAATAGTGATGGGTCATCTCCGGTGCTCGTGGTCATGCATCTACCCAGCCCTTCCCCAGTACCTCCAGGCTCCATCCCCCACTGGCCTCATCAAAACTTGCTCTCATTCTTGTTTATTCACCTGGTGAATGGCTCAATAGCTGACGACAGCTGAAAGTGAGCTCTATTTTCAATGACAAACATCCTGGGCTGAACACTCTACAAAACAGCTCTCCTGAAGGACCCCAGTCTTGGTCCCTGGGAAGCAACATGAATGGAAAGTGTCACACAGACTCAGGGCAGACCAGGTGGTCTTAGCCAAAGGCTGACACCTGATGTTGACAGAGCAGGGAGCAGGGACCACACCTGAGCTCTATGACAAGAGGAACCAGCAGAACAAAGCTAGGCTGGAATTCTGAGGGGAGGGCAGAACACAATTTCCAGTTAATTTTATAAACATGATTTTGCTCAAACTACTGCACCTAGAGTGATTTTAGACTTTAGCTTTTCAAGGTGTTTGAGGGTGAGCAGCTCCTCTTGGCTGGGATGATTGCAGAGCCGTGTCTCCAAAGCTATGTCCAAAGCTAAGTTTTGTAAGATAGCACTCAACGCGGCAAACAGAGTCACTGGCCACAGAGGCCTGGGAAACAGCGCCGGTTAAAGAAAGCTTTAACCACGAGAGGGAGATTTCTTTGCCAGAGGGCTTCACCAAGGTTTTAGTGCTAATATGTTTGGGAATCTCCAATTCAAGGATGGGTGGATGGCATTTCTCACAGGTATGTAACCAGAGAGCCTCACTTCATAGAATCCCTATTACAACCTAAGGAAACGTCCGTGGAATACCGTTTTCTAGTTTATACCAAACCAGCTCCCAAGGAACTTCACTAGTTCAGCAAATAAGTGTGGGCCTCAAACTTTCACCATTGCGTTTTTCAATAATTACATACGTGAAAACAACCAGGATATCTGACTATAGGTCGGGGAATGGTTAAAGTGATATGGCTCATTTATATGATGCAATATATAGCTAGCCATTACAAATCACGTTTTAGTCAGATTTAGAAAAAGAGTTAGGGACATGGGACACTATTCAAAATATATAAAGAGAGAAAAACAAAAACAAAAAACAAACAGGTTACAAAATCAGATGTATTGCAGTTGTTTTAAGAGTGCAGGCTCCAGACCTGGACTTCCTGGGATTAAACCCGGGTTCGCCTCTGATTAGTTGTGAGAAAGAAAGCAAAAGAGTATGCATGACACATGGTACAAACCCCATCAGCCTGAGGTGAACAAAAGTAGGCAGGATAATGGCTTTCACAAAGTTGCCTAAACCCTAATCCCCCAAATTTGTGAATATGTCGCCTTATGCGGCAAAAGGACTTTGCAAACATGATTAAGTTAAAGGCTTTGAGTTAGGAAGACTATCCTAGATTTTCCTGTTAGGCTTGATGTAATCACAAGGGGGGGGGGGAGAGAGAGAGAGAGAGAGAGAGAGAGAGAGAGAGAGAGAGAGAGAGAGAGAGAGAGAGAGAGAGAAATACATCTGTGTTGTTTTAAGCCGCTGTATTTGTGGTAATTTGTCACAGCAGCAATAGGAAACGAATACAAATGTAAACCCAATATGACCTTCATGCATATATGTGCACGGAACAAAACAAGGCAGGCAATGGGTTAGCACTGAGAGCCACTTTGACTTTAGCATTATTCTCCCAATTTTTTTTCCTACAATATGGATGAATTAATTTTAAAATATAGTCACGCTCAGAAAAGTAGAGAGAGCTGCTCGCTTTAACCTTCGCGAACCAGACAGATCCACAAGCCTCCCCATGTCACCAGGCAGCACGCACAGGAGAGCTGCTGAGCTGACCCTCCGCGGGGCCTCCGAGCAGCAGGGCCTGGCACAGCGGCCCTCTCCGGCTGCAGCACTGAGAGGCAGACCCAGGAGCAGAGAACTTCACCCCAAATCAGTAAGTGCTCGGGTGGAAGAGAACACTAGGAAATATGAATTTGCGTTTCCTGTTTATTTATTAGGAACAGTTAAAGCACTTCGGGGCCTGAGAAAGCAAGCCATGCCTTGGCTGGAGTTCTGGACTTCCCAAGCATGACCGATTTCCCTGGGGCATCCGTGACAGGCCGCGCTGGCGAGGCAGGGAGAAAAATCCGCGGTCCTCCCACCCAAGGGAACCTGAGCGAGGGCTGCATGTCCTCAGAACACAGCTGTTGCCACCCCTGTTGGCCCAAACACGCCTCCTGTAGGAACAGGACTCCATTCTAAAGAGCCAAGAATGTGGCTTCCAAAAGTTGAGAAAATTAATTTGGTCAAACATGAGGATTTTGGTGATTATTATATTCCATGGTGTCTTGAGATCTTAAATCAAAGAGCCTTTGTTTCTACACTTTTTCAAAAGCAAAGAAAAAGCCAGCACCCACTCATTTAAAAAACAAACGGAAGCGAACAAAGACGCCCACCAGATGACATGCCTGGGCCCAGGCCTCCTTCCACGATGACCTTTCTTTACGCGGCCCTGGGGCGAGGTTGCAAACATCAAAAATGGCCCACAGGTCATTGAAATGAGCTCAGAGAGAAATGAGCTCAGACTTGCATTTGCAATTTCATTTCCCCTCAGTCAAAGGGAAGATCCTGCTGTCAGACCCCGAGTGTGTGTGTGGGTATGGGTGTGGGTGTGAGTGTGAGTGTGGGTGTGGGTGTGAGTGTGTGTGTGTGTGTGTGGGTGTGAGTGTGGGTGTGGGTGTGTGTGTGAGTGTGTGTGTGTGTGTGTGTGGGTGTGAGTGTGGGTGTGTGTGTGGGTATGGGTGTGGGTGTGAGTGTGAGTGTGGGTGTGTGTGTGAGTGTGGGTGTGGGTGTGAGTGTGTGTGTGGGGGTGTGTGTGGGTGTGAGTGTGGGTGTGTGTGTGTGTGGGTGTGAGTGTGTGTGTGAGTGTGTGTGTGAGTGTGTGTGTGTGTGTGGGTGTGTGAGTGTGAGTGTGGGTGTGTGTGTGTGTGTGTGTGGGTGTGTGTGAGTGTGGGTGTGGGTGTGAGTGTGTGTGGGTATGGGTGTGGGTGTGGGTATGGGTGTGTGTGTGTGGGTGTGGGTGTGAGTGTGGGTGTGGGTGTGGGTGTGGGTGTGCGTGTGCGTGGCTTGTGCACTGGCAGCTGTGACCCCCACTCTGAGAGCCGGTCCCTGTCCTTTCATCTGAAGGCCCAGCGGTGGGAGAACATGGTGTTCTGAATCCTCACATTAGAAGCCGAGCTCAGAAATGAGAAATACCCTGCCTGGAGAAACATCCAAATAGCATTACCTAAAGGTCAGTGGGGTGTTGGTGAGCCGCTGATTGGGTCCTTCTTTATGAACAAAACTGGAAGATGCAAATGCTAGAAGGAAAGCGTTCTGCTTCCCGGGGGAAGCTGAGAACAGAAAACATTTCATTGAAACAGAAAGCGTAAAAAGTGGCCCGGCCGGCCGGCATGGCTCAGTGGTTGAGGGTCGACCTATGAACCAGGAGGTCATGGTTCGATTCCCAGTCGGGGCACAAGCTTGGATTGCAGGCTCAATCGCCAGTAGGGGGCATGTAGGAGGCAGCCGATCAATGATTCTCTCTCATCATTGATGCTTCTCTCTCTCTCTCTCCCTCTCCCTATATTCTCTAAAATCAGTAAATATATATATATTTAAAAGCATGAAAATCGTGGTAAATACTAATTCCCTTTCCAAATCTTTTTGTTAAACACATCTCTACCAACAGGGTGGGCTTGGCTGTGTGAAGATTACTCCTCATAAAAGGAGGAAATGTTTTTATGGTAATACTTGTCATTTTATTGTCACCCAATGCACTCAATGATAGACTTTGTTTTTTTTTAAATCATAGTTGGCTATTGAAAACTAATTCCTGAACTTAGATTTTGTAAGAGAAACTTTAATTCTAAGTAACAGTGAAAAAAAATCCCATCCAGAAAGCAATGTTATAATGCATATCCTGCCATTAATTTCTCCTGCAGTGGCAGGAGAGTGACTCATAAGTAATCCTGCTAGGGTGGTCTCTGCCTTTTCTTAAAACATATCGGTAACTAACAACAACCACAACCATAGTAACTCTGTTTGGGAGCCTTTTGTGTGCCAGGCACTGTCCAAACTGATTGATGTGGCTGGTACCATTTTATTCCCATTTTACTGGCGAGGAAACTGAGGTTTAGACAGCTATGAAGCAGTGGAGTCAGGATTTGAGCTTTAGATAGAATTCCAGAGGAGTGGCTGTCACATTTAGGTCCGTAATTTTCTTTGACCAGCTTTTTCACCGAAAGTGTGAATTTCTATCTGAATAATGGAGGCTAGCTCTCACGTCAGATGCATACACGTTTTGGGAAACCTCTGATGCTTACCTTCAAGCTCACGAGAAATACATTACACAAAATATAAACGTATCCTTTGGGGATCTAATGGACTGTCCTTCACATTCTCCACTCCACCACCCGTGCAGCAGCTTCTTCACAAGATCAAACGGATCTGAAATGCCAGTCTCCGTAGGGAACACAGCACTCACCACGTCTGGTGAGAGGCACACTCATATCCTGCCCTGAACTCCCGCAGTCACAGGGACATCCTGTTCCCCAGCCTGGCTTTGATTAGCTCACATTTCTTACCAGGCGTAAAGCAGGGATCTTGCAAGAATTCGGTCCTTTGATTCATCTTTTTCTTTCTCAGCTCAAGACTGCATCTCTCTTTGCATGTGGTTAAGTCTGACTTCTCAGAAGCCAATCTCCTAACTTGGTACGTGGGGTAAAAGGCAAGCCACAGGGACACCATGGGGTGTCCCCAGCAAGGGATAAGCCCCCTGGGAGCCAACCCAGACCCCTGGATATATCAGAAGACCCAGCACAATGAGCAGTGACAACAGCACCCACTCACAGAAGAGAATTATACTGGTGAGAAATGTGCATTTTCCAAAGTTCTACTTCCCAGAAGCCACGAGCACAGTGTTGTCACGGAAGAAAGGACGGGGGGCCCTCTCGGGAGTGAGGCTGCAGCTTCAACCAGGGCAGTCGCCCTTTTCAAACCACTGAGTGGAACGTCCAAAAAGAACTGTGAATTCTGTAATCTGAGAAGTCCTGATTCATTACATTTCATTTCATTCATTCACCCCTGGCTTCCCTCTGCTTCCCTCTAGCCTTTTCTTACCCATTCCTTCCCAAATAGCATTGTTTTAAAAAATGAACATATTTTGGGGGCTCAGATAAATAAAATTCAGGGAGTTTCTGGTCCAAGCAGAAGGATCAATCTCAAAGAGCTAAAGACCACCAGTAAACTAATTCAGGGGACCTCGGCCCCACTCTCAACACATTCGGTGAATGGAGTAAACACTTATCCCTGCTCGTCCGCAAATTAAGAAATGGATTCCTTGCTTGAGTACCCAGTGCTTTCAAAGACTTCAGGGAATGAGCCTGTGAGGAGCGGATGGCTGCGCTTCCTCCTGGGGAATGAACTTTCAGAAAGAACTCGGAACAACCAGGCCAGACGCTGGGCTGCTGTGGGCTGTGCTAGTCCCTCCGCCATCGCTCAGATCTTTGGGCAGCACCAGCAATTTGGCCTATTGGAATTTGGAGCATTGGGATTTAGTTCTAAACAAAAACACAAAAACAAACAAAACAACAACAACAACAACAACAACAAAGGAACCATTCTGGGTCACTGGGATACCACTGTCTCATGACCTCTTGAAGCAAACTCATCCACCCTGGCCACTGTGAGCAGAGGATTCCAGAGCCACAGGAGAAAGACCGAGAAAATGCAGGGGCCAGGCCTTAGCCCCGGGAGAGGGCAGAGGGAAACAGCGCAATCACTGTAGGTGGGAGAGGGGAGCTGTTATCACACACCTCATGGGCCTCAAGGGCATGGGGCAGGTCCAGCAGAGGGCAAGAAAGGGTGTAGCCAAAATACAGACTCTGGAGTCAAATGAACCTAGGGTTGAACCTGGCTCTGCTGGGTGACCTCGGCCAAGTTACTTAATCTCTCTGGGCTCTATATTAATTTTTAGAAAAGAAAATACTATTCCAGGTCCACGATCCCTCATGCACAATTCCAAACTCCAGAGAAAGCTCTGAAAACCAAGTTTTGTCATAAATTATTTGGCAGCAAAACCTGACATGAAGCAGCATGAGGTTCTTCTTAGTCTTTATTTTTTCCACTTAACGTAACCAACTCCTCTTAAGATTTATGGTAGAAATCTAATTTCATGAGGGGTGCTGCCCCAGATTCCACCTCGGTGTGTTATGTAACAGTGTATGCATTGCATTGCTTTTCTAAGTAACAGAATATACATTTTATGGCTTTTCTAAAATAAAGTAAAAAATCTGCCCTAACCAGTTCGGCTCAGTGGATAGAGTGTCGGCCTGCAGACTGAAGGGTCCCAGGTTTGATTCCAATCAAGGACATGTACCTTGGTTGTGGGCACATCCCCAGTAGGGGGTGTGCAGGAGGCAGCTGATCGATGTTTCTCTCTCATCAATGTTTCTAACTCTCTATCCCTGTCCCTTCCTCTCTGTAAAAAATCAATAAAATATATTTTTTAAAAATCTGAATATATCTGGCCTCAAGGGTTTGGGTAATTTGTGTTAAATCACAGAGGCCTGTTGTGGGATTAAACAGAAAATGTGTGTGAAATAACTAGCATAGGTCACAGCTTTAAGATCTTGGTCAGTCATAGCCATGATTAGCCTGTGTCACCAGAGAATGTCCAGGAAATATAGTAGCAGACATACCCCTCACTGGGATACTACACATGGAACGAGTCACCAAGCTCTGCTTCATGAATATTGTGCTGACATCAACTTTTTTCCCCCTAGGACTTTTCCTTTGATATCTGAAGATAACAAAGGGGAAAGAAAAGAGACCCAGCCAATAATCTTTATAATAGAGTAACAATCATTACATGTGCATTGTAATTCAAACTGATACTAGAAGTTCAAACTCCTTGGAAATTTTATTTTTATAATATGTATATCACTATCACATCTTTCCACATATTAAAAGAGATGGACACTCTTAAGTTATGGGACTCGGTATCACACCTTCTCCTTTACCACGCTCCAATAATGTCCCACTTATCTGGCAACTTCTCTGACTTGGTAGATCAATTCAACATCTGGCATGAAAACAGAAACTATTTCAAAAACTAAACTTAAAAAAAAAAAAAAAAAGCAAACAAAAAAAAAAACTCCCTAAACTATTCACCTAGGTAACTGGGTTTCTCTGTCATGCCTAGAAGTTGGAAGTGAAACCAGGAAACCTAATAATAGACTACAGCACTAAAGTGAGAACTGTCTGCTGACACCCTAAATTTGAAAAGTCTACTAGTACACTGTTAACTCCAATACAAGGTTTGGGTTGTCCTCCCAGACTCCCTCCCTCCTCAAGGGTGTCTTCCAGCGGTAAGAGGGTTACACCTTCAAATCAGGCTTGTACACCTGCCGGAGCCCTTCCCTTACGCTCTACTTCTAAGTACCAGGCACAGGAGGCGCACGTGTGTTCATTCTTGGGAGCATGGCCTCTCACAGAACACATGTCATCCGTCAAGTTGGCGGCATGCCTTCAGAAGTGCTCATTCAGAGGAAGAGCTCAATCGAAGCTGGTGGAATGAACTCACTAAAGCAGGAAGACTTTTGAGTCCATCAGTTCATGCATGAAGGCAGGACAGCTTGGAGATGTGTAGAGATAATTACCCTTCTGAAAGTCCTCATTGGCTTCCGACCGGCCATGGGATAAAGTATAATATCTAAAACCTAAATGTTGTCTGGCTCCAATCAATTTTGCTTTGTTTTAGATTTCTTCCTCTAACCCACCCAGACCCTCTATAAACACCTCAAATGTGCCGTGTTCTCTATTCCTTTTGGGCCTGTATAGGTGCTTTTCCTACAGAAATGGTTCCTGGAATAATTTCCTGCACCCCCTGAACCTAAGCCCTCCCTCAGTTCAAAGTGGAGAAGTTTCCCAAGAAAGGAAGATTCCCTTATCCCCCAAGGAGGTGGCTTTCTGTGTTGTGTGCTTGTCTCCGTGCTTCTCTGTCATGAAATTTCCACCTCTGTTTGGGGTTGTTTTTCTTCCTGAACTCTAAGTTTCCCAAAGGCAGGAACTGCCTTGTTCACCTCTGTATGAACAAAGGTAACACAAACCCTATTTATGTAGCACTTCTTCCTTCCTTTAAACATCACACGAGAACCAATAAGAAAAAACTTCCAGATGTTTTTTCTAATAATTGTTCTTTGAAAATGACTATATCCTTTTAAAAACAGAAACCTTATCATCCTCCATCTTTGAAAGAGAGAAACTAAAAGTAGAAACATAGATTTCTCCCAAATCATTCAGAATAAAAAAGTTATTTAAACTTGGCAACTTTTCTTTAGGTTGAAAATTATTAACAAAATGAGTTCCCTTGAATCATTCATTGTTGATTTGTTGGAAGCCAAGTGTCAAGATAGTGTTAAGAATTGGAAGCACTGTTAGAAGCGATCAATGGGGTATAAAAGGAGACATATGTAATAATTTCAACAACAAAGGTTTAAAATATACATTAGGGTAATACTTTGAAATTATTTCTGGTGAAGAACCAGTTTTTTCCTCCCCAGTCTATTTCGGGCCAATACTTTTTAAAACTACAAAGTCCCACACTTGGATTGGAGGACAATATCAAATTGCTACAAGAGTTTCCAGAACTTACTCTCACTGTCTTTATGTCAGCACAGCCCCATAACAAACACCTCACAGACTAGCTGAGGCCACACAGCATCTCTCCATGATAGGATGTGTGGGTCTCCAATTGCAATCATATTCAAATGGGAAATAAAAGCTACTGGTCTACATTGTTACTCATAATGGTAGCAATAATAATTACCATATCATTAGCATCAAACATCTATACAAAGTATTCAAGAAAGGGACTGCCCAGGCAATGAGAGGGGATGAAAGACCTGCCTTTTTATCTAGCAACTCAGCTTCTCTAAATGGATCCTAGAACATGAATAGATGAGACCACCCCTAATTCCAAAGTAATTGCTTTGTGAGGATGAAAAGCAAAGCCAATCATAGAGAAGACGGACAAAAGCATCTTCTATGGGTCAATCTGCAACACCAAGTCATGACTGTCATTGTTGGAAAGGGACCTCGCATCAGCAGGGGTGAGTAGAGCACACCCCCCAACTCAGATGGGTTGATTTAACTACAGACACTAAGGGTCAAGCTGTTGACTCCAACGGTCCGCATGGGCCCCACCCAGTCACTCCCATTGCCAACAAGCAGCCCCTTCAAATAAAAGAGAACAATCCTCTGCCCTAAACCAAGACCAGAGCAGAATAATGAGACAGACCTACTGCATTCCATTCCTCTGGGAAATGGCTAACACCATCCAGGCTCAGGGTTCCTCCAGAGGATGCTCTGACACTCCCGTCGCATGAACCAAATGCTGAAGTCCCCGCGCCTGTGTAGCCTGGACACGTATTCCAGCCCCACACAGAGGAGAATCCGCATAGATACCTGTAAGCCGAAATCCACCGCTAACACCTGCCTCTGGTGGGCGGCGCTTCGCTTACCTGGAGCGGTTTTGTAGCACGATGTTCGGGAGGGCAGCGACAAGGCATTCTTTGCCCTGGAACTCGGGGTACTCTGCAAGACTTGTCTCTGCCTCTTCAGCTCCTCTTCCCTTTCCTGGGCTGCTCGGATCTCTTCTTCGATCATGGACAAAGTCCGCTGCTTCCTTGACCTCAGCTTGAAGGGCCCAACCATCACGTCAGACTCTTGAGTGGCCAGGAGCGAGGCTGTGCTTCTCAGCTCCGCGGCCTCCGAGTACTTGCTGAAATAGCTCCCTTCTGGTCTGGTCTCCTCCATGTTTACTGGGCCGCTGGGCTGCACTGCGGGCGGTGGGGAGGAGGGTCCCCGTTCCCTGAGCACCCTGTCTTCGGCAGGCAGGATCTTTGGTAATACATCCCTTTTCTCTTGAACAGGAGAGGACACCTGAGGGGGTTCAAACATGCTCTGAGGCTTCTCTGAGCGAGGAGCCCCAGGCCTGGCTTCCTCTGGAGTTGCTTTGGGCCTCTGTTGTTCTGCTCCACCCTTGCTGGGTCCAGACCCAGCTCTATCCACTTGCTCGGCTATGGCTTGTTGGATGGCATTTTGAACCAGGAGACCAGCCTGATATTCCAAGGGGTCATCAGCCGACGGAGAGTCTCCCAGCGTGGATGAAGGGGAGTAGAAACCATGATCACTAAACGACTTGGAGACACCTTCTCCTCGGCCTTCTGAGGGGTTGTCAGTTTGGGGAGTCTGGGGCAGAGAAAAATCAGCCAGTGAGTTTTCCTGGAGGGCGTTGGCTGTTTCGTTGGAGGCCCCGCTGTCGCTGATGTTGTCCATGCTGAAATCATTGGACAGGGTCTCCAGGACAGTGGTATCCTGGGACCTCACTGACAATTCATCCAAACCAGAGTCAAGCTCCTCCTGGGTCAGAGAGACGTTGACAGACCTTGAAAACTGATCCAAAATCCCAGGGTCGTCATCCTTGACCACGGTGAGGACAGCCCTGGCACTGGTGAACTCTCCGTCCTCTGCCCACAGTTTGGATAGGGGGCCGCGTTTGGAGGGCTCACTGTAGGGCCCCTCCTTCCCCTGAGGGGCTGCGCTGCCCTGGCCTCCTCCCGGAGGCTGGCTCTCCAGGGCACAGGAGGCTTTCTGCCCCTTGGCCGCCGATGGGCCCCCGTCTTCTGCAGGACCCCCGAGGGAAGCTGGTCTCGAGACGGTCAGTGGCTTGTCTGAGTTGATGGAACCCAGAGGCCTATAGAAGGGCTTGATGGAGAAGAGCCTGGGGTTACTCTGGCCCTTGGCCAATGGTTGCCTGGAATTCTCCATGAGCTGGAACTGTTTGCGAGCAGCAGAGAAATCGATCTGCTCTGTGACGATGTCCTCCTTCGTCTTGGCAGTCGTGCCGGGAGGTTCCCGAGAGGAGGCGGGGGCTGCGCAGAGCTGCGGCGGGGGCTGCTGCTGCATCAGCAGCTGCTCCTGCTGCGCCCTGCGCTCTTTGCGCTCCTTGTACTTTTTGTGGGACTCCAGATGTTCCTCGTCCAGCTGCTCCTCGATGGACTTTTCCTGGGGCGGATTCCACCATTTGGCCGCGATGCCAGGATTCTTCTTCATGGCCTGACTCCGGATGAGTTCTCGCCTCTCCTTCTCCAGCTCCAGGATCTCTTCCGTAGGCCTCACTTTTCGGACACAGTATTGTTCTTTCTCGTCGTCCTCAAAGAGCTTAGAGGGCCTCTTGTCCTCGTGGAAGGCACGCAGCTCAAACTTGGCTTCCTTCTTCAGCGTGGTGAGTGTGAACTCCCCATCTCGGGACGAGCACCAGGAGCTGGTGGAGGAGCTGGGGCTCACGGGTGCCTGCAGGCTGTCCCCCAGCAGATCTCTGGGCTGGTCAGGGGAGTGGCCGTTGGCTCTTTCGCCCTCCGCCATGGTGTCCGAGTTGCTTTTGCTGAGCTCAATGTGAGGAGGCACCTGCCTGCCGGCTGCTCTCTCAGTGGGCTCTGGCTGGATGGCTGTGTGGGCAGGGGGGCTCGGGCTGCCCACCAGGATGGCTGCACCGGGCTCCGGGGAGGATGTGCCGTTGTAAGTTCCGTCCGCAGGGGAATCGCAGCAGTTGGCCTCCAGCACCTCGTCTAGATAGCGGATCTCACTGGCCACGTCGTTATCCAGAGATTCATGGTGATCAGCGAGGAGGCCATTGTGGGGGGGCGAGTAGAAAGGGGAGGGGTGGTCCATGGAATGTGGAGCAGAGGCGATTCCGGGAACACTTTTACATTCTGCAACGGAGACCTCAATTTCCATGTTTCTGTGATTGGAGGGAAGAGGGCTGATCACGGCATCCAGGGGGTTGGCACTACAGTCGTCCCTCTCGTGTTTCAGCCGGATATCATCCTCGGAGAGCTGGGGAGGCTTCTGGAAGAAAGAGGAAATGAAAGGCAGGGTTAGACACCACATCTCTTATGGCTGTGAAGACCAAGAAATTGACTAGTAACTAATAGGAAGGGACACTGAGACAACAATGACAAGTCCTCTTGAATGGAGATTTCCCTTCCAACAAGGCTCCACAAGCTCATGTTGTGGGGGCGACAGTCCCTACCCCTGTCCATTTCACAGATTCCACTCTGTTCACCAGGCGTCCAGAGAATGTTCAATCAATGCTAGGCCTTTTTTTAAATTTAAAAGTAAATTAGGGCCTGGCCAGTGTGGTTCAGTGGTTGAGTGTCAACCCATGAACCAAGAGGTCCCCAGTTCCATTCCTGGTCAGGGCACATGCCTGGGTTGTGGGATCCATCCCCAGTGTGCAGCGTGCAAGAGGCAGCCAATTGATGTCTCTCTCTCATCGATGTTTCTATCTCTCTAGCCCTCTCCCTTCCTCTCTCTCTAAAATCAATAAAAACTTACTTTAAAAATAAAAAACTATATAAATTTAAGTTTAAAAAAAGTAAATTAGGACTCAGATCATTTGAAGACATACTCAGATATCTTCGAAAGTACAAGACATTATATAGCAGTTGTACCAGTCTTGCAAAATAGTCACAGCAAATTATTGCACAAATGTAACAGCAGTATTTGTGCGTCCCCAACTGTAAAAAGGTCCTTCTACACGAACAAACCTTGAAAACATATGATTCTCTGCCAAATGCAGTACAATTATTCTGGTCGGGCGAAGTAAAAACCTTGCCCACACTGATCTCCTGAAGACAGCAGTGCCTGAGCCTGCCTCCACTGCATTTCCCAAGAACACTTGTTTGGCTCCTCACGTCAGCCTGCCTCTTTGTCCTGGACGCTCCACAGTTCAGTGTCTGACAGAGGACGAGCAGATGCCCTGACAGCTTTCTTTGTGAGAACTTAAAAATTACAACAGTTCTTTCCAAGGCATACTTTCTGAACTAGCAACAACTGTTCCAATGCAAAATTTCACAGCACATGTTTGCAGTGTCAAAAAACTACCTTCGCCTTTCAGTCAGAAATCATGAAGTCTATTCGTTAGGTCTCCTGTGATGTATCCAACTGAGGTTTTTACAATGCTAATTATTGGTTAAGGCCAAAGTTCGCAGTCCCCGTGTACTGTGAGACGGTTCTTTTCCAACACATTTAAAAGTATATATTTAGACACTGGAGGGTGTGAACGGGATAGAGGCTCTCCTTTAGGTCAGTTACTTGCGCCCCGCCTCTTCCTCTTCTTTCCATAAGACATCCTGACCAGCTGACAGCTATTCTGGGAAGACAGGTATCAATTTAGAAAGTCCTTCCAGACCATTCCATCCTCTTCAGGGAGCAGCAGCTCGAAGGTCTAAACCCTGATCAGGGTAGAAATACTTCAAAGAAACAAACAGCTTTGCAGTATTGATTCACAATGGTGCATCAGAGGCCCCAGAGCCTAACAAAAGAGCAAATTCCTGAGTTCTATTCTCGGCAGGAAGAATTTGCCTTCGTGCAAGGAAGCCTGGTGTGATTAAAGCCACCAGTGACTACACAGGTAAATGAAAATGGGCTAGAAATCCCATAGTCCGAATCTGGCAGGAGTCTGGGCTGACATCATTAAATGATGTCTTGTTCAAACCAACAAATGCTTATGGCTCCCTTTGAAGATCAGAAAGACCAGAATTTTCTCCGTGCTTCAGATAATGTGAACCTGATTCCAGATTCAGAGAAAATACATATTCAATAAATGGACTGGAAAATCCTTTCTGGAATAAACTATGCCCCAATCAAAACAAAACAAAAACAAGAAGACATGAAAGAACCACCAAACTGGGCTTTCAAAGGTCAGAGAAAACCTAGGGTGGTATGGGACCCATGGGAAATCATTGGCTGTCCCTGCTCACACTTCAGGTGGAGCCCTCACAGCGTGGCACATGATACCTGTCTTCCCAGAATAGCTTGTCAGCTGGTCAGGATGTCTACTCTACCATTTACTTTAAAATACTTGGGCAGAGACAATGCCATGCAGCTGTGTGTGTGTGTGTGTGCCTGAAATTAGTTTAAATTCTATTCCAGGAGCAGACAGCCATCCTCATCAGGAATATACGTGCCAACAGTGGTCAAGCAGGATCTACTCTGGAATTCCATGTTCCCCAGGAGGCGGCTTCCTTCCTTCCGCCAGTAGTTGAGCTCTCTTTAACTCCCACAGGACCCCCTAAGGCTTTGCTAATTGGCATAATTAAGGTGAGAAATGAATTTTCATCTGTGAAATTAATGGCTTGTCAATTAGCATAACAAACTGTTAGAAAATGGTGGTGTTCAAATTTGTGGACTGGACATATTTTCCAACCTGCTATGAGTAAGGTCTATGAACAGAGTGAGCACTTTGGCCTGTACACCCGTAGGAGTGGTGCATGAAGTCAGAACTAAACAGCCCCAGGCCCGGCCTTTGGTTCAGAGTTCGGTGTTTGTTTAATACCCACTATCGAGTAACAATCCTGCGCGTCTGTCTTCACGCAAGGTGCGGTTGCAGCATCTACAATCCACCAGAGCTGAGACTTCTTTGAGGTTATAGACAATAGTTTTATACACACTTTTACAAATGTGTATTAAATATCTGCATGAGCGCCAGAATTTGATCTAAGACATTCCTATTCTTATTCCTTTTGCCTGCTTCCCCAGGTAAGTTTTGTCCTTCTACCTAATATAAGCAGCTGGCTTTTGGGGGGAAGTGGTGCAGAGCAGATATTCGAGGTAACCTGCTGCTCTCCATACTGCCGGCATTATTGGAATACACGTTCATACATGATCAACCCTGTCTCTGCTTAATTGGCTCAAGTAGTGACAGGCAGCCCAGACCCTTTGATTGTCCTGTTTCACTTTTACTATAACCTGGCAGCCAGGTTGCATCTAAAGCTGCCATTGCTGACCCAGATGTGTTTGTCTAATAATTATGTAAAGCGCCCAGCTGGTGTGGTTCAGTGGTTGAGCATCAACCCATAAACCAAGAGGTCCCCAGTTCAATTCCTAGTCAGGACACATGCCCAGGTTGTGGGCTCGATCCCCAGTAGGGGGCATTCAGGAGGCAGCTGGTCAATGATTCTCTCTCATCATTGATGTTTCTTTCTCTCTCCCTTTTCCTTCCTCTCTCTCAAATCAATAATAATTTTAAAAATCCTACTTAAAAAATAAATAAAACATTAGAATAAGAGGTTTAGAGAAGTCCAGGGAGTTTTTCCCAAGATCGCCTGGCTAGTAAGTGGCACAGCCAGGATGTGAAGGCCAGTTCTTCCTAGCCTAGTGCTTCCAGAGGTATGCACAGTGGCGGGAGGCTCCCAAAATGACAGGGAGAATGTCGGGCAGATGGCTTTAAAGAGCATGCACTTGGCTTTCTGGGTGACCCTTTGCACACTTGACTCTCTAGAAGTCACGTGAGACTCGTGACCTGGCATCAAAGACCCTTTTCTTCTCTTTATTCAGAACCGGCCAGAGACAGGCTCCCTGGAGATTAGTATCAGCTTCTACCTTCTGCTCTACCTGCAGGACCCTCCAGCTAGAAACGGGGTGCTGACTTCCCTTTCAGCCCGGAGACTTGACCCTCTGGACTGGCCTTTGAGGCAGGTCCCCTGCTTGCTCTGATGACAAAATATTAAAATCCCAGTCATCGCAACAGATACCGTGGAAAAAGGGCTGGGACTCCTTCCCTGCACCACAGAGTCCCCGGCAAGGGTGAGATTCTAGAAGCCTGTTTAGTTTGCACAGAAAATGCATCAGGTCCTGACACCTGGCCAGCTGAGGCCGGTGGCCGGCAGTGTGCTCTTCCCCCAGAGGGCTCCCGGGGGCCTACCACTGGGTGCATCAGGACAGAAAGAAGAATGCACTTTCCTTCGCAGATCTGGCTGGGCCCGGGGGACACCAGGAAGATGTCCTTCACTCTAAGGACAAGCAGGAAGCTGAAGCTTCTACTCATGCCTGCTGTGTTCTCAGCTTCCCAACTTGCCCATCACACGCCGGCCGTTACCTCTTGACAATGTCCGTTACCAACTTCGACCTCTCTGGCTCACGCGGTGTGACCCAAATTATTCAAACATCAGGCGCCTTCTGGGCAACCAGGTTTCCACACTCTGAATAACCCAGATTACTTCCTCCTACGGCACAATATTTAAATTAGAAACCCTTTCCCCCAGGTAATAGGTGACCTGATCCTTTAATCCAGTTATTTTTAAGTTCCACCAAAAATACACTCACTCTTGGCCTGGGGACAGAGACATGGCTGTGAAATAAAACTTCCTCACAGCTGTGAAGCCAGACAGTGTCTCTATCCCTTCTTCCCCCCCTCTCTTTCCTAAGTTGGGTTTTTAGTACACAGAGCAAAACTGCTTTAGGCAAAAAACTGGTTCTACTGGCTGTTCGCGGCAGGCTTGAGAATGGTACTGACAGGACGGAACTTCAGCTGAAGTTCCATCACCAAGGCAATGGGAGGAGGGGGTACAACCTGGGTGATGGATGATGCTCAGACACCTGCTTGCAAGATGCCTACTTAGGTATGCTGAACCTCAACAGCCTTGAGGGAAGCAGGGTAGAGCTACAAAGTCAGGAGGTCTAGGAGAGACAGCTCATCACACCAAGGGAACCTGAGGAATGTGGGAGGGGAGCACAGAGGCTACAGAGGTCAAAGGGCATTCCTGCAAGGATAAGCCAGCAGGAGAACGTGCAGAGTGACAAGCCCTGTGCCTGGGGCCACGGGAGGTCCTGGGAGTCCTGGGAGGTTTGGGGGGCTCTGAGGTGGTCCCCTCTTTACAGCAAGGAGCTTACCGCCTCGAGGGAGGAAGAGAGTGCCAATTCACATCAAGAGAGCAAACGGCAGAGGGCACAGGAAGCATTGTACAGTAACGGGAAAGAAAATTCCAACCCTGTGCCATGGTGCCAATCGTGCAGGCTGAGGGGAGCTGATGAAGGAGCCGGGAGCGCCAATGGTCCTCAGCAGCTGGCCTGCAGCAGCTCTGCCCCCCACCGCCGCCCCTGCTGAAGACTGCAGGCCGGGGGCAGGCTGGGGAAGGAGCTGGGAGTCTGAGTGGGCCCCTTCCACCCGCCCGTATAGACACAGAGAGTAGGAATGTCTGAGAATGACTGGACTTGCTTCAGGCAAAGCCTTCAGGACAGGAGGTGGAGGGTAGAGGTGATAACCTGGGCCACATTCCAGTTCGAGGCCGGCCTTTCCGCTTCCACCCCCAGCAGCGCTGCTCCCCGCTGTGGGACCAGGGGCTGTGTTGGTCATGGGAAGCCGGAGCCCAGCCACATCCCAAGAATGACAGAGACCCCACTGGCTGATGCAGGGCAGACTTAAGACCCCAAGCACTCCAGACTAGTTACAGGCTAAATTTAGACCAGGCAGGCTCGGGTTAACTCTGTGACCCCTCCAATCCCCTAACCCCCCTTTTAAGGGCACGAAATACTAACAAAGCCTTTTGGTTTCCCTCCCACCGACCTCCTGCCTTGAAGCCATTACAGCCCCAAGTGACAAGGCCAGTTCCCGTCCCTGCAGACCCAGCCTCTCTTCCCCAGCGCTCCCAGGACATTGGTCAACACGGCAGGCACCACCCTCCTATTCTCTCCGGCTTCGGCCTCAGGTACAGGCTTGAAGATGGGATGAAACGACTTCTGAAAACCCCTTTCACTGGAAACAAGGGTCCCCTATGTCTTGGCTCGCCCTCCTGGTGAAGGCAAACGGTCACTTTGTACCATAACGGCATTCCCCCAG
Organism: Cnephaeus nilssonii; assembly: GCF_951640355.1. Classification (NCBI taxonomy): domain Eukaryota; kingdom Metazoa; phylum Chordata; class Mammalia; order Chiroptera; family Vespertilionidae; genus Cnephaeus; species Cnephaeus nilssonii. The sequence goes on from NC_137085.1 coordinate 18,812,305, forward strand.
CACCACGGCCTGCCTGATGAATAGCAACCCTCAGCCCCGCTGAGAAGTCACCGGCTCACATGGCAGGCTGCACATCTGGAACATGTTAAGGTGTTGTTTGATTAGCACATTTACAGCTCGGGCTTTCTGTGCAAGAAACTGAAGATGGTGTGTGTGATGGGGGTGAGAGGTGGGGAGGGGAGGAAAGGAAGGAAACCGTGGCCTTCCTGCAGCCACTGGTGAAAGGCGTGTTTCTTTGGGCTCCTTGGCGGTCCACTCCCCATAGGAGGGATTGAGAACCGCGGGGAGGGCTCAGGGTCTCCCGGGACTGAGGAGAGAGATGCTGCATTTCAGCTCCACAAAAGTCAGCCTTGGCTTCCTCCTCAACGTGATACACCCCGTGCTCTACCGAGGGGTCCCCAGAGGCTCTTCTCCCCCAAGGCCTTCCCGCTGTGAGGCCGCCTGGCAGGGCAGTCCCGACCTCCAGAATAAACCAAGATCAAGGCCACGGAGGCAGCGCTGGCTCCTGCAGCCGGGCACTCCGAGGGTAACGGATTCTGCTGAAAGCAAAAGCAAGGCCAGCTTTGGTTCTTAATAACTAAGCTGCGTCCCTCTTGGTTTTAAGATAGTCCAGGGCCTTGGGTTCATGCCCGGCCAACTAGGTAAGGCCGAGAGCAGAGGCTAAAAAACAAAACCAACCAACCACTATGGGCCCGGCAGAATTTCACTACACGGAGGCAGCGAGCCAGGAGAAAGGAGAAGACGGTGCCAGAAGCTTCTGGGTAAGCCTTTGTCCACAGTGACTCTGTACATACAAACAGCGCCAACGAGGTTCCCTACGGCAGACAGGCACACTCACTCCCTAACGAGCCCGAAATCACTGGGAGCATGGAGACCTCCGCGACATGGAGCTGAAGGCTAGCTGCAGACTAAATAAACACAACGCGCTAACCAGAAAACCAGTGACCAGAACCACTGGGTCACTTGGTTCTGCTCTGGAAAAGGACACACACACACACACACACACACACACACACACACAGTTGCACAGACACACTCACACACCACCTTCAAAGCATCATCTGCCACAGATGACATATCTTTGCATGCACTGCATGTGAAGTGAGGAGCTTCCCATTTGCCCTTTAGCATGAAAGCTGGAGTTTTACAAGATTTGGGGGGAAAAAAAGAGATGCTAGTAGCCAGTGTGACCTCGACTGCCCACTCTTTCTCTAGCAGGAAAGGACTCCACAGCACAGCACTGCAATCCCGACTCCTCAGCCTCCAAAGGAAACCTGCTCCTTCCAGATGAGAGAGAAAAGACAGCAAGGTAAGTCAGCAGACTCGGCTTACCCTGCCCAGAGCGAGCACCTCAGCCGGCCTCTTTTCCAGACAGATTCCGGCGCACTGGCTCAGCTGGACAAATTCCTGCGGAGCCTGGGACTGAAGCCTGTGATGTCACAGCGGACCCTCCCTCTGCTCCCTAAAAGGCCATTCACACAAAGAAGGACTTCACCCCCTTCCAAGAGGCCCGGCCCCTCCCTCGCTGGCCGCAGCCCGGAGGGCAGAGGCTCCCGAGCTCAGGGCCGAGTGGGGAAGGCCGGTGCCGATAGGAGCCAGTTCCAGCTGTCTTGAGTCAGAGACGGGCCTTGGATAAGCAGGGAATTAATACCCCGGTGAGGTTGAGGTAGCAAAAAACCTGAAAGAGCCTGACGATGCAGTTAAATGAACATTTTAAGTGAACATTTTGGGACAGAAATGCTCACTGTAGAAAATAAATTCTTCTACTTGGAGTAGTGAACACACAAAACAATATACAGATGATGTATTATGGAGCCTATATAACTTTATTAACCAATGTCACCCCAATTTATTCAATAAGAAGGAAATCAACATGAGATTTAAAAAACAAGTTATTCATCCTCCCTCCACTCAGAGAAAAAGTTAATATTTTACTGCATTCCATGTGGTCTCCTTTTTAAAATGTGTATTTAATATCGTTGAGACCGGACAGCATATACAATTTTGTTGCCAGCTTTTTTTTTTGTACTCCACATTATCTCACAAGCAGTCTTCGTAAGACATATTTTAAATGGTTACGTGATGTCGCATAGAAGCGGGACAGAAGAATTTGAAGTCAGGGATGAGCGCTCTGATTTCAAGGACTGTCTGGGGAAAGTGGCTCCACTTTTTCCGCCACAAAGAAAACATCTTCATTTGCGTTGGGTAGACGCGAGTGTCACAAACACCTCTCTCCCTCTTCCCCAGGCCAGGCCCCCAGCACCACACACGAAGGCTAACTGAGTGTTGATGCACCCCTGTGCCTGGGAGCTCCGACTGCCTCCCAACGCTGCCCCCAGGCTCCACCCCTCTTCCCCCCAACTCTGGGTTGACCTGGAAAATTCGGGGCACAACTTGGGGTCTGGCGAACTAGGAAGTCAATCAGAATTCTAGGTCCGTGCAGGGCCATGAAGAAGTCATTTTCTTCAGTGAGATTTTGGAGAAGA